>NC_089839.1:73780536-74459822 GCF_035609145.1 Eleutherodactylus coqui | reverse complement strand
TCTAAAGACTGCCAACATTCTATAGACAGTTCAAAAGACTGCCAACATTCTAAAGACAATTCAAAAGACTGCCAACATTCTAAAGACAGTTTAAAAGACTGCCAACATTCTAAAGACTGCCTACATTTTAAAGACAGTTCAAAAGACTGCCAACATTCTAAAGACAATTCAAAAGACTGCCAACATTCTAAAGACAATTCAAAAGGCTGCCAACATTCTATAGACAATTCAAATGACTGCCAACATTCTAAAGACAATTCAAAAAACTGCCAACATTCTAAAGACAGTTTAAAAGACTGCCAACATTCTAAAGACAGTTTAAAAGACTGCCAACATTCTAAAGACTGCCAACATTCTATAGACAGTTCAAAAGACTGCCAACATTCTACATAACAGTTCAAAAGACTGCCAACATTCTATAGACAGTTCAAAAGACTGCCAACATTCTAAAGACAATTCAAAAGACTGCGAACATTCTAAAGACAATTCAAAAGACTGCCAACATTCTAAAGACAATTCAAAAGACTGCCAACATTCTAAAGACAGTTTAAAAGACTGCCAACATTCTAAAGACTGCCAACATTCTAAAGACAGTTTAAAAGACTGCCAACATTCTAAAGACAATTCAAAAGACTGCCAACATTCTAAAGACAGTTCAAAAGACTGCCAACATTCTATAGACAGTTCAAAAGACTGCCAACATTCTAAAGACAATTCAAAAGACTGCCAACATTCTAAAGACAATTCAAATGACTGCCAACATTCTAAAGACAATTCAAAAAACTGCCAACATTCTAAAGACAGTTTAAAAGACTGCCCACATTCTAAAGACAGTTTAAAAGACTGCCAACATTCTAAAGACTGCCAACATTCCATAGACAGTTCAAAAGACTGCCAACATTCTAAAGACAGTTTAAAACACAGCCAACATTCTAAAGACAATTCAAAAGACTGCCAACATTCTAAAGACAATTCAAAAGACTGCCAACATTCTAAAGACAATTCAAAAGGCTGCCAACATTCTAAAGACAGTTTAAAAGACTGCCAACATTCTAAAGACAGTTTAAAAGACTGCCAACATTCTAAAGACTGCCAACATTCTATAGACAGTTCAAAAGACTGCCAACATTCTAAAGACTGCCAACATTCTATAGACAGTTCAAAAGACTGCCAACATTCTATAGACAGTTCAAAAGACTGCCAACATTCTAAAGACAATTCAAAAGACTGCCAACATTCTAAAGACAATTCAAATGACTGCCAACATTCTAAAGACAATTCAAAAAACTGCCAACATTCTAAAGACAGTTTAAAAGACTGCCAACATTCTAAAGACAATTCAAAAGACTGCCAACATTCTAAAGACAATTCAAAAGGCTGCCAACATTCTAAAGACAATTCAAATGACTGCCAACATTCTAAAGACAATTCAAAAGACTGCCAACATTCTAAAGACAGTTTAAAAGACTGCCAACATTCTAAAGACTGCCAACATTCTATAGACAGTTCAAAAGACTGCCAACATTCTATAGACAGTTCAAAAGACTGCCAACATTCTAAAGACAATTCAAAAGACTGCCAACATTCTAAAGACAATTCAAAAGACTGCCAACATTCTAAATACAATTCAAAAGACTGCCAACATTCTAAAGACAGTTTAAAAGACTGCCAACATTCTAAAGACTGCCAACATTCTATAGACAGTTCAAAAGACTGCCAACATTCTATATAACAGTTCAAAAGACTGCCAACATTCTATAGACAGTTCAAAAGACTGCCAACATTCTAAAGACAATTCAAAAGACTGCCAACATTCTAAAGACAGTTCAAAAGACTGCCAACATTCTAAAGACAATTCAAAAGACTGCCAACATTCTAAAGACAATTCAAAAGACTGCCAACATTCTAAAGACAGTTTAAAAGACTGCCAACATTCTAAAGACAATTCAAAAAGCTGCCCACATTCTAAAGACAGTTTAAAAGACTGCCAACATTCTAAAGACTGCCAACATTCTATAGACAGTTCAAAAGACTGCCAACATTCTATATAACAGTTCAAAAGACTGCCAACATTCTATAGCCAGTTCAAAAGACTGCCAACATTCTAAAGACAATTCAAAAGACTGCCAACATTCTAAAGACAGTTCAAAAGACTGCCAACATTCTAAAGACAATTCAAAAGACTGCCAACATTCTAAAGACAATTCAAAAGACTGCCAACATTCTAAAGACAGTTTAAAAGACTGCCAACATTCTAAAGACAATTCAAAAAGCTGCCCACATTCTAAAGACAGTTTAAAAGACTGCCAACATTCTAAAGACTGCCAACATTCTAAAGACAGTTCAAAAGACTGCCAACATTCTAAAGACAATTCAAAAGACTGCCAACATTCTAAAGACAATTCAAAAGGCTGCCAACATTCTAAAGACAATTCAAATGACTGCCAACATTCTAAAGACAATTCAAAAGACTGCCAACATTCTAAAGACAGATTAAAATACTGCCAACATTCTAAAGACTGCCAACATTCTATAGACAGTTCAAAAGACTGCCAACATTCTATAGACAGTTCAAAAGACTGCCAACATTCTAAAGACAATTCAAAAGACTGCCAACATTCTAAAGACAATTCAAAAGACTGCCAACATTCTAAAGACAATTCAAAAGACTGCCAACATTCTAAAGACAATTCAAAAGACTGCCAACATTCTAAAGACAGTTTAAAAGACTGCCAACATTCTATAGACAGTTCAAAAGACTGCCAACATTCTAAAGACAATTCAAAAGACTGCCAACATTCTAAATACAGTTTAAAAGACTGCCAACATTCTAAAGACTGCCAACATTCTAAAGACAGTTCAAAAGACTGCCAACATTCTAAAGACAATACAAAAGACTGCCAACATTCTAAAGACAATTCAAAAGACTGCCAACATTCTAAAGACAGTTTAAAAGACTGCCAACATTCTAAAGACAGTTTAAAAGACTGCCAACATTCTAAATACAGTTCAAAAGACTGCCAACATTCTAAAGAAAATTCAAAAGACTGCCAACATTCTAAAGACAATTCAAAAGGCTGCCAACATTCTAAAGACAATTCAAATGACTGCCAACATTCTAAAGACAGTTTAAAAGACTGCCAACATTCTAAAGACTGCCAATATTCTATAGACAGTTCAAAAGACTGCCAACATTCTATAGACAGTTCAAAAGACTGCCAACATTCTAAAGACAATTCAAAAGACTGCCAACATTCTAAAGACAATTCAAAAGACTGCCAACATTCTAAAGACAATTCAAAAGACTGCCAACATTCTAAAGACAATTCAAAAGGCTGCCAACATTCTAAACACAATTCAAATGACTACCAACACTCTAAAGACAATTCAAAAGACTGCCAACATTCTAAAGACAGATTAAAATACTGCCAACATTCTAAAGACTGCCAACATTCTATAGACAGTTCAAAACACTGCCAACATTCTATAGACAGTTCAAAAGACTGCCAACATTCTAAAGACAATTCAAAAGACTGCCAACATTCTAAAGACAATTCAAAAGACTGCCAACATTCTAAAGACAATTCAAAAGACTGCCAACATTCTAAAGACAGTTTAAAAGACTGCCAACATTCTATAGACAGTTCAAAAGACTGCCAACATTCTAAAGACAATTCAAAAGACTGCCAACATTCTAAATACAGTTTAAAAGACTGCCAACATTCTAAAGACTGCCAACATTCTAAAGACAGTTCAAAAGACTGCCAACATTCTAAAGACAATACAAAAGACTGCCAACATTCTAAAGACAATTCAAAAGACTGCCAACATTCTAAAGACAGTTTAAAAGACTGCCGACATTCTAAAGACAATTCAAAAGACTGCCAACATTCTAAAGACAATTCAAAAGGCTGCCAACATTCTAAAGACAGTTTAAAAGACTGCCAACATTCTAAAGACTGCCAACATTCTAAAGACAATTCAAAAGACTGCCAACATTCTAAAGACAATTCAAAAGGCTGCCAACATTCTAAAGACAATTCAAATGACTGCCAACATTCTAAAGACAATTCAAAAGACTGCCAACATTCTAAAGACAGTTTAAAAGACTGCCAACATTCTAAAGACTGCCAACATTCTATAGACAGTTCAAAAGACTGCCAACATTCTATAGACAGTTCAAAAGACTGCCAACATTCTAAAGACAATTCAAAAGACTGCCAACATTCTAAAGACAATTCAAAAGACTGCCAACATTCTAAATACAATTCAAAAGACTGCCAACATTCTAAAGACAGTTTAAAAGACTGCCAACATTCTAAAGACTGCCAACATTCTATAGACAGTTCAAAAGACTGCCAACATTCTAAAGACAATTCAAAAGACTGCCAACATTCTAAAGACAGTTTAAAAGACTGCCAACATTCTAAAGACTGCCAACATTTTAAAGACAGTTCAAAAGACTGCCAACATTCTAAAGACAATTCAAAAGACTGCCAACATTCTAAAGACAGATTAAAATACTGCCAACATTCTAAAGACTGCCAACATTCTATAGACAGTTCAAAACACTGCCAACATTCTATAGACAGTTCAAAAGACTGCCAACATTCTAAAGACAATTCAAAAGACTGCCAACATTCTATAGACAGTTCAAAAGACTGCTAACATTCTATAGACAGTTCAAAAGACTGCCAACATTCTATAGACAGTTCAAAAGACTGCCAACATTCTAAAGACAATTCAAAAGACTGCCAACATTCTAAAGACAATTCAAAAGACTGCCAACATTCTAAAGACAGTTTAAAAGACTGCCAACATTCTAAAGACTGCCAACATTCTAAAGACAGTTCAAAAGAGTGCCAACATTCTAAAGACAATTCAAATGACTGCCAACATTCTAAAGACAATTCAAAAGACTGCCGACATTCTAAAGACAGTTTAAAAGACTGCCAACATTCTAAAGACAATTCAAAAGGCTACCAACATTCTAAAGACAATTCAAAAGACTGCCAACATTCTAAAGACAGTTTAAAAGACTGCCAACATTCTAAAGACTGCCAACATTCTAAAGACAGTTCAAAAGAGTGCCAACATTCTAAAGACAACTCAAATGACTGCCAACATTCTAAAGACAATTCAAAAGACTGCCAACATTCTAAAGACTGCCAACATTCTATAGACAGTTCTAAAGTCTGCCAACATTCTATAGACAGTTCAAAAGACTGCCAACATTCTAAAGACAATTCAAAAGACTGCCAACATTCTAAAGACAATTCAAATGACTGCCAACATTCTAAAGACTGCCAACATTCTATAGACAGTTCAAAAGACTGCCAACATTCTATAGACAGTTCAAAAGACTGCCGACATTCTAAAGACAGTTTAAAAGACTGCCAACATTCTAAAGACAATTCAAAAGGCTGCCAACATTCTAAAGACAATTCAAAAGACTGCCAACATTCTAAAGACAGTTTAAAAGACTGCCAACATTCTAAAGACTGCCAACATTCTAAAGACAGTTCAAAAGAGTGCCAACATTCTAAAGACAATTCAAATGACTGCCAACATTCTAAAGACAATTCAAAAGACTGCCAACATTCTAAAGACTGCCAACATTCTAAAGACAGTTTAAAAGACTGCCCACATTCTAAAGACAGTTTAAAAGACTGCCAACATTCTAAAGACTGCCAACATTCCATAGACAGTTCAAAAGACTGCCAACATTCTAAAGACAGTTTAAAACACAGCCAACATTCTAAAGACAATTCAAAAGACTGCCAACATTCTAAAGACAATTCAAAAGACTGCCAACATTCTAAAGACAATTCAAAAGGCTGCCAACATTCTAAAGACAGTTTAAAAGACTGCCAACATTCTAAAGACTGCCAACATTCTATAGACAGTTCAAAAGACTGCCAACATTCTAAAGACTGCCAACATTCTATAGACAGTTCAAAAGACTGCCAACATTCTATAGACAGTTCAAAAGACTGCCAACATTCTAAAGACAATTCAAAAGACTGCCAACATTCTAAAGACAATTCAAATGACTGCCAACATTCTAAAGACAATTCAAAAAACTGCCAACATTCTAAAGACAGTTTAAAAGACTGCCAACATTCTAAAGACAATTCAAAAGACTGCCAACATTCTAAAGACAATTCAAAAGGCTGCCAACATTCTAAAGACAATTCAAATGACTGCCAACATTCTAAAGACAATTCAAAAGACTGCCAACATTCTAAAGACAGTTTAAAAGACTGCCAACATTCTAAAGACTGCCAACATTCTATAGACAGTTCAAAAGACTGCCAACATTCTATAGACAGTTCAAAAGACTGCCAACATTCTAAAGACAATTCAAAAGACTGCCAACATTCTAAAGACAATTCAAAAGACTGCCAACATTCTAAATACAATTCAAAAGACTGCCAACATTCTAAAGACAGTTTAAAAGACTGCCAACATTCTAAAGACTGCCAACATTCTATAGACAGTTCAAAAGACTGCCAACATTCTAAAGACAATTCAAAAGACTGCCAACATTCTAAAGACAGTTTAAAAGACTGCCAACATTCTAAAGACTGCCTACATTTTAAAGACAGTTCAAAAGACTGCCAACATTCTAAAGACAATTCAAAAGACTGCCAACATTCTAAAGACAATTCAAAAGGCTGCCAACATTCTATAGACAATTCAAATGACTGCCAACATTCTAAAGACAATTCAAAAAACTGCCAACATTCTAAAGACAGTTTAAAAGACTGCCAACATTCTAAAGACAGTTTAAAAGACTGCCAACATTCTAAAGACTGCCAACATTCTATAGACAGTTCAAAAGACTGCCAACATTCTACATAACAGTTCAAAAGACTGCCAACATTCTATAGACAGTTCAAAAGACTGCCAACATTCTAAAGACAATTCAAAAGACTGCGAACATTCTAAAGACAATTCAAAAGACTGCCAACATTCTAAAGACAATTCAAAAGACTGCCAACATTCTAAAGACAGTTTAAAAGACTGCCAACATTCTAAAGACAATTCAAAAGACTGCCAACATTCTAAAGACAGTTTAAAAGACTGCCAACATTCTATAGACAGTTCAAAAGACTGCCAACATTCTAAAGACAATTCAAAAGGCTTCCAACATTCTAAAGACAGTTTAAAAGACTGCCAACATTCTAAAGACTGCCAACATTCTATAGACAGTTCAAAAGACTGCCAACATTCTATAGACAGTTCAAAAGATTGCCAACATTCTAAAGACAGTTTAAAAGACTGCCAATATTCTAAAGACTGCCAATATTCTAAAGACAGTTCAAAAGACTGCCAACATTCTAAAGACAATTCAAAAGACTGCCAACATTCTAAAGACAATTCAAAAGGCTGCCAACATTCTAAAGACAATTCAAAAGACTGCCAACATTCTAAACACAATTCAAAAAACTGCCAACATTCTAAAGACAGTTTAAAAGACTGCCAACATTCTAAAGACAGTTTAAAAGACTGCCAACATTCTAAATATAGTTCAAAAGACTGCCAACATTCTAAAGACTGCCAACATTTTAAAGACAGTTCAAAAGACTGCCAACATTCTAAAGACAATTCAAAAGACTGCCGACATTCTAAAGACAGTTTAAAAGACTGCCAACATTCTAAAGACAGTTTAAAAGACTGCCTACATTCTAAAGACTGCCAACATTCTAAAGACAGTTCAAAAGAGTGCCAACATTCTAAAGACAATTCAAATGACTGCCAACATTCTAAAGACAATTCAAAAGACTGCCAACATTCTATAGACAGTTCAAAAGACTGCCAACATTCTATAGACAGTTCAAAAGACTGCCAACATTCTAAAGACAATTCAAAAGACTGCCAACATTCTAAAGACAATTCAAATGACTGCCAACATTCTAAAGACAATTCAAAAAACTGCCAACATTCTAAAGACAGTTTAAAAGACTGCCAACATTCTAAAGACAGTTTAAAAGACTGCCAACATTCTAAAGACTGCCAACATTCTATAGACAGTTCAAAAGACTGCCAACATTCTAAAGACTGCCAACATTCTATAGACAGTTCAAAAGACTGCCAACATTCTATAGACAGTTCAAAAGACTGCCAACATTCTAAAGACAATTCAAAAGACTGCCAACATTCTAAAGACAATTCAAATGACTGCCAACATTCTAAAGACAATTCAAAAAACTGCCAACATTCTAAAGACAGTTTAAAAGACTGCCAACATTCTAAAGACAATTCAAAAGACTGCCAACATTCTAAAGACAATTCAAAAGGCTGCCAACATTCTAAAGACAATTCAAATGACTGCCAACATTCTAAAGACAATTCAAAAGACTGCCAACATTCTAAAGACAGTTTAAAAGACTGCCAACATTCTAAAGACTGCCAACATTCTATAGATAGTTCAAAAGACTGCCAACATTCTATAGACAGTTCAAAAGACTGCCAACATTCTAAAGACAATTCAAAAGACTGCCAACATTCTAAAGACAATTCAAAAGACTGCCAACATTCTAAATACAATTCAAAAGACTGCCAACATTCTAAAGACAGTTTAAAGACTGCCAACATTCTAAAGACTGCCAACATTCGATAGACAGTTCAAAAGACTGCCAACATTCTAAAGACAATTCAAAAGACTGCCAACATTCTAAAGACAGTTTAAAAGACTGCCAACATTCTAAAGACTGCCAACATTTTAAAGACAGTTCAAAAGACTGCCAACATTCTAAAGACAATTCAAAAGACTGCCAACATTCTAAAGACAATTCAAAAGGCTGCCAACATTCTAAAGACAATTCAAATGACTGCCAACATTCTAAAGACAATTCAAAAAACTGCCAACATTCTAAAGACAGTTTAAAAGACTGCCAACATTCTAAAGACAGTTTAAAAGACTGCCAACATTCTAAAGACTGCCAACATTCTATAGACAGTTCAAAAGACTGCCAACATTCTACATAACAGTTCAAAAGACTGCCAACATTCTATAGACAGTTCAAAAGACTGCCAACATTCTAAAGACAATTCAAAAGACTGCGAACATTCTAAAGACAATTCAAAAGACTGCCAACATTCTAAAGACAATTCAAAAGACTGCCAACATTCTAAAGACAATTCAAAAGACTGCCAACATTCTAAAGACAGTTTGAAAGACTGCCAACATTCTAAAGACAATTCAAAAGGCTGCCCACATTCTAAAGACAGTTTAAAAGACTGCCAACATTCTAAAGACTGCCAACATTCTATAGACAGTTCAAAAGACTGCTAACATTCTATAGACAGTTCAAAAGACTGCCAACATTCTATAGACAGTTCAAAAGACTGCCAACATTCTAAAGACAATTCAAAAGACTGCCAACATTCTAAAGACAATTCAAAAGACTGCCAACATTCTAAGGACAGATTAAAATACTGCCAACATTCTAAAGACTGCCAACATTCTAAAGACAGTTTAAAAGACTGCCAACATTCTAAAGACAGTTTAAAAGACTGCCAACATTCTAAAGACAGTTTAAAAGACTGCCAACATTCTAAATACAGTTCAAAAGACTGCCAGCATTCTAAAGAAAATTCAAAAGACTGCCAACATTCTAAAGACAATTCAAAAGGCTGCCAACATTCTAAAGACAATTCAAATGACTGCCAACATTCTAAAGACAGTTTAAAAGACTGCCAACATTCTAAAGACTGCCAATATTCTATAGACAGTTCAAAAGACTGCCAACATTCTATAGACAGTTCAAAAGACTGCCAACATTCTAAAGACAATTCAAAAGACTGCCAACATTCTAAAGACAATTCAAAAGACTGCCAACATTCTAAAGACAATTCAAAAGACTGCCAACATTCTAAAGACAATTCAAAAGGCTGCCAACATTCTAAACACAATTCAAATGACTACCAACACTCTAAAGACAATTCAAAAGACTGCCAACATTCTAAAGACAGATTAAAATACTGCCAACATTCTAAAGACTGCCAACATTCTATAGACAGTTCAAAACACTGCCAACATTCTATAGACAGTTCAAAAGACTGCCAACATTCTAAAGACAATTCAAAAGACTGCCAACATTCTAAAGACAATTCAAAAGACTGCCAACATTCTAAAGACAATTCAAAAGACTGCCAACATTCTAAAGACAGTTTAAAAGACTGCCAACATTCTAAAGACAGTTTAAAAGACTGCCAACATTCTAAAGACAATTCAAAAGACTGCCAACATTCTAAAGACAATTCAAAAGGCTGCCAACATTCTAAAGACAGTTTAAAAGACTGCCAACATTCTAAAGACTGCCAACATTCTAAAGACAATTCAAAAGACTGCCAACATTCTAAAGACAATTCAAAAGGCTGCCAACATTCTAAAGACAATTCAAATGACTGCCAACATTCTAAAGACAATTCAAAAGACTGCCAACATTCTAAAGACAGTTTAAAAGACTGCCAACATTCTAAAGACTGCCAACATTCTATAGACAGTTCAAAAGACTGCCAACATTCTAAAGACAATTCAAAAGACTGCCAACATTCTAAAGACAATTCAAAAGACTGCCAACATTCTAAATACAATTCAAAAGACTGCCAACATTCTAAAGACAGTTTAAAAGACTGCCAACATTCTAAAGACTGCCAACATTCTATAGACAGTTCAAAAGACTGCCAACATTCTAAAGACAATTCAAAAGACTGCCAACATTCTAAAGACAGTTTAAAAGACTGCCAACATTCTAAAGACTGCCAACATTTTAAAGACAGTTCAAAAGACTGCCAACATTCTAAAGACAATTCAAAAGACTGCCAACATTCTAAAGACAATTCAAAAGGCTGCCAACATTCTAAAGACAATTCAAATGACTGCCAACATTCTAAAGACAATTCAAAAAACTGCCAACATTCTAAAGACAGTTTAAAAGACTGCCAACATTCTAAAGACTGCCAACATTCTATAGACAGTTCAAAAGACTGCCAACATTCTACATAACAGTTCAAAAGACTGCCAACATTCTATAGACAGTTCAAAAGACTGCCAACATTCTAAAGACAATTCAAAAGACTGCGAACATTCTAAAGACAATTCAAAAGACTGCCAACATTCTAAAGACAATTCAAAAGACTGCCAACATTCTAAAGACAATTCAAAAGACTGCCAACATTCTAAAGACAGTTTGAAAGACTGCCAACATTCTAAAGACAATTCAAAAGGCTGCCCACATTCTAAAGACAGTTTAAAAGACTGCCAACATTCTAAAGACTGCCAACATTCTATAGACAGTTCAAAAGACTGCTAACATTCTATAGACAGTTCAAAAGACTGCCAACATTCTATAGACAGTTCAAAAGACTGCCAACATTCTAAAGACAATTCAAAAGACTGCCAACATTCTAAAGACAATTCAAAAGACTGCCAACATTCTAAAGACAGTTTAAAAGACTGCCAACATTCTAAAGACTGCCAACATTCTAAAGACAGTTCAAAAGAGTGCCAACATTCTAAAGACAATTCAAAAGACTGCCAACATTCTAAAGACAGTTTAAAAGACTGCCAACATTCTATAGACAGTTCAAAAGACTGCCAACATTCTAAAGACAATTCAAAAGGCTTCCAACATTCTAAAGACAGTTTAAAAGACTGCCAACATTCTAAAGACTGCCAACATTCTATAGACAGTTCAAAAGACTGCCAACATTCTATAGACAGTTCAAAAGACTGCCAACATTCTAAAGACAATTCAAAAGACTGCCAACATTCTAAAGACAATTCAAATGACTGCCAACATTCTAAAGACTGCCAACATTCTATAGACAGTTCAAAAGACTGCCAACATTCTATAGACAGTTCAAAAGACTGCCGACATTCTAAAGACAGTTTAAAAGACTGCCAACATTCTAAAGACAATTCAAAAGGCTGCCAACATTCTAAAGACAATTCAAAAGACTGCCAACATTCTAAAGACAGTTTAAAAGACTGCCAACATTCTAAAGACTGCCAACATTCTAAAGACAGTTCAAAAGAGTGCCAACATTCTAAAGACAATTCAAATGACTGCCAACATTCTAAAGACAATTCAAAAGACTGCCAACATTCTAAAGACTGCCAACATTCTAAAGACAGTTTAAAAGACTGCCCACATTCTAAAGACAGTTTAAAAGACTGCCAACATTCTAAAGACTGCCAACATTCCATAGACAGTTCAAAAGACTGCCAACATTCTAAAGACAGTTTAAAACACAGCCAACATTCTAAAGACAATTCAAAAGACTGCCAACATTCTAAAGACAATTCAAAAGACTGCCAACATTCTAAAGACAATTCAAAAGGCTGCCAACATTCTAAAGACAGTTTAAAAGACTGCCAACATTCTAAAGACTGCCAACATTCTATAGACAGTTCAAAAGACTGCCAACATTCTAAAGACTGCCAACATTCTATAGACAGTTCAAAAGACTGCCAACATTCTATAGACAGTTCAAAAGACTGCCAACATTCTAAAGACAATTCAAAAGACTGCCAACATTCTAAAGACAATTCAAATGACTGCCAACATTCTAAAGACAATTCAAAAAACTGCCAACATTCTAAAGACAGTTTAAAAGACTGCCAACATTCTAAAGACAATTCAAAAGACTGCCAACATTCTAAAGACAATTCAAAAGGCTGCCAACATTCTAAAGACAATTCAAATGACTGCCAACATTCTAAAGACAATTCAAAAGACTGCCAACATTCTAAAGACAGTTTAAAAGACTGCCAACATTCTAAAGACTGCCAACATTCTATAGACAGTTCAAAAGACTGCCAACATTCTATAGACAGTTCAAAAGACTGCCAACATTCTAAAGACAATTCAAAAGACTGCCAACATTCTAAAGACAATTCAAAAGACTGCCAACATTCTAAATACAATTCAAAAGACTGCCAACATTCTAAAGACAGTTTAAAAGACTGCCAACATTCTAAAGACTGCCAACATTCTATAGACAGTTCAAAAGACTGCCAACATTCTAAAGACAATTCAAAAGACTGCCAACATTCTAAAGACAGTTTAAAAGACTGCCAACATTCTAAAGACTGCCTACATTTTAAAGACAGTTCAAAAGACTGCCAACATTCTAAAGACAATTCAAAAGACTGCCAACATTCTAAAGACAATTCAAAAGGCTGCCAACATTCTATAGACAATTCAAATGACTGCCAACATTCTAAAGACAATTCAAAAAACTGCCAACATTCTAAAGACAGTTTAAAAGACTGCCAACATTCTAAAGACAGTTTAAAAGACTGCCAACATTCTAAAGACTGCCAACATTCTATAGACAGTTCAAAAGACTGCCAACATTCTACATAACAGTTCAAAAGACTGCCAACATTCTATAGACAGTTCAAAAGACTGCCAACATTCTAAAGACAATTCAAAAGACTGCGAACATTCTAAAGACAATTCAAAAGACTGCCAACATTCTAAAGACAATTCAAAAGACTGCCAACATTCTAAAGACAGTTTAAAAGACTGCCAACATTCTAAAGACAATTCAAAAGACTGCCAACATTCTAAAGACAGTTTAAAAGACTGCCAACATTCTATAGACAGTTCAAAAGACTGCCAACATTCTAAAGACAATTCAAAAGGCTTCCAACATTCTAAAGACAGTTTAAAAGACTGCCAACATTCTAAAGACTGCCAACATTCTATAGACAGTTCAAAAGACTGCCAACATTCTATAGACAGTTCAAAAGATTGCCAACATTCTAAAGACAGTTTAAAAGACTGCCAATATTCTAAAGACTGCCAATATTCTAAAGACAGTTCAAAAGACTGCCAACATTCTAAAGACAATTCAAAAGACTGCCAACATTCTAAAGACAATTCAAAAGGCTGCCAACATTCTAAAGACAATTCAAAAGACTGCCAACATTCTAAACACAATTCAAAAAACTGCCAACATTCTAAAGACAGTTTAAAAGACTGCCAACATTCTAAAGACAGTTTAAAAGACTGCCAACATTCTAAATATAGTTCAAAAGACTGCCAACATTCTAAAGACTGCCAACATTTTAAAGACAGTTCAAAAGACTGCCAACATTCTAAAGACAATTCAAAAGACTGCCGACATTCTAAAGACAGTTTAAAAGACTGCCAACATTCTAAAGACAGTTTAAAAGACTGCCTACATTCTAAAGACTGCCAACATTCTAAAGACAGTTCAAAAGAGTGCCAACATTCTAAAGACAATTCAAATGACTGCCAACATTCTAAAGACAATTCAAAAGACTGCCAACATTCTATAGACAGTTCAAAAGACTGCCAACATTCTATAGACAGTTCAAAAGACTGCCAACATTCTAAAGACAATTCAAAAGACTGCCAACATTCTAAAGACAATTCAAATGACTGCCAACATTCTAAAGACAATTCAAAAAACTGCCAACATTCTAAAGACAGTTTAAAAGACTGCCAACATTCTAAAGACAGTTTAAAAGACTGCCAACATTCTAAAGACTGCCAACATTCTATAGACAGTTCAAAAGACTGCCAACATTCTAAAGACTGCCAACATTCTATAGACAGTTCAAAAGACTGCCAACATTCTATAGACAGTTCAAAAGACTGCCAACATTCTAAAGACAATTCAAAAGACTGCCAACATTCTAAAGACAATTCAAATGACTGCCAACATTCTAAAGACAATTCAAAAAACTGCCAACATTCTAAAGACAGTTTAAAAGACTGCCAACATTCTAAAGACAATTCAAAAGACTGCCAACATTCTAAAGACAATTCAAAAGGCTGCCAACATTCTAAAGACAATTCAAATGACTGCCAACATTCTAAAGACAATTCAAAAGACTGCCAACATTCTAAAGACAGTTTAAAAGACTGCCAACATTCTAAAGACTGCCAACATTCTATAGATAGTTCAAAAGACTGCCAACATTCTATAGACAGTTCAAAAGACTGCCAACATTCTAAAGACAATTCAAAAGACTGCCAACATTCTAAAGACAATTCAAAAGACTGCCAACATTCTAAATACAATTCAAAAGACTGCCAACATTCTAAAGACAGTTTAAAGACTGCCAACATTCTAAAGACTGCCAACATTCGATAGACAGTTCAAAAGACTGCCAACATTCTAAAGACAATTCAAAAGACTGCCAACATTCTAAAGACAGTTTAAAAGACTGCCAACATTCTAAAGACTGCCAACATTTTAAAGACAGTTCAAAAGACTGCCAACATTCTAAAGACAATTCAAAAGACTGCCAACATTCTAAAGACAATTCAAAAGGCTGCCAACATTCTAAAGACAATTCAAATGACTGCCAACATTCTAAAGACAATTCAAAAAACTGCCAACATTCTAAAGACAGTTTAAAAGACTGCCAACATTCTAAAGACAGTTTAAAAGACTGCCAACATTCTAAAGACTGCCAACATTCTATAGACAGTTCAAAAGACTGCCAACATTCTACATAACAGTTCAAAAGACTGCCAACATTCTATAGACAGTTCAAAAGACTGCCAACATTCTAAAGACAATTCAAAAGACTGCGAACATTCTAAAGACAATTCAAAAGACTGCCAACATTCTAAAGACAATTCAAAAGACTGCCAACATTCTAAAGACAATTCAAAAGACTGCCAACATTCTAAAGACAGTTTGAAAGACTGCCAACATTCTAAAGACAATTCAAAAGGCTGCCCACATTCTAAAGACAGTTTAAAAGACTGCCAACATTCTAAAGACAATTCAAAAGACTGCCAACATTCTAAAGACTGCCAACATTTTAAAGACAGTTCAAAAGACTGCCAACATTCTAAAGACAATTCAAATGACTGCCAACATTCTAAAGACAATTCAAAAGACTGCCGACATTCTAAAGACAGTTTAAAAGACTGCCAACATTCTAAAGACAATTCAAAAGGCTGCCAACATTCTAAAGACAATTCAAAAGACTGCCAACATTCTAAAGACAGTTTAAAAGACTGCCTACATTCTAAAGACTGCCAACATTCTAAAGACAGTTCAAAAGAGTGCCAACATTCTAAAGACAATTCAAATGACTGCCAACATTCTAAAGACAATTCAAAAGACTGCCAACATTCTATAGACAGTTCAAAAGACTGCCAACATTCTATAGACAGTTCAAAAGACTGCCAACATTCTAAAGACAATTCAAAAGACTGCCAACATTCTAAAGACAGTTCAAAAGAGTGCCAACATTCTAAAGACAATTCAAATGACTGCCAACATTCTAAAGACAATTCAAAAGACTGCCAACATTCTATAGACAGTTCAAAAGACTGCCAACATTCTATAGACAGTTCAAAAGACTGCCAACATTCTAAAGACAATTCAAAAGACTGCCAACATTCTAAAGACAATTCAAATGACTGCCAACATTCTAAAGACAATTCAAAAAACTGCCAACATTCTAAAGACAGTTTAAAAGACTGCCAACATTCTAAAGACAGTTTAAAAGACTGCCAACATTCTAAAGACTGCCAACATTCTATAGACAGTTCAAAAGACTGCCAACATTCTAAAGACTGCCAACATTCTATAGACAGTTCAAAAGACTGCCAACATTCTATAGACAGTTCAAAAGACTGCCAACATTCTAAAGACAATTCAAAAGACTGCCAACATTCTAAAGACAATTCAAATGACTGCCAACATTCTAAAGACAATTCAAAAAACTGCCAACATTCTAAAGACAGTTTAAAAGACTGCCAACATTCTAAAGACAATTCAAAAGACTGCCAACATTCTAAAGACAATTCAAAAGGCTGCCAACATTCTAAAGACAATTCAAATGACTGCCAACATTCTAAAGACAATTCAAAAGACTGCCAACATTCTAAAGACAGTTTAAAAGACTGCCAACATTCTAAAGACTGCCAACATTCTATAGATAGTTCAAAAGACTGCCAACATTCTATAGACAGTTCAAAAGACTGCCAACATTCTAAAGACAATTCAAAAGACTGCCAACATTCTAAAGACAATTCAAAAGACTGCCAACATTCTAAATACAATTCAAAAGACTGCCAACATTCTAAAGACAGTTTAAAGACTGCCAACATTCTAAAGACTGCCAACATTCGATAGACAGTTCAAAAGACTGCCAACATTCTAAAGACAATTCAAAAGACTGCCAACATTCTAAAGACAGTTTAAAAGACTGCCAACATTCTAAAGACTGCCAACATTTTAAAGACAGTTCAAAAGACTGCCAACATTCTAAAGACAATTCAAAAGACTGCCAACATTCTAAAGACAATTCAAAAGGCTGCCAACATTCTAAAGACAATTCAAATGACTGCCAACATTCTAAAGACAATTCAAAAAACTGCCAACATTCTAAAGACAGTTTAAAAGACTGCCAACATTCTAAAGACAGTTTAAAAGACTGCCAACATTCTAAAGACTGCCAACATTCTATAGACAGTTCAAAAGACTGCCAACATTCTACATAACAGTTCAAAAGACTGCCAACATTCTATAGACAGTTCAAAAGACTGCCAACATTCTAAAGACAATTCAAAAGACTGCGAACATTCTAAAGACAATTCAAAAGACTGCCAACATTCTAAAGACAATTCAAAAGACTGCCAACATTCTAAAGACAATTCAAAAGACTGCCAACATTCTAAAGACAGTTTGAAAGACTGCCAACATTCTAAAGACAATTCAAAAGGCTGCCCACATTCTAAAGACAGTTTAAAAGACTGCCAACATTCTAAAGACTGCCAACATTCTATAGACAGTTCAAAAGACTGCTAACATTCTATAGACAGTTCAAAAGACTGCCAACATTCTATAGACAGTTCAAAAGACTGCCAACATTCTAAAGACAATTCAAAAGACTGCCAACATTCTAAAGACAATTCAAAAGACTGCCAACATTCTAAGGACAGATTAAAATACTGCCAACATTCTAAAGACTGCCAACATTCTAAAGACAGTTTAAAAGACTGCCAACATTCTAAAGACAGTTTAAAAGACTGCCAACATTCTAAAGACAGTTTAAAAGACTGCCAACATTCTAAATACAGTTCAAAAGACTGCCAGCATTCTAAAGAAAATTCAAAAGACTGCCAACATTCTAAAGACAATTCAAAAGGCTGCCAACATTCTAAAGACAATTCAAATGACTGCCAACATTCTAAAGACAGTTTAAAAGACTGCCAACATTCTAAAGACTGCCAATATTCTATAGACAGTTCAAAAGACTGCCAACATTCTATAGACAGTTCAAAAGACTGCCAACATTCTAAAGACAATTCAAAAGACTGCCAACATTCTAAAGACAATTCAAAAGACTGCCAACATTCTAAAGACAATTCAAAAGACTGCCAACATTCTAAAGACAATTCAAAAGGCTGCCAACATTCTAAACACAATTCAAATGACTACCAACACTCTAAAGACAATTCAAAAGACTGCCAACATTCTAAAGACAGATTAAAATACTGCCAACATTCTAAAGACTGCCAACATTCTATAGACAGTTCAAAACACTGCCAACATTCTATAGACAGTTCAAAAGACTGCCAACATTCTAAAGACAATTCAAAAGACTGCCAACATTCTAAAGACAATTCAAAAGACTGCCAACATTCTAAAGACAATTCAAAAGACTGCCAACATTCTAAAGACAGTTTAAAAGACTGCCAACATTCTAAAGACAGTTTAAAAGACTGCCAACATTCTAAAGACAATTCAAAAGACTGCCAACATTCTAAAGACAATTCAAAAGACTGCCAACATTCTAAAGACAGTTTGAAAGACTGCCAACATTCTAAAGACAATTCAAAAGGCTGCCCACATTCTAAAGACAGTTTAAAAGACTGCCAACATTCTAAAGACAATTCAAAAGACTGCCAACATTCTAAAGACTGCCAACATTTTAAAGACAGTTCAAAAGACTGCCAACATTCTAAAGACAATTCAAATGACTGCCAACATTCTAAAGACAATTCAAAAGACTGCCGACATTCTAAAGACAGTTTAAAAGACTGCCAACATTCTAAAGACAATTCAAAAGGCTGCCAACATTCTAAAGACAATTCAAAAGACTGCCAACATTCTAAAGACAGTTTAAAAGACTGCCTACATTCTAAAGACTGCCAACATTCTAAAGACAGTTCAAAAGAGTGCCAACATTCTAAAGACAATTCAAATGACTGCCAACATTCTAAAGACAATTCAAAAGACTGCCAACATTCTATAGACAGTTCAAAAGACTGCCAACATTCTATAGACAGTTCAAAAGACTGCCAACATTCTAAAGACAATTCAAAAGACTGCCAACATTCTAAAGACAGTTCAAAAGAGTGCCAACATTCTAAAGACAATTCAAATGACTGCCAACATTCTAAAGACAATTCAAAAGACTGCCAACATTCTATAGACAGTTCAAAAGACTGCCAACATTCTATAGACAGTTCAAAAGACTGCCAACATTCTAAAGACAATTCAAAAGACTGCCAACATTCTAAAGACAATTCAAATGACTGCCAACATTCTAAAGACAATTCAAAAAACTGCCAACATTCTAAAGACAGTTTAAAAGACTGCCAACATTCTAAAGACAGTTTAAAAGACTGCCAACATTCTAAAGACTGCCAACATTCTATAGACAGTTCAAAAGACTGCCAACATTCTAAAGACTGCCAACATTCTATAGACAGTTCAAAAGACTGCCAACATTCTATAGACAGTTCAAAAGACTGCCAACATTCTAAAGACAATTCAAAAGACTGCCAACATTCTAAAGACAATTCAAATGACTGCCAACATTCTAAAGACAATTCAAAAAACTGCCAACATTCTAAAGACAGTTTAAAAGACTGCCAACATTCTAAAGACAATTCAAAAGACTGCCAACATTCTAAAGACAATTCAAAAGGCTGCCAACATTCTAAAGACAATTCAAATGACTGCCAACATTCTAAAGACAATTCAAAAGACTGCCAACATTCTAAAGACAGTTTAAAAGACTGCCAACATTCTAAAGACTGCCAACATTCTATAGATAGTTCAAAAGACTGCCAACATTCTATAGACAGTTCAAAAGACTGCCAACATTCTAAAGACAATTCAAAAGACTGCCAACATTCTAAAGACAATTCAAAAGACTGCCAACATTCTAAATACAATTCAAAAGACTGCCAACATTCTAAAGACAGTTTAAAGACTGCCAACATTCTAAAGACTGCCAACATTCGATAGACAGTTCAAAAGACTGCCAACATTCTAAAGACAATTCAAAAGACTGCCAACATTCTAAAGACAGTTTAAAAGACTGCCAACATTCTAAAGACTGCCAACATTTTAAAGACAGTTCAAAAGACTGCCAACATTCTAAAGACAATTCAAAAGACTGCCAACATTCTAAAGACAATTCAAAAGGCTGCCAACATTCTAAAGACAATTCAAATGACTGCCAACATTCTAAAGACAATTCAAAAAACTGCCAACATTCTAAAGACAGTTTAAAAGACTGCCAACATTCTAAAGACAGTTTAAAAGACTGCCAACATTCTAAAGACTGCCAACATTCTATAGACAGTTCAAAAGACTGCCAACATTCTACATAACAGTTCAAAAGACTGCCAACATTCTATAGACAGTTCAAAAGACTGCCAACATTCTAAAGACAATTCAAAAGACTGCGAACATTCTAAAGACAATTCAAAAGACTGCCAACATTCTAAAGACAATTCAAAAGACTGCCAACATTCTAAAGACAATTCAAAAGACTGCCAACATTCTAAAGACAGTTTGAAAGACTGCCAACATTCTAAAGACAATTCAAAAGGCTGCCCACATTCTAAAGACAGTTTAAAAGACTGCCAACATTCTAAAGACTGCCAACATTCTATAGACAGTTCAAAAGACTGCTAACATTCTATAGACAGTTCAAAAGACTGCCAACATTCTATAGACAGTTCAAAAGACTGCCAACATTCTAAAGACAATTCAAAAGACTGCCAACATTCTAAAGACAATTCAAAAGACTGCCAACATTCTAAGGACAGATTAAAATACTGCCAACATTCTAAAGACTGCCAACATTCTAAAGACAGTTTAAAAGACTGCCAACATTCTAAAGACAGTTTAAAAGACTGCCAACATTCTAAAGACAGTTTAAAAGACTGCCAACATTCTAAATACAGTTCAAAAGACTGCCAGCATTCTAAAGAAAATTCAAAAGACTGCCAACATTCTAAAGACAATTCAAAAGGCTGCCAACATTCTAAAGACAATTCAAATGACTGCCAACATTCTAAAGACAGTTTAAAAGACTGCCAACATTCTAAAGACTGCCAATATTCTATAGACAGTTCAAAAGACTGCCAACATTCTATAGACAGTTCAAAAGACTGCCAACATTCTAAAGACAATTCAAAAGACTGCCAACATTCTAAAGACAATTCAAAAGACTGCCAACATTCTAAAGACAATTCAAAAGACTGCCAACATTCTAAAGACAATTCAAAAGGCTGCCAACATTCTAAACACAATTCAAATGACTACCAACACTCTAAAGACAATTCAAAAGACTGCCAACATTCTAAAGACAGATTAAAATACTGCCAACATTCTAAAGACTGCCAACATTCTATAGACAGTTCAAAACACTGCCAACATTCTATAGACAGTTCAAAAGACTGCCAACATTCTAAAGACAATTCAAAAGACTGCCAACATTCTAAAGACAATTCAAAAGACTGCCAACATTCTAAAGACAATTCAAAAGACTGCCAACATTCTAAAGACAGTTTAAAAGACTGCCAACATTCTAAAGACAGTTTAAAAGACTGCCAACATTCTAAAGACAATTCAAAAGACTGCCAACATTCTAAAGACAATTCAAAAGGCTGCCAACATTCTAAAGACAGTTTAAAAGACTGCCAACATTCTAAAGACTGCCAACATTCTAAAGACAATTCAAAAGACTGCCAACATTCTAAAGACAATTCAAAAGGCTGCCAACATTCTAAAGACAATTCAAATGACTGCCAACATTCTAAAGACAATTCAAAAGACTGCCAACATTCTAAAGACAGTTTAAAAGACTGCCAACATTCTAAAGACTGCCAACATTCTATAGACAGTTCAAAAGACTGCCAACATTCTAAAGACAATTCAAAAGACTGCCAACATTCTAAAGACAATTCAAAAGACTGCCAACATTCTAAATACAATTCAAAAGACTGCCAACATTCTAAAGACAGTTTAAAAGACTGCCAACATTCTAAAGACTGCCAACATTCTATAGACAGTTCAAAAGACTGCCAACATTCTAAAGACAATTCAAAAGACTGCCAACATTCTAAAGACAGTTTAAAAGACTGCCAACATTCTAAAGACTGCCAACATTTTAAAGACAGTTCAAAAGACTGCCAACATTCTAAAGACAATTCAAAAGACTGCCAACATTCTAAAGACAATTCAAAAGGCTGCCAACATTCTAAAGACAATTCAAATGACTGCCAACATTCTAAAGACAATTCAAAAAACTGCCAACATTCTAAAGACAGTTTAAAAGACTGCCAACATTCTAAAGACTGCCAACATTCTATAGACAGTTCAAAAGACTGCCAACATTCTACATAACAGTTCAAAAGACTGCCAACATTCTATAGACAGTTCAAAAGACTGCCAACATTCTAAAGACAATTCAAAAGACTGCGAACATTCTAAAGACAATTCAAAAGACTGCCAACATTCTAAAGACAATTCAAAAGACTGCCAACATTCTAAAGACAATTCAAAAGACTGCCAACATTCTAAAGACAGTTTGAAAGACTGCCAACATTCTAAAGACAATTCAAAAGGCTGCCCACATTCTAAAGACAGTTTAAAAGACTGCCAACATTCTAAAGACTGCCAACATTCTATAGACAGTTCAAAAGACTGCTAACATTCTATAGACAGTTCAAAAGACTGCCAACATTCTATAGACAGTTCAAAAGACTGCCAACATTCTAAAGACAATTCAAAAGACTGCCAACATTCTAAAGACAATTCAAAAGACTGCCAACATTCTAAAGACAGTTTAAAAGACTGCCAACATTCTAAAGACTGCCAACATTCTAAAGACAGTTCAAAAGAGTGCCAACATTCTAAAGACAATTCAAAAGACTGCCAACATTCTAAAGACAGTTTAAAAGACTGCCAACATTCTATAGACAGTTCAAAAGACTGCCAACATTCTAAAGACAATTCAAAAGGCTTCCAACATTCTAAAGACAGTTTAAAAGACTGCCAACATTCTAAAGACTGCCAACATTCTATAGACAGTTCAAAAGACTGCCAACATTCTATAGACAGTTCAAAAGACTGCCAACATTCTAAAGACAATTCAAAAGACTGCCAACATTCTAAAGACAATTCAAATGACTGCCAACATTCTAAAGACTGCCAACATTCTATAGACAGTTCAAAAGACTGCCAACATTCTATAGACAGTTCAAAAGACTGCCGACATTCTAAAGACAGTTTAAAAGACTGCCAACATTCTAAAGACAATTCAAAAGGCTGCCAACATTCTAAAGACAATTCAAAAGACTGCCAACATTCTAAAGACAGTTTAAAAGACTGCCAACATTCTAAAGACTGCCAACATTCTAAAGACAGTTCAAAAGAGTGCCAACATTCTAAAGACAATTCAAATGACTGCCAACATTCTAAAGACAATTCAAAAGACTGCCAACATTCTAAAGACTGCCAACATTCTAAAGACAGTTTAAAAGACTGCCCACATTCTAAAGACAGTTTAAAAGACTGCCAACATTCTAAAGACTGCCAACATTCCATAGACAGTTCAAAAGACTGCCAACATTCTAAAGACAGTTTAAAACACAGCCAACATTCTAAAGACAATTCAAAAGACTGCCAACATTCTAAAGACAATTCAAAAGACTGCCAACATTCTAAAGACAATTCAAAAGGCTGCCAACATTCTAAAGACAGTTTAAAAGACTGCCAACATTCTAAAGACTGCCAACATTCTATAGACAGTTCAAAAGACTGCCAACATTCTAAAGACTGCCAACATTCTATAGACAGTTCAAAAGACTGCCAACATTCTATAGACAGTTCAAAAGACTGCCAACATTCTAAAGACAATTCAAAAGACTGCCAACATTCTAAAGACAATTCAAATGACTGCCAACATTCTAAAGACAATTCAAAAAACTGCCAACATTCTAAAGACAGTTTAAAAGACTGCCAACATTCTAAAGACAATTCAAAAGACTGCCAACATTCTAAAGACAATTCAAAAGGCTGCCAACATTCTAAAGACAATTCAAATGACTGCCAACATTCTAAAGACAATTCAAAAGACTGCCAACATTCTAAAGACAGTTTAAAAGACTGCCAACATTCTAAAGACTGCCAACATTCTATAGACAGTTCAAAAGACTGCCAACATTCTATAGACAGTTCAAAAGACTGCCAACATTCTAAAGACAATTCAAAAGACTGCCAACATTCTAAAGACAATTCAAAAGACTGCCAACATTCTAAATACAATTCAAAAGACTGCCAACATTCTAAAGACAGTTTAAAAGACTGCCAACATTCTAAAGACTGCCAACATTCTATAGACAGTTCAAAAGACTGCCAACATTCTAAAGACAATTCAAAAGACTGCCAACATTCTAAAGACAGTTTAAAAGACTGCCAACATTCTAAAGACTGCCTACATTTTAAAGACAGTTCAAAAGACTGCCAACATTCTAAAGACAATTCAAAAGACTGCCAACATTCTAAAGACAATTCAAAAGGCTGCCAACATTCTATAGACAATTCAAATGACTGCCAACATTCTAAAGACAATTCAAAAAACTGCCAACATTCTAAAGACAGTTTAAAAGACTGCCAACATTCTAAAGACAGTTTAAAAGACTGCCAACATTCTAAAGACTGCCAACATTCTATAGACAGTTCAAAAGACTGCCAACATTCTACATAACAGTTCAAAAGACTGCCAACATTCTATAGACAGTTCAAAAGACTGCCAACATTCTAAAGACAATTCAAAAGACTGCGAACATTCTAAAGACAATTCAAAAGACTGCCAACATTCTAAAGACAATTCAAAAGACTGCCAACATTCTAAAGACAGTTTAAAAGACTGCCAACATTCTAAAGACAATTCAAAAGACTGCCAACATTCTAAAGACAGTTTAAAAGACTGCCAACATTCTATAGACAGTTCAAAAGACTGCCAACATTCTAAAGACAATTCAAAAGGCTTCCAACATTCTAAAGACAGTTTAAAAGACTGCCAACATTCTAAAGACTGCCAACATTCTATAGACAGTTCAAAAGACTGCCAACATTCTATAGACAGTTCAAAAGATTGCCAACATTCTAAAGACAGTTTAAAAGACTGCCAATATTCTAAAGACTGCCAATATTCTAAAGACAGTTCAAAAGACTGCCAACATTCTAAAGACAATTCAAAAGACTGCCAACATTCTAAAGACAATTCAAAAGGCTGCCAACATTCTAAAGACAATTCAAAAGACTGCCAACATTCTAAACACAATTCAAAAAACTGCCAACATTCTAAAGACAGTTTAAAAGACTGCCAACATTCTAAAGACAGTTTAAAAGACTGCCAACATTCTAAATATAGTTCAAAAGACTGCCAACATTCTAAAGACTGCCAACATTTTAAAGACAGTTCAAAAGACTGCCAACATTCTAAAGACAATTCAAAAGACTGCCGACATTCTAAAGACAGTTTAAAAGACTGCCAACATTCTAAAGACAGTTTAAAAGACTGCCTACATTCTAAAGACTGCCAACATTCTAAAGACAGTTCAAAAGAGTGCCAACATTCTAAAGACAATTCAAATGACTGCCAACATTCTAAAGACAATTCAAAAGACTGCCAACATTCTATAGACAGTTCAAAAGACTGCCAACATTCTATAGACAGTTCAAAAGACTGCCAACATTCTAAAGACAATTCAAAAGACTGCCAACATTCTAAAGACAATTCAAATGACTGCCAACATTCTAAAGACAATTCAAAAAACTGCCAACATTCTAAAGACAGTTTAAAAGACTGCCAACATTCTAAAGACAGTTTAAAAGACTGCCAACATTCTAAAGACTGCCAACATTCTATAGACAGTTCAAAAGACTGCCAACATTCTAAAGACTGCCAACATTCTATAGACAGTTCAAAAGACTGCCAACATTCTATAGACAGTTCAAAAGACTGCCAACATTCTAAAGACAATTCAAAAGACTGCCAACATTCTAAAGACAATTCAAATGACTGCCAACATTCTAAAGACAATTCAAAAAACTGCCAACATTCTAAAGACAGTTTAAAAGACTGCCAACATTCTAAAGACAATTCAAAAGACTGCCAACATTCTAAAGACAATTCAAAAGGCTGCCAACATTCTAAAGACAATTCAAATGACTGCCAACATTCTAAAGACAATTCAAAAGACTGCCAACATTCTAAAGACAGTTTAAAAGACTGCCAACATTCTAAAGACTGCCAACATTCTATAGATAGTTCAAAAGACTGCCAACATTCTATAGACAGTTCAAAAGACTGCCAACATTCTAAAGACAATTCAAAAGACTGCCAACATTCTAAAGACAATTCAAAAGACTGCCAACATTCTAAATACAATTCAAAAGACTGCCAACATTCTAAAGACAGTTTAAAGACTGCCAACATTCTAAAGACTGCCAACATTCGATAGACAGTTCAAAAGACTGCCAACATTCTAAAGACAATTCAAAAGACTGCCAACATTCTAAAGACAGTTTAAAAGACTGCCAACATTCTAAAGACTGCCAACATTTTAAAGACAGTTCAAAAGACTGCCAACATTCTAAAGACAATTCAAAAGACTGCCAACATTCTAAAGACAATTCAAAAGGCTGCCAACATTCTAAAGACAATTCAAATGACTGCCAACATTCTAAAGACAATTCAAAAAACTGCCAACATTCTAAAGACAGTTTAAAAGACTGCCAACATTCTAAAGACAGTTTAAAAGACTGCCAACATTCTAAAGACTGCCAACATTCTATAGACAGTTCAAAAGACTGCCAACATTCTACATAACAGTTCAAAAGACTGCCAACATTCTATAGACAGTTCAAAAGACTGCCAACATTCTAAAGACAATTCAAAAGACTGCGAACATTCTAAAGACAATTCAAAAGACTGCCAACATTCTAAAGACAATTCAAAAGACTGCCAACATTCTAAAGACAATTCAAAAGACTGCCAACATTCTAAAGACAGTTTGAAAGACTGCCAACATTCTAAAGACAATTCAAAAGGCTGCCCACATTCTAAAGACAGTTTAAAAGACTGCCAACATTCTAAAGACTGCCAACATTCTATAGACAGTTCAAAAGACTGCTAACATTCTATAGACAGTTCAAAAGACTGCCAACATTCTATAGACAGTTCAAAAGACTGCCAACATTCTAAAGACAATTCAAAAGACTGCCAACATTCTAAAGACAATTCAAAAGACTGCCAACATTCTAAAGACAGATTAAAATACTGCCAACATTCTAAAGACTGCCAACATTCTAAAGACAGTTTAAAAGACTGCCAACATTCTAAAGACAGTTTAAAAGACTGCCAACATTCTAAAGACAATTCAAAAGACTGCCAACATTCTAAAGACAGTTTAAAAGACTGCCAACATTCTATAGACAGTTCAAAAGACTGCCAACATTCTAAAGACAATTCAAAAGGCTTCCAACATTCTAAAGACAGTTTAAAAGACTGCCAACATTCTAAAGACTGCCAACATTCTATAGACAGTTCAAAAGACTGCCAACATTCTATAGACAGTTCAAAAGATTGCCAACATTCTAAAGACAGTTTAAAAGACTGCCAATATTCTAAAGACTGCCAATATTCTAAAGACAGTTCAAAAGACTGCCAACATTCTAAAGACAATTCAAAAGACTGCCAACATTCTAAAGACAATTCAAAAGGCTGCCAACATTCTAAAGACAATTCAAAAGACTGCCAACATTCTAAACACAATTCAAAAAACTGCCAACATTCTAAAGACAGTTTAAAAGACTGCCAACATTCTAAAGACAGTTTAAAAGACTGCCAACATTCTAAATACAGTTCAAAAGACTGCCAACATTCTAAAGACTGCCAACATTTTAAAGACAGTTCAAAAGACTGCCAACATTCTAAAGACAATTCAAAAGACTGCCAACATTCTAAAGACAATTCAATAGGCTGCCAACATTCTAAAGACAATTCAAAAGACTGCCAACATTCTAAAGACTGCCAACATTTTAAAGACAGTTCAAAAGACTGCCAACATTCTAAAGACAATTCAAATGACTGCCAACATTCTAAAGACAATTCAAAAGACTGCCGACATTCTAAAGACAGTTTAAAAGACTGCCAACATTCTAAAGACAATTCAAAAGGCTGCCAACATTCTAAAGACAATTCAAAAGACTGCCAACATTCTAAAGACAGTTTAAAAGACTGCCTACATTCTAAAGACTGCCAACATTCTAAAGACAGTTCAAAAGAGTGCCAACATTCTAAAGACAATTCAAATGACTGCCAACATTCTAAAGACAATTCAAAAGACTGCCAACATTCTATAGACAGTTCAAAAGACTGCCAACATTCTATAGACAGTTCAAAAGACTGCCAACATTCTAAAGACAATTCAAAAGACTGCCAACATTCTAAAGACAATTCAAATGACTGCCAACATTCTAAAGACAATTCAAAAAACTGCCAACATTCTAAAGACAGTTTAAAAGACTGCCAACATTCTAAAGACAGTTTAAAAGACTGCCAACATTCTAAAGACTGCCAACATTCTATAGACAGTTCAAAAGACTGCCAACATTCTAAAGACTGCCAACATTCTATAGACAGTTCAAAAGACTGCCAACATTCTATAGACAGTTCAAAAGACTGCCAACATTCTAAAGACAATTCAAAAGACTGCCAACATTCTAAAGACAATTCAAATGACTGCCAACATTCTAAAGACAATTCAAAAAACTGCCAACATTCTAAAGACAGTTTAAAAGACTGCCAACATTCTAAAGACAATTCAAAAGACTGCCAACATTCTAAAGACAATTCAAAAGGCTGCCAACATTCTAAAGACAATTCAAATGACTGCCAACATTCTAAAGACAATTCAAAAGACTGCCAACATTCTAAAGACAGTTTAAAAGACTGCCAACATTCTAAAGACTGCCAACATTCTATAGATAGTTCAAAAGACTGCCAACATTCTATAGACAGTTCAAAAGACTGCCAACATTCTAAAGACAATTCAAAAGACTGCCAACATTCTAAAGACAATTCAAAAGACTGCCAACATTCTAAATACAATTCAAAAGACTGCCAACATTCTAAAGACAGTTTAAAGACTGCCAACATTCTAAAGACTGCCAACATTCGATAGACAGTTCAAAAGACTGCCAACATTCTAAAGACAATTCAAAAGACTGCCAACATTCTAAAGACAGTTTAAAAGACTGCCAACATTCTAAAGACTGCCAACATTTTAAAGACAGTTCAAAAGACTGCCAACATTCTAAAGACAATTCAAAAGACTGCCAACATTCTAAAGACAATTCAAAAGGCTGCCAACATTCTAAAGACAATTCAAATGACTGCCAACATTCTAAAGACAATTCAAAAAACTGCCAACATTCTAAAGACAGTTTAAAAGACTGCCAACATTCTAAAGACAGTTTAAAAGACTGCCAACATTCTAAAGACTGCCAACATTCTATAGACAGTTCAAAAGACTGCCAACATTCTACATAACAGTTCAAAAGACTGCCAACATTCTATAGACAGTTCAAAAGACTGCCAACATTCTAAAGACAATTCAAAAGACTGCGAACATTCTAAAGACAATTCAAAAGACTGCCAACATTCTAAAGACAATTCAAAAGACTGCCAACATTCTAAAGACAATTCAAAAGACTGCCAACATTCTAAAGACAGTTTGAAAGACTGCCAACATTCTAAAGACAATTCAAAAGGCTGCCCACATTCTAAAGACAGTTTAAAAGACTGCCAACATTCTAAAGACTGCCAACATTCTATAGACAGTTCAAAAGACTGCTAACATTCTATAGACAGTTCAAAAGACTGCCAACATTCTATAGACAGTTCAAAAGACTGCCAACATTCTAAAGACAATTCAAAAGACTGCCAACATTCTAAAGACAATTCAAAAGACTGCCAACATTCTAAGGACAGATTAAAATACTGCCAACATTCTAAAGACTGCCAACATTCTAAAGACAGTTTAAAAGACTGCCAACATTCTAAAGACAGTTTAAAAGACTGCCAACATTCTAAAGACAGTTTAAAAGACTGCCAACATTCTAAATACAGTTCAAAAGACTGCCAGCATTCTAAAGAAAATTCAAAAGACTGCCAACATTCTAAAGACAATTCAAAAGGCTGCCAACATTCTAAAGACAATTCAAATGACTGCCAACATTCTAAAGACAGTTTAAAAGACTGCCAACATTCTAAAGACTGCCAATATTCTATAGACAGTTCAAAAGACTGCCAACATTCTATAGACAGTTCAAAAGACTGCCAACATTCTAAAGACAATTCAAAAGACTGCCAACATTCTAAAGACAATTCAAAAGACTGCCAACATTCTAAAGACAATTCAAAAGACTGCCAACATTCTAAAGACAATTCAAAAGGCTGCCAACATTCTAAACACAATTCAAATGACTACCAACACTCTAAAGACAATTCAAAAGACTGCCAACATTCTAAAGACAGATTAAAATACTGCCAACATTCTAAAGACTGCCAACATTCTATAGACAGTTCAAAACACTGCCAACATTCTATAGACAGTTCAAAAGACTGCCAACATTCTAAAGACAATTCAAAAGACTGCCAACATTCTAAAGACAATTCAAAAGACTGCCAACATTCTAAAGACAATTCAAAAGACTGCCAACATTCTAAAGACAGTTTAAAAGACTGCCAACATTCTAAAGACAGTTTAAAAGACTGCCAACATTCTAAAGACAATTCAAAAGACTGCCAACATTCTAAAGACAATTCAAAAGGCTGCCAACATTCTAAAGACAGTTTAAAAGACTGCCAACATTCTAAAGACTGCCAACATTCTAAAGACAATTCAAAAGACTGCCAACATTCTAAAGACAATTCAAAAGGCTGCCAACATTCTAAAGACAATTCAAATGACTGCCAACATTCTAAAGACAATTCAAAAGACTGCCAACATTCTAAAGACAGTTTAAAAGACTGCCAACATTCTAAAGACTGCCAACATTCTATAGACAGTTCAAAAGACTGCCAACATTCTAAAGACAATTCAAAAGACTGCCAACATTCTAAAGACAATTCAAAAGACTGCCAACATTCTAAATACAATTCAAAAGACTGCCAACATTCTAAAGACAGTTTAAAAGACTGCCAACATTCTAAAGACTGCCAACATTCTATAGACAGTTCAAAAGACTGCCAACATTCTAAAGACAATTCAAAAGACTGCCAACATTCTAAAGACAGTTTAAAAGACTGCCAACATTCTAAAGACTGCCAACATTTTAAAGACAGTTCAAAAGACTGCCAACATTCTAAAGACAATTCAAAAGACTGCCAACATTCTAAAGACAATTCAAAAGGCTGCCAACATTCTAAAGACAATTCAAATGACTGCCAACATTCTAAAGACAATTCAAAAAACTGCCAACATTCTAAAGACAGTTTAAAAGACTGCCAACATTCTAAAGACTGCCAACATTCTATAGACAGTTCAAAAGACTGCCAACATTCTACATAACAGTTCAAAAGACTGCCAACATTCTATAGACAGTTCAAAAGACTGCCAACATTCTAAAGACAATTCAAAAGACTGCGAACATTCTAAAGACAATTCAAAAGACTGCCAACATTCTAAAGACAATTCAAAAGACTGCCAACATTCTAAAGACAATTCAAAAGACTGCCAACATTCTAAAGACAGTTTGAAAGACTGCCAACATTCTAAAGACAATTCAAAAGGCTGCCCACATTCTAAAGACAGTTTAAAAGACTGCCAACATTCTAAAGACTGCCAACATTCTATAGACAGTTCAAAAGACTGCTAACATTCTATAGACAGTTCAAAAGACTGCCAACATTCTATAGACAGTTCAAAAGACTGCCAACATTCTAAAGACAATTCAAAAGACTGCCAACATTCTAAAGACAATTCAAAAGACTGCCAACATTCTAAAGACAGTTTAAAAGACTGCCAACATTCTAAAGACTGCCAACATTCTAAAGACAGTTCAAAAGAGTGCCAACATTCTAAAGACAATTCAAATGACTGCCAACATTCTAAAGACAATTCAAAAGACTGCCGACATTCTAAAGACAGTTTAAAAGACTGCCAACATTCTAAAGACAATTCAAAAGGCTGCCAACATTCTAAAGACAATTCAAAAGACTGCCAACATTCTAAAGACAGTTTAAAAGACTGCCAACATTCTAAAGACTGCCAACATTCTAAAGACAGTTCAAAAGAGTGCCAACATTCTAAAGACAATTCAAATGACTGCCAACATTCTAAAGACAATTCAAAAGACTGCCAACATTCTAAAGACTGCCAACATTCTATAGACAGTTCAAAAGACTGCCAACATTCTATAGACAGTTCAAAAGACTGCCAACATTCTAAAGACAATTCAAAAGACTGCCAACATTCTCAAGACAATTCAAATGACTGCCAACATTCTAAAGACAATTCAAAAAACTGCCAACATTCTAAAGACAGTTTAAAAGACTGCCCACATTCTAAAGACAGTTTAAAAGACTGCCAACATTCTAAAGACTGCCAACATTCTATAGACAGTTCAAAAGACTGCCAACATTCTAAAGACAGTTTAAAACACAGCCAACATTCTAAAGACAATTCAAAAGACTGCCAACATTCTAAAGACAATTCAAAAGACTGCCAACATTCTAAAGACAATTCAAAAGGCTGCCAACATTCTAAACACAGTTTAAAAGACTGCCAACATTCTAAAGACAGTTTAAAAGACTGCCAACATTCTAAAGACTGCCAACATTCTATAGACAGTTCAAAAGACTGCCAACATTCTATAGACAATTCAAAAGACTGCCAACATTCTAAAGACAATTCAAAAGACTGCCAACATTCTAAAGACAATTCAAATGACTGCCAACATTCTAAAGACAATTCAAAAAACTGCCAACATTCTAAAGACAGTTTAAAAGACTGCCAACATTCTAAAGACAATTCAAAAGACTGCCAACATTCTAAAGACAATTCAAAAGGCTGCCAACATTCTAAAGACAATTCAAATGACTGCCAACATTCTAAAGACAATTCAAAAGACTGCCAACATTCTAAAGACAGTTTAAAAGACTGCCAACATTCTAAAGACTGCCAACATTCTATAGACAGTTCAAAAGACTGCCAACATTCTATAGGCAGTTCAAAAGACTGCCAACATTCTAAAGACAATTCAAAAGACTGCCAACATTCTAAAGACAATTCAAAAGACTGCCAACATTCTAAATACAATTCAAAAGACTGCCAACATTCTAAAGACAGTTTAAAAGACTGCCAACATTCTAAAGACTGCCAACATTCTATAGACAGTTCAAAAGACTGCCAACATTCTAAAGACAATTCAAAAGACTGCCAACATTCTAAAGACAGTTTAAAAGACTGCCAACATTCTAAAGACTGCCAACATTTTAAAGACAGTTCAAAAGACTGCCAACATTCTAAAGACAATTCAAAAGACTGCCAACATTCTAAAGACAATTCAAAAGGCTGCCAACATTCTATAGACAATTCAAATGACTGCCAACATTCTAAAGACAATTCAAAAAACTGCCAACATTCTAAAGACAGTTTAAAAGACTGCCAACATTCTAAAGACAGTTTAAAAGACTGCCAACATTCTAAAGACTGCCAACATTCTATAGACAGTTCAAAAGACTGCCAACATTCTACATAACAGTTCAAAAGACTGCCAACATTCTATAGACAGTTCAAAAGACTGCCAACATTCTAAAGACAATTCAAAAGACTGCGAACATTCTAAAGACAATTCAAAAGACTGCCAACATTCTAAAGACAATTCAAAAGACTGCCAACATTCTAAAGACAGTTTAAAAGACTGCCAACATTCTAAAGACTGCCAACATTCTAAAGACAGTTCAAAAGACTGCCAACATTCTAAAGACAATTCAAAAGACTGCCAACATTCTAAAGACAGTTTAAAAGACTGCCAACATTCTATAGACAGTTCAAAAGACTGCCAACATTCTAAAGACAATTCAAAAGGCTTCCAACATTCTAAAGACAGTTTAAAAGACTGCCAACATTCTAAAGACTGCCAACATTCTATAGACAGTTCAAAAGACTGCCAACATTCTATAGACAGTTCAAAAGATTGCCAACATTCTAAAGACAGTTTAAAAGACTGCCAATATTCTAAAGACTGCCAATATTCTAAAGACAGTTCAAAAGACTGCCAACATTCTAAAGACAATTCAAAAGACTGCCAACATTCTAAAGACAATTCAAAAGGCTGCCAACATTCTAAAGACAATTCAAAAGACTGCCAACATTCTAAACACAATTCAAAAAACTGCCAACATTCTAAAGACAGTTTAAAAGACTGCCAACATTCTAAAGACAGTTTAAAAGACTGCCAACATTCTAAATACAGTTCAAAAGACTGCCAACATTCTAAAGACTGCCAACATTTTAAAGACAGTTCAAAAGACTGCCAACATTCTAAAGACAATTCAAAAGACTGCCAACATTCTAAAGACAATTCAAAAGGCTGCCAACATTCTAAAGACAATTCAAAAGACTGCCAACATTCTAAAGACTGCCAACATTTTAAAGACAGTTCAAAAGACTGCCAACATTCTAAAGACAGTTCAAAAGAGTGCGAACATTCTAAAGACAATTCAAATGACTGCCAACATTCTAAAGACAATTCAAAAGACTGCCGACATTCTAAAGACAGTTTAAAAGACTGCCAACATTCTAAAGACAATTCAAAAGGCTGCCAACATTCTAAAGACAATTCAAAAGACTGCCAACATTCTAAAGACAGTTTAAAAGACTGCCAACATTCTAAAGACTGCCAACATTCTAAAGACAGTTCAAAAGAGTGCCAACATTCTAAAGACAATTCAAATGACTGCCAACATTCTAAAGACAATTCAAAAGACTGCCAACATTCTAAAGACTGCCAACATTCTATAGACAGTTCAAAAGACTGCCAACATTCTATAGACAGTTCAAAAGACTGCCAACATTCTAAAGACAATTCAAAAGACTGCCAACATTCTAAAGACAATTCAAATGACTGCCAACATTCTAAAGACAATTCAAAAAACTGCCAACATTCTAAAGACAGTTTAAAAGACTGCCAACATTCTAAAGACAGTTTAAAAGACTGCCAACATTCTAAAGACTGCCAACATTCTATAGACAGTTCAAAAGACTGCCAACATTCTAAAGACTGCCAACATTCTATAGACAGTTCAAAAGACTGCCAACATTCTATAGACAGTTCAAAAGACTGCCAACATTCTAAAGACAATTCAAAAGACTGCCAACATTCTAAAGACAATTCAAATGACTGCCAACATTCTAAAGACAATTCAAAAAACTGCCAACATTCTAAAGACAGTTTAAAAGACTGCCAACATTCTAAAGACAATTCAAAAGACTGCCAACATTCTAAAGACAATTCAAAAGGCTGCCAACATTCTAAAGACAATTCAAATGACTGCCAACATTCTAAAGACAATTCAAAAGACTGCCAACATTCTAAAGACAGTTTAAAAGACTGCCAACATTCTAAAGACTGCCAACATTCTATAGATAGTTCAAAAGACTGCCAACATTCTATAGACAGTTCAAAAGACTGCCAACATTCTAAAGACAATTCAAAAGACTGCCAACATTCTAAAGACAATTCAAAAGACTGCCAACATTCTAAATACAATTCAAAAGACTGCCAACATTCTAAAGACAGTTTAAAGACTGCCAACATTCTAAAGACTGCCAATAGTCGATAGACAGTTCAAAAGACTGCCAACATTCTAAAGACAATTCAAAAGACTGCCAACATTCTAAAGACAGTTTAAAAGACTGCCAACATTCTAAAGACTGCCAACATTTTAAAGACAGTTCAAAAGACTGCCAACATTCTAAAGACAATTCAAAAGTCTGCCAACATTCTAAATACAATTCAAAAGGCTGCCAACATTCTAAAGACAATTCAAATGACCGCCAACATTCTAAAGACAATTCAAAAAACTGCCAACATTCTAAAGACAGTTTAAAAGACTGCCAACATTCTAAAGACAGTTTAAAAGACTGCCAACATTCTAAAGACTGCCAACATTCTATAGACAGTTCAAAAGACTGCCAACATTCTACATAACAGTTCAAAAGACTGCCAACATTCTATAGACAGTTCAAAAGACTGCCAACATTCTAAAGACAATTCAAAAGACTGCCAACATTCTAAAGACAATTCAAAAGACTGCCAACATTCTAAAGACAATTCAAAAGACTGCCAACATTCTAAAGACAGTTTGAAAGACTGCCAACATTCTAAAGACAATTCAAAAGGCTGCCCACATTCTAAAGACAGTTTAAAAGACTGCCAACATTCTAAAGACTGCCAACATTCTATAGACAGTTCAAAAGACTGCTAACATTCTATGGACAGTTCAAAAGACTGCCAACATTCTATAGACAGTTCAAAAGACTGCCAACATTCTAAAGACAATTCAAAAGACTGCCAACATTCTAAAGACAATTCAAAAGACTGCCAACATTCTAAAGACAGTTTAAAAGACTGCCAACATTCTAAAGACTGCCAACATTCTAAAGACAGTTCAAAAGAGTGCCAACATTCTAAAGACAATTCAAATGACTGCCAACATTCTAAAGACAATTCAAAAGACTGCCGACATTCTAAAGACAGTTTAAAAGACTACCAACATTCTAAAGACAATTCAAAAGGCTGCCAACATTCTAAAGACAATTCAAAAGACTGCCAACATTCTAAAGACAGTTTAAAAGACTGCCAACATTCTAAAGACTGCCAACATTCTAAAGACAGTTCAAAAGAGTGCCAACATTCTAAAGACAGTTTAAAAGACTGCCAACATTCTAAAGACAGTTTAAAAGACTGCCAACATTCTAAAGACTGCCAACATTCTATAGACAGTTCAAAAGACTGCCAACATTCTAAAGACAGTTTAAAACACAGCCAACATTCTAAAGACAATTCAAAAGACTGCCAACATTCTAAAGACAATTCAAAAGACTGCCAACATTCTAAAGACAATTCAAAAGGCTGCCAACATTCTAAAGACAGTTTAAAAGACTGCCAACATTATAAAGACTGCCAACATTCTATAGACAGTTCAAAAGACTGCCAACATTCTATATAACAGTTCAAAAGACTGCCAACATTCTTTAGACAGTTCAAAAGACTGCCAACATTCTAAAGACAATTCAAAAAGCTGCCCACATTCTAAAGACAGTTTAAAAGACTGCCAACATTCTAAAGACTGCCAACATTCTATAGACAGTTCAAAAGACTGCTAACATTCTATAGACAGTTCAAAAGACTGCCAACATTCTATAGACAGTTCAAAAGACTGCCAACATTCTAAAGACAATTCAAAAGACTGCCAACATTCTAAAGACAATTCAAAAGACTGCCAACATTCTAAAGACAGTTTAAAAGACTGCCAACATTCTAAAGACTGCCAACATTCTAAAGACAGTTCAAAAGACTGCCAACATTCTAAAGACAATTCAAAAGACTGCCAACATTCTAAAGACAATTCAAAAGGCTGCCAACATTCTAAAGACAATTCAAATGACTACCAACATTCTAAAGACAATTCAAAAGACTGCCAACATTCTAAAGACAGTTTAAAAGACTGCCAACATTCTAAAGACTGCCAACATTCTATAGACAGTTCAAAAGACTGCCAACATTCTATAGACAATTCAAAAGACTGCCAACATTCTAAAGACAATTCAAAAGACTGCCAACATTCTAAAGACAATTCAAATGACTGCCAACATTCTAAAGACAATTCAAAAGACTGCCAACATTCTAAAGACAGTTTAAAAGACTGCCAACATTCTAAAGACAATTCAAAAGACTGCCAACATTCTAAAGACAATTCAAAAGGCTGCCAACATTCTAAAGACAATTCAAATGACTGCCAACATTCTAAAGACAATTCAAAAGACTGCCAACATTCTAAAGACAGTTTAAAAGACTGCCAACATTCTAAAGACTGCCAACATTCTATAGACAGTTCAAAAGACTGCCAACATTCTATAGGCAGTTCAAAAGACTGCCAACATTCTAAAGACAATTCAAAAGACTGCCAACATTCTAAAGACAATTCAAAAGACTGCCAACATTCTAAATACAATTCAAAAGACTGCCAACATTCTAAAGACAGTTTAAAAGACTGCCAACATTCTAAAGACTGCCAACATTCTATAGACAGTTCAAAAGACTGCCAACATTCTAAAGACAATTCAAAAGACTGCCAACATTCTAAAGACAGTTTAAAAGACTGCCAACATTCTAAAGACTGCCAACATTTTAAAGACAGTTCAAAAGACTGCCAACAATCTAAAGACAATTCAAAAGACTGCCAACATTCTAAAGACAATTCAAAAGGCTGCCAACATTCTATAGACAATTCAAACGACTGCCAACATTCTAAAGACAATTCAAAAAACTGCCAACATTCTAAAGACAGTTTAAAAGACTGCCAACATTCTAAAGACAGTTTAAAAGACTGCCAACATTCTAAAGACTGCCAACATTCTATAGACAGTTCAAAAGACTGCCAACATTCTACATAACAGTTCAAAAGACTGCCAACATTCTATAGACAGTTCAAAAGACTGCCAACATTCTAAAGACAATTCAAAAGACTGCGAACATTCTAAAGACAATTCAAAAGACTGCCAACATTCTAAAGACAATTCAAAAGACTGCCAACATTCTAAAGACAGTTTAAAAGACTGCCAACATTCTAAAGACTGCCAACATTCTAAAGACAGTTCAAAAGACTGCCAACATTCTAAAGACAATTCAAAAGACTGCCAACATTCTAAAGACAGTTTAAAAGACTGCCAACATTCTATAGACAGTTCAAAAGACTGCCAACATTCTAAAGACAATTCAAAAGGCTTCCAACATTCTAAAGACAGTTTAAAAGACTGCCAACATTCTAAAGACTGCCAACATTCTATAGACAGTTCAAAAGACTGCCAACATTCTATAGACAGTTCAAAAGATTGCCAACATTCTAAAGACAGTTTAAAAGACTGCCAATATTCTAAAGACTGCCAATATTCTAAAGACAGTTCAAAAGACTGCCAACATTCTAAAGACAATTCAAAAGACTGCCAACATTCTAAAGACAATTCAAAAGGCTGCCAACATTCTAAAGACAATTCAAAAGACTGCCAACATTCTAAACACAATTCAAAAAACTGCCAACATTCTAAAGACAGTTTAAAAGACTGCCAACATTCTAAAGACAGTTTAAAAGACTGCCAACATTCTAAATACAGTTCAAAAGACTGCCAACATTCTAAAGACTGCCAACATTTTAAAGACAGTTCAAAAGACTGCCAACATTCTAAAGACAATTCAAAAGACTGCCAACATTCTAAAGACAATTCAAAAGGCTGCCAACATTCTAAAGACAATTCAAAAGACTGCCAACATTCTAAAGACTGCCAACATTTTAAAGACAGTTCAAAAGACTGCCAACATTCTAAAGACAGTTCAAAAGAGTGCCAACATTCTAAAGACAATTCAAATGACTGCCAACATTCTAAAGACAATTCAAAAGACTGCCGACATTCTAAAGACAGTTTAAAAGACTGCCAACATTCTAAAGACAATTCAAAAGGCTGCCAACATTCTAAAGACAATTCAAAAGACTGCCAACATTCTAAAGACAGTTTAAAAGACTGCCAACATTCTAAAGACTGCCAACATTCTAAAGACAGTTCAAAAGAGTGCCAACATTCTAAAGACAATTCAAATGACTGCCAACATTCTAAAGACAATTCAAAAGACTGCCAACATTCTAAAGACTGCCAACATTCTATAGACAGTTCAAAAGACTGCCAACATTCTATAGACAGTTCAAAAGACTGCCAACATTCTAAAGACAATTCAAAAGACTGCCAACATTCTAAAGACAATTCAAATGACTGCCAACATTCTAAAGACAATTCAAAAAACTGCCAACATTCTAAAGACAGTTTAAAAGACTGCCAACATTCTAAAGACAGTTTAAAAGACTGCCAACATTCTAAAGACTGCCAACATTCTATAGACAGTTCAAAAGACTGCCAACATTCTAAAGACTGCCAACATTCTATAGACAGTTCAAAAGACTGCCAACATTCTATAGTCAGTTCAAAAGACTGCCAACATTCTAAAGACAATTCAAAAGACTGCCAACATTCTAAAGACAATTCAAATGACTGCCAACATTCTAAAGACAATTCAAAAAACTGCCAACATTCTAAAGACAGTTTAAAAGACTGCCAACATTCTAAAGACAATTCAAAAGACTGCCAACATTCTAAAGACAATTCAAAAGGCTGCCAACATTCTAAAGACAATTCAAATGACTGCCAACATTCTAAAGACAATTCAAAAGACTGCCAACATTCTAAAGACAGTTTAAAAGACTGCCAACATTCTAAAGACTGCCAACATTCTATAGATAGTTCAAAAGACTGCCAACATTCTATAGACAGTTCAAAAGACTGCCAACATTCTAAAGACAATTCAAAAGACTGCCAACATTCTAAAGACAATTCAAAAGACTGCCAACATTCTAAATACAATTCAAAAGACTGCCAACATTCTAAAGACAGTTTAAAGACTGCCAACATTCTAAAGACTGCCAACATTCGATAGACAGTTCAAAAGACTGCCAACATTCTAAAGACAATTCAAAAGACTGCCAACATTCTAAAGACAGTTTAAAAGACTGCCAACATTCTAAAGACTGCCAACATTTTAAAGACAGTTCAAAAGACTGCCAACATTCTAAAGACAATTCAAAAGACTGCCAACATTCTAAAGACAATTCAAAAGGCTGCCAACATTCTAAAGACAATTCAAATGACCACCAACATTCTAAAGACAATTCAAAAAACTGCCAACATTCTAAAGACAGTTTAAAAGACTGCCAACATTCTAAAGACAGTTTAAAAGACTGCCAACATTCTAAAGACTGCCAACATTCTATAGACAGTTCAAAAGACTGCCAACATTCTACATAACAGTTCAAAAGACTGCCAACATTCTATAGACAGTTCAAAAGACTGCCAACATTCTAAAGACAATTCAAAAGACTGCCAACATTCTAAAGACAATTCAAAAGACTGCCAACATTCTAAAGACAATTCAAAAGACTGCCAACATTCTAAAGACAGTTTGAAAGACTGCCAACATTCTAAAGACAATTCAAAAGGCTGCCCACATTCTAAAGACAGTTTAAAAGACTGCCAACATTCTAAAGACTGCCAACATTCTATAGACAGTTCAAAAGACTGCTAACATTCTATAGACAGTTCAAAAGACTGCCAACATTCTATAGACAGTTCAAAAGACTGCCAACATTCTAAAGACAATTCAAAAGACTGCCAACATTCTAAAGACAATTCAAAAGACTGCCAACATTCTAAAGACAGTTTAAAAGACTGCCAACATTCTAAAGACTGCCAACATTCTAAAGACAGTTCAAAAGAGTGCCAACATTCTAAAGACAATTCAAATGACTGCCAATATTCTAAAGACAATTCAAAAGACTGCCGACATTCTAAAGACAGTTTAAAAGACTACCAACATTCTAAAGACAATTCAAAAGGCTGCCAGCATTCTAAAGACAATTCAAAAGACTGCCAACATTCTAAAGACAGTTTAAAAGACTGCCAACATTCTAAAGACTGCCAACATTCTAAAGACAGTTCAAAAGAGTGCCAACATTCTAAAGACAGTTTAAAAGACTGCCAACATTCTAAAGACAGTTTAAAAGACTGCCAACATTCTAAAGACTGCCAACATTCTATAGACAGTTCAAAAGACTGCCAACATTCTAAAGACAGTTTAAAACACAGCCAACATTCTAAAGACAATTCAAAAGACTGCCAACATTCTAAAGACAATTCAAAAGACTGCCAACATTCTAAAGACAATTCAAAAGGCTGCCAACATTTTAAAGACAGTTTAAAAGACTGCCAACATTATAAAGACTGCCAACATTCTATAGACAGTTCAAAAGACTGCCAACATTCTATATAACAGTTCAAAAGACTGCCAACATTCTTTAGACAGTTCAAAAGACTGCCAACATTCTAAAGACAATTCAAAAAGCTGCCCACATTCTAAAGACAGTTTAAAAGACTGCCAACATTCTAAAGACTGCCAACATTCTATAGACAGTTCAAAAGACTGCTAACATTCTATAGACAGTTCAAAAGACTGCCAACATTCTATAGACAGTTCAAAAGACTGCCAACATTCTAAAGACAATTCAAAAGACTGCCAACATTCTAAAGACAATTCAAAAGACTGCCAACATTCTAAAGACAGTTTAAAAGACTGCCAACATTCTAAAGACTGCCAACATTCTAAAGACAGTTCAAAAGACTGCCAACATTCTAAAGACAATTCAAAAGACTGCCAACATTCTAAAGACAATTCAAAAGGCTGCCAACATTCTAAAGACAATTCAAATGACTACCAACATTCTAAAGACAATTCAAAAGACTGCCAACATTCTAAAGACAGTTTAAAAGACTGCCAACATTCTAAAGACTGCCAACATTCTATAGACAGTTCAAAAGACTGCCAACATTCTAAAGACAGTTTAAAAGACTGCCAACATTCTAAAGACAATTCAAAAGACTGCCAACATTCTAAAGACAATTCAAAAGACTGCCAACATTCTAAAGACAGTTTAAAAGACTGCCAACATTCTAAAGACAATTCAAAAGACTGCCAACATTCTAAAGACAATTCAAAAGGCTGCCAACATTCTAAAGACAGTTTAAACGACTGCCAACATTCTATAGACAGTTCAAAAGACTGCCAACATTCTATAGACAATTCAAAAGACTGCCAACATTCTAAAGACAATTCAAAAGACTGCCAACATTCTATAGACAATTCAAAAGACTGCCAACATTCTAAAGACAGTTTAAAAGACTGCCAACATTCTAAAGACAATTCAAAAGACTACCAACATTCTAAAGACAGTTTAAAAGACTGCCAACATTCTATAGACAATTCAAAAGGCTGCCAACATTCTAAAGACAGTTTAAAAGACTGCCAACATTCTAAAGACTGCCAACATTCTATAGACAGTTCAAAAGACTGCCAACATTCTATAGACAGTTCAAAAGACTGCCAACATTCTAAAGACAATTCAAAAGACTGCCAACATTCTAAAGACAGTTTAAAAGACTGCCAACATTCTAAAGACAATTCAAAAGACTGCCAACATTCTAAAGACAGTTTAAAAGACTGCCAACATTCTAAAGACTGCCAACATTCTAAAGACAGTTCAAAAGAGTGCCAACATTCTATAGACAGTTCAAAAGACTGCCAACATTCTAAAGACAGTTTAAAAGACTGCCAACATTCTAAAGACAATTCAAAAGACTGCCAACATTCTAAAGACAATTCAAAAGACTGCCAACATTCTAAAGACAGTTTAAAAGACTGCCAACATTCTAAAGACAATTCAAAAGACTGCCAACATTCTAAAGACAATTCAAAAGGCTGCCAACATTCTAAAGACAGTTTAAACGACTGCCAACATTCTATAGACAGTTCAAAAGACTGCCAACATTCTATAGACAGTTCAAAAGACTGCCAACATTCTAAAGACAATTCAAAAGACTGCCAACATTCTAAAGACAATTCAAAAGACTGCCAACATTCTAAAGACAATTCAAAAGACTGCCAACATTCTAAAGACAGTTTAAAAGACTGCCAACATTCTAAAGACAATTCAAAAGACTACCAACATTCTAAAGACAGTTTAAAAGACTGCCAACATTCTATAGACAATTCAAAAGGCTGCCAACATTCTAAAGACAGTTTAAAAGACTGCCAACATTCTAAAGACTGCCAACATTCTATAGACAGTTCAAAAGACTGCCAACATTCTATAGACAGTTCAAAAGACTGCCAACATTCTAAAGACAATTCAAAAGACTGCCAACATTCTAAAAACAATTCAAAAGACTGCCAACATTCTAAAGACAGTTTAAAAGACTGCCAACATTCTAAAGACTGCCAACATTCTAAAGACAATTCAAAAGACTGCCAACATTCTAAAGACAATTCAAAAGGCTGCCAACATTCTAAAGACAATTCAAATGACTGCCAACATTCTAAAGACAATTCAAAAGACTGCCAACATTCTAAAGACAGATTAAAATACGGCCAACATTCTAAAGACTGCCAACATTCTATAGACAGTTCAAAAGACTGCCAACATTCTATAGACAGTTCAAAAGACTGCCAACATTCTAAAGACAATTCAAAAGACTGCCAACATTCTAAAGACAGTTTAAAAGACTGCCAACATTCTAAAGACTGCCAACATTCTATAGACAGTTCAAAAGACTGCCAACATTCTATAGACAGTTCAAAAGACTGCCAACATTCTAAAGACAGTTTAAAAGACTGCCAACATTCTAAAGACTGCCAACATTCTAAAGACAGTTCAAAAGACTGCCAACATTCTAAAGACAATTCAAAAGACTGCCAACATTCTAAAGACAGTTTAAAAGACTGCCAACATTCTATAGACAGTTCAAAAGACTGCCAACATTCTAAAGACAATTCAAAAGGCTTCCAACATTCTAAAGACAGTTTAAAAGACTGCCAACATTCTAAAGACTGCCAACATTCTATAGACAGTTCAAAAGACTGCCAACATTCTATAGACAGTTCAAAAGATTGCCAACATTCTAAAGACAGTTTAAAAGACTGCCAATATTCTAAAGACTGCCAATATTCTAAAGACAGTTCAAAAGACTGCCAACATTCTAAAGACAATTCAAAAGACTGCCAACATTCTAAAGACAATTCAAAAGGCTGCCAACATTCTAAAGACAATTCAAAAGACTGCCAACATTCTAAACACAATTCAAAAAACTGCCAACATTCTAAAGACAGTTTAAAAGACTGCCAACATTCTAAAGACAGTTTAAAAGACTGCCAACATTCTAAATACAGTTCAAAAGACTGCCAACATTCTAAAGAAAATTCAGAAGACTGCCAACATTCTAAAGACAATTCAAATGACTGCCAACATTCTAAAGACAGTTTAAAAGACTGTCAACATTCTAAAGACTGCCAACATTCTATAGACAGTTCAAAAGACTGCCAACATTCTATAGACAGTTCAAAAGACTGCCAACATTCTAAAGACAATTCAAAAGACTGCCAACATTCTAAAGACAATTCAAAAGACTGCCAACATTCTAAAGACAGTTTAAAAGACTGCCAACATTCTAAAGACTGCCAACATTCTAAAGACAGTTCAAAAGACTGCCAACATTCTAAAGACAATTCAAAAGACTGCCAACATTCTAAAGACAATTCAAAAGGCTGCCAACATTCTAAAGACAATTCAAATGACTGCCAACATTCTAAAGACAATTCAAAAGACTGCCAACATTCTAAAGACAATTCAAAAGACTGCCAACATTCTAAAGACAGATTAAAATACTGCCAACATTCTAAAGACTGCCAACATTCTATAGACAGTTCAAAAGACTGCCAACATTCTATAGACAGTTCAAAAGACTGCCAACATTCTAAAGACAATTCAAAAGACTGCCAACATTCTAAAGACAATTCAAAAGACTGCCAACATTCTAAAGACAATTCAAAAGACTGCCAACATTCTAAAGACAGTTTAAAAGACTGCCAACATTCTATAGACAGTTCAAAAGACTGCCAACATTCTAAAGACAATTCAAAAGACTGCCAACATTCTAAAGACAGTTTAAAAGACTGCCAACATTCTAAAGACTGCCAACATTCTAAAGACAGTTCAAAAGACTGCCAACATTCTAAAGACAATACAAAAGACTGCCAACATTCTAAAGACAATTCAAAAGACTGCCAACATTCTAAAGACAGTTTAAAAGACTGCCAACATTCTAAAGACTGCCAACATTCTAAAGACAGTTCAAAAGACTGCCAACATTCTAAAGACAATACAAAAGACTGCCAACATTCTAAAGACAATTCAAAAGACTGCCAACATTCTAAAGACAATTCAAAAGACTGCCAACATTCTAAAGACAATTCAAAAGGCTGCCAACATTCTAAAGACAGTTTAAAAGACTGCCAACATTCTAAAGACTGCCAACATTCTAAAGACAATTCAAAAGACTGCCAACATTCTAAAGACAATTCAAAAGGCTGCCAACATTCTAAAGACAATTCAAATGACTGCCAACATTCTAAAGACAATTCAAAAGACTGCCAACATTCTAAAGACAGTTTAAAAGACTGCCAACATTCTAAAGACAATTCAAAAGACTGCCAATATTCTAAAGACAATTCAAAAGACTGCCAACATTCTAAAGACAATTCAAAAGACTGCCAACATTCTAAAGACAGTTTAAAAGACTGCCAACATTCTAAAGACTGCCAACATTCTATAGACAGTTCAAAAGACTGCCAACATTCTAAAGACAATTCAAAAGACTGCCAACATTCTAAAGACAGTTTAAAAGACTGCCAACATTCTAAAGACTGCCAACATTCTAAAGACAGTTCAAAAGACTGCCAACATTCTAAAGACAATTCAAAAGACTGCCAACATTCTAAAGACAATTCAAAAGGCTGCCAACATTCTAAAGACAATTCAAATGACTGCCAACATTCTAAAGACAATTCAAAAAACTGCCAACATTCTAAAGACAGTTTAAAAGACTGCCAACATTCTAAAGACAGTTTAAAAGACTGCCAACATTCTAAAGACTGCCAACATTCTATAGACAGTTCAAAAGACTGCCAACATTCTAAAGACAGTTTAAAAGACAGCCAACATTCTAAAGACAATTCAAAAGACTGCCAACATTCTAAAGACAATTCAAAAGACTGCCAACATTCTAAAGACAATTCAAAAGGCTGCCAACATTCTAAAGACAGTTTAAAAGACTGCCAACATACTAAAGACTGCCAACATTCTATAGACAGTTCAAAAGACTGCCAACATTCTATATAACAGTTCAAAAGACTGCCAACATTCTAAAGACAGTTCAAAAGACTGCCAACATTCTAAAGACAATTCAAAAGACTGCCAACATTCTAAAGACAGTTCAAAAGACTGCCAACATTCTAAAGACAATTCAAAAGACTGCCAACATTCTAAAGACAATTCAAAAGACTGCCAACATTCTAAAGACAGTTCAAAAGACTGCCAACATTCTAAAGACAATTCAAAAAGCTGCCCACATTCTAAAGACAGTTTAAAAGACTGCCAACATTCTAAAGACTGCCAACATTCTATAGACAGTTCAAAAGACTGCTAACATTCTATAGACAGTTCAAAAGACTGCCAACATTCTATAGACAGTTCAAAAGACTGCCAACATTCTAAAGACAATTCAAAAGACTGCCAACATTCTAAAGACAATTCAAAAGACTGCCAACATTCTAAAGACAGTTTAAAAGACTGCCAACATTCTAAAGACTGCCAACATTCTAAAGACAATTCAAAAGGCTGCCAACATTCTAAAGACAGTTTAAAAGACTGCCAACATTCTATAGACAGTTCAAAAGACTGCCAACATTCTATAGACAGTTCAAAAGACTGCCAACATTCTAAAGACAGTTCAAAAGACTGCCAACATTCTAAAGACAATTCAAAAGACTGCCAACATTCTAAAGACAATTCAAAAGACTGCCAATATTCTAAAGACAATTCAAAAGACTGCCAACATTCTAAAGACAATTCAAAAGACTGCCAACATTCTAAAGACAGTTTAAAAGACTGCCAACATTCTAAAGACTGCCAACATTCTATAGACAGTTCAAAAGACTGCCAACATTCTAAAGACAATTCAAAAGACTGCCAACATTCTAAAGACAGTTTAAAAGACTGCCAACATTCTAAAGACTGCCAACATTCTAAAGACAGTTCAAAAGACTGCCAACATTCTAAAGACAATTCAAAAGACTGCCAACATTCTAAAGACAATTCAAAAGGCTGCCAACATTCTAAAGACAATTCAAATGACTGCCAACATTCTAAAGACAATTCAAAAAACTGCCAACATTCTAAAGACAGTTTAAAAGACTGCCAACATTCTAAAGACAGTTTAAAAGACTGCCAACATTCTAAAGACTGCCAACATTCTATAGACAGTTCAAAAGACTGCCAACATTCTAAAGACAGTTTAAAAGACAGCCAACATTCTAAAGACAATTCAAAAGACTGCCAACATTCTAAAGACAATTCAAAAGACTGCCAACATTCTAAAGACAATTCAAAAGGCTGCCAACATTCTAAAGACAGTTTAAAAGACTGCCAACATACTAAAGACTGCCAACATTCTATAGACAGTTCAAAAGACTGCCAACATTCTAAAGACAGTTTAAAACACAGCCAACATTCTAAAGACAATTCAAAAGACTGCCAACATTCTAAAGACAATTCAAAAGACTGCCAACATTCTAAAGACAATTCAAAAGGCTGCCAACATTCTAAAGACAGTTTAAAAGACTGCCAACATTATAAAGACTGCCAACATTCTATAGACAGTTCAAAAGACTGCCAACATTCTATATAACAGTTCAAAAGACTGCCAACATTCTTTAGACAGTTCAAAAGACTGCCAACATTCTAAAGACAATTCAAAAAGCTGCCCACATTCTAAAGACAGTTTAAAAGACTGCCACCATTCTAAAGACTGCCAACATTCTATAGACAGTTCAAAAGACTGCTAACATTCTATAGACAGTTCAAAAGACTGCCAACATTCTATAGACAGTTCAAAAGACTGCCAACATTCTAAAGACAATTCAAAAGACTGCCAACATTCTAAAGACAATTCAAAAGACTGCCAACATTCTAAAGACAGTTTAAAAGACTGCCAACATTCTAAAGACTGCCAACATTCTAAAGACAGTTCAAAAGACTGCCAACATTCTAAAGACAATTCAAAAGACTGCCAACATTCTAAAGACAATTCAAAAGGCTGCCAACATTCTAAAGACAATTCAAATGACTACCAACATTCTAAAGACAATTCAAAAGACTGCCAACATTCTAAAGACAGTTTAAAAGACTGCCAACATTCTAAAGACTGCCAACATTCTATAGACAGTTCAAAAGACTGCCAACATTCTAAAGACAGTTTAAAAGACTGCCAACATTCTAAAGACAATTCAAAAGACTGCCAACATTCTAAAGACAATTCAAAAGACTGCCAACATTCTAAAGACAGTTTAAAAGACTGCCAACATTCTAAAGACAATTCAAAAGACTGCCAACATTCTAAAGACAATTCAAAAGGCTGCCAACATTCTAAAGACAGTTTAAACGACTGCCAACATTCTATAGACAGTTCAAAAGACTGCCAACATTCTAAAGACAATTCAAAAGACTGCCAACATTCTAAAGACAATTCAAAAGACTGCCAACATTCTAAAGACAATTCAAAAGACTGCCAACATTCTAAAGACAGTTTAAAAGACTGCCAACATTCTAAAGACAATTCAAAAGACTACCAACATTCTAAAGACAGTTTAAAAGACTGCCAACATTCTATAGACAATTCAAAAGGCTGCCAACATTCTAAAGACAGTTTAAAAGACTGCCAACATTCTAAAGACTGCCAACATTCTATAGACAGTTCAAAAGACTGCCAACATTCTATAGACAGTTCAAAAGACTGCCAACATTCTAAAGACAATTCAAAAGACTGCCAACATTCTAAAGACAGTTTAAAAGACTGCCAACATTCTAAAGACAATTCAAAAGACTGCCAACATTCTAAAGACAGTTTAAAAGACTGCCAACATTCTAAAGACTGCCAACATTCTAAAGACAGTTCAAAAGAGTGCCAACATTCTATAGACAGTTCAAAAGACTGCCAACATTCTAAAGACAGTTTAAAAGACTGCCAACATTCTAAAGACAATTCAAAAGACTGCCAACATTCTAAAGACAATTCAAAAGACTGCCAACATTCTAAAGACAGTTTAAAAGACTGCCAACATTCTAAAGACAATTCAAAAGACTGCCAACATTCTAAAGACAATTCAAAAGGCTGCCAACATTCTAAAGACAGTTTAAACGACTGCCAACATTCTATAGACAGTTCAAAAGACTGCCAACATTCTATAGACAGTTCAAAAGACTGCCAACATTCTAAAGACAATTCAAAAGACTGCCAACATTCTAAAGACAATTCAAAAGACTGCCAACATTCTAAAGACAATTCAAAAGACTGCCAACATTCTAAAGACAGTTTAAAAGACTGCCAACATTCTAAAGACAATTCAAAAGACTACCAACATTCTAAAGACAGTTTAAAAGACTGCCAACATTCTATAGACAATTCAAAAGGCTGCCAACATTCTAAAGACAGTTTAAAAGACTGCCAACATTCTAAAGACTGCCAACATTCTATAGACAGTTCAAAAGACTGCCAACATTCTATAGACAGTTCAAAAGACTGCCAACATTCTAAAGACAATTCAAAAGACTGCCAACATTCTAAAAACAATTCAAAAGACTGCCAACATTCTAAAGACAGTTTAAAAGACTGCCAACATTCTAAAGACAATTCAAAAGACTGCCAACATTCTAAAGACAATTCAAAAGGCTGCCAACATTCTAAAGACAATTCAAATGACTGCCAACATTCTAAAGACAATTCAAAAGACTGCCAACATTCTAAAGACAGATTAAAATACGGCCAACATTCTAAAGACTGCCAACATTTTAAAGACAGTTCAAAAGACTGCCAACATTCTATAGACAGTTCAAAAGACTGCCAACATTCTAAAGACAATTCAAAAGACTTCCAACATTCTAAAGACAGTTTAAAAGACTGCCAACATTCTAAAGACTGCCAACATTCTATAGACAGTTCAAAAGACTGCCAACATTCTATAGACAGTTCAAAAGACTGCCAACATTCTAAAGACAGTTTAAAAGACTGCCAACATTCTAAAGACTGCCAACATTCTAAAGACAGTTCAAAAGACTGCCAACATTCTAAAGACAATTCAAAAGACTGCCAACATTCTAAAGACAGTTTAAAAGACTGCCAACATTCTATAGACAGTTCAAAAGACTGCCAACATTCTAAAGACAATTCAAAAGGCTTCCAACATTCTAAAGACAGTTTAAAAGACTGCCAACATTCTAAAGACTGCCAACATTCTATAGACAGTTCAAAAGACTGCCAACATTCTATAGACAGTTCAAAAGATTGCCAACATTCTAAAGACAGTTTAAAAGACTGCCAATATTCTAAAGACTGCCAATATTCTAAAGACAGTTCAAAAGACTGCCAACATTCTAAAGACAATTCAAAAGACTGCCAACATTCTAAAGACAATTCAAAAGGCTGCCAACATTCTAAAGACAATTCAAAAGACTGCCAACATTCTAAACACAATTCAAAAAACTGCCAACATTCTAAAGACAGTTTAAAAGACTGCCAACATTCTAAAGACAGTTTAAAAGACTGCCAACATTCTAAATACAGTTCAAAAGACTGCCAACATTCTAAAGAAAATTCAGAAGACTGCCAACATTCTAAAGACAATTCAAATGACTGCCAACATTCTAAAGACAGTTTAAAAGACTGTCAACATTCTAAAGACTGCCAACATTCTATAGACAGTTCAAAAGACTGCCAACATTCTATAGACAGTTCAAAAGACTGCCAACATTCTAAAGACAATTCAAAAGACTGCCAACATTCTAAAGACAATTCAAAAGACTGCCAACATTCTAAAGACAGTTTAAAAGACTGCCAACATTCTAAAGACTGCCAACATTCTAAAGACAGTTCAAAAGACTGCCAACATTCTAAAGACAATTCAAAAGACTGCCAACATTCTAAAGACAATTCAAAAGGCTGCCAACATTCTAAAGACAATTCAAATGACTGCCAACATTCTAAAGACAATTCAAATGACTGCCAACATTCTAAAGACAATTCAAAAGACTGCCAACATTCTAAAGACAATTCAAAAGACTGCCAACATTCTAAAGACAGATTAAAATACTGCCAACATTCTAAAGACTGCCAACATTCTATAGACAGTTCAAAAGACTGCCAACATTCTATAGACAGTTCAAAAGACTGCCAACATTCTAAAGACAATTCAAAAGACTGCCAACATTCTAAAGACAATTCAAAAGACTGCCAACATTCTAAAGACAGTTTAAAAGACTGCCAACATTCTAAAGACTGCCAACATTCTAAAGACAGTTCAAAAGACTGCCAACATTCTAAAGACAATTCAAAAGACTGCCAACATTCTAAAGACAGTTTAAAAGACTGCCAACATTCTATAGACAGTTCAAAAGACTGCCAACATTCTAAAGACAATTCAAAAGGCTTCCAACATTCTAAAGACAGTTTAAAAGACTGCCAACATTCTAAAGACTGCCAACATTCTATAGACAGTTCAAAAGACTGCCAACATTCTATAGACAGTTCAAAAGATTGCCAACATTCTAAAGACAGTTTAAAAGACTGCCAATATTCTAAAGACTGCCAATATTCTAAAGACAGTTCAAAAGACTGCCAACATTCTAAAGACAATTCAAAAGACTGCCAACATTCTAAAGACAATTCAAAAGGCTGCCAACATTCTAAAGACAATTCAAAAGACTGCCAACATTCTAAACACAATTCAAAAAACTGCCAACATTCTAAAGACAGTTTAAAAGACTGCCAACATTCTAAAGACAGTTTAAAAGACTGCCAACATTCTAAATACAGTTCAAAAGACTGCCAACATTCTAAAGAAAATTCAGAAGACTACCAACATTCTAAAGACAATTCAAATGACTGCCAACATTCTAAAGACAGTTTAAAAGACTGTCAACATTCTAAAGACTGCCAACATTCTATAGACAGTTCAAAAGACTGCCAACATTCTATAGACAGTTCAAAAGACTGCCAACATTCTAAAGACAATTCAAAAGACTGTCAACATTCTAAAGACAATTCAAAAGACTGCCAACATTCTAAAGACAGTTTAAAAGACTGCCAACATTCTAAAGACTGCCAACATTCTAAAGACAGTTCAAAAGACTGCCAACATTCTAAAGACAATTCAAAAGACTGCCAACATTCTAAAGACAATTCAAAAGACTGCCAACATTCTATAGACAGTTCAAAAGATTGCCAACATTCTAAAGACAGTTTAAAAGACTGCCAATATTCTAAAGACTGCCAATATTCTAAAGACAGTTCAAAAGACTGCCAACATTCTAAAGACAATTCAAAAGACTGCCAACATTCTAAAGACAATTCAAAAGGCTGCCAACATTCTAAAGACAATTCAAAAGACTGCCAACATTCTAAACACAATTCAAAAAACTGCCAACATTCTAAAGACAGTTTAAAAGACTGCCAACATTCTAAAGACAGTTTAAAAGACTGCCAACATTCTAAATACAGTTCAAAAGACTGCCAACATTCTAAAGAAAATTCAGAAGACTGCCAACATTCTAAAGACAATTCAAATGACTGCCAACATTCTAAAGACAGTTTAAAAGACTGTCAACATTCTAAAGACTGCCAACATTCTATAGACAGTTCAAAAGACTGCCAACATTCTATAGACAGTTCAAAAGACTGCCAACATTCTAAAGACAATTCAAAAGACTGCCAACATTCTAAAGACAATTCAAAAGACTGCCAACATTCTAAAGACAGTTTAAAAGACTGCCAACATTCTAAAGACTGCCAACATTCTAAAGACAGTTCAAAAGACTGCCAACATTCTAAAGACAATTCAAAAGACTGCCAACATTCTAAAGACAATTCAAAAGGCTGCCAACATTCTAAAGACAATTCAAATGACTGCCAACATTCTAAAGACAATTCAAATGACTGCCAACATTCTAAAGACAATTCAAAAGACTGCCAACATTCTAAAGACAATTCAAAAGACTGCCAACATTCTAAAGACAGATTAAAATACTGCCAACATTCTAAAGACTGCCAACATTCTATAGACAGTTCAAAAGACTGCCAACATTCTATAGACAGTTCAAAAGACTGCCAACATTCTAAAGACAATTCAAAAGACTGCCAACATTCTAAAGACAATTCAAAAGACTGCCAACATTCTAAAGACAATTCAAAAGACTGCCAACATTCTAAAGACAGTTTAAAAGACTGCCAACATTCTAAAGACTGCCAACATTCTAAAGACAGTTCAAAAGACTGCCAACATTCTAAAGACAATTCAAAAGACTGCCAACATTCTAAAGACAGTTTAAAAGACTGCCAACATTCTATAGACAGTTCAAAAGACTGCCAACATTCTAAAGACAATTCAAAAGGCTTCCAACATTCTAAAGACAGTTTAAAAGACTGCCAACATTCTAAAGACTGCCAACATTCTATAGACAGTTCAAAAGACTGCCAACATTCTATAGACAGTTCAAAAGATTGCCAACATTCTAAAGACAGTTTAAAAGACTGCCAATATTCTAAAGACTGCCAATATTCTAAAGACAGTTCAAAAGACTGCCAACATTCTAAAGACAATTCAAAAGACTGCCAACATTCTAAAGACAATTCAAAAGGCTGCCAACATTCTAAAGACAATTCAAAAGACTGCCAACATTCTAAACACAATTCAAAAAACTGCCAACATTCTAAAGACAGTTTAAAAGACTGCCAACATTCTAAAGACAGTTTAAAAGACTGCCAACATTCTAAATACAGTTCAAAAGACTGCCAACATTCTAAAGAAAATTCAGAAGACTGCCAACATTCTAAAGACAATTCAAATGACTGCCAACATTCTAAAGACAGTTTAAAAGACTGTCAACATTCTAAAGACTGCCAACATTCTATAGACAGTTCAAAAGACTGCCAACATTCTATAGACAGTTCAAAAGACTGCCAACATTCTAAAGACAATTCAAAAGACTGCCAACATTCTAAAGACAATTCAAAAGACTGCCAACATTCTAAAGACAGTTTAAAAGACTGCCAACATTCTAAAGACTGCCAACATTCTAAAGACAGTTCAAAAGACTGCCAACATTCTAAAGACAATTCAAAAGACTGCCAACATTCTAAAGACAATTCAAATGACTGCCAACATTCTAAAGACAATACAAAAGACTGCCAACATTCTAAAGACAATTCAAAAGACTGCCAACATTCTAAAGACAGATTAAAATACTGCCAACATTCTAAAGACTGCCAACATTCTATAGACAGTTCAAAAGACTGCCAACATTCTATAGACAGTTCAAAAGACTGCCAACATTCTAAAGACAATTCAAAAGACTGCCAACATTCTAAAGACAATTCAAAAGACTGCCAACATTCTAAAGACAATTCAAAAGGCTGCCAACATTCTAAAGACAATTCAAAAGACTGCCAACATTCTAAACACAATTCAAAAAACTGCCAACATTCTAAAGACAGTTTAAAAGACTGCCAACATTCTAAAGACAGTTTAAAAGACTGCCAACATTCTAAATACAGTTCAAAAGACTGCCAACATTCTAAAGAAAATTCAGAAGACTGCCAACATTCTAAAGACAATTCAAATGACTGCCAACATTCTAAAGACAGTTTAAAAGACTGTCAACATTCTAAAGACTGCCAACATTCTATAGACAGTTCAAAAGACTGCCAACATTCTATAGACAGTTCAAAAGACTGCCAACATTCTAAAGACAATTCAAAAGACTGCCAACATTCTAAAGACAATTCAAAAGACTGCCAACATTCTAAAGACAGTTTAAAAGACTGCCAACATTCTAAAGACTGCCAACATTCTAAAGACAGTTCAAAAGACTGCCAACATTCTAAAGACAATTCAAAAGACTGCCAACATTCTAAAGACAATTCAAAAGGCTGCCAACATTCTAAAGACAATTCAAATGACTGCCAACATTCTAAAGACAATTCAAATGACTGCCAACATTCTAAAGACAATTCAAAAGACTGCCAACATTCTAAAGACAATTCAAAAGACTGCCAACATTCTAAAGACAGATTAAAATACTGCCAACATTCTAAAGACTGCCAACATTCTATAGACAGTTCAAAAGACTGCCAACATTCTATAGACAGTTCAAAAGACTGCCAACATTCTAAAGACAATTCAAAAGACTGCCAACATTCTAAAGACAATTCAAAAGACTGCCAACATTCTAAAGACAGTTTAAAAGACTGCCAACATTCTAAAGACTGCCAACATTCTAAAGACAGTTCAAAAGACTGCCAACATTCTAAAGACAATTCAAAAGACTGCCAACATTCTAAAGACAGTTTAAAAGACTGCCAACATTCTATAGACAGTTCAAAAGACTGCCAACATTCTAAAGACAATTCAAAAGGCTTCCAACATTCTAAAGACAGTTTAAAAGACTGCCAACATTCTAAAGACTGCCAACATTCTATAGACAGTTCAAAAGACTGCCAACATTCTATAGACAGTTCAAAAGATTGCCAACATTCTAAAGACAGTTTAAAAGACTGCCAATATTCTAAAGACTGCCAATATTCTAAAGACAGTTCAAAAGACTGCCAACATTCTAAAGACAATTCAAAAGACTGCCAACATTCTAAAGACAATTCAAAAGGCTGCCAACATTCTAAAGACAATTCAAAAGACTGCCAACATTCTAAACACAATTCAAAAAACTGCCAACATTCTAAAGACAGTTTAAAAGACTGCCAACATTCTAAAGACAGTTTAAAAGACTGCCAACATTCTAAATACAGTTCAAAAGACTGCCAACATTCTAAAGAAAATTCAGAAGACTGCCAACATTCTAAAGACAATTCAAATGACTGCCAACATTCTAAAGACAGTTTAAAAGACTGTCAACATTCTAAAGACTGCCAACATTCTATAGACAGTTCAAAAGACTGCCAACATTCTATAGACAGTTCAAAAGACTGCCAACATTCTAAAGACAATTCAAAAGACTGCCAACATTCTAAAGACAATTCAAAAGACTGCCAACATTCTAAAGACAGTTTAAAAGACTGCCAACATTCTAAAGACTGCCAACATTCTAAAGACAGTTCAAAAGACTGCCAACATTCTAAAGACAATTCAAAAGACTGCCAACATTCTAAAGACAATTCAAAAGGCTGCCAACATTCTAAAGACAATTCAAATGACTGCCAACATTCTAAAGACAATTCAAAAGACTGCCAACATTCTAAAGACAATTCAAAAGACTGCCAACATTCTAAAGACAGATTAAAATACTGCCAACATTCTAAAGACTGCCAACATTCTATAGACAGTTCAAAAGACTGCCAACATTCTATAGACAGTTCAAAAGACTGCCAACATTCTAAAGACAATTCAAAAGACTGCCAACATTCTAAAGACAATTCAAAAGACTGCCAACATTCTAAAGACAATTCAAAAGACTGCCAACATTCTAAAGACAGTTTAAAAGACTGCCAACATTCTATAGACAGTTCAAAAGACTGCCAACATTCTAAAGACAATTCAAAAGACTGCCAACATTCTAAAGACAGTTTAAAAGACTGCCAACATTCTAAAGACAGTTCAAAAGACTGCCAACATTCTAAAGACAATACAAAAGACTGCCAACATTCTAAAGACAATTCAAAAGACTGCCAACATTCTAAAGACAGTTTAAAAGACTGCCAACATTCTAAAGACAATTCAAAAGACTGCCAACATTCTAAAGACAATTCAAAAGGCTGCCAACATTCTAAAGACAGTTTAAAAGACTGCCAACATTCTAAAGACAATTCAAAAGACTGCCAACATTCTAAAGACAATTCAAAAGGCTGCCAACATTCTAAAGACAATTCAAATGACTGCCAACATTCTAAAGACAATTCAAAAGACTGCCAACATTCTAAAGACAGTTTAAAAGACTGCCAACATTCTAAAGACTGCCAACATTCTATAGACAGTTCAAAAGACTGCCAACATTCTAAAGACAATTCAAAAGACTGCCAACATTCTAAAGACAATTCAAAAGACTGCCAACATTCTAAAGACAATTCAAAAGACTGCCAACATTCTAAAGACAGATTAAAATACTGCCAACATTCTAAAGACTGCCAACATTCTATAGACAGTTCAAAAGACTGCCAACATTCTATAGACAGTTCAAAAGACTGCCAACATTCTAAAGACAATTCAAAAGACTGCCAACATTCTAAAGACAATTCAAAAGACTGCCAACATTCTAAAGACAATTCAAAAGACTGCCAACATTCTAAAGACAGTTTAAAAGACTGCCAACATTCTATAGACAGTTCAAAAGACTGCCAACATTCTAAAGACAATTCAAAAGACTGCCAACATTCTAAAGACAGTTTAAAAGACTGCCAACATTCTAAAGACTGCCAACATTCTAAAGACAGTTCAAAAGACTGCCAACATTCTAAAGACAATACAAAAGACTGCCAACATTCTAAAGACAATTCAAAAGACTGCCAACATTCTAAAGACAGTTTAAAAGACTGCCAACATTCTAAAGACAATTCAAAAGACTGCCAACATTCTAAAGACAATTCAAAAGGCTGCCAACATTCTAAAGACAGTTTAAAAGACTGCCAACATTCTAAAGACTGCCAACATTCTAAAGACAATTCAAAAGACTGCCAACATTCTAAAGACAATTCAAAAGGCTGCCAACATTCTAAAGACAATTCAAATGACTGCCAACATTCTAAAGACAATTCAAAAGACTGCCAACATTCTAAAGACAGTTTAAAAGACTGCCAACATTCTAAAGACTGCCAACATTCTATAGACAGTTCAAAAGACTGCCAACATTCTAAAGACAATTCAAAAGACTGCCAATATTCTAAAGACAATTCAAAAGACTGCCAACATTCTAAAGACAGTTTAAAAGACTGCCAACATTCTAAAGACTGCCAACATTCTAAAGACAGTTCAAAAGACTGCCAACATTCTAAAGACAATTCAAAAGACTGCCAACATTCTAAAGACAATTCAAAAGGCTGCCAACATTCTAAAGACAATTCAAATGACTGCCAACATTCTAAAGACAATTCAAAAGACTGCCAACATTCTAAAGACAATTCAAAAGACTGCCAACATTCTAAAGACAGATTAAAATACTGCCAACATTCTAAAGACTGCCAACATTCTATAGACAGTTCAAAAGACTGCCAACATTCTATAGACAGTTCAAAAGACTGCCAACATTCTAAAGACAATTCAAAAGACTGCCAACATTCTAAAGACAATTCAAAAGACTGCCAACATTCTAAAGACAATTCAAAAGACTGCCAACATTCTAAAGACAGTTTAAAAGACTGCCAACATTCTATAGACAGTTCAAAAGACTGCCAACATTCTAAAGACAATTCAAAAGACTGCCAACATTCTAAAGACAGTTTAAAAGACTGCCAACATTCTAAAGACTGCCAACATTCTAAAGACAGTTCAAAAGACTGCCAACATTCTAAAGACAATACAAAAGACTGCCAACATTCTATAGACAGTTCAAAAGACTGCCAACATTCTAAAGACAATTCAAAAGACTGCCAACATTCTAAAGACAATTCAAAAGACTGCCAACATTCTAAAGACAATTCAAAAGACTGCCAACATTCTAAAGACAGTTTAAAAGACTGCCAACATTCTAAAGACTGCCAACATTCTAAAGACAGTTCAAAAGACTGCCAACATTCTAAAGACAATTCAAAAGACTGCCAACATTCTAAAGACAGTTTAAAAGACTGCCAACATTCTATAGACAGTTCAAAAGACTGCCAACATTCTAAAGACAATTCAAAAGGCTTCCAACATTCTAAAGACAGTTTAAAAGACTGCCAACATTCTAAAGACTGCCAACATTCTATAGACAGTTCAAAAGACTGCCAACATTCTATAGACAGTTCAAAAGATTGCCAACATTCTAAAGACAGTTTAAAAGACTGCCAATATTCTAAAGACTGCCAATATTCTAAAGACAGTTCAAAAGACTGCCAACATTCTAAAGACAATTCAAAAGACTGCCAACATTCTAAAGACAATTCAAAAGGCTGCCAACATTCTAAAGACAATTCAAAAGACTGCCAACATTCTAAACACAATTCAAAAAACTGCCAACATTCTAAAGACAGTTTAAAAGACTGCCAACATTCTAAAGACAGTTTAAAAGACTGCCAACATTCTAAATACAGTTCAAAAGACTGCCAACATTCTAAAGAAAATTCAGAAGACTGCCAACATTCTAAAGACAATTCAAATGACTGCCAACATTCTAAAGACAGTTTAAAAGACTGTCAACATTCTAAAGACTGCCAACATTCTATAGACAGTTCAAAAGACTGCCAACATTCTATAGACAGTTCAAAAGACTGCCAACATTCTAAAGACAATTCAAAAGACTGCCAACATTCTAAAGACAATTCAAAAGACTGCCAACATTCTAAAGACAGTTTAAAAGACTGCCAACATTCTAAAGACTGCCAACATTCTAAAGACAGTTCAAAAGACTGCCAACATTCTAAAGACAATTCAAAAGACTGCCAACATTCTAAAGACAATTCAAAAGGCTGCCAACATTCTAAAGACAATTCAAATGACTGCCAACATTCTAAAGACAATACAAAAGACTGCCAACATTCTAAAGACAATTCAAAAGACTGCCAACATTCTAAAGACAGATTAAAATACTGCCAACATTCTAAAGACTGCCAACATTCTATAGACAGTTCAAAAGACTGCCAACATTCTATAGACAGTTCAAAAGACTGCCAACATTCTAAAGACAATTCAAAAGACTGCCAACATTCTAAAGACAATTCAAAAGACTGCCAACATTCTAAAGACAATTCAAAAGGCTGCCAACATTCTAAAGACAATTCAAAAGACTGCCAACATTCTAAACACAATTCAAAAAACTGCCAACATTCTAAAGACAGTTTAAAAGACTGCCAACATTCTAAAGACAGTTTAAAAGACTGCCAACATTCTAAATACAGTTCAAAAGACTGCCAACATTCTAAAGAAAATTCAGAAGACTGCCAACATTCTAAAGACAATTCAAATGACTGCCAACATTCTAAAGACAGTTTAAAAGACTGTCAACATTCTAAAGACTGCCAACATTCTATAGACAGTTCAAAAGACTGCCAACATTCTATAGACAGTTCAAAAGACTGCCAACATTCTAAAGACAATTCAAAAGACTGCCAACATTCTAAAGACAATTCAAAAGACTGCCAACATTCTAAAGACAGTTTAAAAGACTGCCAACATTCTAAAGACTGCCAACATTCTAAAGACAGTTCAAAAGACTGCCAACATTCTAAAGACAATTCAAAAGACTGCCAACATTCTAAAGACAATTCAAAAGGCTGCCAACATTCTAAAGACAATTCAAATGACTGCCAACATTCTAAAGACAATTCAAATGACTGCCAACATTCTAAAGACAATTCAAAAGACTGCCAACATTCTAAAGACAATTCAAAAGACTGCCAACATTCTAAAGACAGATTAAAATACTGCCAACATTCTAAAGACTGCCAACATTCTATAGACAGTTCAAAAGACTGCCAACATTCTATAGACAGTTCAAAAGACTGCCAACATTCTAAAGACAATTCAAAAGACTGCCAACATTCTAAAGACAATTCAAAAGACTGCCAACATTCTAAAGACAGTTTAAAAGACTGCCAACATTCTAAAGACTGCCAACATTCTAAAGACAGTTCAAAAGACTGCCAACATTCTAAAGACAATTCAAAAGACTGCCAACATTCTAAAGACAGTTTAAAAGACTGCCAACATTCTATAGACAGTTCAAAAGACTGCCAACATTCTAAAGACAATTCAAAAGGCTTCCAACATTCTAAAGACAGTTTAAAAGACTGCCAACATTCTAAAGACTGCCAACATTCTATAGACAGTTCAAAAGACTGCCAACATTCTATAGACAGTTCAAAAGATTGCCAACATTCTAAAGACAGTTTAAAAGACTGCCAATATTCTAAAGACTGCCAATATTCTAAAGACAGTTCAAAAGACTGCCAACATTCTAAAGACAATTCAAAAGACTGCCAACATTCTAAAGACAATTCAAAAGGCTGCCAACATTCTAAAGACAATTCAAAAGACTGCCAACATTCTAAACACAATTCAAAAAACTGCCAACATTCTAAAGACAGTTTAAAAGACTGCCAACATTCTAAAGACAGTTTAAAAGACTGCCAACATTCTAAATACAGTTCAAAAGACTGCCAACATTCTAAAGAAAATTCAGAAGACTGCCAACATTCTAAAGACAATTCAAATGACTGCCAACATTCTAAAGACAGTTTAAAAGACTGTCAACATTCTAAAGACTGCCAACATTCTATAGACAGTTCAAAAGACTGCCAACATTCTATAGACAGTTCAAAAGACTGCCAACATTCTAAAGACAATTCAAAAGACTGCCAACATTCTAAAGACAATTCAAAAGACTGCCAACATTCTAAAGACAGTTTAAAAGACTGCCAACATTCTAAAGACTGCCAACATTCTAAAGACAGTTCAAAAGACTGCCAACATTCTAAAGACAATTCAAAAGACTGCCAACATTCTAAAGACAATTCAAAAGGCTGCCAACATTCTAAAGACAATTCAAATGACTGCCAACATTCTAAAGACAATTCAAAAGACTGCCAACATTCTAAAGACAATTCAAAAGACTGCCAACATTCTAAAGACAGATTAAAATACTGCCAACATTCTAAAGACTGCCAACATTCTATAGACAGTTCAAAAGACTGCCAACATTCTATAGACAGTTCAAAAGACTGCCAACATTCTAAAGACAATTCAAAAGACTGCCAACATTCTAAAGACAATTCAAAAGACTGCCAACATTCTAAAGACAATTCAAAAGACTGCCAACATTCTAAAGACAGTTTAAAAGACTGCCAACATTCTATAGACAGTTCAAAAGACTGCCAACATTCTAAAGACAATTCAAAAGACTGCCAACATTCTAAAGACAGTTTAAAAGACTGCCAACATTCTAAAGACAGTTCAAAAGACTGCCAACATTCTAAAGACAATACAAAAGACTGCCAACATTCTAAAGACAATTCAAAAGACTGCCAACATTCTAAAGACAGTTTAAAAGACTGCCAACATTCTAAAGACAATTCAAAAGACTGCCAACATTCTAAAGACAATTCAAAAGGCTGCCAACATTCTAAAGACAGTTTAAAAGACTGCCAACATTCTAAAGACAATTCAAAAGACTGCCAACATTCTAAAGACAATTCAAAAGGCTGCCAACATTCTAAAGACAATTCAAATGACTGCCAACATTCTAAAGACAATTCAAAAGACTGCCAACATTCTAAAGACAGTTTAAAAGACTGCCAACATTCTAAAGACTGCCAACATTCTATAGACAGTTCAAAAGACTGCCAACATTCTAAAGACAATTCAAAAGACTGCCAACATTCTAAAGACAATTCAAAAGACTGCCAACATTCTAAAGACAATTCAAAAGACTGCCAACATTCTAAAGACAGATTAAAATACTGCCAACATTCTAAAGACTGCCAACATTCTATAGACAGTTCAAAAGACTGCCAACATTCTATAGACAGTTCAAAAGACTGCCAACATTCTAAAGACAATTCAAAAGACTGCCAACATTCTAAAGACAATTCAAAAGACTGCCAACATTCTAAAGACAATTCAAAAGACTGCCAACATTCTAAAGACAGTTTAAAAGACTGCCAACATTCTATAGACAGTTCAAAAGACTGCCAACATTCTAAAGACAATTCAAAAGACTGCCAACATTCTAAAGACAGTTTAAAAGACTGCCAACATTCTAAAGACTGCCAACATTCTAAAGACAGTTCAAAAGACTGCCAACATTCTAAAGACAATACAAAAGACTGCCAACATTCTAAAGACAATTCAAAAGACTGCCAACATTCTAAAGACAGTTTAAAAGACTGCCAACATTCTAAAGACAATTCAAAAGACTGCCAACATTCTAAAGACAATTCAAAAGGCTGCCAACATTCTAAAGACAGTTTAAAAGACTGCCAACATTCTAAAGACTGCCAACATTCTAAAGACAATTCAAAAGACTGCCAACATTCTAAAGACAATTCAAAAGGCTGCCAACATTCTAAAGACAATTCAAATGACTGCCAACATTCTAAAGACAATTCAAAAGACTGCCAACATTCTAAAGACAGTTTAAAAGACTGCCAACATTCTAAAGACTGCCAACATTCTATAGACAGTTCAAAAGACTGCCAACATTCTAAAGACAATTCAAAAGACTGCCAATATTCTAAAGACAATTCAAAAGACTGCCAACATTCTAAAGACAGTTTAAAAGACTGCCAACATTCTAAAGACTGCCAACATTCTATAGACAGTTCAAAAGACTGCCAACATTCTAAAGACAATTCAAAAGACTGCCAACATTCTAAAGACAATTCAAAAGACTGCCAACATTCTAAAGACAATTCAAAAGACTGCCAACATTCTAAAGACAGATTAAAATACTGCCAACATTCTAAAGACTGCCAACATTCTATAGACAGTTCAAAAGACTGCCAACATTCTATAGACAGTTCAAAAGACTGCCAACATTCTAAAGACAATTCAAAAGACTGCCAACATTCTAAAGACAATTCAAAAGACTGCCAACATTCTAAAGACAATTCAAAAGACTGCCAACATTCTAAAGACAGTTTAAAAGACTGCCAACATTCTATAGACAGTTCAAAAGACTGCCAACATTCTAAAGACAATTCAAAAGACTGCCAACATTCTAAAGACAGTTTAAAAGACTGCCAACATTCTAAAGACTGCCAACATTCTAAAGACAGTTCAAAAGACTGCCAACATTCTAAAGACAATACAAAAGACTGCCAACATTCTAAAGACAATTCAAAAGACTGCCAACATTCTAAAGACAGTTTAAAAGACTGCCAACATTCTAAAGACAATTCAAAAGACTGCCAACATTCTAAAGACAATTCAAAAGGCTGCCAACATTCTAAAGACAGTTTAAAAGACTGCCAACATTCTAAAGACTGCCAACATTCTAAAGACAATTCAAAAGACTGCCAACATTCTAAAGACAATTCAAAAGGCTGCCAACATTCTAAAGACAATTCAAATGACTGCCAACATTCTAAAGACAATTCAAAAGACTGCCAACATTCTAAAGACAGTTTAAAAGACTGCCAACATTCTAAAGACTGCCAACATTCTATAGACAGTTCAAAAGACTGCCAACATTCTAAAGACAATTCAAAAGACTGCCAATATTCTAAAGACAATTCAAAAGACTGCCAACATTCTAAAGACAGTTTAAAAGACTGCCAACATTCTAAAGACTGCCAACATTCTAAAGACAGTTCAAAAGACTGCCAACATTCTAAAGACAATTCAAAAGACTGCCAACATTCTAAAGACAATTCAAAAGGCTGCCAACATTCTAAAGACAATTCAAATGACTGCCAACATTCTAAAGACAATTCAAAAGACTGCCAACATTCTAAAGACAATTCAAAAGACTGCCAACATTCTAAAGACAGATTAAAATACTGCCAACATTCTAAAGACTGCCAACATTCTATAGACAGTTCAAAAGACTGCCAACATTCTATAGACAGTTCAAAAGACTGCCAACATTCTAAAGACAATTCAAAAGACTGCCAACATTCTAAAGACAATTCAAAAGACTGCCAACATTCTAAAGACAATTCAAAAGACTGCCAACATTCTAAAGACAGTTTAAAAGACTGCCAACATTCTATAGACAGTTCAAAAGACTGCCAACATTCTAAAGACAATTCAAAAGACTGCCAACATTCTAAAGACAGTTTAAAAGACTGCCAACATTCTAAAGACTGCCAACATTCTAAAGACAGTTCAAAAGACTGCCAACATTCTAAAGACAATACAAAAGACTGCCAACATTCTAAAGACAATTCAAAAGACTGCCAACATTCTAAAGACAGTTTAAAAGACTGCCAACATTCTAAAGACTGCCAACATTCTAAAGACAGTTCAAAAGACTGCCAACATTCTAAAGACAATACAAAAGACTGCCAACATTCTAAAGACAATTCAAAAGACTGCCAACATTCTAAAGACAATTCAAAAGACTGCCAACATTCTAAAGACAATTCAAAAGGCTGCCAACATTCTAAAGACAGTTTAAAAGACTGCCAACATTCTAAAGACTGCCAACATTCTAAAGACAATTCAAAAGACTGCCAACATTCTAAAGACAATTCAAAAGGCTGCCAACATTCTAAAGACAATTCAAATGACTGCCAACATTCTAAAGACAATTCAAAAGACTGCCAACATTCTAAAGACAGTTTAAAAGACTGCCAACATTCTAAAGACTGCCAACATTCTATAGACAGTTCAAAAGACTGCCAACATTCTAAAGACAATTCAAAAGACTGCCAATATTCTAAAGACAATTCAAAAGACTGCCAACATTCTAAAGACAATTCAAAAGACTGCCAACATTCTAAAGACAGTTTAAAAGACTGCCAACATTCTAAAGACTGCCAACATTCTATAGACAGTTCAAAAGACTGCCAACATTCTAAAGACAATTCAAAAGACTGCCAACATTCTAAAGACAGTTTAAAAGACTGCCAACATTCTAAAGACTGCCAACATTCTAAAGACAGTTCAAAAGACTGCCAACATTCTAAAGACAATTCAAAAGACTGCCAACATTCTAAAGACAATTCAAAAGGCTGCCAACATTCTAAAGACAATTCAAATGACTGCCAACATTCTAAAGACAATTCAAAAAACTGCCAACATTCTAAAGACAGTTTAAAAGACTGCCAACATTCTAAAGACAGTTTAAAAGACTGCCAACATTCTAAAGACTGCCAACATTCTATAGACAGTTCAAAAGACTGCCAACATTCTAAAGACAGTTTAAAAGACAGCCAACATTCTAAAGACAATTCAAAAGACTGCCAACATTCTAAAGACAATTCAAAAGACTGCCAACATTCTAAAGACAATTCAAAAGGCTGCCAACATTCTAAAGACAGTTTAAAAGACTGCCAACATTCTAAAGACTGCCAACATTCTATAGACAGTTCAAAAGACTGCCAACATTCTATAGACAGTTCAAAAGACTGCCAACATTCTAAAGACAGTTTAAAAGACTGCCAACATTCTAAAGACTGCCAACATTCTAAAGACAGTTCAAAAGACTGCCAACATTCTAAAGACAATTCAAAAGACTGCCAACATTCTAAAGACAGTTTAAAAGACTGCCAACATTCTATAGACAGTTCAAAAGACTGCCAACATTCTAAAGACAATTCAAAAGGCTTCCAACATTCTAAAGACAGTTTAAAAGACTGCCAACATTCTAAAGACTGCCAACATTCTATAGACAGTTCAAAAGACTGCCAACATTCTATAGACAGTTCAAAAGATTGCCAACATTCTAAAGACAGTTTAAAAGACTGCCAATATTCTAAAGACTGCCAATATTCTAAAGACAGTTCAAAAGACTGCCAACATTCTAAAGACAATTCAAAAGACTGCCAACATTCTAAAGACAATTCAAAAGGCTGCCAACATTCTAAAGACAATTCAAAAGACTGCCAACATTCTAAACACAATTCAAAAAACTGCCAACATTCTAAAGACAGTTTAAAAGACTGCCAACATTCTAAAGACAGTTTAAAAGACTGCCAACATTCTAAATACAGTTCAAAAGACTGCCAACATTCTAAAGAAAATTCAGAAGACTGCCAACATTCTAAAGACAATTCAAATGACTGCCAACATTCTAAAGACAGTTTAAAAGACTGTCAACATTCTAAAGACTGCCAACATTCTATAGACAGTTCAAAAGACTGCCAACATTCTATAGACAGTTCAAAAGACTGCCAACATTCTAAAGACAATTCAAAAGACTGCCAACATTCTAAAGACAATTCAAAAGACTGCCAACATTCTAAAGACAGTTTAAAAGACTGCCAACATTCTAAAGACTGCCAACATTCTAAAGACAGTTCAAAAGACTGCCAACATTCTAAAGACAATTCAAAAGACTGCCAACATTCTAAAGACAATTCAAAAGGCTGCCAACATTCTAAAGACAATTCAAATGACTGCCAACATTCTAAAGACAATTCAAATGACTGCCAACATTCTAAAGACAATTCAAAAGACTGCCAACATTCTAAAGACAATTCAAAAGACTGCCAACATTCTAAAGACAGATTAAAATACTGCCAACATTCTAAAGACTGCCAACATTCTATAGACAGTTCAAAAGACTGCCAACATTCTATAGACAGTTCAAAAGACTGCCAACATTCTAAAGACAATTCAAAAGACTGCCAACATTCTAAAGACAATTCAAAAGACTGCCAACATTCTAAAGACAATTCAAAAGACTGCCAACATTCTAAAGACAGTTTAAAAGACTGCCAACATTCTAAAGACTGCCAACATTCTAAAGACAGTTCAAAAGACTGCCAACATTCTAAAGACAATTCAAAAGACTGCCAACATTCTAAAGACAGTTTAAAAGACTGCCAACATTCTATAGACAGTTCAAAAGACTGCCAACATTCTAAAGACAATTCAAAAGGCTTCCAACATTCTAAAGACAGTTTAAAAGACTGCCAACATTCTAAAGACTGCCAACATTCTATAGACAGTTCAAAAGACTGCCAACATTCTATAGACAGTTCAAAAGATTGCCAACATTCTAAAGACAGTTTAAAAGACTGCCAATATTCTAAAGACTGCCAATATTCTAAAGACAGTTCAAAAGACTGCCAACATTCTAAAGACAATTCAAAAGACTGCCAACATTCTAAAGACAATTCAAAAGGCTGCCAACATTCTAAAGACAATTCAAAAGACTGCCAACATTCTAAACACAATTCAAAAAACTGCCAACATTCTAAAGACAGTTTAAAAGACTGCCAACATTCTAAAGACAGTTTAAAAGACTGCCAACATTCTAAATACAGTTCAAAAGACTGCCAACATTCTAAAGAAAATTCAGAAGACTACCAACATTCTAAAGACAATTCAAATGACTGCCAACATTCTAAAGACAGTTTAAAAGACTGTCAACATTCTAAAGACTGCCAACATTCTATAGACAGTTCAAAAGACTGCCAACATTCTATAGACAGTTCAAAAGACTGCCAACATTCTAAAGACAATTCAAAAGACTGCCAACATTCTAAAGACAATTCAAAAGACTGCCAACATTCTAAAGACAGTTTAAAAGACTGCCAACATTCTAAAGACTGCCAACATTCTAAAGACAGTTCAAAAGACTGCCAACATTCTAAAGACAATTCAAAAGACTGCCAACATTCTAAAGACAATTCAAAAGGCTGCCAACATTCTAAAGACAATTCAAAAGACTGCCAACATTCTAAAGACAGTTTAAAAGACTGCCAACATTCTAAAGACTGCCAACATTCTAAAGACAGTTCAAAAGACTGCCAACATTCTAAAGACAATTCAAAAGACTGCCAACATTCTAAAGACAATTCAAAAGACTGCCAACATTCTATAGACAGTTCAAAAGATTGCCAACATTCTAAAGACAGTTTAAAAGACTGCCAATATTCTAAAGACTGCCAATATTCTAAAGACAGTTCAAAAGACTGCCAACATTCTAAAGACAATTCAAAAGACTGCCAACATTCTAAAGACAATTCAAAAGGCTGCCAACATTCTAAAGACAATTCAAAAGACTGCCAACATTCTAAACACAATTCAAAAAACTGCCAACATTCTAAAGACAGTTTAAAAGACTGCCAACATTCTAAAGACAGTTTAAAAGACTGCCAACATTCTAAATACAGTTCAAAAGACTGCCAACATTCTAAAGAAAATTCAGAAGACTGCCAACATTCTAAAGACAATTCAAATGACTGCCAACATTCTAAAGACAGTTTAAAAGACTGTCAACATTCTAAAGACTGCCAACATTCTATAGACAGTTCAAAAGACTGCCAACATTCTATAGACAGTTCAAAAGACTGCCAACATTCTAAAGACAATTCAAAAGACTGCCAACATTCTAAAGACAATTCAAAAGACTGCCAACATTCTAAAGACAGTTTAAAAGACTGCCAACATTCTAAAGACTGCCAACATTCTAAAGACAGTTCAAAAGACTGCCAACATTCTAAAGACAATTCAAAAGACTGCCAACATTCTAAAGACAATTCAAAAGGCTGCCAACATTCTAAAGACAATTCAAATGACTGCCAACATTCTAAAGACAATTCAAATGACTGCCAACATTCTAAAGACAATTCAAAAGACTGCCAACATTCTAAAGACAATTCAAAAGACTGCCAACATTCTAAAGACAGATTAAAATACTGCCAACATTCTAAAGACTGCCAACATTCTATAGACAGTTCAAAAGACTGCCAACATTCTATAGACAGTTCAAAAGACTGCCAACATTCTAAAGACAATTCAAAAGACTGCCAACATTCTAAAGACAATTCAAAAGACTGCCAACATTCTAAAGACAATTCAAAAGACTGCCAACATTCTAAAGACAGTTTAAAAGACTGCCAACATTCTAAAGACTGCCAACATTCTAAAGACAGTTCAAAAGACTGCCAACATTCTAAAGACAATTCAAAAGACTGCCAACATTCTAAAGACAGTTTAAAAGACTGCCAACATTCTATAGACAGTTCAAAAGACTGCCAACATTCTAAAGACAATTCAAAAGGCTTCCAACATTCTAAAGACAGTTTAAAAGACTGCCAACATTCTAAAGACTGCCAACATTCTATAGACAGTTCAAAAGACTGCCAACATTCTATAGACAGTTCAAAAGATTGCCAACATTCTAAAGACAGTTTAAAAGACTGCCAATATTCTAAAGACTGCCAATATTCTAAAGACAGTTCAAAAGACTGCCAACATTCTAAAGACAATTCAAAAGACTGCCAACATTCTAAAGACAATTCAAAAGGCTGCCAACATTCTAAAGACAATTCAAAAGACTGCCAACATTCTAAACACAATTCAAAAAACTGCCAACATTCTAAAGACAGTTTAAAAGACTGCCAACATTCTAAATACAGTTCAAAAGACTGCCAACATTCTAAAGAAAATTCAGAAGACTGCCAACATTCTAAAGACAATTCAAATGACTGCCAACATTCTAAAGACAGTTTAAAAGACTGTCAACATTCTAAAGACTGCCAACATTCTATAGACAGTTCAAAAGACTGCCAACATTCTATAGACAGTTCAAAAGACTGCCAACATTCTAAAGACAATTCAAAAGACTGCCAACATTCTAAAGACAATTCAAAAGACTGCCAACATTCTAAAGACAGTTTAAAAGACTGCCAACATTCTAAAGACTGCCAACATTCTAAAGACAGTTCAAAAGACTGCCAACATTCTAAAGACAATTCAAAAGACTGCCAACATTCTAAAGACAATTCAAAAGGCTGCCAACATTCTAAAGACAATTCAAATGACTGCCAACATTCTAAAGACAATACAAAAGACTGCCAACATTCTAAAGACAATTCAAAAGACTGCCAACATTCTAAAGACAGATTAAAATACTGCCAACATTCTAAAGACTGCCAACATTCTATAGACAGTTCAAAAGACTGCCAACATTCTATAGACAGTTCAAAAGACTGCCAACATTCTAAAGACAATTCAAAAGACTGCCAACATTCTAAAGACAATTCAAAAGACTGCCAACATTCTAAAGACAATTCAAAAGGCTGCCAACATTCTAAAGACAATTCAAAAGACTGCCAACATTCTAAACACAATTCAAAAAACTGCCAACATTCTAAAGACAGTTTAAAAGACTGCCAACATTCTAAAGACAGTTTAAAAGACTGCCAACATTCTAAATACAGTTCAAAAGACTGCCAACATTCTAAAGAAAATTCAGAAGACTGCCAACATTCTAAAGACAATTCAAATGACTGCCAACATTCTAAAGACAGTTTAAAAGACTGTCAACATTCTAAAGACTGCCAACATTCTATAGACAGTTCAAAAGACTGCCAACATTCTATAGACAGTTCAAAAGACTGCCAACATTCTAAAGACAATTCAAAAGACTGCCAACATTCTAAAGACAATTCAAAAGACTGCCAACATTCTAAAGACAGTTTAAAAGACTGCCAACATTCTAAAGACTGCCAACATTCTAAAGACAGTTCAAAAGACTGCCAACATTCTAAAGACAATTCAAAAGACTGCCAACATTCTAAAGACAATTCAAAAGGCTGCCAACATTCTAAAGACAATTCAAATGACTGCCAACATTCTAAAGACAATTCAAATGACTGCCAACATTCTAAAGACAATTCAAAAGACTGCCAACATTCTAAAGACAATTCAAAAGACTGCCAACATTCTAAAGACAGATTAAAATACTGCCAACATTCTAAAGACTGCCAACATTCTATAGACAGTTCAAAAGACTGCCAACATTCTATAGACAGTTCAAAAGACTGCCAACATTCTAAAGACAATTCAAAAGACTGCCAACATTCTAAAGACAATTCAAAAGACTGCCAACATTCTAAAGACAGTTTAAAAGACTGCCAACATTCTAAAGACTGCCAACATTCTAAAGACAGTTCAAAAGACTGCCAACATTCTAAAGACAATTCAAAAGACTGCCAACATTCTAAAGACAGTTTAAAAGACTGCCAACATTCTATAGACAGTTCAAAAGACTGCCAACATTCTAAAGACAATTCAAAAGGCTTCCAACATTCTAAAGACAGTTTAAAAGACTGCCAACATTCTAAAGACTGCCAACATTCTATAGACAGTTCAAAAGACTGCCAACATTCTATAGACAGTTCAAAAGATTGCCAACATTCTAAAGACAGTTTAAAAGACTGCCAATATTCTAAAGACTGCCAATATTCTAAAGACAGTTCAAAAGACTGCCAACATTCTAAAGACAATTCAAAAGACTGCCAACATTCTAAAGACAATTCAAAAGGCTGCCAACATTCTAAAGACAATTCAAAAGACTGCCAACATTCTAAACACAATTCAAAAAACTGCCAACATTCTAAAGACAGTTTAAAAGACTGCCAACATTCTAAAGACAGTTTAAAAGACTGCCAACATTCTAAATACAGTTCAAAAGACTGCCAACATTCTAAAGAAAATTCAGAAGACTGCCAACATTCTAAAGACAATTCAAATGACTGCCAACATTCTAAAGACAGTTTAAAAGACTGTCAACATTCTAAAGACTGCCAACATTCTATAGACAGTTCAAAAGACTGCCAACATTCTATAGACAGTTCAAAAGACTGCCAACATTCTAAAGACAATTCAAAAGACTGCCAACATTCTAAAGACAATTCAAAAGACTGCCAACATTCTAAAGACAGTTTAAAAGACTGCCAACATTCTAAAGACTGCCAACATTCTAAAGACAGTTCAAAAGACTGCCAACATTCTAAAGACAATTCAAAAGACTGCCAACATTCTAAAGACAATTCAAAAGGCTGCCAACATTCTAAAGACAATTCAAATGACTGCCAACATTCTAAAGACAATTCAAAAGACTGCCAACATTCTAAAGACAATTCAAAAGACTGCCAACATTCTAAAGACAGATTAAAATACTGCCAACATTCTAAAGACTGCCAACATTCTATAGACAGTTCAAAAGACTGCCAACATTCTATAGACAGTTCAAAAGACTGCCAACATTCTAAAGACAATTCAAAAGACTGCCAACATTCTAAAGACAATTCAAAAGACTGCCAACATTCTAAAGACAATTCAAAAGACTGCCAACATTCTAAAGACAGTTTAAAAGACTGCCAACATTCTATAGACAGTTCAAAAGACTGCCAACATTCTAAAGACAATTCAAAAGACTGCCAACATTCTAAAGACAGTTTAAAAGACTGCCAACATTCTAAAGACAGTTCAAAAGACTGCCAACATTCTAAAGACAATACAAAAGACTGCCAACATTCTAAAGACAATTCAAAAGACTGCCAACATTCTAAAGACAGTTTAAAAGACTGCCAACATTCTAAAGACAATTCAAAAGACTGCCAACATTCTAAAGACAATTCAAAAGGCTGCCAACATTCTAAAGACAGTTTAAAAGACTGCCAACATTCTAAAGACTGCCAACATTCTAAAGACAATTCAAAAGACTGCCAACATTCTAAAGACAATTCAAAAGGCTGCCAACATTCTAAAGACAATTCAAATGACTGCCAACATTCTAAAGACAATTCAAAAGACTGCCAACATTCTAAAGACAGTTTAAAAGACTGCCAACATTCTAAAGACTGCCAACATTCTATAGACAGTTCAAAAGACTGCCAACATTCTAAAGACAATTCAAAAGACTGCCAACATTCTAAAGACAATTCAAAAGACTGCCAACATTCTAAAGACAATTCAAAAGACTGCCAACATTCTAAAGACAGATTAAAATACTGCCAACATTCTAAAGACTGCCAACATTCTATAGACAGTTCAAAAGACTGCCAACATTCTATAGACAGTTCAAAAGACTGCCAACATTCTAAAGACAATTCAAAAGACTGCCAACATTCTAAAGACAATTCAAAAGACTGCCAACATTCTAAAGACAATTCAAAAGACTGCCAACATTCTAAAGACAGTTTAAAAGACTGCCAACATTCTATAGACAGTTCAAAAGACTGCCAACATTCTAAAGACAATTCAAAAGACTGCCAACATTCTAAAGACAGTTTAAAAGACTGCCAACATTCTAAAGACTGCCAACATTCTAAAGACAGTTCAAAAGACTGCCAACATTCTAAAGACAATACAAAAGACTGCCAACATTCTAAAGACAATTCAAAAGACTGCCAACATTCTAAAGACAGTTTAAAAGACTGCCAACATTCTAAAGACAATTCAAAAGACTGCCAACATTCTAAAGACAATTCAAAAGGCTGCCAACATTCTAAAGACAGTTTAAAAGACTGCCAACATTCTAAAGACTGCCAACATTCTAAAGACAATTCAAAAGACTGCCAACATTCTAAAGACAATTCAAAAGGCTGCCAACATTCTAAAGACAATTCAAATGACTGCCAACATTCTAAAGACAATTCAAAAGACTGCCAACATTCTAAAGACAGTTTAAAAGACTGCCAACATTCTAAAGACTGCCAACATTCTATAGACAGTTCAAAAGACTGCCAACATTCTAAAGACAATTCAAAAGACTGCCAATATTCTTAAGACAATTCAAAAGACTGCCAACATTCTAAAGACAGTTTAAAAGACTGCCAACATTCTAAAGACTGCCAACATTCTAAAGACAGTTCAAAAGACTGCCAACATTCTAAAGACAATTCAAAAGACTGCCAACATTCTAAAGACAATTCAAAAGGCTGCCAACATTCTAAAGACAATTCAAATGACTGCCAACATTCTAAAGACAATTCAAAAGACTGCCAACATTCTAAAGACAATTCAAAAGACTGCCAACATTCTAAAGACAGATTAAAATACTGCCAACATTCTAAAGACTGCCAACATTCTATAGACAGTTCAAAAGACTGCCAACATTCTATAGACAGTTCAAAAGACTGCCAACATTCTAAAGACAATTCAAAAGACTGCCAACATTCTAAAGACAATTCAAAAGACTGCCAACATTCTAAAGACAATTCAAAAGACTGCCAACATTCTAAAGACAGTTTAAAAGACTGCCAACATTCTATAGACAGTTCAAAAGACTGCCAACATTCTAAAGACAATTCAAAAGACTGCCAACATTCTAAAGACAGTTTAAAAGACTGCCAACATTCTAAAGACTGCCAACATTCTAAAGACAGTTCAAAAGACTGCCAACATTCTAAAGACAATACAAAAGACTGCCAACATTCTAAAGACAATTCAAAAGACTGCCAACATTCTAAAGACAGTTTAAAAGACTGCCAACATTCTAAAGACTGCCAACATTCTAAAGACAGTTCAAAAGACTGCCAACATTCTAAAGACAATACAAAAGACTGCCAACATTCTAAAGACAATTCAAAAGACTGCCAACATTCTAAAGACAATTCAAAAGACTGCCAACATTCTAAAGACAATTCAAAAGGCTGCCAACATTCTAAAGACAGTTTAAAAGACTGCCAACATTCTAAAGACTGCCAACATTCTAAAGACAATTCAAAAGACTGCCAACATTCTAAAGACAATTCAAAAGGCTGCCAACATTCTAAAGACAATTCAAATGACTGCCAACATTCTAAAGACAATTCAAAAGACTGCCAACATTCTAAAGACAGTTTAAAAGACTGCCAACATTCTAAAGACTGCCAACATTCTATAGACAGTTCAAAAGACTGCCAACATTCTAAAGACAATTCAAAAGACTGCCAATATTCTAAAGACAATTCAAAAGACTGCCAACATTCTAAAGACAATTCAAAAGACTGCCAACATTCTAAAGACAGTTTAAAAGACTGCCAACATTCTAAAGACTGCCAACATTCTATAGACAGTTCAAAAGACTGCCAACATTCTAAAGACAATTCAAAAGACTGCCAACATTCTAAAGACAGTTTAAAAGACTGCCAACATTCTAAAGACTGCCAACATTCTAAAGACAGTTCAAAAGACTGCCAACATTCTAAAGACAATTCAAAAGACTGCCAACATTCTAAAGACAATTCAAAAGGCTGCCAACATTCTAAAGACAATTCAAATGACTGCCAACATTCTAAAGACAATTCAAAAAACTGCCAACATTCTAAAGACAGTTTAAAAGACTGCCAACATTCTAAAGACAGTTTAAAAGACTGCCAACATTCTAAAGACTGCCAACATTCTATAGACAGTTCAAAAGACTGCCAACATTCTAAAGACAGTTTAAAAGACAGCCAACATTCTAAAGACAATTCAAAAGACTGCCAACATTCTAAAGACAATTCAAAAGACTGCCAACATTCTAAAGACAATTCAAAAGGCTGCCAACATTCTAAAGACAGTTTAAAAGACTGCCAACATACTAAAGACTGCCAACATTCTATAGACAGTTCAAAAGACTGCCAACATTCTATATAACAGTTCAAAAGACTGCCAACATTCTAAAGACAGTTCAAAAGACTACCAACATTCTAAAGACAATTCAAAAGACTGCCAACATTCTAAAGACAGTTCAAAAGACTGCCAACATTCTAAAGACAATTCAAAAGACTGCCAACATTCTAAAGACAATTCAAAAGACTGCCAACATTCTAAAGACAGTTTAAAAGACTGCCAACATTCTAAAGACAATTCAAAAAGCTGCCCACATTCTAAAGACAGTTTAAAAGACTGCCAACATTCTAAAGACTGCCAACATTCTATAGACAGTTCAAAAGACTGCCAACATTCTATAGACAGTTCAAAAGATTGCCAACATTCTAAAGACAGTTTAAAAGACTGCCAATATTCTAAAGACTGCCAATATTCTAAAGACAGTTCAAAAGACTGCCAACATTCTAAAGACAATTCAAAAGACTGCCAACATTCTAAAGACAATTCAAAAGGCTGCCAACATTCTAAAGACAATTCAAAAGACTGCCAACATTCTAAACACAATTCAAAAAACTGCCAACATTCTAAAGACAGTTTAAAAGACTGCCAACATTCTAAAGACAGTTTAAAAGACTGCCAACATTCTAAATACAGTTCAAAAAACTGCCAACATTCTAAAGAAAATTCAGAAGACTGCCAACATTCTAAAGACAATGCAAATGACTGCCAACATTCTAAAGACAGTTTAAAAGACTGTCAACATTCTAAAGACTGCCAACATTCTATAGACAGTTCAAAAGACTGCCAACATTCTATAGACAGTTCAAAAGACTGCCAACATTCTAAAGACAATTCAAAAGACTGCCAACATTCTAAAGACAATTCAAAAGACTGCCAACATTCTAAAGACAGTTTAAAAGACTGCCAACATTCTAAAGACTGCCAACATTCTAAAGACAGTTCAAAAGACTGCCAACATTCTAAAGACAATTCAAAAGACTGCCAACATTCTAAAGACAATTCAAAAGGCTGCCAACATTCTAAAGACAATTCAAATGACTGCCAACATTCTAAAGACAATTCAAAAGACTGCCAACATTCTAAAGACAATTCAAAAGACTGCCAACATTCTAAAGACAGATTAAAATACTGCCAACATTCTAAAGACTGCCAACATTCTATAGACAGTTCAAAAGACTGCCAACATTCTATAGACAGTTCAAAAGACTGCCAACATTCTAAAGACAATTCAAAAGACTGCCAACATTCTAAAGACAATTCAAAAGACTGCCAACATTCTAAAGACAATTCAAAAGACTGCCAACATTCTAAAGACAGTTTAAAAGACTGCCAACATTCTATAGACAGTTCAAAAGACTGCCAACATTCTAAAGACAATTCAAAAGACTGCCAACATTCTAAAGACAGTTTAAAAGACTGCCAACATTCTAAAGACAGTTCAAAAGACTGCCAACATTCTAAATACAGTTCAAAAGACTGCCAACATTCTAAAGAAAATTCAGAAGACTGCCAACATTCTAAAGACAATTCAAATGACTGCCAACATTCTAAAGACAGTTTAAAAGACTGTCAACATTCTAAAGACTGCCAACATTCTATAGACAGTTCAAAAGACTGCCAACATTCTATAGACAGTTCAAAAGACTGCCAACATTCTAAAGACAATTCAAAAGACTGCCAACATTCTAAAGACAATTCAAAAGACTGCCAACATTCTAAAGACAGTTTAAAAGACTGCCAACATTCTAAAGACTGCCAACATTCTAAAGACAGTTCAAAAGACTGCCAACATTCTAAAGACAATTCAAAAGACTGCCAACATTCTAAAGACAATTCAAAAGGCTGCCAACATTCTAAAGACAATTCAAATGACTGCCAACATTCTAAAGACAATTCAAATGACTGCCAACATTCTAAAGACAATTCAAAAGACTGCCAACATTCTAAAGACAATTCAAAAGACTGCCAACATTCTAAAGACAGATTAAAATACTGCCAACATTCTAAAGACTGCCAACATTCTATAGACAGTTCAAAAGACTGCCAACATTCTATAGACAGTTCAAAAGACTGCCAACATTCTAAAGACAATTCAAAAGACTGCCAACATTCTAAAGACAATTCAAAAGACTGCCAACATTCTAAAGACAATTCAAAAGACTGCCAACATTCTAAAGACAGTTTAAAAGACTGCCAACATTCTAAAGACTGCCAACATTCTAAAGACAGTTCAAAAGACTGCCAACATTCTAAAGACAATTCAAAAGACTGCCAACATTCTAAAGACAGTTTAAAAGACTGCCAACATTCTATAGACAGTTCAAAAGACTGCCAACATTCTAAAGACAATTCAAAAGGCTTCCAACATTCTAAAGACAGTTTAAAAGACTGCCAACATTCTAAAGACTGCCAACATTCTATAGACAGTTCAAAAGACTGCCAACATTCTATAGACAGTTCAAAAGATTGCCAACATTCTAAAGACAGTTTAAAAGACTGCCAATATTCTAAAGACTGCCAATATTCTAAAGACAGTTCAAAAGACTGCCAACATTCTAAAGACAATTCAAAAGACTGCCAACATTCTAAAGACAATTCAAAAGGCTGCCAACATTCTAAAGACAATTCAAAAGACTGCCAACATTCTAAACACAATTCAAAAAACTGCCAACATTCTAAAGACAGTTTAAAAGACTGCCAACATTCTAAAGACAGTTTAAAAGACTGCCAACATTCTAAATACAGTTCAAAAGACTGCCAACATTCTAAAGAAAATTCAGAAGACTGCCAACATTCTAAAGACAATTCAAATGACTGCCAACATTCTAAAGACAGTTTAAAAGACTGTCAACATTCTAAAGACTGCCAACATTCTATAGACAGTTCAAAAGACTGCCAACATTCTATAGACAGTTCAAAAGACTGCCAACATTCTAAAGACAATTCAAAAGACTGCCAACATTCTAAAGACAATTCAAAAGACTGCCAACATTCTAAAGACAGTTTAAAAGACTGCCAACATTCTAAAGACTGCCAACATTCTAAAGACAGTTCAAAAGACTGCCAACATTCTAAAGACAATTCAAAAGACTGCCAACATTCTAAAGACAATTCAAAAGGCTGCCAACATTCTAAAGACAATTCAAATGACTGCCAACATTCTAAAGACAATACAAAAGACTGCCAACATTCTAAAGACAATTCAAAAGACTGCCAACATTCTAAAGACAGATTAAAATACTGCCAACATTCTAAAGACTGCCAACATTCTATAGACAGTTCAAAAGACTGCCAACATTCTATAGACAGTTCAAAAGACTGCCAACATTCTAAAGACAATTCAAAAGACTGCCAACATTCTAAAGACAATTCAAAAGACTGCCAACATTCTAAAGACAATTCAAAAGGCTGCCAACATTCTAAAGACAATTCAAAAGACTGCCAACATTCTAAACACAATTCAAAAAACTGCCAACATTCTAAAGACAGTTTAAAAGACTGCCAACATTCTAAAGACAGTTTAAAAGACTGCCAACATTCTAAATACAGTTCAAAAGACTGCCAACATTCTAAAGAAAATTCAGAAGACTGCCAACATTCTAAAGACAATTCAAATGACTGCCAACATTCTAAAGACAGTTTAAAAGACTGTCAACATTCTAAAGACTGCCAACATTCTATAGACAGTTCAAAAGACTGCCAACATTCTATAGACAGTTCAAAAGACTGCCAACATTCTAAAGACAATTCAAAAGACTGCCAACATTCTAAAGACAATTCAAAAGACTGCCAACATTCTAAAGACAGTTTAAAAGACTGCCAACATTCTAAAGACTGCCAACATTCTAAAGACAGTTCAAAAGACTGCCAACATTCTAAAGACAATTCAAAAGACTGCCAACATTCTAAAGACAATTCAAAAGGCTGCCAACATTCTAAAGACAATTCAAATGACTGCCAACATTCTAAAGACAATTCAAATGACTGCCAACATTCTAAAGACAATTCAAAAGACTGCCAACATTCTAAAGACAATTCAAAAGACTGCCAACATTCTAAAGACAGATTAAAATACTGCCAACATTCTAAAGACTGCCAACATTCTATAGACAGTTCAAAAGACTGCCAACATTCTATAGACAGTTCAAAAGACTGCCAACATTCTAAAGACAATTCAAAAGACTGCCAACATTCTAAAGACAATTCAAAAGACTGCCAACATTCTAAAGACAGTTTAAAAGACTGCCAACATTCTAAAGACTGCCAACATTCTAAAGACAGTTCAAAAGACTGCCAACATTCTAAAGACAATTCAAAAGACTGCCAACATTCTAAAGACAGTTTAAAAGACTGCCAACATTCTATAGACAGTTCAAAAGACTGCCAACATTCTAAAGACAATTCAAAAGGCTTCCAACATTCTAAAGACAGTTTAAAAGACTGCCAACATTCTAAAGACTGCCAACATTCTATAGACAGTTCAAAAGACTGCCAACATTCTATAGACAGTTCAAAAGATTGCCAACATTCTAAAGACAGTTTAAAAGACTGCCAATATTCTAAAGACTGCCAATATTCTAAAGACAGTTCAAAAGACTGCCAACATTCTAAAGACAATTCAAAAGACTGCCAACATTCTAAAGACAATTCAAAAGGCTGCCAACATTCTAAAGACAATTCAAAAGACTGCCAACATTCTAAACACAATTCAAAAAACTGCCAACATTCTAAAGACAGTTTAAAAGACTGCCAACATTCTAAAGACAGTTTAAAAGACTGCCAACATTCTAAATACAGTTCAAAAGACTGCCAACATTCTAAAGAAAATTCAGAAGACTGCCAACATTCTAAAGACAATTCAAATGACTGCCAACATTCTAAAGACAGTTTAAAAGACTGTCAACATTCTAAAGACTGCCAACATTCTATAGACAGTTCAAAAGACTGCCAACATTCTATAGACAGTTCAAAAGACTGCCAACATTCTAAAGACAATTCAAAAGACTGCCAACATTCTAAAGACAATTCAAAAGACTGCCAACATTCTAAAGACAGTTTAAAAGACTGCCAACATTCTAAAGACTGCCAACATTCTAAAGACAGTTCAAAAGACTGCCAACATTCTAAAGACAATTCAAAAGACTGCCAACATTCTAAAGACAATTCAAAAGGCTGCCAACATTCTAAAGACAATTCAAATGACTGCCAACATTCTAAAGACAATTCAAAAGACTGCCAACATTCTAAAGACAATTCAAAAGACTGCCAACATTCTAAAGACAGATTAAAATACTGCCAACATTCTAAAGACTGCCAACATTCTATAGACAGTTCAAAAGACTGCCAACATTCTATAGACAGTTCAAAAGACTGCCAACATTCTAAAGACAATTCAAAAGACTGCCAACATTCTAAAGACAATTCAAAAGACTGCCAACATTCTAAAGACAATTCAAAAGACTGCCAACATTCTAAAGACAGTTTAAAAGACTGCCAACATTCTATAGACAGTTCAAAAGACTGCCAACATTCTAAAGACAATTCAAAAGACTGCCAACATTCTAAAGACAGTTTAAAAGACTGCCAACATTCTAAAGACAGTTCAAAAGACTGCCAACATTCTAAAGACAATACAAAAGACTGCCAACATTCTAAAGACAATTCAAAAGACTGCCAACATTCTAAAGACAGTTTAAAAGACTGCCAACATTCTAAAGACAATTCAAAAGACTGCCAACATTCTAAAGACAATTCAAAAGGCTGCCAACATTCTAAAGACAGTTTAAAAGACTGCCAACATTCTAAAGACTGCCAACATTCTAAAGACAATTCAAAAGACTGCCAACATTCTAAAGACAATTCAAAAGGCTGCCAACATTCTAAAGACAATTCAAATGACTGCCAACATTCTAAAGACAATTCAAAAGACTGCCAACATTCTAAAGACAGTTTAAAAGACTGCCAACATTCTAAAGACTGCCAACATTCTATAGACAGTTCAAAAGACTGCCAACATTCTAAAGACAATTCAAAAGACTGCCAACATTCTAAAGACAATTCAAAAGACTGCCAACATTCTAAAGACAATTCAAAAGACTGCCAACATTCTAAAGACAGATTAAAATACTGCCAACATTCTAAAGACTGCCAACATTCTATAGACAGTTCAAAAGACTGCCAACATTCTATAGACAGTTCAAAAGACTGCCAACATTCTAAAGACAATTCAAAAGACTGCCAACATTCTAAAGACAATTCAAAAGACTGCCAACATTCTAAAGACAATTCAAAAGACTGCCAACATTCTAAAGACAGTTTAAAAGACTGCCAACATTCTATAGACAGTTCAAAAGACTGCCAACATTCTAAAGACAATTCAAAAGACTGCCAACATTCTAAAGACAGTTTAAAAGACTGCCAACATTCTAAAGACTGCCAACATTCTAAAGACAGTTCAAAAGACTGCCAACATTCTAAAGACAATACAAAAGACTGCCAACATTCTAAAGACAATTCAAAAGACTGCCAACATTCTAAAGACAGTTTAAAAGACTGCCAACATTCTAAAGACAATTCAAAAGACTGCCAACATTCTAAAGACAATTCAAAAGGCTGCCAACATTCTAAAGACAGTTTAAAAGACTGCCAACATTCTAAAGACTGCCAACATTCTAAAGACAATTCAAAAGACTGCCAACATTCTAAAGACAATTCAAAAGGCTGCCAACATTCTAAAGACAATTCAAATGACTGCCAACATTCTAAAGACAATTCAAAAGACTGCCAACATTCTAAAGACAGTTTAAAAGACTGCCAACATTCTAAAGACTGCCAACATTCTATAGACAGTTCAAAAGACTGCCAACATTCTAAAGACAATTCAAAAGACTGCCAATATTCTAAAGACAATTCAAAAGACTGCCAACATTCTAAAGACAGTTTAAAAGACTGCCAACATTCTAAAGACTGCCAACATTCTAAAGACAGTTCAAAAGACTGCCAACATTCTAAAGACAATTCAAAAGACTGCCAACATTCTAAAGACAATTCAAAAGGCTGCCAACATTCTAAAGACAATTCAAATGACTGCCAACATTCTAAAGACAATTCAAAAGACTGCCAACATTCTAAAGACAATTCAAAAGACTGCCAACATTCTAAAGACAGATTAAAATACTGCCAACATTCTAAAGACTGCCAACATTCTATAGACAGTTCAAAAGACTGCCAACATTCTATAGACAGTTCAAAAGACTGCCAACATTCTAAAGACAATTCAAAAGACTGCCAACATTCTAAAGACAATTCAAAAGACTGCCAACATTCTAAAGACAATTCAAAAGACTGCCAACATTCTAAAGACAGTTTAAAAGACTGCCAACATTCTATAGACAGTTCAAAAGACTGCCAACATTCTAAAGACAATTCAAAAGACTGCCAACATTCTAAAGACAGTTTAAAAGACTGCCAACATTCTAAAGACTGCCAACATTCTAAAGACAGTTCAAAAGACTGCCAACATTCTAAAGACAATACAAAAGACTGCCAACATTCTAAAGACAATTCAAAAGACTGCCAACATTCTAAAGACAGTTTAAAAGACTGCCAACATTCTAAAGACTGCCAACATTCTAAAGACAGTTCAAAAGACTGCCAACATTCTAAAGACAATACAAAAGACTGCCAACATTCTAAAGACAATTCAAAAGACTGCCAACATTCTAAAGACAATTCAAAAGACTGCCAACATTCTAAAGACAATTCAAAAGGCTGCCAACATTCTAAAGACAGTTTAAAAGACTGCCAACATTCTAAAGACTGCCAACATTCTAAAGACAATTCAAAAGACTGCCAACATTCTAAAGACAATTCAAAAGGCTGCCAACATTCTAAAGACAATTCAAATGACTGCCAACATTCTAAAGACAATTCAAAAGACTGCCAACATTCTAAAGACAGTTTAAAAGACTGCCAACATTCTAAAGACTGCCAACATTCTATAGACAGTTCAAAAGACTGCCAACATTCTAAAGACAATTCAAAAGACTGCCAATATTCTAAAGACAATTCAAAAGACTGCCAACATTCTAAAGACAATTCAAAAGACTGCCAACATTCTAAAGACAGTTTAAAAGACTGCCAACATTCTAAAGACTGCCAACATTCTATAGACAGTTCAAAAGACTGCCAACATTCTAAAGACAATTCAAAAGACTGCCAACATTCTAAAGACAGTTTAAAAGACTGCCAACATTCTAAAGACTGCCAACATTCTAAAGACAGTTCAAAAGACTGCCAACATTCTAAAGACAATTCAAAAGACTGCCAACATTCTAAAGACAATTCAAAAGGCTGCCAACATTCTAAAGACAATTCAAATGACTGCCAACATTCTAAAGACAATTCAAAAAACTGCCAACATTCTAAAGACAGTTTAAAAGACTGCCAACATTCTAAAGACAGTTTAAAAGACTGCCAACATTCTAAAGACTGCCAACATTCTATAGACAGTTCAAAAGACTGCCAACATTCTAAAGACAGTTTAAAAGACAGCCAACATTCTAAAGACAATTCAAAAGACTGCCAACATTCTAAAGACAATTCAAAAGACTGCCAACATTCTAAAGACAATTCAAAAGGCTGCCAACATTCTAAAGACAGTTTAAAAGACTGCCAACATACTAAAGACTGCCAGCATTCTATAGACAGTTCAAAAGACTGCCAACATTCTATATAACAGTTCAAAAGACTGCCAACATTCTAAAGACAGTTCAAAAGACTACCAACATTCTAAAGACAATTCAAAAGACTGCCAACATTCTAAAGACAGTTCAAAAGACTGCCAACATTCTAAAGACAATTCAAAAGACTGCCAACATTCTAAAGACAATTCAAAAGACTGCCAACATTCTAAAGACAGTTTAAAAGACTGCCAACATTCTAAAGACAATTCAAAAAGCTGCCCACATTCTAAAGACAGTTTAAAAGACTGCCAACATTCTAAAGACTGCCAACATTCTATAGACAGTTCAAAAGACTGCCAACATTCTATAGACAGTTCAAAAGATTGCCAACATTCTAAAGACAGTTTAAAAGACTGCCAATATTCTAAAGACTGCCAATATTCTAAAGACAGTTCAAAAGACTGCCAACATTCTAAAGACAATTCAAAAGACTGCCAACATTCTAAAGACAATTCAAAAGGCTGCCAACATTCTAAAGACAATTCAAAAGACTGCCAACATTCTAAACACAATTCAAAAAACTGCCAACATTCTAAAGACAGTTTAAAAGACTGCCAACATTCTAAAGACAGTTTAAAAGACTGCCAACATTCTAAATACAGTTCAAAAGACTGCCAACATTCTAAAGAAAATTCAGAAGACTGCCAACATTCTAAAGACAATGCAAATGACTGCCAACATTCTAAAGACAGTTTAAAAGACTGTCAACATTCTAAAGACTGCCAACATTCTATAGACAGTTCAAAAGACTGCCAACATTCTATAGACAGTTCAAAAGACTGCCAACATTCTAAAGACAATTCAAAAGACTGCCAACATTCTAAAGACAATTCAAAAGACTGCCAACATTCTAAAGACAGTTTAAAAGACTGCCAACATTCTAAAGACTGCCAACATTCTAAAGACAGTTCAAAAGACTGCCAACATTCTAAAGACAATTCAAAAGACTGCCAACATTCTAAAGACAATTCAAAAGGCTGCCAACATTCTAAAGACAATTCAAATGACTGCCAACATTCTAAAGACAATTCAAAAGACTGCCAACATTCTAAAGACAATTCAAAAGACTGCCAACATTCTAAAGACAGATTAAAATACTGCCAACATTCTAAAGACTGCCAACATTCTATAGACAGTTCAAAAGACTGCCAACATTCTATAGACAGTTCAAAAGACTGCCAACATTCTAAAGACAATTCAAAAGACTGCCAACATTCTAAAGACAATTCAAAAGACTGCCAACATTCTAAAGACAATTCAAAAGACTGCCAACATTCTAAAGACAGTTTAAAAGACTGCCAACATTCTATAGACAGTTCAAAAGACTGCCAACATTCTAAAGACAATTCAAAAGACTGCCAACATTCTAAAGACAGTTTAAAAGACTGCCAACATTCTAAAGACAGTTCAAAAGACTGCCAACATTCTAAAGACAATACAAAAGACTGCCAACATTCTAAAGACAATTCAAAAGACTGCCAACATTCTAAAGACAGTTTAAAAGACTGCCAACATTCTAAAGACAATTCAAAAGACTGCCAACATTCTAAAGACAATTCAAAAGGCTGCCAACATTCTAAAGACAGTTTAAAAGACTGCCAACATTCTAAAGACTGCCAACATTCTAAAGACAATTCAAAAGACTGCCAACATTCTAAAGACAATTCAAAAGGCTGCCAACATTCTAAAGACAATTCAAATGACTGCCAACATTCTAAAGACAATTCAAACGACTGCCAACATTCTAAAGACAGTTTAAAAGACTGCCAACATTCTAAAGACTGCCAACATTCTATAGACAGTTCAAAAGACTGCCAACATTCTAAAGACAATTCAAAAGACTGCCAACATTCTAAAGACAATTCAAAAGACTGCCAACATTCTAAAGACAATTCAAAAGACTGCCAACATTCTAAAGACAGATTAAAATACTGCCAACATTCTAAAGACTGCCAACATTCTATAGACAGTTCAAAAGACTGCCAACATTCTATAGACAGTTCAAAAGACTGCCAACATTCTAAAGACAATTCAAAAGACTGCCAACATTCTAAAGACAATTCAAAAGACTGCCAACATTCTAAAGACAATTCAAAAGACTGCCAACATTCTAAAGACAGTTTAAAAGACTGCCAACATTCTATAGACAGTTCAAAAGACTGCCAACATTCTAAAGACAATTCAAAAGACTGCCAACATTCTAAAGACAGTTTAAAAGACTGCCAACATTCTAAAGACTGCCAACATTCTAAAGACAGTTCAAAAGACTGCCAACATTCTAAAGACAATACAAAAGACTGCCAACATTCTAAAGACAATTCAAAAGACTGCCAACATTCTAAAGACAGTTTAAAAGACTGCCAACATTCTAAAGACAATTCAAAAGACTGCCAACATTCTAAAGACAATTCAAAAGGCTGCCAACATTCTAAAGACAGTTTAAAAGACTGCCAACATTCTAAAGACTGCCAACATTCTAAAGACAATTCAAAAGACTGCCAACATTCTAAAGACAATTCAAAAGGCTGCCAACATTCTAAAGACAATTCAAATGACTGCCAACATTCTAAAGACAATTCAAAAGACTGCCAACATTCTAAAGACAGTTTAAAAGACTGCCAACATTCTAAAGACTGCCAACATTCTATAGACAGTTCAAAAGACTGCCAACATTCTAAAGACAATTCAAAAGACTGCCAATATTCTAAAGACAATTCAAAAGACTGCCAACATTCTAAAGACAGTTTAAAAGACTGCCAACATTCTAAAGACTGCCAACATTCTAAAGACAGTTCAAAAGACTGCCAACATTCTAAAGACAATTCAAAAGACTGCCAACATTCTAAAGACAATTCAAAAGGCTGCCAACATTCTAAAGACAATTCAAATGACTGCCAACATTCTAAAGACAATTCAAAAGACTGCCAACATTCTAAAGACAATTCAAAAGACTGCCAACATTCTAAAGACAGATTAAAATACTGCCAACATTCTAAAGACTGCCAACATTCTATAGACAGTTCAAAAGACTGCCAACATTCTATAGACAGTTCAAAAGACTGCCAACATTCTAAAGACAATTCAAAAGACTGCCAACATTCTAAAGACAATTCAAAAGACTGCCAACATTCTAAAGACAATTCAAAAGACTGCCAACATTCTAAAGACAGTTTAAAAGACTGCCAACATTCTATAGACAGTTCAAAAGACTGCCAACATTCTAAAGACAATTCAAAAGACTGCCAACATTCTAAAGACAGTTTAAAAGACTGCCAACATTCTAAAGACTGCCAACATTCTAAAGACAGTTCAAAAGACTGCCAACATTCTAAAGACAATACAAAAGACTGCCAACATTCTAAAGACAATTCAAAAGACTGCCAACATTCTAAAGACAGTTTAAAAGACTGCCAACATTCTAAAGACTGCCAACATTCTAAAGACAGTTCAAAAGACTGCCAACATTCTAAAGACAATACAAAAGACTGCCAACATTCTAAAGACAATTCAAAAGACTGCCAACATTCTAAAGACAATTCAAAAGACTGCCAACATTCTAAAGACAATTCAAAAGGCTGCCAACATTCTAAAGACAGTTTAAAAGACTGCCAACATTCTAAAGACTGCCAACATTCTAAAGACAATTCAAAAGACTGCCAACATTCTAAAGACAATTCAAAAGGCTGCCAACATTCTAAAGACAATTCAAATGACTGCCAACATTCTAAAGACAATTCAAAAGACTGCCAACATTCTAAAGACAGTTTAAAAGACTGCCAACATTCTAAAGACTGCCAACATTCTATAGACAGTTCAAAAGACTGCCAACATTCTAAAGACAATTCAAAAGACTGCCAATATTCTAAAGACAATTCAAAAGACTGCCAACATTCTAAAGACAATTCAAAAGACTGCCAACATTCTAAAGACAGTTTAAAAGACTGCCAACATTCTAAAGACTGCCAACATTCTATAGACAGTTCAAAAGACTGCCAACATTCTAAAGACAATTCAAAAGACTGCCAACATTCTAAAGACAGTTTAAAAGACTGCCAACATTCTAAAGACAGTTCAAAAGACTGCCAACATTCTAAAGACAATTCAAAAGACTGCCAACATTCTAAAGACAATTCAAAAGGCTGCCAACATTCTAAAGACAATTCAAATGACTGCCAACATTCTAAAGACAATTCAAAAAACTGCCAACATTCTAAAGACAGTTTAAAAGACTGCCAACATTCTAAAGACAGTTTAAAAGACTGCCAACATTCTAAAGACTGCCAACATTCTATAGACAGTTCAAAAGACTGCCAACATTCTAAAGACAGTTTAAAAGACAGCCAACATTCTAAAGACAATTCAAAAGACTGCCAACATTCTAAAGACAATTCAAAAGACTGCCAACATTCTAAAGACAATTCAAAAGGCTGCCAACATTCTAAAGACAGTTTAAAAGACTGCCAACATACTAAAGACTGCCAACATTCTATAGACAGTTCAAAAGACTGCCAACATTCTATATAACAGTTCAAAAGACTGCCAACATTCTAAAGACAGTTCAAAAGACTGCCAACATTCTAAAGACAATTCAAAAGACTGCCAACATTCTAAAGACAGTTCAAAAGACTGCCAACATTCTAAAGACAATTCAAAAGACTGCCAACATTCTAAAGACAATTCAAAAGACTGCCAACATTCTAAAGACAGTTTAAAAGACTGCCAACATTCTAAAGACAATTCAAAAAGCTGCCCACATTCTAAAGACAGTTTAAAAGACTGCCAACATTCTAAAGACTGCCAACATTCTATAGACAGTTCAAAAGACTGCTAACATTCTATAGACAGTTCAAAAGACTGCCAACATTCTATAGACAGTTCAAAAGACTGCCAACATTCTAAAGACAATTCAAAAGACTGCCAACATTCTAAAGACAATTCAAAAGACTGCCAACATTCTAAAGACAGTTTAAAAGACTGCCAACATTCTAAAGACAATTCAAAAGACTGCCAACATTCTAAAGACAATTCAAAAGGCTGCCAACATTCTAAAGACAGTTTAAAAGACTGCCAACATTCTAAAGACTGCCAACATTCTAAAGACAATTCAAAAGACTGCCAACATTCTAAAGACAATTCAAAAGGCTGCCAACATTCTAAAGACAATTCAAATGACTGCCAACATTCTAAAGACAATTCAAACGACTGCCAACATTCTAAAGACAGTTTAAAAGACTGCCAACATTCTAAAGACTGCCAACATTCTATAGACAGTTCAAAAGACTGCCAACATTCTAAAGACAATTCAAAAGACTGCCAACATTCTAAAGACAATTCAAAAGACTGCCAACATTCTAAAGACAATTCAAAAGACTGCCAACATTCTAAAGACAGATTAAAATACTGCCAACATTCTAAAGACTGCCAACATTCTATAGACAGTTCAAAAGACTGCCAACATTCTATAGACAGTTCAAAAGACTGCCAACATTCTAAAGACAATTCAAAAGACTGCCAACATTCTAAAGACAATTCAAAAGACTGCCAACATTCTAAAGACAATTCAAAAGACTGCCAACATTCTAAAGACAGTTTAAAAGACTGCCAACATTCTATAGACAGTTCAAAAGACTGCCAACATTCTAAAGACAATTCAAAAGACTGCCAACATTCTAAAGACAGTTTAAAAGACTGCCAACATTCTAAAGACTGCCAACATTCTAAAGACAGTTCAAAAGACTGCCAACATTCTAAAGACAATACAAAAGACTGCCAACATTCTAAAGACAATTCAAAAGACTGCCAACATTCTAAAGACAGTTTAAAAGACTGCCAACATTCTAAAGACAATTCAAAAGACTGCAAACATTCTAAAGACAATTCAAAAGGCTGCCAACATTCTAAAGACAGTTTAAAAGACTGCCAACATTCTAAAGACTGCCAACATTCTAAAGACAATTCAAAAGACTGCCAACATTCTAAAGACAATTCAAAAGGCTGCCAACATTCTAAAGACAATTCAAATGACTGCCAACATTCTAAAGACAATTCAAAAGACTGCCAACATTCTAAAGACAGTTTAAAAGACTGCCAACATTCTAAAGACTGCCAACATTCTATAGACAGTTCAAAAGACTGCCAACATTCTAAAGACAATTCAAAAGACTGCCAATATTCTAAAGACAATTCAAAAGACTGCCAACATTCTAAAGACAGTTTAAAAGACTGCCAACATTCTAAAGACTGCCAACATTCTAAAGACAGTTCAAAAGACTGCCAACATTCTAAAGACAATTCAAAAGACTGCCAACATTCTAAAGACAATTCAAAAGGCTGCCAACATTCTAAAGACAATTCAAATGACTGCCAACATTCTAAAGACAATTCAAAAGACTGCCAACATTCTAAAGACAATTCAAAAGACTGCCAACATTCTAAAGACAGATTAAAATACTGCCAACATTCTAAAGACTGCCAACATTCTATAGACAGTTCAAAAGACTGCCAACATTCTATAGACAGTTCAAAAGACTGCCAACATTCTAAAGACAATTCAAAAGACTGCCAACATTCTAAAGACAATTCAAAAGACTGCCAACATTCTAAAGACAATTCAAAAGACTGCCAACATTCTAAAGACAGTTTAAAAGACTGCCAACATTCTATAGACAGTTCAAAAGACTGCCAACATTCTAAAGACAATTCAAAAGACTGCCAACATTCTAAAGACAGTTTAAAAGACTGCCAACATTCTAAAGACTGCCAACATTCTAAAGACAGTTCAAAAGACTGCCAACATTCTAAAGACAATACAAAAGACTGCCAACATTCTAAAGACAATTCAAAAGACTGCCAACATTCTAAAGACAGTTTAAAAGACTGCCAACATTCTAAAGACTGCCAACATTCTAAAGACAGTTCAAAAGACTGCCAACATTCTAAAGACAATACAAAAGACTGCCAACATTCTAAAGACAATTCAAAAGACTGCCAACATTCTAAAGACAATTCAAAAGACTGCCAACATTCTAAAGACAATTCAAAAGGCTGCCAACATTCTAAAGACAGTTTAAAAGACTGCCAACATTCTAAAGACTGCCAACATTCTAAAGACAATTCAAAAGACTGCCAACATTCTAAAGACAATTCAAAAGGCTGCCAACATTCTAAAGACAATTCAAATGACTGCCAACATTCTAAAGACAATTCAAAAGACTGCCAACATTCTAAAGACAGTTTAAAAGACTGCCAACATTCTAAAGACTGCCAACATTCTATAGACAGTTCAAAAGACTGCCAACATTCTAAAGACAATTCAAAAGACTGCCAATATTCTAAAGACAATTCAAAAGACTGCCAACATTCTAAAGACAATTCAAAAGACTGCCAACATTCTAAAGACAGTTTAAAAGACTGCCAACATTCTAAAGACTGCCAACATTCTATAGACAGTTCAAAAGACTGCCAACATTCTAAAGACAATTCAAAAGACTGCCAACATTCTAAAGACAGTTTAAAAGACTGCCAACATTCTAAAGACAGTTCAAAAGACTGCCAACATTCTAAAGACAATTCAAAAGACTGCCAACATTCTAAAGACAATTCAAAAGGCTGCCAACATTCTAAAGACAATTCAAATGACTGCCAACATTCTAAAGACAATTCAAAAAACTGCCAACATTCTAAAGACAGTTTAAAAGACTGCCAACATTCTAAAGACAGTTTAAAAGACTGCCAACATTCTAAAGACTGCCAACATTCTATAGACAGTTCAAAAGACTGCCAACATTCTAAAGACAGTTTAAAAGACAGCCAACATTCTAAAGACAATTCAAAAGACTGCCAACATTCTAAAGACAATTCAAAAGACTGCCAACATTCTAAAGACAATTCAAAAGGCTGCCAACATTCTAAAGACAGTTTAAAAGACTGCCAACATACTAAAGACTGCCAACATTCTATAGACAGTTCAAAAGACTGCCAACATTCTATATAACAGTTCAAAAGACTGCCAACATTCTAAAGACAGTTCAAAAGACTGCCAACATTCTAAAGACAATTCAAAAGACTGCCAACATTCTAAAGACAGTTCAAAAGACTGCCAACATTCTAAAGACAATTCAAAAGACTGCCAACATTCTAAAGACAATTCAAAAGACTGCCAACATTCTAAAGACAGTTTAAAAGACTGCCAACATTCTAAAGACAATTCAAAAAGCTGCCCACATTCTAAAGACAGTTTAAAAGACTGCCAACATTCTAAAGACTGCCAACATTCTATAGACAGTTCAAAAGACTGCTAACATTCTATAGACAGTTCAAAAGACTGCCAACATTCTATAGACAGTTCAAAAGACTGCCAACATTCTAAAGACAATTCAAAAGACTGCCAACATTCTAAAGACAATTCAAAAGACTGCCAACATTCTAAAGACAGTTTAAAAGACTGCCAACATTCTAAAGACTGCCAACATTCTAAAGACAATTCAAAAGGCTGCCAACATTCTAAAGACAGTTTAAAAGACTGCCAACATTCTATAGACAGTTCAAAAGACTGCCAACATTCTATAGACAGTTCAAAAGACTGCCAACATTCTAAAGACAGTTCAAAAGACTGCCAACATTCTAAAGACAATTCAAAAGACTGCCAACATTCTAAAGACAATTCAAAAGACTGCCAATATTCTAAAGACAATTCAAAAGACTGCCAACATTCTAAAGACAATTCAAAAGACTGCCAACATTCTAAAGACAGTTTAAAAGACTGCCAACATTCTAAAGACTGCCAACATTCTATAGACAGTTCAAAAGACTGCCAACATTCTAAAGACAATTCAAAAGACTGCCAACATTCTAAAGACAGTTTAAAAGACTGCCAACATTCTAAAGACTGCCAACATTCTAAAGACAGTTCAAAAGACTGCCAACATTCTAAAGACAATTCAAAAGACTGCCAACATTCTAAAGACAATTCAAAAGGCTGCCAACATTCTAAAGACAATTCAAATGACTGCCAACATTCTAAAGACAATTCAAAAAACTGCCAACATTCTAAAGACAGTTTAAAAGACTGCCAACATTCTAAAGACAGTTTAAAAGACTGCCAACATTCTAAAGACTGCCAACATTCTATAGACAGTTCAAAAGACTGCCAACATTCTAAAGACAGTTTAAAAGACAGCCAACATTCTAAAGACAATTCAAAAGACTGCCAACATTCTAAAGACAATTCAAAAGACTGCCAACATTCTAAAGACAATTCAAAAGGCTGCCAACATTCTAAAGACAGTTTAAAAGACTGCCAACATACTAAAGACTGCCAACATTCTATAGACAGTTCAAAAGACTGCCAACATTCTAAAGACAGTTTAAAACACAGCCAACATTCTAAAGACAATTCAAAAGACTGCCAACATTCTAAAGACAATTCAAAAGACTGCCAACATTCTAAAGACAATTCAAAAGGCTGCCAACATTCTAAAGACAGTTTAAAAGACTGCCAACATTATAAAGACTGCCAACATTCTATAGACAGTTCAAAAGACTGCCAACATTCTATATAACAGTTCAAAAGACTGCCAACATTCTTTAGACAGTTCAAAAGACTGCCAACATTCTAAAGACAATTCAAAAAGCTGCCCACATTCTAAAGACAGTTTAAAAGACTGCCACCATTCTAAAGACTGCCAACATTCTATAGACAGTTCAAAAGACTGCTAACATTCTATAGACAGTTCAAAAGACTGCCAACATTCTATAGACAGTTCAAAAGACTGCCAACATTCTAAAGACAATTCAAAAGACTGCCAACATTCTAAAGACAATTCAAAAGACTGCCAACATTCTAAAGACAGTTTAAAAGACTGCCAACATTCTAAAGACTGCCAACATTCTAAAGACAGTTCAAAAGACTGCCAACATTCTAAAGACAATTCAAAAGACTGCCAACATTCTAAAGACAATTCAAAAGGCTGCCAACATTCTAAAGACAATTCAAATGACTACCAACATTCTAAAGACAATTCAAAAGACTGCCAACATTCTAAAGACAGTTTAAAAGACTGCCAACATTCTAAAGACTGCCAACATTCTATAGACAGTTCAAAAGACTGCCAACATTCTAAAGACAGTTTAAAAGACTGCCAACATTCTAAAGACAATTCAAAAGACTGCCAACATTCTAAAGACAATTCAAAAGACTGCCAACATTCTAAAGACAGTTTAAAAGACTGCCAACATTCTAAAGACAATTCAAAAGACTGCCAACATTCTAAAGACAATTCAAAAGGCTGCCAACATTCTAAAGACAGTTTAAACGACTGCCAACATTCTATAGACAGTTCAAAAGACTGCCAACATTCTATAGACAGTTCAAAAGACTGCCAACATTCTAAAGACAATTCAAAAGACTGCCAACATTCTAAAGACAATTCAAAAGACTGCCAACATTCTAAAGACAATTCAAAAGACTGCCAACATTCTAAAGACAGTTTAAAAGACTGCCAACATTCTAAAGACAATTCAAAAGACTACCAACATTCTAAAGACAGTTTAAAAGACTGCCAACATTCTATAGACAATTCAAAAGGCTGCCAACATTCTAAAGACAGTTTAAAAGACTGCCAACATTCTAAAGACTGCCAACATTCTATAGACAGTTCAAAAGACTGCCAACATTCTATAGACAGTTCAAAAGACTGCCAACATTCTAAAGACAATTCAAAAGACTGCCAACATTCTAAAGACAGTTTAAAAGACTGCCAACATTCTAAAGACAATTCAAAAGACTGCCAACATTCTAAAGACAGTTTAAAAGACTGCCAACATTCTAAAGACTGCCAACATTCTAAAGACAGTTCAAAAGAGTGCCAACATTCTATAGACAGTTCAAAAGACTGCCAACATTCTAAAGACAGTTTAAAAGACTGCCAACATTCTAAAGACAATTCAAAAGACTGCCAACATTCTAAAGACAATTCAAAAGACTGCCAACATTCTAAAGACAGTTTAAAAGACTGCCAACATTCTAAAGACAATTCAAAAGACTGCCAACATTCTAAAGACAATTCAAAAGGCTGCCAACATTCTAAAGACAGTTTAAACGACTGCCAACATTCTATAGACAGTTCAAAAGACTGCCAACATTCTATAGACAGTTCAAAAGACTGCCAACATTCTAAAGACAATTCAAAAGACTGCCAACATTCTAAAGACAATTCAAAAGACTGCCAACATTCTAAAGACAATTCAAAAGACTGCCAACATTCTAAAGACAGTTTAAAAGACTGCCAACATTCTAAAGACAATTCAAAAGACTACCAACATTCTAAAGACAGTTTAAAAGACTGCCAACATTCTATAGACAATTCAAAAGGCTGCCAACATTCTAAAGACAGTTTAAAAGACTGCCAACATTCTAAAGACTGCCAACATTCTATAGACAGTTCAAAAGACTGCCAACATTCTATAGACAGTTCAAAAGACTGCCAACATTCTAAAGACAATTCAAAAGACTGCCAACATTCTAAAAACAATTCAAAAGACTGCCAACATTCTAAAGACAGTTTAAAAGACTGCCAACATTCTAAAGACAATTCAAAAGACTGCCAACATTCTAAAGACAATTCAAAAGGCTGCCAACATTCTAAAGACAATTCAAATGACTGCCAACATTCTAAAGACAATTCAAAAGACTGCCAACATTCTAAAGACAGATTAAAATACGGCCAACATTCTAAAGACTGCCAACATTTTAAAGACAGTTCAAAAGACTGCCAACATTCTATAGACAGTTCAAAAGACTGCCAACATTCTAAAGACAATTCAAAAGACTGCCAACATTCTAAAGACAGTTTAAAAGACTGCCAACATTCTAAAGACTGCCAACATTCTATAGACAGTTCAAAAGACTGCCAACATTCTATAGACAGTTCAAAAGACTGCCAACATTCTAAAGACAGTTTAAAAGACTGCCAACATTCTAAAGACTGCCAACATTCTAAAGACAGTTCAAAAGACTGCCAACATTCTAAAGACAATTCAAAAGACTGCCAACATTCTAAAGACAGTTTAAAAGACTGCCAACATTCTATAGACAGTTCAAAAGACTGCCAACATTCTAAAGACAATTCAAAAGGCTTCCAACATTCTAAAGACAGTTTAAAAGACTGCCAACATTCTAAAGACTGCCAACATTCTATAGACAGTTCAAAAGACTGCCAACATTCTATAGACAGTTCAAAAGATTGCCAACATTCTAAAGACAGTTTAAAAGACTGCCAATATTCTAAAGACTGCCAATATTCTAAAGACAGTTCAAAAGACTGCCAACATTCTAAAGACAATTCAAAAGACTGCCAACATTCTAAAGACAATTCAAAAGGCTGCCAACATTCTAAAGACAATTCAAAAGACTGCCAACATTCTAAACACAATTCAAAAAACTGCCAACATTCTAAAGACAGTTTAAAAGACTGCCAACATTCTAAAGACAGTTTAAAAGACTGCCAACATTCTATAGACAGTTCAAAAGACTGCCAACATTCTAAAGACAATTCAAAAGGCTTCCAACATTCTAAAGACAGTTTAAAAGACTGCCAACATTCTAAAGACTGCCAACATTCTATAGACAGTTCAAAAGACTGCCAACATTCTAAAGACAATTCAAATGACTGCCAACATTCTAAAGACAGTTTAAAAGACTGTCAACATTCTAAAGACTGCCAACATTCTATAGACAGTTCAAAAGACTGCCAACATTCTATAGACAGTTCAAAAGACTGCCAACATTCTAAAGACAATTCAAAAGACTGCCAACATTCTAAAGACAATTCAAAAGACTGCCAACATTCTAAAGACAGTTTAAAAGACTGCCAACATTCTAAAGACTGCCAACATTCTAAAGACAGTTCAAAAGACTGCCAACATTCTAAAGACAATTCAAAAGACTGCCAACATTCTAAAGACAATTCAAAAGGCTGCCAACATTCTAAAGACAATTCAAATGACTGCCAACATTCTAAAGACAATTCAAAAGGCTGCCAACATTCTAAAGACAATTCAAATGACTGCCAACATTCTAAAGACAATTCAAAAGACTGCCAACATTCTAAAGACAGATTAAAATACGGCCAACATTCTAAAGACTGCCAACATTTTAAAGACAGTTCAAAAGACTGCCAACATTCTATAGACAGTTCAAAAGACTGCCAACATTCTAAAGACAATTCAAAAGACTGCCAACATTCTAAAGACAGTTTAAAAGACTGCCAACATTCTAAAGACTGCCAACATTCTATAGACAGTTCAAAAGACTGCCAACATTCTATAGACAGTTCAAAAGACTGCCAACATTCTAAAGACAGTTTAAAAGACTGCCAACATTCTAAAGACTGCCAACATTCTAAAGACAGTTCAAAAGACTGCCAACATTCTAAAGACAATTCAAAAGACTGCCAACATTCTAAAGACAGTTTAAAAGACTGCCAACATTCTATAGACAGTTCAAAAGACTGCCAACATTCTAAAGACAATTCAAAAGGCTTCCAACATTCTAAAGACAGTTTAAAAGACTGCCAACATTCTAAAGACTGCCAACATTCTATAGACAGTTCAAAAGACTGCCAACATTCTATAGACAGTTCAAAAGATTGCCAACATTCTAAAGACAGTTTAAAAGACTGCCAATATTCTAAAGACTGCCAATATTCTAAAGACAGTTCAAAAGACTGCCAACATTCTAAAGACAATTCAAAAGACTGCCAACATTCTAAAGACAATTCAAAAGGCTGCCAACATTCTAAAGACAATTCAAAAGACTGCCAACATTCTAAACACAATTCAAAAAACTGCCAACATTCTAAAGACAGTTTAAAAGACTGCCAACATTCTAAAGACAGTTTAAAAGACTGCCAACATTCTAAATACAGTTCAAAAGACTGCCAACATTCTAAAGAAAATTCAGAAGACTGCCAACATTCTAAAGACAATTCAAATGACTGCCAACATTCTAAAGACAGTTTAAAAGACTGTCAACATTCTAAAGACTGCCAACATTCTATAGACAGTTCAAAAGACTGCCAACATTCTATAGACAGTTCAAAAGACTGCCAACATTCTAAAGACAATTCAAAAGACTGCCAACATTCTAAAGACAATTCAAAAGACTGCCAACATTCTAAAGACAGTTTAAAAGACTGCCAACATTCTAAAGACTGCCAACATTCTAAAGACAGTTCAAAAGACTGCCAACATTCTAAAGACAATTCAAAAGACTGCCAACATTCTAAAGACAATTCAAAAGGCTGCCAACATTCTAAAGACAATTCAAATGACTGCCAACATTCTAAAGACAATTCAAATGACTGCCAACATTCTAAAGACAATTCAAAAGACTGCCAACATTCTAAAGACAATTCAAAAGACTGCCAACATTCTAAAGACAGTTTAAAAGACTGCCAACATTCTAAAGACTGCCAACATTCTAAAGACAGTTCAAAAGACTGCCAACATTCTAAAGACAATTCAAAAGACTGCCAACATTCTAAAGACAGTTTAAAAGACTGCCAACATTCTATAGACAGTTCAAAAGACTGCCAACATTCTAAAGACAATTCAAAAGGCTTCCAACATTCTAAAGACAGTTTAAAAGACTGCCAACATTCTAAAGACTGCCAACATTCTATAGACAGTTCAAAAGACTGCCAACATTCTATAGACAGTTCAAAAGATTGCCAACATTCTAAAGACAGTTTAAAAGACTGCCAATATTCTAAAGACTGCCAATATTCTAAAGACAGTTCAAAAGACTGCCAACATTCTAAAGACAATTCAAAAGACTGCCAACATTCTAAAGACAATTCAAAAGGCTGCCAACATTCTAAAGACAATTCAAAAGACTGCCAACATTCTAAACACAATTCAAAAAACTGCCAACATTCTAAAGACAGTTTAAAAGACTGCCAACATTCTAAAGACAGTTTAAAAGACTGCCAACATTCTAAATACAGTTCAAAAGACTGCCAACATTCTAAAGAAAATTCAGAAGACTGCCAACATTCTAAAGACAATTCAAATGACTGCCAACATTCTAAAGACAGTTTAAAAGACTGTCAACATTCTAAAGACTGCCAACATTCTATAGACAGTTCAAAAGACTGCCAACATTCTATAGACAGTTCAAAAGACTGCCAACATTCTAAAGACAATTCAAAAGAATGACAACATTCTAAAGACAATTCAAAAGACTGCCAACATTCTAAAGACAGTTTAAAAGACTGCCAACATTCTAAAGACTGCCAACATTCTAAAGACAGTTCAAAAGACTGCCAACATTCTAAAGACAATTCAAAAGACTGCCAACATTCTAAAGACAATTCAAAAGGCTGCCAACATTCTAAAGACAATTCAAATGACTGCCAACATTCTAAAGACAATTCAAAAGACTGCCAACATTCTAAAGACAATTCAAAAGACTGCCAACATTCTAAAGACAGATTAAAATACTGCCAACATTCTAAAGACTGCCAACATTCTATAGACAGTTCAAAAGACTGCCAACATTCTATAGACAGTTCAAAAGACTGCCAACATTCTAAAGACAATTCAAAAGACTGCCAACATTCTAAAGACAATTCAAAAGACTGCCAACATTCTAAAGACAATTCAAAAGACTGCCAACATTCTAAAGACAGTTTAAAAGACTGCCAACATTCTATAGACAGTTCAAAAGACTGCCAACATTCTAAAGACAATTCAAAAGACTGCCAACATTCTAAAGACAGTTTAAAAGACTGCCAACATTCTAAAGACAGTTCAAAAGACTGCCAACATTCTAAAGACAATACAAAAGACTGCCAACATTCTAAAGACAATTCAAAAGACTGCCAACATTCTAAAGACAGTTTAAAAGACTGCCAACATTCTAAAGACAATTCAAAAGACTGCCAACATTCTAAAGACAATTCAAAAGGCTGCCAACATTCTAAAGACAGTTTAAAAGACTGCCAACATTCTAAAGACTGCCAACATTCTAAAGACAATTCAAAAGACTGCCAACATTCTAAAGACAATTCAAAAGGCTGCCAACATTCTAAAGACAATTCAAATGACTGCCAACATTCTAAAGACAATTCAAAAGACTGCCAACATTCTAAAGACAGTTTAAAAGACTGCCAACATTCTAAAGACTGCCAACATTCTATAGACAGTTCAAAAGACTGCCAACATTCTAAAGACAATTCAAAAGACTGCCAACATTCTAAAGACAATTCAAAAGACTGCCAACATTCTAAAGACAATTCAAAAGACTGCCAACATTCTAAAGACAGATTAAAATACTGCCAACATTCTAAAGACTGCCAACATTCTATAGACAGTTCAAAAGACTGCCAACATTCTATAGACAGTTCAAAAGACTGCCAACATTCTAAAGACAATTCAAAAGACTGCCAACATTCTAAAGACAATTCAAAAGACTGCCAACATTCTAAAGACAATTCAAAAGACTGCCAACATTCTAAAGACAGTTTAAAAGACTGCCAACATTCTATAGACAGTTCAAAAGACTGCCAACATTCTAAAGACAATTCAAAAGACTGCCAACATTCTAAAGACAGTTTAAAAGACTGCCAACATTCTAAAGACTGCCAACATTCTAAAGACAGTTCAAAAGACTGCCAACATTCTAAAGACAATACAAAAGACTGCCAACATTCTAAAGACAATTCAAAAGACTGCCAACATTCTAAAGACAGTTTAAAAGACTGCCAACATTCTAAAGACAATTCAAAAGACTGCCAACATTCTAAAGACAATTCAAAAGGCTGCCAACATTCTAAAGACAGTTTAAAAGACTGCCAACATTCTAAAGACTGCCAACATTCTAAAGACAATTCAAAAGACTGCCAACATTCTAAAGACAATTCAAAAGGCTGCCAACATTCTAAAGACAATTCAAATGACTGCCAACATTCTAAAGACAATTCAAAAGACTGCCAACATTCTAAAGACAGTTTAAAAGACTGCCAACATTCTAAAGACTGCCAACATTCTATAGACAGTTCAAAAGACTGCCAACATTCTAAAGACAATTCAAAAGACTGCCAATATTCTAAAGACAATTCAAAAGACTGCCAACATTCTAAAGACAATTCAAAAGACTGCCAACATTCTAAAGACAGTTTAAAAGACTGCCAACATTCTAAAGACTGCCAACATTCTATAGACAGTTCAAAAGACTGCCAACATTCTAAAGACAATTCAAAAGACTGCCAACATTCTAAAGACAGTTTAAAAGACTGCCAACATTCTAAAGACTGCCAACATTCTAAAGACAGTTCAAAAGACTGCCAACATTCTAAAGACAATTCAAAAGACTGCCAACATTCTAAAGACAATTCAAAAGGCTGCCAACATTCTAAAGACAATTCAAATGACTGCCAACATTCTAAAGACAATTCAAAAAACTGCCAACATTCTAAAGACAGTTTAAAAGACTGCCAACATTCTAAAGACAGTTTAAAAGACTGCCAACATTCTAAAGACTGCCAACATTCTATAGACAGTTCAAAAGACTGCCAACATTCTAAAGACAGTTTAAAAGACAGCCAACATTCTAAAGACAATTCAAAAGACTGCCAACATTCTAAAGACAATTCAAAAGACTGCCAACATTCTAAAGACAATTCAAAAGGCTGCCAACATTCTAAAGACAGTTTAAAAGACTGCCAACATACTAAAGACTGCCAACATTCTATAGACAGTTCAAAAGACTGCCAACATTCTATATAACAGTTCAAAAGACTGCCAACATTCTAAAGACAGTTCAAAAGACTGCCAACATTCTAAAGACAATTCAAAAGACTGCCAACATTCTAAAGACAGTTCAAAAGACTGCCAAAATTCTAAAGACAATTCAAAAGACTGCCAACATTCTAAAGACAATTCAAAAGACTGCCAACATTCTAAAGACAGTTTAAAAGACTGCCAACATTCTAAAGACAATTCAAAAAGCTGCCCACATTCTAAAGACAGTTTAAAAGACTGCCAACATTCTAAAGACTGCCAACATTCTATAGACAGTTCAAAAGACTGCTAACATTCTATAGACAGTTCAAAAGACTGCCAACATTCTATAGACAGTTCAAAAGACTGCCAACATTCTAAAGACAATTCAAAAGACTGCCAACATTCTAAAGACAATTCAAAAGACTGCCAACATTCTAAAGACAGTTTAAAAGACTGCCAACATTCTAAAGACTGCCAACATTCTAAAGACAATTCAAAAGGCTGCCAACATTCTAAAGACAGTTTAAAAAACTGCCAACATTCTATAGACAGTTCAAAAGACTGCCAACATTCTATAGACAGTTCAAAAGACTGCCAACATTCTAAAGACAGTTCAAAAGACTGCCAACATTCTAAAGACAATTCAAAAGACTGCCAACATTCTAAAGACAATTCAAAAGACTGCCAATATTCTAAAGACAATTCAAAAGACTGCCAACATTCTAAAGACAATTCAAAAGACTGCCAACATTCTAAAGACAGTTTAAAAGACTGCCAACATTCTAAAGACTGCCAACATTCTATAGACAGTTCAAAAGACTGCCAACATTCTAAAGACAATTCAAAAGACTGCCAACATTCTAAAGACAGTTTAAAAGACTGCCAACATTCTAAAGACTGCCAACATTCTAAAGACAGTTCAAAAGACTGCCAACATTCTAAAGACAATTCAAAAGACTGCCAACATTCTAAAGACAATTCAAAAGGCTGCCAACATTCTAAAGACAATTCAAATGACTGCCAACATTCTAAAGACAATTCAAAAAACTGCCAACATTCTAAAGACAGTTTAAAAGACTGCCAACATTCTAAAGACAGTTTAAAAGACTGCCAACATTCTAAAGACTGCCAACATTCTATAGACAGTTCAAAAGACTGCCAACATTCTAAAGACAGTTTAAAAGACAGCCAACATTCTAAAGACAATTCAAAAGACTGCCAACATTCTAAAGACAATTCAAAAGACTGCCAACATTCTAAAGACAATTCAAAAGGCTGCCAACATTCTAAAGACAGTTTAAAAGACTGCCAACATACTAAAGACTGCCAACATTCTATAGACAGTTCAAAAGACTGCCAACATTCTAAAGACAGTTTAAAACACAGCCAACATTCTAAAGACAATTCAAAAGACTGCCAACATTCTAAAGACAATTCAAAAGACTGCCAACATTCTAAAGACAATTCAAAAGGCTGCCAACATTCTAAAGACAGTTTAAAAGACTGCCAACATTATAAAGACTGCCAACATTCTATAGACAGTTCAAAAGACTGCCAACATTCTATATAACAGTTCAAAAGACTGCCAACATTCTTTAGACAGTTCAAAAGACTGCCAACATTCTAAAGACAATTCAAAAAGCTGCCCACATTCTAAAGACAGTTTAAAAGACTGCCAACATTCTAAAGACTGCCAACATTCTATAGACAGTTCAAAAGACTGCTAACATTCTATAGACAGTTCAAAAGACTGCCAACATTCTATAGACAGTTTAAAAGACTGCCAACATTCTAAAGACAATTCAAAAGACTGCCAACATTCTAAAGACAATTCAAAAGACTGCCAACATTCTAAAGACAGTTTAAAAGACTGCCAACATTCTAAAGACTGCCAACATTCTAAAGACAGTTCAAAAGACTGCCAACATTCTAAAGACAATTCAAAAGACTGCCAACATTCTAAAGACAATTCAAAAGGCTGCCAACATTCTAAAGACAATTCAAATGACTACCAACATTCTAAAGACAATTCAAAAGACTGCCAACATTCTAAAGACAGTTTAAAAGACTGCCAACATTCTAAAGACTGCCAACATTCTATAGACAGTTCAAAAGACTGCCAACATTCTAAAGACAGTTTAAAAGACTGCCAACATTCTAAAGACAATTCAAAAGACTGCCAACATTCTAAAGACAATTCAAAAGACTGCCAACATTCTAAAGACAGTTTAAAAGACTGCCAACATTCTAAAGACAATTCAAAAGACTGCCAACATTCTAAAGACAATTCAAAAGGCTGCCAACATTCTAAAGACAGTTTAAACGACTGCCAACATTCTATAGACAGTTCAAAAGACTGCCAACATTCTATAGACAGTTCAAAAGACTGCCAACATTCTAAAGACAATTCAAAAGACTGCCAACATTCTAAAGACAATTCAAAAGACTGCCAACATTCTAAAGACAATTCAAAAGACTGCCAACATTCTAAAGACAGTTTAAAAGACTGCCAACATTCTAAAGACAATTCAAAAGACTACCAACATTCTAAAGACAGTTTAAAAGACTGCCAACATTCTATAGACAATTCAAAAGGCTGCCAACATTCTAAAGACAGTTTAAAAGACTGCCAACATTCTAAAGACTGCCAACATTCTATAGACAGTTCAAAAGACTGCCAACATTCTATAGACAGTTCAAAAGACTGCCAACATTCTAAAGACAATTCAAAAGACTGCCAACATTCTAAAGACAGTTTAAAAGACTGCCAACATTCTAAAGACAATTCAAAAGACTGCCAACATTCTAAAGACAGTTTAAAAGACTGCCAACATTCTAAAGACTGCCAACATTCTAAAGACAGTTCAAAAGAGTGCCAACATTCTATAGACAGTTCAAAAGACTGCCAACATTCTAAAGACAGTTTAAAAGACTGCCAACTTTCTAAAGACAATTCAAAAGACTGCCAACATTCTAAAGACAATTCAAAAGACTGCCAACATTCTAAAGACAGTTTAAAAGACTGCCAACATTCTAAAGACAATTCAAAAGACTGCCAACATTCTAAAGACAATTCAAAAGGCTGCCAACATTCTAAAGACAGTTTAAACGACTGCCAACATTCTATAGACAGTTCAAAAGACTGCCAACATTCTATAGACAGTTCAAAAGACTGCCAACATTCTAAAGACAATTCAAAAGACTGCCAACATTCTAAAGACAATTCAAAAGACTGCCAACATTCTAAAGACAATTCAAAAGACTGCCAACATTCTAAAGACAGTTTAAAAGACTGCCAACATTCTAAAGACAATTCAAAAGACTACCAACATTCTAAAGACAGTTTAAAAGACTGCCAACATTCTATAGACAATTCAAAAGGCAGCCAACATTCTAAAGACAGTTTAAAAGACTGCCAACATTCTAAAGACTGCCAACATTCTATAGACAGTTCAAAAGACTGCCAACATTCTATAGACAGTTCAAAAGACTGCCAACATTCTAAAGACAATTCAAAAGACTGCCAACATTCTAAAAACAATTGAAAAGACTGCCAACATTCTAAAGACAGTTTAAAAGACTGCCAACATTCTAAAGACTGCCAACATTCTAAAGACAATTCAAAAGACTGCCAACATTCTAAAGACAATTCAAAAGGCTGCCAACATTCTAAAGACAATTCAAATGACTGCCAACATTCTAAAGACAATTCAAAAGACTGCCAACATTCTAAAGACAGATTAAAATACGGCCAACATTCTAAAGACTGCCAACATTCTATAGACAGTTCAAAAGACTGCCAACATTCTATAGACAGTTCAAAAGACTGCCAACATTCTAAAGACAATTCAAAAGACTGCAAACATTCTAAAGACAGTTTAAAAGACTGCCAACATTCTAAAGACTGCCAACATTCTATAGACAGTTCAAAAGACTGCCAACATTCTATAGACAGTTCAAAAGACTGCCAACATTCTAAAGACAGTTTAAAAGACTGCCAACATTCTAAAGACTGCCAACATTCTAAAGACAGTTCAAAAGACTGCCAACATTCTAAAGACAATTCAAAAGACTGCCAACATTCTAAAGACAGTTTAAAAGACTGCCAACATTCTATAGACAGTTCAAAAGTCTGCCAACATTCTAAAGACAATTCAAAAGGCTTCCAACATTCTAAAGACAGTTTAAAAGACTGCCAACATTCTAAAGACTGCCATCATTCTATAGACAGTTCAAAAGACTGCCAACATTCTATAGACAATTCAAAAGATTGCCAACATTCTAAAGACAGTTTAAAAGACTGCCAATATTCTAAAGACTGCCAATATTCTAAAGACAGTTCAAAAGACTGCCAACATTCTAAAGACAATTCAAAAGACTGCCAACATTCTAAAGACAATTCAAAAGGCTGCCAACATTCTAAAGACAATTCAAAAGACTGCCAACATTCTAAACACAATTCAAAAAACTGCCAACATTCTAAAGACAGTTTAAAAGACTGCCAACATTCTAAAGACAGTTTAAAAGACTGCCAACATTCTAAATACAGTTCAAAAGACTGCCAACATTCTAAAGAAAATTCAGAAGACTGCCAACATTCTAAAGACAATTCAAATGACTGCCAACATTCTAAAGACAGTTTAAAAGACTGTCAACATTCTAAAGACTGCCAACATTCTATAGACAGTTCAAAAGACTGCCAACATTCTATAGACAGTTCAAAAGACTGCCAACATTCTAAAGACAATTCAAAAGACTGCCAACATTCTAAAGACAATTCAAAAGACTGCCAACATTCTAAAGACAGTTTAAAAGACTGCCAACATTCTAAAGACTGCCAACATTCTAAAGACAGTTCAAAAGACTGCCAACATTCTAAAGACAATTCAAAAGACTGCCAACATTCTAAAGACAATTCAAAAGGCTGCCAACATTCTAAAGACAATTCAAATGACTGCCAACATTCTAAAGACAATTCAAAAGACTGCCAACATTCTAAAGACAATTCAAAAGACTGCCAACATTCTAAAGACAGATTAAAATACTGCCAACATTCTAAAGACTGCCAACATTCTATAGACAGTTCAAAAGACTGCCAACATTCTATAGACAGTTCAAAAGACTGCCAACATTCTAAAGACAATTCAAAAGACTGCCAACATTCTAAAGACAATTCAAAAGACTGCCAACATTCTAAAGACAATTCAAAAGACTGCCAACATTCTAAAGACAGTTTAAAAGACTGCCAACATTCTATAGACAGTTCAAAAGACTGCCAACATTCTAAAGACAATTCAAAAGACTGCCAACATTCTAAAGACAGTTTAAAAGACTGCCAACATTCTAAAGACTGCCAACATTCTAAAGACAGTTCAAAAGACTGCCAACATTCTAAAGACAATACAAAAGACTGCCAACATTCTAAAGACAATTCAAAAGACTGCCAACATTCTAAAGACAGTTTAAAAGACTGCCAACATTCTAAAGACAATTCAAAAGACTGCCAACATTCTAAAGACAATTCAAAAGGCTGCCAACATTCTAAAGACAGTTTAAAAGACTGCCAACATTCTAAAGACTGCCAACATTCTAAAGACAATTCAAAAGACTGCCAACATTCTAAAGACAATTCAAAAGGCTGCCAACATTCTAAAGACAATTCAAATGACTGCCAACATTCTAAAGACAATTCAAAAGACTGCCAACATTCTAAAGACAGTTTAAAAGACTGCCAACATTCTAAAGACTGCCAACATTCTATAGACAGTTCAAAAGACTGCCAACATTCTAAAGACAATTCAAAAGACTGCCAATATTCTAAAGACAATTCAAAAGACTGCCAACATTCTAAAGACAATTCAAAAGACTGCCAACATTCTAAAGACAGTTTAAAAGACTGCCAACATTCTAAAGACTGCCAACATTCTAAAGACAGTTCAAAAGACTGCCAACATTCTAAAGACAATTCAAAAGACTGCCAAGATTCTAAAGACAATTCAAAAGGCTGCCAACATTCTAAAGACAATTCAAATGACTGCCAACATTCTAAAGACAATTCAAAAAACTGCCAACATTCTAAAGACAGTTTAAAAGACTGCCAACATTCTAAAGACAGTTTAAAAGACTGCCAACATTCTAAAGACTGCCAACATTCTATAGACAGTTCAAAAGACTGCCAACATTCTAAAGACAGTTTAAAAGACAGCCAACATTCTAAAGACAATTCAAAAGACTGCCAACATTCTAAAGACAATTCAAAAGACTGCCAACATTCTAAAGACAATTCAAAAGGCTGCCAACATTCTAAAGACAGTTTAAAAGACTGCCAACATACTAAAGACTGCCAACATTCTATAGACAGTTCAAAAGACTGCCAACATTCTATATAACAGTTCAAAAGACTGCCAACATTCTAAAGACAGTTCAAAAGACTGCCAACATTCTAAAGACAATTCAAAAGACTGCCAACATTCTAAAGACAGTTCAAAAGACTGCCAACATTCTAAAGACAATTCAAAAGACTGCCAACATTCTAAAGACAATTCAAAAGACTGCCAACATTCTAAAGACAGTTTAAAAGACTGCCAACATTCTAAAGACAATTCAAAAAGCTGCCCACATTCTAAAGACAGTTTAAAAGACTGCCAACATTCTAAAGACTGCCAACATTCTATAGACAGTTCAAAAGACTGCTAACATTCTATAGACAGTTCAAAAGACTGCCAACATTCTATAGACAGTTCAAAAGACTGCCAACATTCTAAAGACAATTCAAAAGACTGCCAACATTCTAAAGACAATTCAAAAGACTGCCAACATTCTAAAGACAGTTTAAAAGACTGCCAACATTCTAAAGACTGCCAACATTCTAAAGACAATTCAAAAGGCTGCCAACATTCTAAAGACAGTTTAAAAGACTGCCAACATTCTATAGACAGTTCAAAAGACTGCCAACATTCTATAGACAGTTCAAAAGACTGCCAACATTCTAAAGACAGTTCAAAAGACTGCCAACATTCTAAAGACAATTCAAAAGACTGCCAACATTCTAAAGACAATTCAAAAGACTGCCAATATTCTAAAGACAATTCAAAAGACTGCCAACATTCTAAAGACAATTCAAAAGACTGCCAACATTCTAAAGACAGTTTAAAAGACTGCCAACATTCTAAAGACTGCCAACATTCTATAGACAGTTCAAAAGACTGCCAACATTCTAAAGACAATTCAAAAGACTGCCAACATTCTAAAGACAGTTTAAAAGACTGCCAACATTCTAAAGACTGCCAACATTCTAAAGACAGTTCAAAAGACTGCCAACATTCTAAAGACAATTCAAAAGACTGCCAACATTCTAAAGACAATTCAAAAGGCTGCCAACATTCTAAAGACAATTCAAATGACTGCCAACATTCTAAAGACAATTCAAAAAACTGCCAACATTCTAAAGACAGTTTAAAAGACTGCCAACATTCTAAAGACAGTTTAAAAGACTGCCAACATTCTAAAGACTGCCAACATTCTATAGACAGTCCAAAAGACTGCCAACATTCTAAAGACAGTTTAAAAGACAGCCAACATTCTAAAGACAATTCAAAAGACTGCCAACATTCTAAAGACAATTCAAAAGACTGCCAACATTCTAAAGACAATTCAAAAGGCTGCCAACATTCTAAAGACAGTTTAAAAGACTGCCAACATACTAAAGACTGCCAACATTCTATAGACAGTTCAAAAGACTGTCAACATTCTATATAACAGTTCAAAAGACTGCCAACATTCTATAGACAGTTCAAAAGACTGCCAACATTCTAAAGACAATTCAAAAGACTGCCAACATTCTTAAGACAGTTCAAAAGACTGCCAACATTCTAAAGACAATTCAAAAGACTGCCAACATTCTAAAGACAATTCAAAAGACTGCCAACATTCTAAAGACAGTTTAAAAGACTGCCAACATTCTAAAGACAATTCAAAAAGCTGCCCACATTCTAAAGACAGTTTAAAAGACTGCCAACATTCTAAAGACTGCCAACATTCTATAGACAGTTCAAAAGACTGCTAACATTCTATAGACAGTTCAAAAGACTGCCAACATTCTATAGACAGTTCAAAAGACTGCCAACATTCTAAAGACAATTCAAAAGACTGCCAACATTCTAAAGACAATTCAAAAGACTGCCAACATTCTAAAGACAGTTTAAAAGACTGCCAACATTCTAAAGACTGCCAACATTCTAAAGACAATTCAAAAGGCTGCCAACATTCTAAAGACAGTTTAAAAGACTGCCAACATTCTATAGACAGTTCAAAAGACTGCCAACATTCTATAGACAGTTCAAAAGACTGCCAACATTCTAAAGACAGTTCAAAAGACTGCCAACATTCTAAAGACAGTTCAAAAGACTGCCAACATTCTAAAGACAATTCAAAAGACTGCCAACATTCTAAAGACAATTCAAAAGACTGCCAACATTCTAAAGACAGTTCAAAAGACTGCCAACATTCTAAAGACAGTTCAAAAGACTGCCAACATTCTAAAGACAATTTCAAAAGACTGCCAACATTCTAAAGACAATTCAAAAGGCTGTCAACATGCTAAAGACAATTCAAATGACTGCCAACATTCTAAAGACAATTCAAAAGACTGCCAACATTCTAAAAACAGTTTAAAAGACTGCCAACATTCTAAAGACAGTTTAAAAGACTGCCAACATTCTAAAGACTGCCAACATTCTATAGACAGTTCAAAAGACTGCCAACATTCCAAAGACAGTTTAAAAGACTGCCAACATTCTAAAGACAATTCAAAAGACTGGCAACATTCTAAAGACAATTCAAAAGACTGCCAACATTCTAAAGACAGTTTAAAAGACTGCCAACTTTCTAAAGACAATTCAAAAGACTGCCAACATTCTAAAGACAATTCAAAAGACTGCCAACATTCTAAAGACAGTTTAAAAGACTGCCAACATTCTAAAGACAATTCAAAAGACTACCAACATTCTAAAGACAGTTTAAAAGACTGCCAACATTCTAAAGACAATTCAAAAGACTACCAACATTCTAAAGACAGTTTAAAAGACTGCCAACATTCTATAGACAATTCAAAAGGCTGCCAACATTCTAAAGACAGTTTAAAAGACTGCCAACATTCTAAAGACTGCCAACATTCTATAGACAGTTCAAAAGACTGCCAACATTCTATAGACAGTTCAAAAGACTGCCAACATTCTAAAGACAATTCAAAAGACTGCCAACATTCTAAAGACAGTTTAAAAGACTGCCAACATTCTAAAGACAATTCAAAAGATTGCCAACATTCTAAAGACAGTTTAAAAGACTGCCAACATTCTAAAGACTGCCAACATTCTAAAGACAGTTCAAAAGAGTGCCAACATTCTATAGACAGTTCAAAAGACTGCCAACATTCTAAAGACAGTTTAAAAGACTGCCAACATTCTAAAGACAATTCAAAAGACTGCCAACATTCTAAAGACAATTCAAAAGACTGCCAACATTCTAAAGACAGTTTAAAAGACTGCCAACATTCTAAAGACAATTCAAAAGACTGCCAACATTCTAAAGACAATTCAAAAGGCTGCCAACATTCTAAAGACAGTTTAAACGACTGCCAACATTCTATAGACAGTTCAAAAGACTGCCAACATTCTATAGACAGTTCAAAAGACTGCCAACATTCTAAAGACAATTCAAAAGACTGCCAACATTCTAAAGACAATTCAAAAGACTGCCAACATTCTAAAGACAATTCAAAAGACTGCCAACATTCTAAAGACAGTTTAAAAGACTGCCAACATTCTAAAGACAATTCAAAAGACTACCAACATTCTAAAGACAGTTTAAAAGACTGCCAACATTCTATAGACAATTCAAAAGGCTGCCAACATTCTAAAGACAGTTTAAAAGACTGCCAACATTCTAAAGACTGCCAACATTCTATAGACAGTTCAAAAGACTGCCAACATTCTATAGACAGTTCAAAAGACTGCCAACATTCTAAAGACAATTCAAAAGACTGCCAACATTCTAAAAACAATTCAAAAGACTGCCAACATTCTAAAGACAGTTTAAAAGACTGCCAACATTCTAAAGACTGCCAACATTCTAAAGACAATTCAAAAGACTGCCAACATTCTAAAGACAATTCAAAAGGCTGCCAACATTCTAAAGACAATTCAAATGACTGCCAACATTCTAAAGACAATTCAAAAGACTGCCAACATTCTAAAGACAGATTAAAATACGGCCAACATTCTAAAGACTGCCAACATTCTATAGACAGTTCAAAAGACTGCCAACATTCTATAGACAGTTCAAAAGACTGCCAACATTCTAAAGACAATTCAAAAGACTGCCAACATTCTAAGGACAGTTTAAAAGACTGCCAACATTCTAAAGACTGCCAACATTCTATAGACAGTTCAAAAGACTGCCAACATTCTATAGACAGTTCAAAAGACTGCCAACATTCTAAGGACAGTTTAAAAGACTGCCAACATTCTAAAGACTGCCAACATTCTAAAGACAGTTCAAAAGACTGCCAACATTCTAAAGACAGTTCAAAAGACTGCCAACATTCTAAAGACAATTCAAAAGACTGCCAACATTCTAAAGACAGTTTAAAAGACTGCCAACATTCTATAGACAGTTCAAAAGACTGCCAACATTCTAAAGACAATTCAAAAGGCTTCCAACATTCTAAAGACAGTTTAAAAGACTGCCAACATTCTAAAGACTGCCAACATTCTATAGACAGTTCAAAAGACTGCCAACATTCTATAGACAGTTCAAAAGATTGCCAACATTCTAAAGACAGTTTAAAAGACTGCCAATATTCTAAAGACTGCCAATATTCTAAAGACAGTTCAAAAGACTGCCAACATTCTAAAGACAATTCAAAAGACTGCCAACATTCTAAAGACAATTCAAAAGGCTGCCAACATTCTAAAGACAATTCAAAAGACTGCCAACATTCTAAACACAATTCAAAAAACTGCCAACATTCTAAAGACAGTTTAAAAGACTGCCAACATTCTAAAGACAGTTTAAAAGACTGCCAACATTCTAAATACAGTTCAAAAGACTGCCAACATTCTAAAGAAAATTCAGAAGACTGCCAACATTCTAAAGACAATTCAAATGACTGCCAACATTCTAAAGACAGTTTAAAAGACTGTCAACATTCTAAAGACTGCCAACATTCTATAGACAGTTCAAAAGACTGCCAACATTCTATAGACAGTTCAAAAGACTGCCAACATTCTAAAGACAATTCAAAAGACTGCCAACATTCTAAAGACAATTCAAAAGACTGCCAACATTCTAAAGACAGTTTAAAAGACTGCCAACATTCTAAAGACTGCCAACATTCTAAAGACAGTTCAAAAGACTGCCAACATTCTAAAGACAATTCAAAAGACTGCCAACATTCTAAAGACAATTCAAAAGGCTGCCAACATTCTAAAGACAATTCAAATGACTGCCAACATTCTAAAGACAATTCAAAAGACTGCCAACATTCTAAAGACAATTCAAAAGACTGCCAACATTCTAAAGACAGATTAAAATACTGCCAACATTCTAAAGACTGCCAACATTCTATAGACAGTTCAAAAGACTGCCAACATTCTATAGACAGTTCAAAAGACTGCCAACATTCTAAAGACAATTCAAAAGACTGCCAACATTCTAAAGACAATTCAAAAGACTGCCAACATTCTAAAGACAATTCAAAAGACTGCCAACATTCTAAAGACAGTTTAAAAGACTGCCAACATTCTATAGACAGTTCAAAAGACTGCCAACATTCTAAAGACAATTCAAAAGACTGCCAACATTCTAAAGACAGTTTAAAAGACTGCCAACATTCTAAAGACTGCCAACATTCTAAAGACAGTTCAAAAGACTGCCAACATTCTAAAGACAATACAAAAGACTGCCAACATTCTAAAGACAATTCAAAAGACTGCCAACATTCTTAAGACAGTTTAAAAGACTGCCAACATTCTAAAGACAATTCAAAAGACTGCCAACATTCTAAAGACAATTCAAAAGGCTGCCAACATTCTAAAGACAGTTTAAAAGACTGCCAACATTCTAAAGACTGCCAACATTCTAAAGACAATTCAAAAGACTGCCAACATTCTAAAGACAATTCAAAAGGCTGCCAACATTCTAAAGACAATTCAAATGACTGCCAACATTCTAAAGACAATTCAAAAGACTGCCAACATTCTAAAGACAGTTTAAAAGACTGCCAACATTCTAAAGACTGCCAACATTCTATAGACAGTTCAAAAGACTGCCAACATTCTAAAGACAATTCAAAAGACTGCCAATATTCTAAAGACAATTCAAAAGATTGCCAACATTCTAAAGACAATTCAAAAGACTGCCAACATTCTAAAGACAGTTTAAAAGACTGCCAACATTCTAAAGACTGCCAACATTCTATAGACAGTTCAAAAGACTGCCAACATTCTAAAGACAATTCAAAAGACTGCCAACATTCTAAAGACAGTTTAAAAGACTGCCAACATTCTAAAGACTGCCAACATTCTAAAGACAGTTCAAAAGACTGCCAACATTCTAAAGACAATTCAAAAGACTGCCAACATTCTAAAGACAATTCAAAAGGCTGCCAACATTCTAAAGACAATTCAAATGACTGCCAACATTCTAAAGACAATTCAAAAAACTGCCAACATTCTAAAGACAATTTAAAAGACTGCCAACATTCTAAAGACAGTTTAAAAGACTGCCAACATTCTAAAGACTGCCAACATTCTATAGACAGTTCAAAAGACTGCCAACATTCTAAAGACAGTTTAAAAGACAGCCAACATTCTAAAGACAATTCAAAAGACTGCCAACATTCTAAAGACAATTCAAAAGGCTGCCAACATTCTAAAGACAGTTTAAAAGACTGCCAACATACTAAAGACTGCCAACATTCTATAGACAGTTCAAAAGACTGCCAACATTCTATATAACAGTTCAAAAGACTGCCAACATTCTAAAGACAGTTCAAAAGACTGCCAACATTCTAAAGACAATTCAAAAGACTGCCAACATTCTAAAGACAGTTCAAAAGACTGCCAACATTCTAAAGACAATTCAAAAGACTGCCAACATTCTAAAGACAATTCAAAAGACTGCCAACATTCTAAAGACAGTTTAAAAGACTGCCAACATTCTAAAGACAATTCAAAAAGCTGCCCACATTCTAAAGACAGTTTAAAAGACTGCCAACATTCTAAAGACTGCCAACATTCTATAGACAGTTCAAAAGACTGCTAACATTCTATAGACAGTTCAAAAGACTGCCAACATTCTATAGACAGTTCAAAAGACTGCCAACATTCTAAAGACAATTCAAAAGACTGCCAACATTCTAAAGACAATTCAAAAGACTGCCAACATTCTAAAGACAGTTTAAAAGACTGCCAACATTCTAAAGACTGCCAACATTCTAAAGACAATTCAAAAGGCTGCCAACATTCCAAAGACAGTTTAAAAGACTGCCAACATTCTATAGACAGTTCAAAAGACTGCCAACATTCTATAGACAGTTCAAAAGACTGCCAACATTCTAAAGACAGTTCAAAAGACTGCCAACATTCTAAAGACAATTCAAAAGACTGCCAACATTCTAAAGACAATTCAAAAGACTGCCAATATTCTAAAGACAATTCAAAAGACTGCCAACATTCTAAAGACAATTCAAAAGACTGCCAACATTCTAAAGACAGTTTAAAAGACTGCCAACATTCTAAAGACTGCCAACATTCTATAGACAGTTCAAAAGACTGCCAACATTCTAAAGACAATTCAAAAGACTGCCAACATTCTAAAGACAGTTTAAAAGACTGCCAACTTTCTAAAGACAATTCAAAAGACTGCCAACATTCTAAAGACAATTCAAAAGACTGCCAACATTCTAAAGACAGTTTAAAAGACTGCCAACATTCTAAAGACAATTCAAAAGACTACCAACATTCTAAAGACAGTTTAAAAGACTGCCAACATTCTAAAGACAATTCAAAAGACTACCAACATTCTAAAGACAGTTTAAAAGACTGCCAACATTCTATAGACAATTCAAAAGGCTGCCAACATTCTAAAGACAGTTTAAAAGACTGCCAACATTCTAAAGACTGCCAACATTCTATAGACAGTTCAAAAGACTGCCAACATTCTATAGACAGTTCAAAAGACTGCCAACATTCTAAAGACAATTCAAAAGACTGCCAACATTCTAAAGACAGTTTAAAAGACTGCCAACATTCTAAAGACAATTCAAAAGATTGCCAACATTCTAAAGACAGTTTAAAAGACTGCCAACATTCTAAAGACTGCCAACATTCTAAAGACAGTTCAAAAGAGTGCCAACATTCTATAGACAGTTCAAAAGACTGCCAACATTCTAAAGACAGTTTAAAAGACTGCCAACATTCTAAAGACAATTCAAAAGACTGCCAATATTCTAAAGACAATTCAAAAGACTGCCAACATTCTAAAGACAGTTTAAAAGACTGCCAACATTCTAAAGACAATTCAAAAGACTGCCAACATTCTAAAGACAATTCAAAAGGCTGCCAACATTCTAAAGACAGTTTAAACGACTGCCAACATTCTATAGACAGTTCAAAAGACTGCCAACATTCTATAGACAGTTCAAAAGACTGCCAACATTCTAAAGACAATTCAAAAGACTGCCAACATTCTAAAGACAATTCAAAAGACTGCCAACATTCTAAAGACAATTCAAAAGACTGCCAACATTCTAAAGACAGTTTAAAAGACTGCCAACATTCTAAAGACAATTCAAAAGACTACCAACATTCTAAAGACAGTTTAAAAGACTGCCAACATTCTATAGACAATTCAAAAGGCTGCCAACATTCTAAAGACAGTTTAAAAGACTGCCAACATTCTAAAGACTGCCAACATTCTATAGACAGTTCAAAAGACTGCCAACATTCTATAGACAGTTCAAAAGACTGCCAACATTCTAAAGACAATTCAAAAGACTGCCAACATTCTAAAAACAATTCAAAAGACTGCCAACATTCTAAAGACAGTTTAAAAGACTGCCAACATTCTAAAGACTGCCAACATTCTAAAGACAATTCAAAAGACTGCCAACATTCTAAAGACAATTCAAAAGGCTGCCAACATTCTAAAGACAATTCAAATGACTGCCAACATTCTAAAGACAATTCAAAAGACTGCCAACATTCTAAAGACAGATTAAAATACGGCCAACATTCTAAAGACTGCCAACATTCTATAGACAGTTCAAAAGACTGCCAACATTCTATAGACAGTTCAAAAGACTGCCAACATTCTAAAGACAATTCAAAAGACTGCCAACATTCTAAAGACAGTTTAAAAGACTGCCAACATTCTAAAGACTGCCAACATTCTATAGACAGTTCAAAAGACTGCCAACATTCTATAGACAGTTCAAAAGACTGCCAACATTCTAAGGACAGTTTAAAAGACTGCCAACATTCTAAAGACTGCCAACATTCTAAAGACAGTTCAAAAGACTGCCAACATTCTAAAGACAGTTCAAAAGACTGCCAACATTCTAAAGACAATTCAAAAGACTGCCAACATTCTAAAGACAGTTTAAAAGACTGCCAACATTCTATAGACAGTTCAAAAGACTGCCAACATTCTAAAGACAATTCAAAAGGCTTCCAACATTCTAAAGACAGTTTAAAAGACTGCCAACATTCTAAAGACTGCCAACATTCTATAGACAGTTCAAAAGACTGCCAACATTCTATAGACAGTTCAAAAGATTGCCAACATTCTAAAGACAGTTTAAAAGACTGCCAATATTCTAAAGACTGCCAATATTCTAAAGACAGTTCAAAAGACTGCCAACATTCTAAAGACAATTCAAAAGACTGCCAACATTCTAAAGACAATTCAAAAGGCTGCCAACATTCTAAAGACAATTCAAAAGACTGCCAACATTCTAAACACAATTCAAAAAACTGCCAACATTCTAAAGACAGTTTAAAAGACTGCCAACATTCTAAAGACAGTTTAAAAGACTGCCAACATTCTAAATACAGTTCAAAAGACTGCCAACATTCTAAAGAAAATTCAGAAGACTGCCAACATTCTAAAGACAATTCAAATGACTGCCAACATTCTAAAGACAGTTTAAAAGACTGTCAACATTCTAAAGACTGCCAACATTCTATAGACAGTTCAAAAGACTGCCAACATTCTATAGACAGTTCAAAAGACTGCCAACATTCTAAAGACAATTCAAAAGACTGCCAACATTCTAAAGACAATTCAAAAGACTGCCAACATTCTAAAGACAGTTTAAAAGACTGCCAACATTCTAAAGACTGCCAACATTCTAAAGACAGTTCAAAAGACTGCCAACATTCTAAAGACAATTCAAAAGACTGCCAACATTCTAAAGACAATTCAAAAGGCTGCCAACATTCTAAAGACAATTCAAATGACTGCCAACATTCTAAAGACAATTCAAAAGACTGCCAACATTCTAAAGACAATTCAAAAGACTGCCAACATTCTAAAGACAGATTAAAATACTGCCAACATTCTAAAGACTGCCAACATTCTATAGACAGTTCAAAAGACTGCCAACATTCTATAGACAGTTCAAAAGACTGCCAACATTCTAAAGACAATTCAAAAGACTGCCAACATTCTAAAGACAATTCAAAAGACTGCCAACATTCTAAAGACAATTCAAAAGACTGCCAACATTCTAAAGACAGTTTAAAAGACTGCCAACATTCTATAGACAGTTCAAAAGACTGCCAACATTCTAAAGACAATTCAAAAGACTGCCAACATTCTAAAGACAGTTTAAAAGACTGCCAACATTCTAAAGACTGCCAACATTCTAAAGACAGTTCAAAAGACTGCCAACATTCTAAAGACAATACAAAAGACTGCCAACATTCTAAAGACAATTCAAAAGACTGCCAACATTCTAAAGACAATTCAAAAGACTGCCAACATTCTAAAGACAATTCAAAAGACTGCCAACATTCTAAAGACAATTCAAAAGACTGCCAACATTCTAAAGACAGTTTAAAAGACTGCCAACATTCTATAGACAGTTCAAAAGACTGCCAACATTCTAAAGACAATTCAAAAGACTGCCAACATTCTAAAGACAGTTTAAAAGACTGCCAACATTCTAAAGACTGCCAACATTCTAAAGACAATTCAAAAGACTGCCAACATTCTAAAGACAATTCAAAAGGCTGCCAACATTCTAAAGACAATTCAAATGACTGCCAACATTCTAAAGACAATTCAAAAGACTGCCAACATTCTAAAGACAGTTTAAAAGACTGCCAACATTCTAAAGACTGCCAACATTCTATAGACAGTTCAAAAGACTGCCAACATTCTAAAGACAATTCAAAAGACTGCCAATATTCTAAAGACAATTCAAAAGACTGCCAACATTCTAAAGACAATTCAAAAGACTGCCAACATTCTAAAGACAGTTTAAAAGACTGCCAACATTCTAAAGACTGCCAACATTCTATAGACAGTTCAAAAGACTGCCAACATTCTAAAGACAATTCAAAAGACTGCCAACATTCTAAAGACAGTTTAAAAGACTGCCAACATTCTAAAGACTGCCAACATTCTAAAGACAGTTCAAAAGACTGCCAACATTCTAAAGACAATTCAAAAGACTGCCAACATTCTAAAGACAATTCAAAAGGCTGCCAACATTCTAAAGACAATTCAAATGACTGCCAACATTCTAAAGACAATTCAAAAAACTGCCAACATTCTAAAGACAGTTTAAAAGACTGCCAACATTCTAAAGACAGTTTAAAAGACTGCCAACATTCTAAAGACTGCCAACATTCTATAGACAGTCCAAAAGACTGCCAACATTCTAAAGACAGTTTAAAAGACAGCCAACATTCTAAAGACAATTCAAAAGACTGCCAACATTCTAAAGACAATTCAAAAGACTGCCAACATTCTAAAGACAATTCAAAAGGCTGCCAACATTCTAAAGACAGTTTAAAAGACTGCCAACATACTAAAGACTGCCAACATTCTATAGACAGTTCAAAAGACTGTCAACATTCTATATAACAGTTCAAAAGACTGCCAACATTCTATAGACAGTTCAAAAGACTGCCAACACTCTAAAGACAATTCAAAAGACTGCCAACATTCTTAAGACAGTTCAAAAGACTGCCAACATTCTAAAGACAATTCAAAAGACTGCCAACATTCTAAAGACAATTCAAAAGACTGCCAACATTCTAAAGACAGTTTAAAAGACTGCCAACATTCTAAAGACTGCCAACATTCTATAGACAGTTCAAAAGACTGCTAACATTCTATAGACAGTTCAAAAGACTGCCAACATTCTATAGACAGTTCAAAAGACTGCCAACATTCTAAAGACAATTCAAAAGACTGCCAACATTCTAAAGACAATTCAAAAGACTGCCAACATTCTAAAGACAGTTTAAAAGACTGCCAACATTCTAAAGACTGCCAACATTCTAAAGACAATTCAAAAGGCTGCCAACATTCTAAAGACAGTTTAAAAGACTGCCAACATTCTATAGACAGTTCAAAAGACTGCCAACATTCTATAGACAGTTCAAAAAACTGCCAACATTCTAAAGACAGTTCAAAAGACTGCCAACATTCTAAAGACAGTTCAAAAGACTGCCAACATTCTAAAGACAATTCAAAAGACTGCCAACATTCTAAAGACAATTCAAAAGACTGCCAACATTCTAAAGACAGTTCAAAAGACTGCCAACATTCTAAAGACAGTTCAAAAGACTGCCAACATTCTAAAGACAATTTCAAAAGACTGCCAACATTCTAAAGACAATTCAAAAGGCTGTCAACATGCTAAAGACAATTCAAATGACTGCCAACATTCTAAAGACAATTCAAAAGACTGCCAACATTCTAAAAACAGTTTAAAAGACTGCCAACATTCTAAAGACAGTTTAAAAGACTGCCAACATTCTAAAGACTGCCAACATTCTATAGACAGTTCAAAAGACTGCCAACATTCCAAAGACAGTTTAAAAGACTGCCAACATTCTAAAGACAATTCAAAAGACTGGCAACATTCTAAAGACAATTCAAAAGACTGCCAACATTCTAAAGACAGTTTAAAAGACTGCCAACTTTCTAAAGACAATTCAAAAGACTGCCAACATTCTAAAGACAATTCAAAAGACTGCCAACATTCTAAAGACAATTCAAAAGACTGCCAACATTCTAAAGACAGTTTAAAAGACTGCCAACATTCTAAAGACTGCCAACATTCTATAGACAGTTCAAAAGACTGCCAACATTCTAAAGACAATTCAAAAGACTGCCAACATTCTAAAGACAGTTTAAAAGACTTCCAAGATTCTAAAGACTGCCAACATTCTAAAGACAGTTCAAAAGAGTGCCAACATTCTAAAGACAATTCAAATGACTGCCAACATTCTAAAGACAGATTAAAATACTGCCAACATTCTAAAGACTGCCAACATTCTATAGACAGTTCAAAAGACTGCCAACATTCTATAGACAGTTCAAAAGACTGCCAACATTCTAAAGACAATTCAAAAGACTGCCAACATTCTAAAGACAATTCAAAAGACTGCCAACATTCTAAAGACAATTCAAAAGACTGCCAACATTCTAAAGACAGTTTAAAAGACTGCCAACATTCTATAGACAGTTCAAAAAACTGCCAACATTCTAAAGACAATTCAAAAGACTGCCAACATTCTAAAGACAGTTTAAAAGACTGCCAACATTCTAAAGACTGCCAACATTCTAAAGACAGTTCAAAAGACTGCCAACATTCTAAAGACAATACAAAAGACTGCCAACATTCTAAAGACAATTCAAAAGACTGCCAACATTCTAAAGACAGTTTAAAAGACTGCCAACATTCTAAAGACAATTCAAAAGACTGCCAACATTCTAAAGACAATTCAAAAGGCTGCCAACATTCTAAAGACAGTTTAAAAGACTGCCAACATTCTAAAGACTGCCAACATTCTAAAGACAATTCAAAAGACTGCCAACATTCTAAAGACAATTCAAAAGGCTGCCAACATTCTAAAGACAATTCAAATGACTGCCAACATTCTAAAGACAATTCAAGAGACTGCCAACATTCTAAAGACAGTTTAAAAGACTGCCAACATTCTAAAGACTGCCAACATTCTATAGACAGTTCAAAAGACTGCCAACATTCTAAAGACAATTCAAAAGACTGCCAATATTCTAAAGACAATTCAAAAGACTGCCAACATTCTAAAGACAATTCAAAAGACTGCCAACATTCTAAAGACAGTTTAAAAGACTGCCAACATTCTAAAGACTGCCAACATTCTATAGACAGTTCAAAAGACTGTCAACATTCTAAAGACAATTCAAAAGACTGCCAACATTCTAAAGACAGTTTAAAAGACTGCCAACATTCTAAAGACTGCCAACATTCTAAAGACAGTTCAAAAGACTGCCAACATTCTAAAGACAATTCAAAAGACTGCCAACATTCTAAAGACAATTCAAAAGGCTGCCAACATTCTAAAGACAATTCAAATGACTGCCAACATTCTAAAGACAATTCAAAAAACTGCCAACATTCTAAAGACAGTTTAAAAGACTGCCAACATTCTAAAGACAGTTTAAAAGACTGCCAACATTCTAAAGACTGCCAACATTCTATAGACAGTTCAAAAGACTGCCAACATTCTAAAGACAGTTTAACAGACAGCCAACATTCTAAAGACAATTCAAAAGACTGCCAACATTCTAAAGACAATTCAAAAGACTGCCAACATTCTAAAGACAATTCAAAAGGCTGCCAGCATTCTATAGACAGTTCAAAAGACTGCCAACATTCTATATAACAGTTCAAAAGACTGCCAACATTCTATAGACAGTTCAAAAGACTGCCAACATTCTAAAGACAGTTTAAAAGACTGCCAACATTCTAAAGACTGCCAACATTCTATAGACAGTTCAAAAGACTGCTAACATTCTATAGACAGTTCAAAAGACTGCCAACATTCTATAGACAGTTCAAAAGACTGCCAACATTCTAAAGACAATTCAAAAGACTGCCAACATTCTAAAGACAATTCAAAAGACTGCCAACATTCTAAAGACAGTTTAAAAGACTGCCAACATTCTAAAGACTGCCAACATTCTAAAGACAATTCAAAACGCTGCCAACATTCTAAAGACAGTTTAAAAGACTGCCAACATTCTAAAGACAGTTTAAAAGACTGCCAACATACTAAAGACTGCCAACATTCTATAGACAGTTCAAAAGACTGTCAACATTCTATATAACAGTTCAAAAGACTGCCAACATTCTATAGACAGTTCAAAAGACTGCCAACATTCTAAAGACAATTCAAAAGACTGCCAACATTCTTAAGACAGTTCAAAAGACTGCCAACATTCTAAAGACAGTTTAAAAGACTGCCAACATTCTAAAGACAATTCAAAAAGCTGCCCACATTCTAAAGACAGTTTAAAAGACTGCCAACATTCTAAAGACTGCCAACATTCTATAGACAGTTCAAAAGACTGCTAACATTCTATAGACAGTTCAAAAGACTGCCAACATTCTATAGACAGTTCAAAAGACTGCCAACATTCTAAAGACAGTTTAAAAGACTGCCAACATTCTAAAGACTGCCAACATTCTAAAGACAATTCAAAAGGCTGCCAACATTCTAAAGACAGTTTAAAAGACTGCCAACATTCTATAGACAGTTCAAAAGACTGCCAACATTCTATAGACAGTTCAAAAGACTGCCAACATTCTAAAGACAGTTCAAAACACTGCCAACATTCTAAAGACAATTCAAAAGACTGCCAACATTCTAAAGACAATTCAAAAGACTGCCAACATTCTAAAGACAATTCAAAAGACTGCCAACATTCTAAAGACAGTTCAAAAGACTGCCAACATTCTAAAGACAATTTCAAAAGACTGCCAACATTCTAAAGACAATTCAAAAGGCTGCCAACATGCTAAAGACAATTCAAATGACTGCCAACATTCTAAAGACAATTCAAAAGACTGCCAACATTCTAAAAACAGTTTAAAAGACTGCCAACATTCTAAAGACAGTTTAAAAGACTGCCAACATTCTAAAGACTGCCAACATTCTATAGACAGTTCAAAAGACTGCCAACATTCTAAAGACAGTTTAAAAGACTGCCAACATTCTAAAGACAATTCAAAAGACTGGCAACATTCTAAAGACAATTCAAAAGACTGCCAACATTCTAAAGACAGTTTAAAAGACTGCCAACTTTCTAAAGACAATTCAAAAGACTGCCAACATTCTAAAGACAATTCAAAAGACTGCCAACATTCTAAAGACAATTCAAAAGACTGCCAACATTCTAAAGACAGTTTAAAAGACTGCCAACATTCTAAAGACTGCCAACATTCTATAGACAGTTCAAAAGACTGCCAACATTCTAAAGACAATTCAAAAGACTGCCAACATTCTAAAGACAGTTTAAAAGACTGCCAACATTCTAAAGACTGCCAACATTCTAAAGACAGTTTAAAAGACTGCCAACTTTCTAAAGACAATTCAAAAGACTGCCAACATTCTAAAGACAATTCAAAAGACTGCCAACATTCTAACGACAGTTTAAAAGACTGCCAACATTCTAAAGACAGTTCAAAAGACTGCCAACATTCTAAAGACAGTTTAAAAGACTGCCAACATTCTAAAGACAATTCAAAAGACTGCCAACATTCTAAAGACAGTTTAAAAGACTGCCAACATTCTAAAGACAATTCAAACGACTGACAACATTCTAAAGACAATTCAAAAGGCTGCCAACATTCTAAAGACAGTTCAAAAGACTGCCAACATTCTAAAGACAGTTTAAAAGACTGCCAACATTCTAAAGACTGCCAACATTCTATAGACAATTCAAAAGACTGCCAACATTCTAAAGACAGTATAAAAGACTGCCAACATTCTAAAGACTGCCAACATTCTAAAGACAGTTCAAAAGACTGCCAACATTCTAAAGACAATTCAAAAGACTGCCAACATTCTAAAGATAATTCAAAAGGCTGCCAACATTCTAAAGACAGTTTAAAAGACTGCCAACATTCTAAAGACTGCCAACATTCTAAAGACAGTTTAAAAGACTGCCAACATTCTAAAGACAATTCAAAAGACTGCCAATATTCTAAAGACAATTCAAAAGACTGCCAACATTCTAAAGACAATTCAAAAGACTGCCAACATTCTAAAGACAGTTTAAAAGACTGCCAACATTCTAAAGACTGCCAACATTCTATAGACAGTTCAAAAGACTGTCAACATTCTAAAGACAATTCAAAAGACTGCCAACATTCTAAAGACAGTTAAAAGGGTGCCAACATTCTAAAGACTGCCAACATTCTAAAGACAGTTCAAAAGACTGCCAACATTCTAAAGACAATTCAAAAGACTGCCAACATTCTAAAGACAATTCAAAAGGCTGCCAACATTCTAAAGACAATTCAAATGACTGCCAACATTCTAAAGACAATTCAAAAAACTGCCAACATTCTAAAGACAGTTTAAAAGACTGCCAACATTCTAAAGACAGTTTAAAAGACTGCCAACATTCTAAAGACTGCCAACATTCTATAGACAGTTCAAAAGACTGCCAACATTCTAAAGACAGTTTAACAGACAGCCAACATTCTAAAGACAATTCAAAAGACTGCCAACATTCTAAAGACAATTCAAAAGACTGCCAACATTCTAAAGACAATTCAAAAGGCTGCCAGCATTCTATAGACAGTTCAAAAGACTGCCAACATTCTATATAACAGTTCAAAAGACTGCCAACATTCTATAGACAGTTCAAAAGACTGCCAACATTCTAAAGACAGTTTAAAAGACTGCCAACATTCTAAAGACTGCCAACATTCTATAGACAGTTCAAAAGACTGCTAACATTCTATAGACAGTTCAAAAGACTGCCAACATTCTATAGACAGTTCAAAAGACTGCCAACATTCTAAAGACAATTCAAAAGACTGCCAACATTCTAAAGACAATTCAAAAGACTGCCAACATTCTAAAGACAGTTTAAAAGACTGCCAACATTCTAAAGACTGCCAACATTCTAAAGACAATTCAAAAGGCTGCCAACATTCTAAAGACAGTTTAAAAGACTGCCAACATTCTAAAGACAGTTTAAAAGACTGCCAACATACTAAAGACTGCCAACATTCTATAGACAGTTCAAAAGACTGTCAACATTCTATATAACAGTTCAAAAGACTGCCAACATTCTATAGACAGTTCAAAAGACTGCCAACATTCTAAAGACAATTCAAAAGACTGCCAACATTCTTAAGACAGTTCAAAAGACTGCCAACATTCTAAAGACAGTTTAAAAGACTGCCAACATTCTAAAGACAATTCAAAAAGCTGCCCACATTCTAAAGACAGTTTAAAAGACTGCCAACATTCTAAAGACTGCCAACATTCTATAGACAGTTCAAAAGACTGCTAACATTCTATAGACAGTTCAAAAGACTGCCAACATTCTATAGACAGTTCAAAAGACTGCCAACATTCTAAAGACAGTTTAAAAGACTGCCAACATTCTAAAGACTGCCAACATTCTAAAGACAATTCAAAAGGCTGCCAACATTCTAAAGACAGTTTAAAAGACTGCCAACATTCTATAGACAGTTCAAAAGACTGCCAACATTCTATAGACAGTTCAAAAGACTGCCAACATTCTAAAGACAGTTCAAAACACTGCCAACATTCTAAAGACAATTCAAAAGACTGCCAACATTCTAAAGACAATTCAAAAGGCTGCCAACATTCTAAAGACAATTCAAATGACTGCCAACATTCTAAAGACAATTCAAAAGACTGCCAACATTCTAAAGACAGTTTAAAAGACTGCCAACATTCTAAAGACTGCCAACATTCTAAAGACAGTTCAAAAGACTGCCAACATTCTAAAGACAATTCAAAAGACTGCCAACATTCTAAAGACAATTCAAAAGGCTGCCAACATTCTAAAGACAATTCAAATGACTGCCAACATTCTAAAGACAATTCAAAAAACTGCCAACATTCTAAAGACAATTTAAAAGACTGCCAACATTCTAAAGACAGTTTAAAAGACTGCCAACATTCTAAAGACTGCCAACATTCTATAGACAGTTCAAAAGACTGCCAACATTCTAAAGACAGTTTAAAAGACAGCCAACATTCTAAAGACAATTCAAAAGACTGCCAACATTCTAAAGACAATTCAAAAGACTGCCAACATTCTAAAGACAATTCAAAAGGCTGCCAACATTCTAAAGACAGTTTAAAAGACTGCCAACATACTAAAGACTGCCAACATTCTATAGACAGTTCAAAAGACTGCCAACATTCTATATAACAGTTCAAAAGACTGCCAACATTCTAAAGACAGTTCAAAAGACTGCCAACATTCTAAAGACAATTCAAAAGACTGCCAACATTCTAAAGACAGTTCAAAAGACTGCCAACATTCTAAAGACAATTCAAAAGACTGCCAACATTCTAAAGACAATTCAAAAGACTGCCAACATTCTAAAGACAGTTTAAAAGACTGCCAACATTCTAAAGACAATTCAAAAAGCTGCCCACATTCTAAAGACAGTTTAAAAGACTGCCAACATTCTAAAGACTGCCAACATTCTATAGACAGTTCAAAAGACTGCTAACATTCTATAGACAGTTCAAAAGACTGCCAACATTCTATAGACAGTTCAAAAGACTGCCAACATTCTAAAGACAATTCAAAAGGCTGCCAACATTCCAAAGACAGTTTAAAAGACTGCCAACATTCTATAGACAGTTCAAAAGACTGCCAACATTCTATAGACAGTTCAAAAGACTGCCAACATTCTAAAGACAGTTCAAAAGACTGCCAACATTCTAAAGACAATTCAAAAGACTGCCAACATTCTAAAGACAATTCAAAAGACTGCCAATATTCTAAAGACAATTCAAAAGACTGCCAACATTCTAAAGACAATTCAAAAGACTGCCAACATTCTAAAGACAGTTTAAAAGACTGCCAACATTCTAAAGACTGCCAACATTCTATAGACAGTTCAAAAGACTGCCAACATTCTAAAGACAATTCAAAAGACTGCCAACATTCTAAAGACAGTTTAAAAGACTGCCAACTTTCTAAAGACAATTCAAAAGACTGCCAACATTCTAAAGACAATTCAAAAGACTGCCAACATTCTAAAGACAGTTTAAAAGACTGCCAACATTCTAAAGACAATTCAAAAGACTACCAACATTCTAAAGACAGTTTAAAAGACTGCCAACATTCTAAAGACAATTCAAAAGACTACCAACATTCTAAAGACAGTTTAAAAGACTGCCAACATTCTATAGACAATTCAAAAGGCTGCCAACATTCTAAAGACAGTTTAAAAGACTGCCAACATTCTAAAGACTGCCAACATTCTATAGACAGTTCAAAAGACTGCCAACATTCTATAGACAGTTCAAAAGACTGCCAACATTCTAAAGACAATTCAAAAGACTGCCAACATTCTAAAGACAGTTTAAAAGACTGCCAACATTCTAAAGACAATTCAAAAGATTGCCAACATTCTAAAGACAGTTTAAAAGACTGCCAACATTCTAAAGACTGCCAACATTCTAAAGACAGTTCAAAAGAGTGCCAACATTCTATAGACAGTTCAAAAGACTGCCAACATTCTAAAGACAGTTTAAAAGACTGCCAACATTCTAAAGACAATTCAAAAGACTGCCAATATTCTAAAGACAATTCAAAAGACTGCCAACATTCTAAAGACAGTTTAAAAGACTGCCAACATTCTAAAGACAATTCAAAAGACTGCCAACATTCTAAAGACAATTCAAAAGGCTGCCAACATTCTAAAGACAGTTTAAACGACTGCCAACATTCTATAGACAGTTCAAAAGACTGCCAACATTCTATAGACAGTTCAAAAGACTGCCAACATTCTAAAGACAATTCAAAAGACTGCCAACATTCTAAAGACAATTCAAAAGACTGCCAACATTCTAAAGACAATTCAAAAGACTGCCAACATTCTAAAGACAGTTTAAAAGACTGCCAACATTCTAAAGACAATTCAAAAGACTACCAACATTCTAAAGACAGTTTAAAAGACTGCCAACATTCTATAGACAATTCAAAAGGCTGCCAACATTCTAAAGACAGTTTAAAAGACTGCCAACATTCTAAAGACTGCCAACATTCTATAGACAGTTCAAAAGACTGCCAACATTCTATAGACAGTTCAAAAGACTGCCAACATTCTAAAGACAATTCAAAAGACTGCCAACATTCTAAAAACAATTCAAAAGACTGCCAACATTCTAAAGACAGTTTAAAAGACTGCCAACATTCTAAAGACTGCCAACATTCTAAAGACAATTCAAAAGACTGCCAACATTCTAAAGACAATTCAAAAGGCTGCCAACATTCTAAAGACAATTCAAATGACTGCCAACATTCTAAAGACAATTCAAAAGACTGCCAACATTCTAAAGACAGATTAAAATACGGCCAACATTCTAAAGACTGCCAACATTCTATAGACAGTTCAAAAGACTGCCAACATTCTATAGACAGTTCAAAAGACTGCCAACATTCTAAAGACAATTCAAAAGACTGCCAACATTCTAAAGACAGTTTAAAAGACTGCCAACATTCTAAAGACTGCCAACATTCTATAGACAGTTCAAAAGACTGCCAACATTCTATAGACAGTTCAAAAGACTGCCAACATTCTAAGGACAGTTTAAAAGACTGCCAACATTCTAAAGACTGCCAACATTCTAAAGACAGTTCAAAAGACTGCCAACATTCTAAAGACAGTTCAAAAGACTGCCAACATTCTAAAGACAATTCAAAAGACTGCCAACATTCTAAAGACAGTTTAAAAGACTGCCAACATTCTATAGACAGTTCAAAAGACTGCCAACATTCTAAAGACAATTCAAAAGGCTTCCAACATTCTAAAGACAGTTTAAAAGACTGCCAACATTCTAAAGACTGCCAACATTCTATAGACAGTTCAAAAGACTGCCAACATTCTATAGACAGTTCAAAAGATTGCCAACATTCTAAAGACAGTTTAAAAGACTGCCAATATTCTAAAGACTGCCAATATTCTAAAGACAGTTCAAAAGACTGCCAACATTCTAAAGACAATTCAAAAGACTGCCAACATTCTAAAGACAATTCAAAAGGCTGCCAACATTCTAAAGACAATTCAAAAGACTGCCAACATTCTAAACACAATTCAAAAAACTGCCAACATTCTAAAGACAGTTTAAAAGACTGCCAACATTCTAAAGACAGTTTAAAAGACTGCCAACATTCTAAATACAGTTCAAAAGACTGCCAACATTCTAAAGAAAATTCAGAAGACTGCCAACATTCTAAAGACAATTCAAATGACTGCCAACATTCTAAAGACAGTTTAAAAGACTGTCAACATTCTAAAGACTGCCAACATTCTATAGACAGTTCAAAAGACTGCCAACATTCTATAGACAGTTCAAAAGACTGCCAACATTCTAAAGACAATTCAAAAGACTGCCAACATTCTAAAGACAATTCAAAAGACTGCCAACATTCTAAAGACAGTTTAAAAGACTGCCAACATTCTAAAGACTGCCAACATTCTAAAGACAGTTCAAAAGACTGCCAACATTCTAAAGACAATTCAAAAGACTGCCAACATTCTAAAGACAATTCAAAAGGCTGCCAACATTCTAAAGACAATTCAAATGACTCCCAACATTCTAAAGACAATTCAAAAGACTGCCAACATTCTAAAGACAATTCAAAAGACTGCCAACATTCTAAAGACAGATTAAAATACTGCCAACATTCTAAAGACTGCCAACATTCTATAGACAGTTCAAAAGACTGCCAACATTCTATAGACAGTTCAAAAGACTGCCAACATTCTAAAGACAATTCAAAAGACTGCCAACATTCTAAAGACAATTCAAAAGACTGCCAACATTCTAAAGACAATTCAAAAGACTGCCAACATTCTAAAGACAGTTTAAAAGACTGCCAACATTCTATAGACAGTTCAAAAGACTGCCAACATTCTAAAGACAATTCAAAAGACTGCCAACATTCTAAAGACAGTTTAAAAGACTGCCAACATTCTAAAGACTGCCAACATTCTAAAGACAGTTCAAAAGACTGCCAACATTCTAAAGACAATACAAAAGACTGCCAACATTCTAAAGACAATTCAAAAGACTGCCAACATTCTTAAGACAGTTTAAAAGACTGCCAACATTCTAAAGACAATTCAAAAGACTGCCAACATTCTAAAGACAATTCAAAAGGCTGCCAACATTCTAAAGACAGTTTAAAAGACTGCCAACATTCTAAAGACTGCCAACATTCTAAAGACAATTCAAAAGACTGCCAACATTCTAAAGACAATTCAAAAGGCTGCCAACATTCTAAAGACAATTCAAATGACTGCCAACATTCTAAAGACAATTCAAAAGACTGCCAACATTCTAAAGACAGTTTAAAAGACTGCCAACATTCTAAAGACTGCCAACATTCTATAGACAGTTCAAAAGACTGCCAACATTCTAAAGACAATTCAAAAGACTGCCAATATTCTAAAGACAATTCAAAAGACTGCCAACATTCTAAAGACAATTCAAAAGACTGCCAACATTCTAAAGACAGTTTAAAAGACTGCCAACATTCTAAAGACTGCCAACATTCTATAGACAGTTCAAAAGACTGCCAACATTCTAAAGACAATTCAAAAGACTGCCAACATTCTAAAGACAGTTTAAAAGACTGCCAACATTCTAAAGACTGCCAACATTCTAAAGACAGTTCAAAAGACTGCCAACATTCTAAAGACAATTCAAAAGACTGCCAACATTCTAAAGACAATTCAAAAGGCTGCCAACATTCTAAAGACAATTCAAATGACTGCCAACATTCTAAAGACAATTCAAAAAACTGCCAACATTCTAAAGACAGTTTAAAAGACTGCCAACATTCTAAAGACAGTTTAAAAGACTGCCAACATTCTAAAGACTGCCAACATTCTATAGACAGTCCAAAAGACTGCCAACATTCTAAAGACAGTTTAAAAGACAGCCAACATTCTAAAGACAATTCAAAAGACTGCCAACATTCTAAAGACAATTCAAAAGACTGCCAACATTCTAAAGACAATTCAAAAGGCTGCCAACATTCTAAAGACAGTTTAAAAGACTGCCAACATACTAAAGACTGCCAACATTCTATAGACAGTTCAAAAGACTGTCAACATTCTATATAACAGTTCAAAAGACTGCCAACATTCTATAGACAGTTCAAAAGACTGCCAACACTCTAAAGACAATTCAAAAGACTGCCAACATTCTTAAGACAGTTCAAAAGACTGCCAACATTCTAAAGACAATTCAAAAGACTGCCAACATTCTAAAGACAATTCAAAAGACTGCCAACATTCTAAAGACAGTTTAAAAGACTGCCAACATTCTAAAGACTGCCAACATTCTATAGACAGTTCAAAAGACTGCTAACATTCTATAGACAGTTCAAAAGACTGCCAACATTCTATAGACAGTTCAAAAGACTGCCAACATTCTAAAGACAATTCAAAAGACTGCCAACATTCTAAAGACAATTCAAAAGACTGCCAACATTCTAAAGACAGTTTAAAAGACTGCCAACATTCTAAAGACTGCCAACATTCTAAAGACAATTCAAAAGGCTGCCAACATTCTAAAGACAGTTTAAAAGACTGCCAACATTCTATAGACAGTTCAAAAGACTGCCAACATTCTATAGACAGTTCAAAAAACTGCCAACATTCTAAAGACAGTTCAAAAGACTGCCAACATTCTAAAGACAGTTCAAAAGACTGCCAACATTCTAAAGACAATTCAAAAGACTGCCAACATTCTAAAGACAATTCAAAAGACTGCCAACATTCTAAAGACAGTTCAAAAGACTGCCAACATTCTAAAGACAGTTCAAAAGACTGCCAACATTCTAAAGACAATTTCAAAAGACTGCCAACATTCTAAAGACAATTCAAAAGGCTGTCAACATGCTAAAGACAATTCAAATGACTGCCAACATTCTAAAGACAATTCAAAAGACTGCCAACATTCTAAAAACAGTTTAAAAGACTGCCAACATTCTAAAGACAGTTTAAAAGACTGCCAACATTCTAAAGACTGCCAACATTCTATAGACAGTTCAAAAGACTGCCAACATTCCAAAGACAGTTTAAAAGACTGCCAACATTCTAAAGACAATTCAAAAGACTGGCAACATTCTAAAGACAATTCAAAAGACTGCCAACATTCTAAAGACAGTTTAAAAGACTGCCAACTTTCTAAAGACAATTCAAAAGACTGCCAACATTCTAAAGACAATTCAAAAGACTGCCAACATTCTAAAGACAATTCAAAAGACTGCCAACATTCTAAAGACAGTTTAAAAGACTGCCAACATTCTAAAGACTGCCAACATTCTATAGACAGTTCAAAAGACTGCCAACATTCTAAAGACAATTCAAAAGACTGCCAACATTCTAAAGACAGTTTAAAAGACTTCCAAGATTCTAAAGACTGCCAACATTCTAAAGACAGTTCAAAAGAGTGCCAACATTCTAAAGACAATTCAAATGACTGCCAACATTCTAAAGACAGATTAAAATACTGCCAACATTCTAAAGACTGCCAACATTCTATAGACAGTTCAAAAGACTGCCAACATTCTATAGACAGTTCAAAAGACTGCCAACATTCTAAAGACAATTCAAAAGACTGCCAACATTCTAAAGACAATTCAAAAGACTGCCAACATTCTAAAGACAATTCAAAAGACTGCCAACATTCTAAAGACAGTTTAAAAGACTGCCAACATTCTATAGACAGTTCAAAAAACTGCCAACATTCTAAAGACAATTCAAAAGACTGCCAACATTCTAAAGACAGTTTAAAAGACTGCCAACATTCTAAAGACTGCCAACATTCTAAAGACAGTTCAAAAGACTGCCAACATTCTAAAGACAATACAAAAGACTGCCAACATTCTAAAGACAATTCAAAAGACTGCCAACATTCTAAAGACAGTTTAAAAGACTGCCAACATTCTAAAGACAATTCAAAAGACTGCCAACATTCTAAAGACAATTCAAAAGGCTGCCAACATTCTAAAGACAGTTTAAAAGACTGCCAACATTCTAAAGACTGCCAACATTCTAAAGACAATTCAAAAGACTGCCAACATTCTAAAGACAATTCAAAAGGCTGCCAACATTCTAAAGACAATTCAAATGACTGCCAACATTCTAAAGACAATTCAAGAGACTGCCAACATTCTAAAGACAGTTTAAAAGACTGCCAACATTCTAAAGACTGCCAACATTCTATAGACAGTTCAAAAGACTGCCAACATTCTAAAGACAATTCAAAAGACTGCCAATATTCTAAAGACAATTCAAAAGACTGCCAACATTCTAAAGACAATTCAAAAGACTGCCAACATTCTAAAGACAGTTTAAAAGACTGCCAACATTCTAAAGACTGCCAACATTCTATAGACAGTTCAAAAGACTGTCAACATTCTAAAGACAATTCAAAAGACTGCCAACATTCTAAAGACAGTTTAAAAGACTGCCAACATTCTAAAGACTGCCAACATTCTAAAGACAGTTCAAAAGACTGCCAACATTCTAAAGACAATTCAAAAGACTGCCAACATTCTAAAGACAATTCAAAAGGCTGCCAACATTCTAAAGACAATTCAAATGACTGCCAACATTCTAAAGACAATTCAAAAAACTGCCAACATTCTAAAGACAGTTTAAAAGACTGCCAACATTCTAAAGACAGTTTAAAAGACTGCCAACATTCTAAAGACTGCCAACATTCTATAGACAGTTCAAAAGACTGCCAACATTCTAAAGACAGTTTAACAGACAGCCAACATTCTAAAGACAATTCAAAAGACTGCCAACATTCTAAAGACAATTCAAAAGACTGCCAACATTCTAAAGACAATTCAAAAGGCTGCCAGCATTCTATAGACAGTTCAAAAGACTGCCAACATTCTATATAACAGTTCAAAAGACTGCCAACATTCTATAGACAGTTCAAAAGACTGCCAACATTCTAAAGACAGTTTAAAAGACTGCCAACATTCTAAAGACTGCCAACATTCTATAGACAGTTCAAAAGACTGCTAACATTCTATAGACAGTTCAAAAGACTGCCAACATTCTATAGACAGTTCAAAAGACTGCCAACATTCTAAAGACAATTCAAAAGACTGCCAACATTCTAAAGACAATTCAAAAGACTGCCAACATTCTAAAGACAGTTTAAAAGACTGCCAACATTCTAAAGACTGCCAACATTCTAAAGACAATTCAAAAGGCTGCCAACATTCTAAAGACAGTTTAAAAGACTGCCAACATTCTAAAGACAGTTTAAAAGACTGCCAACATACTAAAGACTGCCAACATTCTATAGACAGTTCAAAAGACTGTCAACATTCTATATAACAGTTCAAAAGACTGCCAACATTCTATAGACAGTTCAAAAGACTGCCAACATTCTAAAGACAATTCAAAAGACTGCCAACATTCTTAAGACAGTTCAAAAGACTGCCAACATTCTAAAGACAGTTTAAAAGACTGCCAACATTCTAAAGACAATTCAAAAAGCTGCCCACATTCTAAAGACAGTTTAAAAGACTGCCAACATTCTAAAGACTGCCAACATTCTATAGACAGTTCAAAAGACTGCTAACATTCTATAGACAGTTCAAAAGACTGCCAACATTCTATAGACAGTTCAAAAGACTGCCAACATTCTAAAGACAGTTTAAAAGACTGCCAACATTCTAAAGACTGCCAACATTCTAAAGACAATTCAAAAGGCTGCCAACATTCTAAAGACAGTTTAAAAGACTGCCAACATTCTATAGACAGTTCAAAAGACTGCCAACATTCTATAGACAGTTCAAAAGACTGCCAACATTCTAAAGACAGTTCAAAACACTGCCAACATTCTAAAGACAATTCAAAAGACTGCCAACATTCTAAAGACAATTCAAAAGACTGCCAACATTCTAAAGACAATTCAAAAGACTGCCAACATTCTAAAGACAGTTCAAAAGACTGCCAACATTCTAAAGACAATTTCAAAAGACTGCCAACATTCTAAAGACAATTCAAAAGGCTGCCAACATGCTAAAGACAATTCAAATGACTGCCAACATTCTAAAGACAATTCAAAAGACTGCCAACATTCTAAAAACAGTTTAAAAGACTGCCAACATTCTAAAGACAGTTTAAAAGACTGCCAACATTCTAAAGACTGCCAACATTCTATAGACAGTTCAAAAGACTGCCAACATTCTAAAGACAGTTTAAAAGACTGCCAACATTCTAAAGACAATTCAAAAGACTGGCAACATTCTAAAGACAATTCAAAAGACTGCCAACATTCTAAAGACAGTTTAAAAGACTGCCAACTTTCTAAAGACAATTCAAAAGACTGCCAACATTCTAAAGACAATTCAAAAGACTGCCAACATTCTAAAGACAATTCAAAAGACTGCCAACATTCTAAAGACAGTTTAAAAGACTGCCAACATTCTAAAGACTGCCAACATTCTATAGACAGTTCAAAAGACTGCCAACATTCTAAAGACAATTCAAAAGACTGCCAACATTCTAAAGACAGTTTAAAAGACTGCCAACATTCTAAAGACTGCCAACATTCTAAAGACAGTTTAAAAGACTGCCAACTTTCTAAAGACAATTCAAAAGACTGCCAACATTCTAAAGACAATTCAAAAGACTGCCAACATTCTAACGACAGTTTAAAAGACTGCCAACATTTTAAAGACAGTTCAAAAGACTGCCAACATTCTAAAGACAGTTTAAAAGACTGCCAACATTCTAAAGACAATTCAAAAGACTGCCAACATTCTAAAGACAGTTTAAAAGACTGCCAACATTCTAAAGACAATTCAAACGACTGACAACATTCTAAAGACAATTCAAAAGGCTGCCAACATTCTAAAGACAGTTCAAAAGACTGCCAACATTCTAAAGACAGTTTAAAAGACTGCCAACATTCTAAAGACTGCCAACATTCTATAGACAATTCAAAAGACTGCCAACATTCTAAAGACAGTATAAAAGACTGCCAACATTCTAAAGACTGCCAACATTCTAAAGACAGTTCAAAAGACTGCCAACATTCTAAAGACAATTCAAAAGACTGCCAACATTCTAAAGATAATTCAAAAGGCTGCCAACATTCTAAAGACAGTTTAAAAGACTGCCAACATTCTAAAGACTGCCAACATTCTAAAGACAGTTTAAAAGACTGCCAACATTCTAAAGACTGCCAACATTCTATAGACAGTTCAAAAGACTGCCAACATTCTATAGACAGTTCAAAAGACTGCCAACATTCTAAAGACAATTCAAAAGACTGCCAACATTCTAAAAACAATTCAAAAGACTGCCAACATTCTAAAGACAGTTTAAAAGACTGCCAACATTCTAAAGACTGCCAACATTCTAAAGACAATTCAAAAGACTGCCAACATTCTAAAGACAATTCAAAAGGCTGCCAACATTCTAAAGACAGTTCAAAAGACTGCCAACATTCTATATAACAGTTCAAAAGACTGCCAACATTCTATAGACAGTTCAAAAGACTGCCAACATTCTAAAGACAGTTTAAAAGACTGCCAACATTCTAAAGACTGCCAACATTCTATAGACAGTTCAAAAGACTGCTAACATTCTATAGACAGTTCAAAAGACTGCCAACATTCTATAGACAGTTCAAAAGACTGCCAACATTCTAAAGACAATTCAAAAGACTGCCAACATTCTAAAGACAATTCAAAAGACTGCCAACATTCTAAAGACAGTTTAAAAGACTGCCAACATTCTAAAGACTGCCAACATTCTAAAGACAATTCAAAAGGCTGCCAACATTCTAAAGACAGTTTAAAAGACTGCCAACATTCTAAAGACAGTTTAAAAGACTGCCAACATACTAAAGACTGCCAACATTCTATAGACAGTTCAAAAGACTGTCAACATTCTATATAACAGTTCAAAAGACTGCCAACATTCTATAGACAGTTCAAAAGACTGCCAACATTCTAAAGACAATTCAAAAGACTGCCAACATTCTTAAGACAGTTCAAAAGACTGCCAACATTCTAAAGACAGTTTAAAAGACTGCCAACATTCTAAAGACAATTCAAAAAGCTGCCCACATTCTAAAGACAGTTTAAAAGACTGCCAACATTCTAAAGACTGCCAACATTCTATAGACAGTTCAAAAGACTGCTAACATTCTATAGACAGTTCAAAAGACTGCCAACATTCTATAGACAGTTCAAAAGACTGCCAACATTCTAAAGACAGTTTAAAAGACTGCCAACATTCTAAAGACTGCCAACATTCTAAAGACAATTCAAAAGGCTGCCAACATTCTAAAGACAGTTTAAAAGACTGCCAACATTCTATAGACAGTTCAAAAGACTGCCAACATTCTATAGACAGTTCAAAAGACTGCCAACATTCTAAAGACAGTTCAAAACACTGCCAACATTCTAAAGACAATTCAAAAGACTGCCAACATTCTAAAGACAATTCAAAAGACTGCCAACATTCTAAAGACAATTCAAAAGACTGCCAACATTCTAAAGACAGTTCAAAAGACTGCCAACATTCTAAAGACAATTTCAAAAGACTGCCAACATTCTAAAGACAATTCAAAAGGCTGCCAACATGCTAAAGACAATTCAAATGACTGCCAACATTCTAAAGACAATTCAAAAGACTGCCAACATTCTAAAAACAGTTTAAAAGACTGCCAACATTCTAAAGACAGTTTAAAAGACTGCCAACATTCTAAAGACTGCCAACATTCTATAGACAGTTCAAAAGACTGCCAACATTCTAAAGACAGTTTAAAAGACTGCCAACATTCTAAAGACTGCCAACATTCTATAGACAGTTCAAAAGACTGCTAACATTCTATAGACAGTTCAAAAGACTGCCAACATTCTATAGACAGTTCAAAAGACTGCCAACATTCTAAAGACAGTTTAAAAGACTGCCAACATTCTAAAGACTGCCAACATTCTAAAGACAATTCAAAAGGCTGCCAACATTCTAAAGACAGTTTAAAAGACTGCCAACATTCTATAGACAGTTCAAAAGACTGCCAACATTCTATAGACAGTTCAAAAGACTGCCAACATTCTAAAGACAGTTCAAAACACTGCCAACATTCTAAAGACAATTCAAAAGACTGCCAACATTCTAAAGACAATTCAAAAGACTGCCAACATTCTAAAGACAATTCAAAAGACTGCCAACATTCTAAAGACAGTTCAAAAGACTGCCAACATTCTAAAGACAATTTCAAAAGACTGCCAACATTCTAAAGACAATTCAAAAGGCTGCCAACATGCTAAAGACAATTCAAATGACTGCCAACATTCTAAAGACAATTCAAAAGACTGCCAACATTCTAAAAACAGTTTAAAAGACTGCCAACATTCTAAAGACAGTTTAAAAGACTGCCAACATTCTAAAGACTGCCAACATTCTATAGACAGTTCAAAAGACTGCCAACATTCTAAAGACAGTTTAAAAGACTGCCAACATTCTAAAGACAATTCAAAAGACTGGCAACATTCTAAAGACAATTCAAAAGACTGCCAACATTCTAAAGACAGTTTAAAAGACTGCCAACTTTCTAAAGACAATTCAAAAGACTGCCAACATTCTAAAGACAATTCAAAAGACTGCCAACATTCTAAAGACAATTCAAAAGACTGCCAACATTCTAAAGACAGTTTAAAAGACTGCCAACATTCTAAAGACTGCCAACATTCTATAGACAGTTCAAAAGACTGCCAACATTCTAAAGACAATTCAAAAGACTGCCAACATTCTAAAGACAGTTTAAAAGACTGCCAACATTCTAAAGACTGCCAACATTCTAAAGACAGTTTAAAAGACTGCCAACTTTCTAAAGACAATTCAAAAGACTGCCAACATTCTAAAGACAATTCAAAAGACTGCCAACATTCTAACGACAGTTTAAAAGACTGCCAACATTTTAAAGACAGTTCAAAAGACTGCCAACATTCTAAAGACAGTTTAAAAGACTGCCAACATTCTAAAGACAATTCAAAAGACTGCCAACATTCTAAAGACAGTTTAAAAGACTGCCAACATTCTAAAGACAATTCAAACGACTGACAACATTCTAAAGACAATTCAAAAGGCTGCCAACATTCTAAAGACAGTTCAAAAGACTGCCAACATTCTAAAGACAGTTTAAAAGACTGCCAACATTCTAAAGACTGCCAACATTCTATAGACAATTCAAAAGACTGCCAACATTCTAAAGACAGTATAAAAGACTGCCAACATTCTAAAGACTGCCAACATTCTAAAGACAGTTCAAAAGACTGCCAACATTCTAAAGACAATTCAAAAGACTGCCAACATTCTAAAGATAATTCAAAAGGCTGCCAACATTCTAAAGACAGTTTAAAAGACTGCCAACATTCTAAAGACTGCCAACATTCTAAAGACAGTTTAAAAGACTGCCAACATTCTAAAGACTGCCAACATTCTATAGACAGTTCAAAAGACTGCCAACATTCTATAGACAGTTCAAAAGACTGCCAACATTCTAAAGACAATTCAAAAGACTGCCAACATTCTAAAAACAATTCAAAAGACTGCCAACATTCTAAAGACAGTTTAAAAGACTGCCAACATTCTAAAGACTGCCAACATTCTAAAGACAATTCAAAAGACTGCCAACATTCTAAAGACAATTCAAAAGGCTGCCAACATTCTAAAGACAGTTCAAAAGACTGCCAACATTCTATATAACAGTTCAAAAGACTGCCAACATTCTATAGACAGTTCAAAAGACTGCCAACATTCTAAAGACAGTTTAAAAGACTGCCAACATTCTAAAGACTGCCAACATTCTATAGACAGTTCAAAAGACTGCTAACATTCTATAGACAGTTCAAAAGACTGCCAACATTCTATAGACAGTTCAAAAGACTGCCAACATTCTAAAGACAATTCAAAAGACTGCCAACATTCTAAAGACAATTCAAAAGACTGCCAACATTCTAAAGACAGTTTAAAAGACTGCCAACATTCTAAAGACTGCCAACATTCTAAAGACAATTCAAAAGGCTGCCAACATTCTAAAGACAGTTTAAAAGACTGCCAACATTCTAAAGACAGTTTAAAAGACTGCCAACATACTAAAGACTGCCAACATTCTATAGACAGTTCAAAAGACTGTCAACATTCTATATAACAGTTCAAAAGACTGCCAACATTCTATAGACAGTTCAAAAGACTGCCAACATTCTAAAGACAATTCAAAAGACTGCCAACATTCTTAAGACAGTTCAAAAGACTGCCAACATTCTAAAGACAGTTTAAAAGACTGCCAACATTCTAAAGACAATTCAAAAAGCTGCCCACATTCTAAAGACAGTTTAAAAGACTGCCAACATTCTAAAGACTGCCAACATTCTATAGACAGTTCAAAAGACTGCTAACATTCTATAGACAGTTCAAAAGACTGCCAACATTCTATAGACAGTTCAAAAGACTGCCAACATTCTAAAGACAGTTTAAAAGACTGCCAACATTCTAAAGACTGCCAACATTCTAAAGACAATTCAAAAGGCTGCCAACATTCTAAAGACAGTTTAAAAGACTGCCAACATTCTATAGACAGTTCAAAAGACTGCCAACATTCTATAGACAGTTCAAAAGACTGCCAACATTCTAAAGACAGTTCAAAACACTGCCAACATTCTAAAGACAATTCAAAAGACTGCCAACATTCTAAAGACAATTCAAAAGACTGCCAACATTCTAAAGACAATTCAAAAGACTGCCAACATTCTAAAGACAGTTCAAAAGACTGCCAACATTCTAAAGACAATTTCAAAAGACTGCCAACATTCTAAAGACAATTCAAAAGGCTGCCAACATGCTAAAGACAATTCAAATGACTGCCAACATTCTAAAGACAATTCAAAAGACTGCCAACATTCTAAAAACAGTTTAAAAGACTGCCAACATTCTAAAGACAGTTTAAAAGACTGCCAACATTCTAAAGACTGCCAACATTCTATAGACAGTTCAAAAGACTGCCAACATTCTAAAGACAGTTTAAAAGACTGCCAACATTCTAAAGACAATTCAAAAGACTGGCAACATTCTAAAGACAATTCAAAAGACTGCCAACATTCTAAAGACAGTTTAAAAGACTGCCAACTTTCTAAAGACAATTCAAAAGACTGCCAACATTCTAAAGACAATTCAAAAGACTGCCAACATTCTAAAGACAATTCAAAAGACTGCCAACATTCTAAAGACAGTTTAAAAGACTGCCAACATTCTAAAGACTGCCAACATTCTATAGACAGTTCAAAAGACTGCCAACATTCTAAAGACAATTCAAAAGACTGCCAACATTCTAAAGACAGTTTAAAAGACTGCCAACATTCTAAAGACTGCCAACATTCTAAAGACAGTTTAAAAGACTGCCAACTTTCTAAAGACAATTCAAAAGACTGCCAACATTCTAAAGACAATTCAAAAGACTGCCAACATTCTAACGACAGTTTAAAAGACTGCCAACATTCTAAAGACAGTTCAAAAGACTGCCAACATTCTAAAGACAGTTTAAAAGACTGCCAACATTCTAAAGACAATTCAAAAGACTGCCAACATTCTAAAGACAGTTTAAAAGACTGCCAACATTCTAAAGACAATTCAAACGACTGACAACATTCTAAAGACAATTCAAAAGGCTGCCAACATTCTAAAGACAGTTCAAAAGACTGCCAACATTCTAAAGACAGTTTAAAAGACTGCCAACATTCTAAAGACTGCCAACATTCTATAGACAATTCAAAAGACTGCCAACATTCTAAAGACAGTATAAAAGACTGCCAACATTCTAAAGACTGCCAACATTCTAAAGACAGTTCAAAAGACTGCCAACATTCTAAAGACAATTCAAAAGACTGCCAACATTCTAAAGATAATTCAAAAGGCTGCCAACATTCTAAAGACAGTTTAAAAGACTGCCAACATTCTAAAGACTGCCAACATTCTAAAGACAGTTTAAAAGACTGCCAACATTCTAAAGACTGCCAACATTCTATAGACAGTTCAAAAGACTGCCAACATTCTATAGACAGTTCAAAAGACTGCCAACATTCTAAAGACAATTCAAAAGACTGCCAACATTCTAAAAACAATTCAAAAGACTGCCAACATTCTAAAGACAGTTTAAAAGACTGCCAACATTCTAAAGACTGCCAACATTCTAAAGACAATTCAAAAGACTGCCAACATTCTAAAGACAATTCAAAAGGCTGCCAACATTCTAAAGACAATTCAAATGACTGCCAACATTCTAAAGACAATTCAAAAGACTGCCAACATTCTAAAGACAGATTAAAATACGGCCAACATTCTAAAGACTGCCAACATTCTATAGACAGTTCAAAAGACTGCCAACATTCTATAGACAGTTCAAAAGACTGCCAACATTCTAAAGACAATTCAAAAGACTGCCAACATTCTAAAGACAGTTTAAAAGACTGCCAACATTCTAAAGACTGCCAACATTCTATAGACAGTTCAAAAGACTGCCAACATTCTATAGACAGTTCAAAAGACTGCCAACATTCTAAGGACAGTTTAAAAGACTGCCAACATTCTAAAGACTGCCAACATTCTAAAGACAGTTCAAAAGACTGCCAACATTCTAAAGACAGTTCAAAAGACTGCCAACATTCTAAAGACAATTCAAAAGACTGCCAACATTCTAAAGACAGTTTAAAAGACTGCCAACATTCTATAGACAGTTCAAAAGACTGCCAACATTCTAAAGACAATTCAAAAGGCTTCCAACATTCTAAAGACAGTTTAAAAGACTGCCAACATTCTAAAGACTGCCAACATTCTATAGACAGTTCAAAAGACTGCCAACATTCTATAGACAGTTCAAAAGATTGCCAACATTCTAAAGACAGTTTAAAAGACTGCCAATATTCTAAAGACTGCCAATATTCTAAAGACAGTTCAAAAGACTGCCAACATTCTAAAGACAATTCAAAAGACTGCCAACATTCTAAAGACAATTCAAAAGGCTGCCAACATTCTAAAGACAATTCAAAAGACTGCCAACATTCTAAACACAATTCAAAAAACTGCCAACATTCTAAAGACAGTTTAAAAGACTGCCAACATTCTAAAGACAGTTTAAAAGACTGCCAACATTCTAAATACAGTTCAAAAGACTGCCAACATTCTAAAGAAAATTCAGAAGACTGCCAACATTCTAAAGACAATTCAAATGACTGCCAACATTCTAAAGACAGTTTAAAAGACTGTCAACATTCTAAAGACTGCCAACATTCTATAGACAGTTCAAAAGACTGCCAACATTCTATAGACAGTTCAAAAGACTGCCAACATTCTAAAGACAATTCAAAAGACTGCCAACATTCTAAAGACAATTCAAAAGACTGCCAACATTCTAAAGACAGTTTAAAAGACTGCCAACATTCTAAAGACTGCCAACATTCTAAAGACAGTTCAAAAGACTGCCAACATTCTAAAGACAATTCAAAAGACTGCCAACATTCTAAAGACAATTCAAAAGGCTGCCAACATTCTAAAGACAATTCAAATGACTGCCAACATTCTAAAGACAATTCAAAAGACTGCCAACATTCTAAAGACAATTCAAAAGACTGCCAACATTCTAAAGACAGATTAAAATACTGCCAACATTCTAAAGACTGCCAACATTCTATAGACAGTTCAAAAGACTGCCAACATTCTATAGACAGTTCAAAAGACTGCCAACATTCTAAAGACAATTCAAAAGACTGCCAACATTCTAAAGACAATTCAAAAGACTGCCAACATTCTAAAGACAATTCAAAAGACTGCCAACATTCTAAAGACAGTTTAAAAGACTGCCAACATTCTATAGACAGTTCAAAAGACTGCCAACATTCTAAAGACAATTCAAAAGACTGCCAACATTCTAAAGACAGTTTAAAAGACTGCCAACATTCTAAAGACTGCCAACATTCTAAAGACAGTTCAAAAGACTGCCAACATTCTAAAGACAATACAAAAGACTGCCAACATTCTAAAGACAATTCAAAAGACTGCCAACATTCTTAAGACAGTTTAAAAGACTGCCAACATTCTAAAGACAATTCAAAAGACTGCCAACATTCTAAAGACAATTCAAAAGGCTGCCAACATTCTAAAGACAGTTTAAAAGACTGCCAACATTCTAAAGACTGCCAACATTCTAAAGACAATTCAAAAGACTGCCAACATTCTAAAGACAATTCAAAAGGCTGCCAACATTCTAAAGACAATTCAAATGACTGCCAACATTCTAAAGACAATTCAAAAGACTGCCAACATTCTAAAGACAGTTTAAAAGACTGCCAACATTCTAAAGACTGCCAACATTCTATAGACAGTTCAAAAGACTGCCAACATTCTAAAGACAATTCAAAAGACTGCCAATATTCTAAAGACAATTCAAAAGACTGCCAACATTCTAAAGACAATTCAAAAGACTGCCAACATTCTAAAGACAGTTTAAAAGACTGCCAACATTCTAAAGACTGCCAACATTCTATAGACAGTTCAAAAGACTGCCAACATTCTAAAGACAATTCAAAAGACTGCCAACATTCTAAAGACAGTTTAAAAGACTGCCAACATTCTAAAGACTGCCAACATTCTAAAGACAGTTCAAAAGACTGCCAACATTCTAAAGACAATTCAAAAGACTGCCAACATTCTAAAGACAATTCAAAAGGCTGCCAACATTCTAAAGACAATTCAAATGACTGCCAACATTCTAAACACAATTCAAAAAACTGCCAACATTCTAAAGACAGTTTAAAAGACTGCCAACATTCTAAAGACAGTTTAAAAGACTGCCAACATTCTAAAGACTGCCAACATTCTATAGACAGTCCAAAAGACTGCCAACATTCTAAAGACAGTTTAAAAGACAGCCAACATTCTAAAGACAATTCAAAAGACTGCCAACATTCTAAAGACAATTCAAAAGGCTGCCAACATTCTAAAGACAGTTTAAAAGACTGCCAACATACTAAAGACTGCCAACATTCTATAGACAGTTCAAAAGACTGTCAACATTCTATATAACAGTTCAAAAGACTGCCAACATTCTATAGACAGTTCAAAAGACTGCCAACACTCTAAAGACAATTCAAAAGACTGCCAACATTCTTAAGACAGTTCAAAAGACTGCCAACATTCTAAAGACAATTCAAAAGACTGCCAACATTCTAAAGACAATTCAAAAGACTGCCAACATTCTAAAGACAGTTTAAAAGACTGCCAACATTCTAAAGACTGCCAACATTCTATAGACAGTTCAAAAGACTGCTAACATTCTATAGACAGTTCAAAAGACTGCCAACATTCTATAGACAGTTCAAAAGACTGCCAACATTCTAAAGACAATTTAAAAGACTGCCAACATTCTAAAGACAATTCAAAAGACTGCCAACATTCTAAAGACAGTTTAAAAGACTGCCAACATTCTAAAGACTGCCAACATTCTAAAGACAATTCAAAAGGCTGCCAACATTCTAAAGACAGTTTAAAAGACTGCCAACATTCTATAGACAGTTCAAAAGACTGCCAACATTCTATAGACAGTTCAAAAAACTGCCAACATTCTAAAGACAGTTCAAAAGACTGCCAACATTCTAAAGACAGTTCAAAAGACTGCCAACATTCTAAAGACAATTCAAAAGACTGCCAACATTCTAAAGACAATTCAAAAGACTGCCAACATTCTAAAGACAGTTCAAAAGACTGCCAACATTCTAAAGACAGTTCAAAAGACTGCCAACATTCTAAAGACAATTTCAAAAGACTGCCAACATTCTAAAGACAATTCAAAAGGCTGTCAACATGCTAAAGACAATTCAAATGACTGCCAACATTCTAAAGACAATTCAAAAGACTGCCAACATTCTAAAAACAGTTTAAAAGACTGCCAACATTCTAAAGACAGTTTAAAAGACTGCCAACATTCTAAAGACTGCCAACATTCTATAGACAGTTCAAAAGACTGCCAACATTCCAAAGACAGTTTAAAAGACTGCCAACATTCTAAAGACAATTCAAAAGACTGCCAACATTCTAAAGACAGTTTAAAAGACTGCCAACTTTCTAAAGACAATTCAAAAGACTGCCAACATTCTAAAGACAATTCAAAAGACTGCCAACATTCTAAAGACAATTCAAAAGACTGCCAACATTCTAAAGACAGTTTAAAAGACTGCCAACATTCTAAAGACTGCCAACATTCTATAGACAGTTCAAAAGACTGCCAACATTCTAAAGACAATTCAAAAGACTGCCAACATTCTAAAGACAGTTTAAAAGACTTCCAAGATTCTAAAGACTGCCAACATTCTAAAGACAGTTCAAAAGAGTGCCAACATTCTAAAGACAATTCAAATGACTGCCAACATTCTAAAGACAGATTAAAATACTGCCAACATTCTAAAGACTGCCAACATTCTATAGACAGTTCAAAAGACTGCCAACATTCTATAGACAGTTCAAAAGACTGCCAACATTCTAAAGACAATTCAAAAGACTGCCAACATTCTAAAGACAATTCAAAAGACTGCCAACATTCTAAAGACAATTCAAAAGACTGCCAACATTCTAAAGACAGTTTAAAAGACTGCCAACATTCTATAGACAGTTCAAAAAACTGCCAACATTCTAAAGACAATTCAAAAGACTGCCAACATTCTAAAGACAGTTTAAAAGACTGCCAACATTCTAAAGACTGCCAACATTCTAAAGACAGTTCAAAAGACTGCCAACATTCTAAAGACAATACAAAAGACTGCCAACATTCTAAAGACAATTCAAAAGACTGCCAACATTCTAAAGACAGTTTAAAAGACTGCCAACATTCTAAAGACAATTCAAAAGACTGCCAACATTCTAAAGACAATTCAAAAGGCTGCCAACATTCTAAAGACAGTTTAAAAGACTGCCAACATTCTAAAGACTGCCAACATTCTAAAGACAATTCAAAAGACTGCCAACATTCTAAAGACAATTCAAAAGGCTGCCAACATTCTAAAGACAATTCAAATGACTGCCAACATTCTAAAGACAATTCAAGAGACTGCCAACATTCTAAAGACAGTTTAAAAGACTGCCAACATTCTAAAGACTGCCAACATTCTATAGACAGTTCAAAAGACTGCCAACATTCTAAAGACAATTCAAAAGACTGCCAATATTCTAAAGACAATTCAAAAGACTGCCAACATTCTAAAGACAATTCAAAAGACTGCCAACATTCTAAAGACAGTTTAAAAGACTGCCAACATTCTAAAGACTGCCAACATTCTATAGACAGTTCAAAAGACTGTCAACATTCTAAAGACAATTCAAAAGACTGCCAACATTCTAAAGACAGTTTAAAAGACTGCCAACATTCTAAAGACTGCCAACATTCTAAAGACAGTTCAAAAGACTGCCAACATTCTAAAGACAATTCAAAAGACTGCCAACATTCTAAAGACAATTCAAAAGGCTGCCAACATTCTAAAGACAATTCAAATGACTGCCAACATTCTAAAGACAATTCAAAAAACTGCCAACATTCTAAAGACAGTTTAAAAGACTGCCAACATTCTAAAGACAGTTTAAAAGACTGCCAACATTCTAAAGACTGCCAACATTCTATAGACAGTTCAAAAGACTGCCAACATTCTAAAGACAGTTTAACAGACAGCCAACATTCTAAAGACAATTCAAAAGACTGCCAACATTCTAAAGACAATTCAAAAGACTGCCAACATTCTAAAGACAATTCAAAAGGCTGCCAGCATTCTATAGACAGTTCAAAAGACTGCCAACATTCTATATAACAGTTCAAAAGACTGCCAACATTCTATAGACAGTTCAAAAGACTGCCAACATTCTAAAGACAGTTTAAAAGACTGCCAACATTCTAAAGACTGCCAACATTCTATAGACAGTTCAAAAGACTGCTAACATTCTATAGACAGTTCAAAAGACTGCCAACATTCTATAGACAGTTCAAAAGACTGCCAACATTCTAAAGACAATTCAAAAGACTGCCAACATTCTAAAGACAATTCAAAAGACTGCCAACATTCTAAAGACAGTTTAAAAGACTGCCAACATTCTAAAGACTGCCAACATTCTAAAGACAATTCAAAAGGCTGCCAACATTCTAAAGACAGTTTAAAAGACTGCCAACATTCTAAAGACAGTTTAAAAGACTGCCAACATACTAAAGACTGCCAACATTCTATAGACAGTTCAAAAGACTGTCAACATTCTATATAACAGTTCAAAAGACTGCCAACATTCTATAGACAGTTCAAAAGACTGCCAACATTCTAAAGACAATTCAAAAGACTGCCAACATTCTTAAGACAGTTCAAAAGACTGCCAACATTCTAAAGACAGTTTAAAAGACTGCCAACATTCTAAAGACAATTCAAAAAGCTGCCCACATTCTAAAGACAGTTTAAAAGACTGCCAACATTCTAAAGACTGCCAACATTCTATAGACAGTTCAAAAGACTGCTAACATTCTATAGACAGTTCAAAAGACTGCCAACATTCTATAGACAGTTCAAAAGACTGCCAACATTCTAAAGACAGTTTAAAAGACTGCCAACATTCTAAAGACTGCCAACATTCTAAAGACAATTCAAAAGGCTGCCAACATTCTAAAGACAGTTTAAAAGACTGCCAACATTCTATAGACAGTTCAAAAGACTGCCAACATTCTATAGACAGTTCAAAAGACTGCCAACATTCTAAAGACAGTTCAAAACACTGCCAACATTCTAAAGACAATTCAAAAGACTGCCAACATTCTAAAGACAATTCAAAAGACTGCCAACATTCTAAAGACAATTCAAAAGACTGCCAACATTCTAAAGACAGTTCAAAAGACTGCCAACATTCTAAAGACAATTTCAAAAGACTGCCAACATTCTAAAGACAATTCAAAAGGCTGCCAACATGCTAAAGACAATTCAAATGACTGCCAACATTCTAAAGACAATTCAAAAGACTGCCAACATTCTAAAAACAGTTTAAAAGACTGCCAACATTCTAAAGACAGTTTAAAAGACTGCCAACATTCTAAAGACTGCCAACATTCTATAGACAGTTCAAAAGACTGCCAACATTCTAAAGACAGTTTAAAAGACTGCCAACATTCTAAAGACAATTCAAAAGACTGGCAACATTCTAAAGACAATTCAAAAGACTGCCAACATTCTAAAGACAGTTTAAAAGACTGCCAACTTTCTAAAGACAATTCAAAAGACTGCCAACATTCTAAAGACAATTCAAAAGACTGCCAACATTCTAAAGACAATTCAAAAGACTGCCAACATTCTAAAGACAGTTTAAAAGACTGCCAACATTCTAAAGACTGCCAACATTCTATAGACAGTTCAAAAGACTGCCAACATTCTAAAGACAATTCAAAAGACTGCCAACATTCTAAAGACAGTTTAAAAGACTGCCAACATTCTAAAGACTGCCAACATTCTAAAGACAGTTTAAAAGACTGCCAACTTTCTAAAGACAATTCAAAAGACTGCCAACATTCTAAAGACAATTCAAAAGACTGCCAACATTCTAACGACAGTTTAAAAGACTGCCAACATTCTAAAGACAGTTCAAAAGACTGCCAACATTCTAAAGACAGTTTAAAAGACTGCCAACATTCTAAAGACAATTCAAAAGACTGCCAACATTCTAAAGACAGTTTAAAAGACTGCCAACATTCTAAAGACAATTCAAACGACTGACAACATTCTAAAGACAATTCAAAAGGCTGCCAACATTCTAAAGACAGTTCAAAAGACTGCCAACATTCTAAAGACAGTTTAAAAGACTGCCAACATTCTAAAGACTGCCAACATTCTATAGACAATTCAAAAGACTGCCAACATTCTAAAGACAGTATAAAAGACTGCCAACATTCTAAAGACTGCCAACATTCTAAAGACAGTTCAAAAGACTGCCAACATTCTAAAGACAATTCAAAAGACTGCCAACATTCTAAAGATAATTCAAAAGGCTGCCAACATTCTAAAGACAGTTTAAAAGACTGCCAACATTCTAAAGACTGCCAACATTCTAAAGACAGTTTAAAAGACTGCCAACATTCTAAAGACAATTCAAAAGACTGCCAATATTCTAAAGACAATTCAAAAGACTGCCAACATTCTAAAGACAATTCAAAAGACTGCCAACATTCTAAAGACAGTTTAAAAGACTGCCAACATTCTAAAGACTGCCAACATTCTATAGACAGTTCAAAAGACTGTCAACATTCTAAAGACAATTCAAAAGACTGCCAACATTCTAAAGACAGTTTAAAAGACTGCCAACATTCTAAAGACTGCCAACATTCTAAAGACAGTTCAAAAGACTGCCAACATTCTAAAGACAATTCAAAAGACTGCCAACATTCTAAAGACAATTCAAAAGGCTGCCAACATTCTAAAGACAATTCAAATGACTGCCAACATTCTAAAGACAATTCAAAAAACTGCCAACATTCTAAAGACAGTTTAAAAGACTGCCAACATTCTAAAGACAGTTTAAAAGACTGCCAACATTCTAAAGACTGCCAACATTCTATAGACAGTTCAAAAGACTGCCAACATTCTAAAGACAGTTTAACAGACAGCCAACATTCTAAAGACAATTCAAAAGACTGCCAACATTCTAAAGACAATTCAAAAGACTGCCAACATTCTAAAGACAATTCAAAAGGCTGCCAGCATTCTATAGACAGTTCAAAAGACTGCCAACATTCTATATAACAGTTCAAAAGACTGCCAACATTCTATAGACAGTTCAAAAGACTGCCAACATTCTAAAGACAGTTTAAAAGACTGCCAACATTCTAAAGACTGCCAACATTCTATAGACAGTTCAAAAGACTGCTAACATTCTATAGACAGTTCAAAAGACTGCCAACATTCTATAGACAGTTCAAAAGACTGCCAACATTCTAAAGACAATTCAAAAGACTGCCAACATTCTAAAGACAATTCAAAAGACTGCCAACATTCTAAAGACAGTTTAAAAGACTGCCAACATTCTAAAGACTGCCAACATTCTAAAGACAATTCAAAAGGCTGCCAACATTCTAAAGACAGTTTAAAAGACTGCCAACATTCTAAAGACAGTTTAAAAGACTGCCAACATACTAAAGACTGCCAACATTCTATAGACAGTTCAAAAGACTGTCAACATTCTATATAACAGTTCAAAAGACTGCCAACATTCTATAGACAGTTCAAAAGACTGCCAACATTCTAAAGACAATTCAAAAGACTGCCAACATTCTTAAGACAGTTCAAAAGACTGCCAACATTCTAAAGACAGTTTAAAAGACTGCCAACATTCTAAAGACAATTCAAAAAGCTGCCCACATTCTAAAGACAGTTTAAAAGACTGCCAACATTCTAAAGACTGCCAACATTCTATAGACAGTTCAAAAGACTGCTAACATTCTATAGACAGTTCAAAAGACTGCCAACATTCTATAGACAGTTCAAAAGACTGCCAACATTCTAAAGACAGTTTAAAAGACTGCCAACATTCTAAAGACTGCCAACATTCTAAAGACAATTCAAAAGGCTGCCAACATTCTAAAGACAGTTTAAAAGACTGCCAACATTCTATAGACAGTTCAAAAGACTGCCAACATTCTATAGACAGTTCAAAAGACTGCCAACATTCTAAAGACAGTTCAAAAGACTGCCAACATTCTAAAGACAGTTCAAAACACTGCCAACATTCTAAAGACAATTCAAAAGACTGCCAACATTCTAAAGACAATTCAAAAGACTGCCAACATTCTAAAGACAATTCAAAAGACTGCCAACATTCTAAAGACAGTTCAAAAGACTGCCAACATTCTAAAGACAATTTCAAAAGACTGCCAACATTCTAAAGACAATTCAAAAGGCTGCCAACATGCTAAAGACAATTCAAATGACTGCCAACATTCTAAAGACAATTCAAAAGACTGCCAACATTCTAAAAACAGTTTAAAAGACTGCCAACATTCTAAAGACAGTTTAAAAGACTGCCAACATTCTAAAGACTGCCAACATTCTATAGACAGTTCAAAAGACTGCCAACATTCTAAAGACAGTTTAAAAGACTGCCAACATTCTAAAGACAATTCAAAAGACTGGCAACATTCTAAAGACAATTCAAAAGACTGCCAACATTCTAAAGACAGTTTAAAAGACTGCCAACTTTCTAAAGACAATTCAAAAGACTGCCAACATTCTAAAGACAATTCAAATGACTGCCAACATTCTAAAGACAATTCAAAAGACTGCCAACATTCTAAAAACAGTTTAAAAGACTGCCAACATTCTAAAGACAGTTTAAAAGACTGCCAACATTCTAAAGACTGCCAACATTCTATAGACAGTTCAAAAGACTGCCAACATTCTAAAGACAGTTTAAAAGACTGCCAACATTCTAAAGACAATTCAAAAGACTGGCAACATTCTAAAGACAATTCAAAAGACTGCCAACATTCTAAAGACAGTTTAAAAGACTGCCAACTTTCTAAAGACAATTCAAAAGACTGCCAACATTCTAAAGACAATTCAAAAGACTGCCAACATTCTAAAGACAATTCAAAAGACTGCCAACATTCTAAAGACAGTTTAAAAGACTGCCAACATTCTAAAGACTGCCAACATTCTATAGACAGTTCAAAAGACTGCCAACATTCTAAAGACAATTCAAAAGACTGCCAACATTCTAAAGACAGTTTAAAAGACTGCCAACATTCTAAAGACTGCCAACATTCTAAAGACAGTTTAAAAGACTGCCAACTTTCTAAAGACAATTCAAAAGACTGCCAACATTCTAAAGACAATTCAAAAGACTGCCAACATTCTAAAGACAGTTTAAAAGACTGCCAACATTCTAAAGACAATTCAAACGACTGACAACATTCTAAAGACAATTCAAAAGGCTGCCAACATTCTAAAGACAGTTCAAAAGACTGCCAACATTCTAAAGACAGTTTAAAAGACTGCCAACATTCTAAAGACTGCCAACATTCTATAGACAATTCAAAAGTGCCAACATTCTAAAGACAGTATAAAAGACTGCCAACATTCTAAAGACTGCCAACATTCTAAAGACAGTTCAAAAGACTGCCAACATTCTAAAGACAATTCAAAAGACTGCCAACATTCTAAAGATAATTCAAAAGGCTGCCAACATTCTAAAGACAGTTTAAAAGACTGCCAACATTCTAAAGACTGCCAACATTCTAAAGACAGTTTAAAAGACTGCCAACATTCTAAAGACAATTCAAAAGACTGCCAACATTCTAAAGACAATTTCTAAAGACTGCCAACATTCTAAAGACAATTCAAAAGACTGCCAACATTCTAAAGACAGTTTAAAAGACTGCCAACATTCTAAAGACTGCCAACATTCTATAGACAGTTCAAAAGACTGCCAACATTCTATAGACAGTTCAAAAGACTGCCAACATTCTAAAGACAATTCAAAAGACTGCCAACATTCTAAATACAATTCAAAAGACTGCCAACATTCTAAAGACAATTCAAAAGACTGCCAACATTCTAAAGACAGTTTAAAAGACTGCCAACATTCTAAAGACAGTTCAAAAGACTGCCAACATTCTAAAGACAGTTTAAAAGACTGCCAACATTCTAAAGACTGCCAACATTCTATAGACAGTTCAAAAGACTGCCAACATTCTAAAGACAATTCAAAAGACTGCCAACATTCTAAAGACAGTTTAAAAGACTGCCAACATTCTAAAGACAATTCAAAAGGCTGCCAACATTCTGAAGACAATTCAAAAGGCTGCACACATTCTAAAGACAGTTTAAAAGACAGCCAACATTCTAAAGACTGCCAACATTCTAAAGACAGTTCAAAAGACTGCCAACATTCTAAAGACAATTCAAAAGACTGCCAACATTCTAAAGACAATTCAAAAGGCTGCCAACATTCTAAATACAGTTTAAAAGACTGCCAACATTCTAAAGACAGTTTAAAAGACTGCCAACATTCTAAAGACAATTCAAAAGACTGCCAACATTCTAAAGACAATTCAAAAGACTGCCAACATTCTAAAGACAGTTCAAAAGACTGCCAACATTCTAAAGACAGATTAAAAGACTGCCAACATTCTAAAGACAATTCAAAAGACTGCCAACATTCTAAAGACAATTCAAAAGACTGCCAACATTCTAAAGACAGTTCAAAAGACTGCCAACATTCTAAAGACAGTTTAAAAGACTGCCAACATTCTAAAGAATGCCAACATTCTATAGACAGCTCAAAAGACTGCCAACATTCTAAAGACAATTCAAAAGACTGCCAACATTCTAAAGACAGTTCAAAAGACTGCCAACATTCTAAAGACAGTTTAAAAGACTGCCAACATTCTACAGACTGCCAACATTCTATAGACAGCTCAAAAGACTGCTAACATTCTAAAGACAGTTCATAAGACTGCCAACATTCTAAAGACAATTCAAAGGACTGCCAACATTCTAAAGACAGTTTAAAAGACTGCCAACATTCTAAAGACAATTCAAAAGACTGCCAACATTCTAACGACAATTCAAAAGGCTGCCAACATTCTAAAGACAGTTTAAAAGACTGCCAATATTCTAAAGACAATTCAAAAGACTGCCAACATTCTAAAGACAGTTTAAAAGACTGCCAACATTCTAAATAGACTGCCAACATTCTAAAGACAATACAAAAGACTGCCAACATTCTAAAGACAATTCAAAAGACTGCCAACATTCTAAAGACAATTCAAAAGACTGCCAACATTCTAAAGACAGTTTAAAAGACTGCCAACATTCTAAAGTCAGTTCAAAAGACTGCCAACATTCTAAAGACAGTTTAAAAGACTGCCAACATTATAAAGACTGCCAACATTCTAAAGACAGTTCAAAAGACTGCCAACATTCTAAAGACAATTCAAAAGACTGCCAACATTCTAAAGACAGTTTAAAAGACTGCCAACATTCTAAAGACTGCCAACATTCTAAAGACAGTTCAAAAGACTGCCAACATTCTAAAGACAATTCAAAAGACTGCCAACATTCTAAAGACAATTCAAAAGGCTGCCAACATTCTAAAGACAATTCAAAAGACTGCCAACATTCTAAAGACAATTCAAAAGACTGCCAACATTCTAAAGACAGTTTAAAAGACTGCCAACATTCTAAAGACTGCCAACATTCTAAAGACAGTTCAAAAGACTGCCAACATTCTAAAGACAATTCAAAAGACTACCAACATTCTAAAGACAATTCAAAAGGCTGCCAACATTCTAAAGACAATTCAAATGACTGCCTACATTCTAAAGACAATTCAAAAGACTGCCAACATTCTAAAGACAGTTTAAAAGACTGCCAACATTCTAAAGACAATTCAAAAGACTGCCAACATTCTAAAGACAGTTTAAAAGACTGCCAACATTCTAAAGACAGTTTAAAAGACTGCCAACATTCTAAAGACAATTCAAAAGACTGCCAACATTCTAAAGACAAATCAAAAGGCTGCCAACATTCTAAAGACAGTTTAAAAGACTGCCAACATTCTAAAGACTTCCAACATTCTAAAGACAATTCAAAAGACTGCCAACATTCTAAAGACAATTCAAAAGGCTGCCAACATTCTAGAGACAGTTTAAAAGACTGCCAACATGCTAAAGACTGCCAACATTTATAGACAGTTCAAAAGACTGCCAACATTCTACAGACAGTTCAAAAGACTGCCAACATTCTAAAGACAATTCAAAAGACTCCAACATTCTAAAGACAATTCAAACGACTGCCAACATTCTAAAGACAATTCAAAAGACTGCCAACATTCTAAAGACAGTTTAAAAGACTGCCAACATTCTAAAGACTGCCAACATTCTATAGACAGTTCAAAAGACTGCCAACATTCTATAGACAGTTCAAAAGACTGCCAACATTCTAAAGACAATTCAAAAGACTGCCAACATTCTAAAGACAGTTTAAAAGACTGCCAACATTCTAATGACTGCCAACATTCTAAGGACAATTCAAAAGACTGCCAACATTCTACAGACAATTCAAAAGACTGCCAACATTCTAAAGACAGTTTAAAAGACTGCCAACATTCTAAAGACTGCCAACATTCTATAGACAGTTCAAAAGACTGCCAACATTCTATAGACAGTTCAAAAGACTGCCAACATTCTAAAGACAATTCAAAAGGCTGCCAACATTCTAAAGACAATTCAAATGACTGCCAACATTCTAAAGACAATTCAAAAGACTGCCAACATTCTAAAGACAGTTTAAAAGACTGCCAACATTCTAAAGACTGCCAACATTCTATAGACAGTTCAAAAGACTGCCAACATTCTAAAGACAATTCAAAAGACTGCCAATATTCTAAAGACAATTCAAAAGACTGCCAACATTCTAAAGACAATTCAAAAGACTGCCAACATTCTAAAGACAGTTTAAAAGACTGCCAACATTCTAAAGACTGCCAACATTCTATAGACAGTTCAAAAGACTGCCAACATTCTAAAGACAATTCAAAAGACTGCCAACATTCTAAAGACAGTTTAAAAGACTGCCAACATTCTAAAGACTGCCAACATTCTAAAGACAGTTCAAAAGACTGCCAACATTCTAAAGACAATTCAAAAGACTGCCAACATTCTAAAGACAATTCAAAAGGCTGCCAACATTCTAAAGACAATTCAAATGACTGCCAACATTCTAAAGACAATTCAAAAAACTGCCAACATTCTAAAGACAGTTTAAAAGACTGCCAACATTCTAAAGACAGTTTAAAAGACTGCCAACATTCTAAAGACTGCCAACATTCTATAGACAGTTCAAAAGACTGCCAACATTCTAAAGACAGTTTAAAAGACAGCCAACATTCTAAAGACAATTCAAAAGACTGCCAACATTCTAAAGACAATTCAAAAGACTGCCAACATTCTAAAGACAATTCAAAAGGCTGCCAACATTCTAAAGACAGTTTAAAAGACTGCCAACATACTAAAGACTGCCAACATTCTATAGACAGTTCAAAAGACTGCCAACATTCTATATAACAGTTCAAAAGACTGCCAACATTCTAAAGACAGTTCAAAAGACTGCCAACATTCTAAAGACAATTCAAAAGACTGCCAACATTCTAAAGACAGTTCAAAAGACTGCCAACATTCTAAAGACAATTCAAAAGACTGCCAACATTCTAAAGACAATTCAAAAGACTGCCAACATTCTAAAGACAGTTTAAAAGACTGCCAACATTCTAAAGACAATTCAAAAAGCTGCCCACATTCTAAAGACAGTTTAAAAGACTGCCAACATTCTAAAGACTGCCAACATTCTATAGACAGTTCAAAAGACTGCTAACATTCTATAGACAGTTCAAAAGACTGCCAACATTCTATAGACAGTTCAAAAGACTGCCAACATTCTAAAGACAATTCAAAAGACTGCCAACATTCTAAAGACAATGCAAAAGACTGCCAACATTCTAAAGACAGTTTAAAAGACTGCCAACATTCTAAAGACTGCCAACATTCTAAAGACAATTCAAAAGGCTGCCAACATTCTAAAGACAGTTTAAAAGACTGCCAACATTCTATAGACAGTTCAAAAGACTGCCAACATTCTATAGACAGTTCAAAAGACTGCCAACATTCTAAAGACAGTTCAAAAGACTGCCAACATTCTAAAGACAATTCAAAAGACTGCCAACATTCTAAAGACAATTCAAAAGACTGCCAATATTCTAAAGACAATTCAAAAGACTGCCAACATTCTAAAGACAATTCAAAAGACTGCCAACATTCTAAAGACAGTTTAAAAGACTGCCAACATTCTAAAGACTGCCAACATTCTATAGACAGTTCAAAAGACTGCCAACATTCTAAAGACAATTCAAAAGACTGCCAACATTCTAAAGACAGTTTAAAAGACTGCCAACATTCTAAAGACTGCCAACATTCTAAAGACAGTTCAAAAGACTGCCAACATTCTAAAGACAATTCAAAAGACTGCCAACATTCTAAAGACAATTCAAAAGGCTGCCAACATTCTAAAGACAATTCAAATGACTGCCAACATTCTAAAGACAATTCAAAAAACTGCCAACATTCTAAAGACAGTTTAAAAGACTGCCAACATTCTAAAGACAGTTTAAAAGACTGCCAACATTCTAAAGACTGCCAACATTCTATAGACAGTCCAAAAGACTGCCAACATTCTAAAGACAGTTTAAAAGACAGCCAACATTCTAAAGACAATTCAAAAGACTGCCAACATTCTAAAGACAATTCAAAAGACTGCCAACATTCTAAAGACAATTCAAAAGGCTGCCAACATTCTAAAGACAGTTTAAAAGACTGCCAACATACTAAAGACTGCCAACATTCTATAGACAGTTCAAAAGACTGTCAACATTCTATATAACAGTTCAAAAGACTGCCAACATTCTATAGACAGTTCAAAAGACTGCCAACATTCTAAAGACAATTCAAAAGACTGCCAACATTCTTAAGACAGTTCAAAAGACTGCCAACATTCTAAAGACAATTCAAAAGACTGCCAACATTCTAAAGACAATTCAAAAGACTGCCAACATTCTAAAGACAGTTTAAAAGACTGCCAACATTCTAAAGACAATTCAAAAAGCTGCCCACATTCTAAAGACAGTTTAAAAGACTGCCAACATTCTAAAGACTGCCAACATTCTATAGACAGTTCAAAAGACTGCTAACATTCTATAGACAGTTCAAAAGACTGCCAACATTCTATAGACAGTTCAAAAGACTGCCAACATTCTAAAGACAATTCAAAAGACTGCCAACATTCTAAAGACAGTTTAAAAGACTGCCAACATTCTAAAGACTGCCAACATTCTAAAGACAATTCAAAAGGCTGCCAACATTCTAAAGACAGTTTAAAAGACTGCCAACATTCTATAGACAGTTCAAAAGACTGCCAACATTCTATAGACAGTTCAAAAGACTGCCAACATTCTAAAGACAGTTCAAAAGACTGCCAACATTCTAAAGACAGTTCAAAAGACTGCCAACATTCTAAAGACAATTCAAAAGACTGCCAACATTCTAAAGACAATTCAAAAGACTGCCAACATTCTAAAGACAGTTCAAAAGACTGCCAACATTCTAAAGACAGTTCAAAAGACTGCCAACATTCTAAAGACAATTTCAAATGACTGCCAACATTCTAAAGACAATTCAAAAGGCTGTCAACATGCTAAAGACAATTCAAATGACTGCCAACATTCTAAAGACAATTCAAAAGACTGCCAACATTCTAAAAACAGTTTAAAAGACTGCCAACATTCTAAAGACAGTTTAAAAGACTGCCAACATTCTAAAGACTGCCAACATTCTATAGACAGTTCAAAAGACTGCCAACATTCCAAAGACAGTTTAAAAGACTGCCAACATTCTAAAGACAATTCAAAAGACTGGCAACATTCTAAAGACAATTCAAAAGACTGCCAACATTCTAAAGACAGTTTAAAAGACTGCCAACTTTCTAAAGACAATTCAAAAGACTGCCAACATTCTAAAGACAATTCAAAAGACTGCCAACATTCTAAAGACAATTCAAAAGACTGCCAACATTCTAAAGACAGTTTAAAAGACTGCCAACATTCTAAAGACTGCCAACATTCTATAGACAGTTCAAAAGACTGCCAACATTCTAAAGACAATTCAAAAGACTGCCAACATTCTAAAGACAGTTTAAAAGACTTCCAAGATTCTAAAGACTGCCAACATTCTAAAGACAGTTCAAAAGAGTGCCAACATTCTAAAGACAATTCAAATGACTGCCAACATTCTAAAGACAGATTAAAATACTGCCAACATTCTAAAGACTGCCAACATTCTATAGACAGTTCAAAAGACTGCCAACATTCTATAGACAGTTCAAAAGACTGCCAACATTCTAAAGACAATTCAAAAGACTGCCAACATTCTAAAGACAGTTTAAAAGACTGCCAACATTCAAATAGACAGTTCAAAAAACTGCCAACATTCTAAAGACAATTCAAAAGACTGCCAACATTCTAAAGACAGTTTAAAAGACTGCCAACATTCTAAAGACTGCCAACATTCTAAAGACAGTTCAAAAGACTGCCAACATTCTAAAGACAATACAAAAGACTGCCAACATTCTAAAGACAATTCAAAAGACTGCCAACATTCTAAAGACAGTTTAAAAGACTGCCAACATTCTAAAGACAATTCAAAAGACTGCCAACATTCTAAAGACAATTCAAAAGGCTGCCAACATTCTAAAGACAGTTTAAAAGACTGCCAACATTCTAAAGACTGCCAACATTCTAAAGACAATTCAAAAGACTGCCAACATTCTAAAGACAATTCAAAAGGCTGCCAACATTCTAAAGACAATTCAAATGACTGCCAACATTCTAAAGACAATTCAAGAGACTGCCAACATTCTAAAGTCAGTTTAAAAGACTGCCAACATTCTAAAGACTGCCAACATTCTATAGACAGTTCAAAAGACTGCCAACATTCTAAAGACAATTCAAAAGACTGCCAATATTCTAAAGACAATTCAAAAGACTGCCAACATTCTAAAGACAATTCAAAAGACTGCCAACATTCTAAAGACAGTTTAAAAGACTGCCAACATTCTAAAGACTGCCAACATTCTATAGACAGTTCAAAAGACTGTCAACATTCTAAAGACAATTCAAAAGACTGCCAACATTCTAAAGACAGTTTAAAAGACTGCCAACATTCTAAAGACTGCCAACATTCTAAAGACAGTTCAAAAGACTGCCAACATTCTAAAGACAATTCAAAAGACTGCCAACATTCTAAAGACAATTCAAAAGGCTGCCAACATTCTAAAGACAATTCAAATGACTGCCAACATTCTAAAGACAATTCAAAAAACTGCCAACATTCTAAAGACAGTTTAAAAGACTGCCAACATTCTAAAGACAGTTTAAAAGACTGCCAACATTCTAAAGACTGCCAACATTCTATAGACAGTTCAAAAGACTGCCAACATTCTAAAGACAGTTTAACAGACAGCCAACATTCTAAAGACAATTCAAAAGACTGCCAACATTCTAAAGACAATTCAAAAGACTGCCAACATTCTAAAGACAATTCAAAAGGCTGCCAGCATTCTATAGACAGTTCAAAAGACTGCCAACATTCTATATAACAGTTCAAAAGACTGCCAACATTCTATAGACAGTTCAAAAGACTGCCAACATTCTAAAGACAGTTTAAAAGACTGCCAACATTCTAAAGACTGCCAACATTCTATAGACAGTTCAAAAGACTGCTAACATTCTATAGACAGTTCAAAAGACTGCCAACATTCTATAGACAGTTCAAAAGACTGCCAACATTCTAAAGACAATTCAAAAGACTGCCAACATTCTAAAGACAATTCAAAAGACTGCCAACATTCTAAAGACAGTTTAAAAGACTGCCAACATTCTAAAGACTGCCAACATTCTAAAGACAATTCAAAAGGCTGCCAACATTCTAAAGACAGTTTAAAAGACTGCCAACATTCTATAGACAGTTCAAAAGACTGCCAACATTCTATAGACAGTTCAAAAGACTGCCAACATTCTAAAGACAGTTCAAAAGACTGCCAACATTCTAAAGACAATTCAAAAGACTGCCAACATTCTAAAGACAATTCAAAAGGCTGCCAACATTCTAAATACAGTTTAAAAGACTGCCAACATTCTAAAGACAGTTTAAAAGACTGCCAACATTCTAAAGACAATTCAAAAGACTGCCAACATTCTAAAGACAATTCAAAAGACTGCCAACATTCTAAAGACAGTTCAAAAGACTGCCAACATTCTAAAGACAGATTAAAAGACTGCCAACATTCTAAAGACAATTCAAAAGACTGCCAACATTCTAAAGACAATTCAAAAGACTGCCAACATTCTAAAGACAGTTCAAAAGACTGCCAACATTCTAAAGACAGTTTAAAAGACTGCCAACATTCTAAAGAATGCCAACATTCTATAGACAGCTCAAAAGACTGCCAACATTCTAAAGACAATTCAAAAGACTGCCAACATTCTAAAGACAGTTCAAAAGACTGCCAACATTCTAAAGACAGTTTAAAAGACTGCCAACATTCTACAGACTGCCAACATTCTATAGACAGCTCAAAAGACTGCTAACATTCTAAAGACAGTTCATAAGACTGCCAACATTCTAAAGACAATTCAAAGGACTGCCAACATTCTAAAGACAGTTTAAAAGACTGCCAACATTCTAAAGACAATTCAAAAGACTGCCAACATTCTAACGACAATTCAAAAGGCTGCCAACATTCTAAAGACAGTTTAAAAGACTGCCAATATTCTAAAGACAATTCAAAAGACTGCCAACATTCTAAAGACAGTTTAAAAGACTGCCAACATTCTAAATAGACTGCCAACATTCTAAAGACAATACAAAAGACTGCCAACATTCTAAAGACAATTCAAAAGACTGCCAACATTCTAAAGACAATTCAAAAGACTGCCAACATTCTAAAGACAGTTTAAAAGACTGCCAACATTCTAAAGTCAGTTCAAAAGACTGCCAACATTCTAAAGACAGTTTAAAAGACTGCCAACATTATAAAGACTGCCAACATTCTAAAGACAGTTCAAAAGACTGCCAACATTCTAAAGACAATTCAAAAGACTGCCAACATTCTAAAGACAGTTTAAAAGACTGCCAACATTCTAAAGACTGCCAACATTCTAAAGACAGTTCAAAAGACTGCCAACATTCTAAAGACAATTCAAAAGACTGCCAACATTCTAAAGACAATTCAAAAGGCTGCCAACATTCTAAATACAATTCAAAAGACTGCCAACATTCTAAAGACAATTCAAAAGACTGCCAACATTCTAAAGACAGTTTAAAAGACTGCCAACATTCTAAAGACTGCCAACATTCTAAAGACAGTTCAAAAGACTGCCAACATTCTAAAGACAATTCAAAAGACTACCAACATTCTAAAGACAATTCAAAAGGCTGCCAACATTCTAAAGACAATTCAAATGACTGCCTACATTCTAAAGACAATTCAAAAGACTGCCAACATTCTAAAGACAGTTTAAAAGACTGCCAACATTCTAAAGACAATTCAAAAGACTGCCAACATTCTAAAGACTGCCAACATTCTAAAGACAATTCAAAAGGCTGCCAACATTCTAAAGACAGTTTAAAAGACTGCCAACATTCTATAGACAGTTCAAAAGACTGCCAACATTCTATAGACAGTTCAAAAGACTGCCAACATTCTAAAGACAGTTCAAAAGACTGCCAACATTCTAAAGACAGTTCAAAACACTGCCAACATTCTAAAGACAATTCAAAAGACTGCCAACATTCTAAAGACAATTCAAAAGACTGCCAACATTCTAAAGACAATTCAAAAGACTGCCAACATTCTAAAGACAGTTCAAAAGACTGCCAACATTCTAAAGACAATTTCAAAAGACTGCCAACATTCTAAAGACAATTCAAAAGGCTGCCAACATGCTAAAGACAATTCAAATGACTGCCAACATTCTAAAGACAATTCAAAAGACTGCCAACATTCTAAAAACAGTTTAAAAGACTGCCAACATTCTAAAGACAGTTTAAAAGACTGCCAACATTCTAAAGACTGCCAACATTCTATAGACAGTTCAAAAGACTGCCAACATTCTAAAGACAGTTTAAAAGACTGCCAACATTCTAAAGACAATTCAAAAGACTGGCAACATTCTAAAGACAATTCAAAAGACTGCCAACATTCTAAAGACAGTTTAAAAGACTGCCAACTTTCTAAAGACAATTCAAAAGACTGCCAACATTCTAAAGACAATTCAAAAGACTGCCAACATTCTAAAGACAATTCAAAAGACTGCCAACATTCTAAAGACAGTTTAAAAGACTGCCAACATTCTAAAGACTGCCAACATTCTATAGACAGTTCAAAAGACTGCCAACATTCTAAAGACAATTCAAAAGACTGCCAACATTCTAAAGACAGTTTAAAAGACTGCCAACATTCTAAAGACTGCCAACATTCTAAAGACAGTTTAAAAGACTGCCAACTTTCTAAAGACAATTCAAAAGACTGCCAACATTCTAAAGACAATTCAAAAGACTGCCAACATTCTAAAGACAGTTTAAAAGACTGCCAACATTCTAAAGACAATTCAAACGACTGACAACATTCTAAAGACAATTCAAAAGGCTGCCAACATTCTAAAGACAGTTCAAAAGACTGCCAACATTCTAAAGACAGTTTAAAAGACTGCCAACATTCTAAAGACTGCCAACATTCTATAGACAATTCAAAAGTGCCAACATTCTAAAGACAGTATAAAAGACTGCCAACATTCTAAAGACTGCCAACATTCTAAAGACAGTTCAAAAGACTGCCAACATTCTAAAGACAATTCAAAAGACTGCCAACATTCTAAAGATAATTCAAAAGGCTGCCAACATTCTAAAGACAGTTTAAAAGACTGCCAACATTCTAAAGACTGCCAACATTCTAAAGACAGTTTAAAAGACTGCCAACATTCTAAAGACAATTCAAAAGACTGCCAACATTCTAAAGACAATTTCTAAAGACTGCCAACATTCTAAAGACAATTCAAAAGACTGCCAACATTCTAAAGACAGTTTAAAAGACTGCCAACATTCTAAAGACTGCCAACATTCTATAGACAGTTCAAAAGACTGCCAACATTCTATAGACAGTTCAAAAGACTGCCAACATTCTAAAGACAATTCAAAAGACTGCCAACATTCTAAATACAATTCAAAAGACTGCCAACATTCTAAAGACAATTCAAAAGACTGCCAACATTCTAAAGACAGTTTAAAAGACTGCCAACATTCTAAAGACAGTTCAAAAGACTGCCAACATTCTAAAGACAGTTTAAAAGACTGCCAACATTCTAAAGACTGCCAACATTCTATAGACAGTTCAAAAGACTGCCAACATTCTAAAGACAATTCAAAAGACTGCCAACATTCTAAAGACAGTTTAAAAGACTGCCAACATTCTAAAGACAATTCAAAAGGCTGCCAACATTCTGAAGACAATTCAAAAGGCTGCACACATTCTAAAGACAGTTTAAAAGACAGCCAACATTCTAAAGACTGCCAACATTCTAAAGACAGTTCAAAAGACTGCCAACATTCTAAAGACAATTCAAAAGACTGCCAACATTCTAAAGACAATTCAAAAGGCTGCCAACATTCTAAATACAGTTTAAAAGACTGCCAACATTCTAAAGACAGTTTAAAAGACTGCCAACATTCTAAAGACAATTCAAAAGACTGCCAACATTCTAAAGACAATTCAAAAGACTGCCAACATTCTAAAGACAGTTCAAAAGACTGCCAACATTCTAAAGACAGATTAAAAGACTGCCAACATTCTAAAGACAATTCAAAAGACTGCCAACATTCTAAAGACAATTCAAAAGACTGCCAACATTCTAAAGACAGTTCAAAAGACTGCCAACATTCTAAAGACAGTTTAAAAGACTGCCAACATTCTAAAGAATGCCAACATTCTACAGACAGCTCAAAAGACTGCCAACATTCTAAAGACAATTCAAAAGACTGCCAACATTCTAAAGACAGTTCAAAAGACTGCCAACATTCTAAAGACAGTTTAAAAGACTGCCAACATTCTACAGACTGCCAACATTCTATAGACAGCTCAAAAGACTGCTAACATTCTAAAGACAGTTCATAAGACTGCCAACATTCTAAAGACAATTCAAAGGACTGCCAACATTCTAAAGACAGTTTAAAAGACTGCCAACATTCTAAAGACAATTCAAAAGACTGCCAACATTCTAACGACAATTCAAAAGGCTGCCAACATTCTAAAGACAGTTTAAAAGACTGCCAATATTCTAAAGACAATTCAAAAGACTGCCAACATTCTAAAGACAGTTTAAAAGACTGCCAACATTCTAAATAGACTGCCAACATTCTAAAGACAATACAAAAGACTGCCAACATTCTAAAGACAATTCAAAAGACTGCCAACATTCTAAAGACAATTCAAAAGACTGCCAACATTCTAAAGACAGTTTAAAAGACTGCCAACATTCTAAAGTCAGTTCAAAAGACTGCCAACATTCTAAAGACAGTTTAAAAGACTGCCAACATTATAAAGACTGCCAACATTCTAAAGACAGTTCAAAAGACTGCCAACATTCTAAAGACAATTCAAAAGACTGCCAACATTCTAAAGACAGTTTAAAAGACTGCCAACATTCTAAAGACTGCCAACATTCTAAAGACAGTTCAAAAGACTGCCAACATTCTAAAGACAATTCAAAAGACTGCCAACATTCTAAAGACAATTCAAAAGGCTGCCAACATTCTAAAGACAATTCAAAAGACTGCCAACATTCTAAAGACAATTCAAAAGACTGCCAACATTCTAAAGACAGTTTAAAAGACTGCCAACATTCTAAAGACTGCCAACATTCTAAAGACAGTTCAAAAGACTGCCAACATTCTAAAGACAATTCAAAAGACTACCAACATTCTAAAGACAATTCAAAAGGCTGCCAACATTCTAAAGACAATTCAAATGACTGCCTACATTCTAAAGACAATTCAAAAGACTGCCAACATTCTAAAGACAGTTTAAAAGACTGCCAACATTCTAAAGACAATTCAAAAGACTGCCAACATTCTAAAGACAGTTTAAAAGACTGCCAACATTCTAAAGACAGTTTAAAAGACTGCCAACATTCTAAAGACAATTCAAAAGACTGCCAACATTCTAAAGACAAATCAAAAGGCTGCCAACATTCTAAAGACAGTTTAAAAGACTGCCAACATTCTAAAGACTTCCAACATTCTAAAGACAATTCAAAAGACTGCCAACATTCTAAAGACAATTCAAAAGGCTGCCAACATTCTAGAGACAGTTTAAAAGACTGCCAACATGCTAAAGACTGCCAACATTTATAGACAGTTCAAAAGACTGCCAACATTCTACAGACAGTTCAAAAGACTGCCAACATTCTAAAGACAATTCAAAAGACTCCAACATTCTAAAGACAATTCAAACGACTGCCAACATTCTAAAGACAATTCAAAAGACTGCCAACATTCTAAAGACAGTTTAAAAGACTGCCAACATTCTAAAGACTGCCAACATTCTATAGACAGTTCAAAAGACTGCCAACATTCTATAGACAGTTCAAAAGACTGCCAACATTCTAAAGACAATTCAAAAGACTGCCAACATTCTAAAGACAGTTTAAAAGACTGCCAACATTCTAATGACTGCCAACATTCTAAGGACAATTCAAAAGACTGCCAACATTCTACAGACAATTCAAAAGACTGCCAACATTCTAAAGACAGTTTAAAAGACTGCCAACATTCTAAAGACTGCCAACATTCTATAGACAGTTCAAAAGACTGCCAACATTCTATAGACAGTTCAAAAGACTGCCAACATTCTAAAGACAATTCAAAAGGCTGCCAACATTCTAAAGACAATTCAAATGACTGCCAACATTCTAAAGACAATTCAAAAGACTGCCAACATTCTAAAGACAGTTTAAAAGACTGCCAACATTCTAAAGACTGCCAACATTCTATAGACAGTTCAAAAGACTGCCAACATTCTAAAGACAATTCAAAAGACTGCCAATATTCTAAAGACAATTCAAAAGACTGCCAACATTCTAAAGACAATTCAAAAGACTGCCAACATTCTAAAGACAGTTTAAAAGACTGCCAACATTCTAAAGACTGCCAACATTCTATAGACAGTTCAAAAGACTGCCAACATTCTAAAGACAATTCAAAAGACTGCCAACATTCTAAAGACAGTTTAAAAGACTGCCAACATTCTAAAGACTGCCAACATTCTAAAGACAGTTCAAAAGACTGCCAACATTCTAAAGACAATTCAAAAGACTGCCAACATTCTAAAGACAATTCAAAAGGCTGCCAACATTCTAAAGACAATTCAAATGACTGCCAACATTCTAAAGACAATTCAAAAAACTGCCAACATTCTAAAGACAGTTTAAAAGACTGCCAACATTCTAAAGACAGTTTAAAAGACTGCCAACATTCTAAAGACTGCCAACATTCTATAGACAGTTCAAAAGACTGCCAACATTCTAAAGACAGTTTAAAAGACAGCCAACATTCTAAAGACAATTCAAAAGACTGCCAACATTCTAAAGACAATTCAAAAGACTGCCAACATTCTAAAGACAATTCAAAAGGCTGCCAACATTCTAAAGACAGTTTAAAAGACTGCCAACATACTAAAGACTGCCAACATTCTATAGACAGTTCAAAAGACTGCCAACATTCTATATAACAGTTCAAAAGACTGCCAACATTCTAAAGACAGTTCAAAAGACTGCCAACATTCTAAAGACAATTCAAAAGACTGCCAACATTCTAAAGACAGTTCAAAAGACTGCCAACATTCTAAAGACAATTCAAAAGACTGCCAACATTCTAAAGACAATTCAAAAGACTGCCAACATTCTAAAGACAGTTTAAAAGACTGCCAACATTCTAAAGACAATTCAAAAAGCTGCCCACATTCTAAAGACAGTTTAAAAGACTGCCAACATTCTAAAGACTGCCAACATTCTATAGACAGTTCAAAAGACTGCTAACATTCTATAGACAGTTCAAAAGACTGCCAACATTCTATAGACAGTTCAAAAGACTGCCAACATTCTAAAGACAATTCAAAAGACTGCCAACATTCTAAAGACAATGCAAAAGACTGCCAACATTCTAAAGACAATTCAAAAAACTGCCAACATTCTAAAGACAGTTTAAAAGACTGCCAACATTCTAAAGACAGTTTAAAAGACTGCCAACATTCTAAAGACTGCCAACATTCTATAGACAGTCCAAAAGACTGCCAACATTCTAAAGACAGTTTAAAAGACAGCCAACATTCTAAAGACAATTCAAAAGACTGCCAACATTCTAAAGACAATTCAAAAGACTGCCAACATTCTAAAGACAATTCAAAAGGCTGCCAACATTCTAAAGACAGTTTAAAAGACTGCCAACATACTAAAGACTGCCAACATTCTATAGACAGTTCAAAAGACTGTCAACATTCTATATAACAGTTCAAAAGACTGCCAACATTCTATAGACAGTTCAAAAGACTGCCAACATTCTAAAGACAATTCAAAAGACTGCCAACATTCTTAAGACAGTTCAAAAGACTGCCAACATTCTAAAGACAATTCAAAAGACTGCCAACATTCTAAAGACAATTCAAAAGACTGCCAACATTCTAAAGACAGTTTAAAAGACTGCCAACATTCTAAAGACAATTCAAAAAGCTGCCCACATTCTAAAGACAGTTTAAAAGACTGCCAACATTCTAAAGACTGCCAACATTCTATAGACAGTTCAAAAGACTGCTAACATTCTATAGACAGTTCAAAAGACTGCCAACATTCTATAGACAGTTCAAAAGACTGCCAACATTCTAAAGACAATTCAAAAGACTGCCAACATTCTAAAGACAGTTTAAAAGACTGCCAACATTCTAAAGACTGCCAACATTCTAAAGACAATTCAAAAGGCTGCCAACATTCTAAAGACAGTTTAAAAGACTGCCAACATTCTATAGACAGTTCAAAAGACTGCCAACATTCTATAGACAGTTCAAAAGACTGCCAACATTCTAAAGACAGTTCAAAAGACTGCCAACATTCTAAAGACAGTTCAAAAGACTGCCAACATTCTAAAGACAATTCAAAAGACTGCCAACATTCTAAAGACAATTCAAAAGACTGCCAACATTCTAAAGACAGTTCAAAAGACTGCCAACATTCTAAAGACAGTTCAAAAGACTGCCAACATTCTAAAGACAATTTCAAATGACTGCCAACATTCTAAAGACAATTCAAAAGGCTGTCAACATGCTAAAGACAATTCAAATGACTGCCAACATTCTAAAGACAATTCAAAAGACTGCCAACATTCTAAAAACAGTTTAAAAGACTGCCAACATTCTAAAGACAGTTTAAAAGACTGCCAACATTCTAAAGACTGCCAACATTCTATAGACAGTTCAAAAGACTGCCAACATTCCAAAGACAGTTTAAAAGACTGCCAACATTCTAAAGACAATTCAAAAGACTGGCAACATTCTAAAGACAATTCAAAAGACTGCCAACATTCTAAAGACAGTTTAAAAGACTGCCAACTTTCTAAAGACAATTCAAAAGACTGCCAACATTCTAAAGACAATTCAAAAGACTGCCAACATTCTAAAGACAATTCAAAAGACTGCCAACATTCTAAAGACAGTTTAAAAGACTGCCAACATTCTAAAGACTGCCAACATTCTATAGACAGTTCAAAAGACTGCCAACATTCTAAAGACAATTCAAAAGACTGCCAACATTCTAAAGACAGTTTAAAAGACTTCCAAGATTCTAAAGACTGCCAACATTCTAAAGACAGTTCAAAAGAGTGCCAACATTCTAAAGACAATTCAAATGACTGCCAACATTCTAAAGACAGATTAAAATACTGCCAACATTCTAAAGACTGCCAACATTCTATAGACAGTTCAAAAGACTGCCAACATTCTATAGACAGTTCAAAAGACTGCCAACATTCTAAAGACAATTCAAAAGACTGCCAACATTCTAAAGACAGTTTAAAAGACTGCCAACATTCAAATAGACAGTTCAAAAAACTGCCAACATTCTAAAGACAATTCAAAAGACTGCCAACATTCTAAAGACAGTTTAAAAGACTGCCAACATTCTAAAGACTGCCAACATTCTAAAGACAGTTCAAAAGACTGCCAACATTCTAAAGACAATACAAAAGACTGCCAACATTCTAAAGACAATTCAAAAGACTGCCAACATTCTAAAGACAGTTTAAAAGACTGCCAACATTCTAAAGACAATTCAAAAGACTGCCAACATTCTAAAGACAATTCAAAAGGCTGCCAACATTCTAAAGACAGTTTAAAAGACTGCCAACATTCTAAAGACTGCCAACATTCTAAAGACAATTCAAAAGACTGCCAACATTCTAAAGACAATTCAAAAGGCTGCCAACATTCTAAAGACAATTCAAATGACTGCCAACATTCTAAAGACAATTCAAGAGACTGCCAACATTCTAAAGTCAGTTTAAAAGACTGCCAACATTCTAAAGACTGCCAACATTCTATAGACAGTTCAAAAGACTGCCAACATTCTAAAGACAATTCAAAAGACTGCCAATATTCTAAAGACAATTCAAAAGACTGCCAACATTCTAAAGACAATTCAAAAGACTGCCAACATTCTAAAGACAGTTTAAAAGACTGCCAACATTCTAAAGACTGCCAACATTCTATAGACAGTTCAAAAGACTGTCAACATTCTAAAGACAATTCAAAAGACTGCCAACATTCTAAAGACAGTTTAAAAGACTGCCAACATTCTAAAGACTGCCAACATTCTAAAGACAGTTCAAAAGACTGCCAACATTCTAAAGACAATTCAAAAGACTGCCAACATTCTAAAGACAATTCAAAAGGCTGCCAACATTCTAAAGACAATTCAAATGACTGCCAACATTCTAAAGACAATTCAAAAAACTGCCAACATTCTAAAGACAGTTTAAAAGACTGCCAACATTCTAAAGACAGTTTAAAAGACTGCCAACATTCTAAAGACTGCCAACATTCTATAGACAGTTCAAAAGACTGCCAACATTCTAAAGACAGTTTAACAGACAGCCAACATTCTAAAGACAATTCAAAAGACTGCCAACATTCTAAAGACAATTCAAAAGACTGCCAACATTCTAAAGACAATTCAAAAGGCTGCCAGCATTCTATAGACAGTTCAAAAGACTGCCAACATTCTATATAACAGTTCAAAAGACTGCCAACATTCTATAGACAGTTCAAAAGACTGCCAACATTCTAAAGACAGTTTAAAAGACTGCCAACATTCTAAAGACTGCCAACATTCTATAGACAGTTCAAAAGACTGCTAACATTCTATAGACAGTTCAAAAGACTGCCAACATTCTATAGACAGTTCAAAAGACTGCCAACATTCTAAAGACAATTCAAAAGACTGCCAACATTCTAAAGACAATTCAAAAGACTGCCAACATTCTAAAGACAGTTTAAAAGACTGCCAACATTCTAAAGACTGCCAACATTCTAAAGACAATTCAAAAGGCTGCCAACATTCTAAAGACAGTTTAAAAGACTGCCAACATTCTATAGACAGTTCAAAAGACTGCCAACATTCTATAGACAGTTCAAAAGACTGCCAACATTCTAAAGACAGTTCAAAAGACTGCCAACATTCTAAAGACAATTCAAAAGACTGCCAACATTCTAAAGACAATTCAAAAGGCTGCCAACATTCTAAATACAGTTTAAAAGACTGCCAACATTCTAAAGACAGTTTAAAAGACTGCCAACATTCTAAAGACAATTCAAAAGACTGCCAACATTCTAAAGACAATTCAAAAGACTGCCAACATTCTAAAGACAGTTCAAAAGACTGCCAACATTCTAAAGACAGATTAAAAGACTGCCAACATTCTAAAGACAATTCAAAAGACTGCCAACATTCTAAAGACAATTCAAAAGACTGCCAACATTCTAAAGACAGTTCAAAAGACTGCCAACATTCTAAAGACAGTTTAAAAGACTGCCAACATTCTAAAGAATGCCAACATTCTATAGACAGCTCAAAAGACTGCCAACATTCTAAAGACAATTCAAAAGACTGCCAACATTCTAAAGACAGTTCAAAAGACTGCCAACATTCTAAAGACAGTTTAAAAGACTGCCAACATTCTACAGACTGCCAACATTCTATAGACAGCTCAAAAGACTGCTAACATTCTAAAGACAGTTCATAAGACTGCCAACATTCTAAAGACAATTCAAAGGACTGCCAACATTCTAAAGACAGTTTAAAAGACTGCCAACATTCTAAAGACAATTCAAAAGACTGCCAACATTCTAACGACAATTCAAAAGGCTGCCAACATTCTAAAGACAGTTTAAAAGACTGCCAATATTCTAAAGACAATTCAAAAGACTGCCAACATTCTAAAGACAGTTTAAAAGACTGCCAACATTCTAAATAGACTGCCAACATTCTAAAGACAATACAAAAGACTGCCAACATTCTAAAGACAATTCAAAAGACTGCCAACATTCTAAAGACAATTCAAAAGACTGCCAACATTCTAAAGACAGTTTAAAAGACTGCCAACATTCTAAAGTCAGTTCAAAAGACTGCCAACATTCTAAAGACAGTTTAAAAGACTGCCAACATTATAAAGACTGCCAACATTCTAAAGACAGTTCAAAAGACTGCCAACATTCTAAAGACAATTCAAAAGACTGCCAACATTCTAAAGACAGTTTAAAAGACTGCCAACATTCTAAAGACTGCCAACATTCTAAAGACAGTTCAAAAGACTGCCAACATTCTAAAGACAATTCAAAAGACTGCCAACATTCTAAAGACAATTCAAAAGGCTGCCAACATTCTAAAGACAATTCAAAAGACTGCCAACATTCTAAAGACAATTCAAAAGACTGCCAACATTCTAAAGACAGTTTAAAAGACTGCCAACATTCTAAAGACTGCCAACATTCTAAAGACAGTTCAAAAGACTGCCAACATTCTAAAGACAATTCAAAAGACTACCAACATTCTAAAGACAATTCAAAAGGCTGCCAACATTCTAAAGACAATTCAAATGACTGCCTACATTCTAAAGACAATTCAAAAGACTGCCAACATTCTAAAGACAGTTTAAAAGACTGCCAACATTCTAAAGACAATTCAAAAGACTGCCAACATTCTAAAGACTGCCAACATTCTAAAGACAATTCAAAAGGCTGCCAACATTCTAAAGACAGTTTAAAAGACTGCCAACATTCTATAGACAGTTCAAAAGACTGCCAACATTCTATAGACAGTTCAAAAGACTGCCAACATTCTAAAGACAGTTCAAAAGACTGCCAACATTCTAAAGACAGTTCAAAACACTGCCAACATTCTAAAGACAATTCAAAAGACTGCCAACATTCTAAAGACAATTCAAAAGACTGCCAACATTCTAAAGACAATTCAAAAGACTGCCAACATTCTAAAGACAGTTCAAAAGACTGCCAACATTCTAAAGACAATTTCAAAAGACTGCCAACATTCTAAAGACAATTCAAAAGGCTGCCAACATGCTAAAGACAATTCAAATGACTGCCAACATTCTAAAGACAATTCAAAAGACTGCCAACATTCTAAAAACAGTTTAAAAGACTGCCAACATTCTAAAGACAGTTTAAAAGACTGCCAACATTCTAAAGACTGCCAACATTCTATAGACAGTTCAAAAGACTGCCAACATTCTAAAGACAGTTTAAAAGACTGCCAACATTCTAAAGACAATTCAAAAGACTGGCAACATTCTAAAGACAATTCAAAAGACTGCCAACATTCTAAAGACAGTTTAAAAGACTGCCAACTTTCTAAAGACAATTCAAAAGACTGCCAACATTCTAAAGACAATTCAAAAGACTGCCAACATTCTAAAGACAATTCAAAAGACTGCCAACATTCTAAAGACAGTTTAAAAGACTGCCAACATTCTAAAGACTGCCAACATTCTATAGACAGTTCAAAAGACTGCCAACATTCTAAAGACAATTCAAAAGACTGCCAACATTCTAAAGACAGTTTAAAAGACTGCCAACATTCTAAAGACTGCCAACATTCTAAAGACAGTTTAAAAGACTGCCAACTTTCTAAAGACAATTCAAAAGACTGCCAACATTCTAAAGACAATTCAAAAGACTGCCAACATTCTAAAGACAGTTTAAAAGACTGCCAACATTCTAAAGACAATTCAAACGACTGACAACATTCTAAAGACAATTCAAAAGGCTGCCAACATTCTAAAGACAGTTCAAAAGACTGCCAACATTCTAAAGACAGTTTAAAAGACTGCCAACATTCTAAAGACTGCCAACATTCTATAGACAATTCAAAAGTGCCAACATTCTAAAGACAGTATAAAAGACTGCCAACATTCTAAAGACTGCCAACATTCTAAAGACAGTTCAAAAGACTGCCAACATTCTAAAGACAATTCAAAAGACTGCCAACATTCTAAAGATAATTCAAAAGGCTGCCAACATTCTAAAGACAGTTTAAAAGACTGCCAACATTCTAAAGACTGCCAACATTCTAAAGACAGTTTAAAAGACTGCCAACATTCTAAAGACAATTCAAAAGACTGCCAACATTCTAAAGACAATTTCTAAAGACTGCCAACATTCTAAAGACAATTCAAAAGACTGCCAACATTCTAAAGACAGTTTAAAAGACTGCCAACATTCTAAAGACTGCCAACATTCTATAGACAGTTCAAAAGACTGCCAACATTCTATAGACAGTTCAAAAGACTGCCAACATTCTAAAGACAATTCAAAAGACTGCCAACATTCTAAATACAATTCAAAAGACTGCCAACATTCTAAAGACAATTCAAAAGACTGCCAACATTCTAAAGACAGTTTAAAAGACTGCCAACATTCTAAAGACAGTTCAAAAGACTGCCAACATTCTAAAGACAGTTTAAAAGACTGCCAACATTCTAAAGACTGCCAACATTCTATAGACAGTTCAAAAGACTGCCAACATTCTAAAGACAATTCAAAAGACTGCCAACATTCTAAAGACAGTTTAAAAGACTGCCAACATTCTAAAGACAATTCAAAAGGCTGCCAACATTCTGAAGACAATTCAAAAGGCTGCACACATTCTAAAGACAGTTTAAAAGACAGCCAACATTCTAAAGACTGCCAACATTCTAAAGACAGTTCAAAAGACTGCCAACATTCTAAAGACAATTCAAAAGACTGCCAACATTCTAAAGACAATTCAAAAGGCTGCCAACATTCTAAATACAGTTTAAAAGACTGCCAACATTCTAAAGACAGTTTAAAAGACTGCCAACATTCTAAAGACAATTCAAAAGACTGCCAACATTCTAAAGACAATTCAAAAGACTGCCAACATTCTAAAGACAGTTCAAAAGACTGCCAACATTCTAAAGACAGATTAAAAGACTGCCAACATTCTAAAGACAATTCAAAAGACTGCCAACATTCTAAAGACAATTCAAAAGACTGCCAACATTCTAAAGACAGTTCAAAAGACTGCCAACATTCTAAAGACAGTTTAAAAGACTGCCAACATTCTAAAGAATGCCAACATTCTACAGACAGCTCAAAAGACTGCCAACATTCTAAAGACAATTCAAAAGACTGCCAACATTCTAAAGACAGTTCAAAAGACTGCCAACATTCTAAAGACAGTTTAAAAGACTGCCAACATTCTACAGACTGCCAACATTCTATAGACAGCTCAAAAGACTGCTAACATTCTAAAGACAGTTCATAAGACTGCCAACATTCTAAAGACAATTCAAAGGACTGCCAACATTCTAAAGACAGTTTAAAAGACTGCCAACATTCTAAAGACAATTCAAAAGACTGCCAACATTCTAACGACAATTCAAAAGGCTGCCAACATTCTAAAGACAGTTTAAAAGACTGCCAATATTCTAAAGACAATTCAAAAGACTGCCAACATTCTAAAGACAGTTTAAAAGACTGCCAACATTCTAAATAGACTGCCAACATTCTAAAGACAATACAAAAGACTGCCAACATTCTAAAGACAATTCAAAAGACTGCCAACATTCTAAAGACAATTCAAAAGACTGCCAACATTCTAAAGACAGTTTAAAAGACTGCCAACATTCTAAAGTCAGTTCAAAAGACTGCCAACATTCTAAAGACAGTTTAAAAGACTGCCAACATTATAAAGACTGCCAACATTCTAAAGACAGTTCAAAAGACTGCCAACATTCTAAAGACAATTCAAAAGACTGCCAACATTCTAAAGACAGTTTAAAAGACTGCCAACATTCTAAAGACTGCCAACATTCTAAAGACAGTTCAAAAGACTGCCAACATTCTAAAGACAATTCAAAAGACTGCCAACATTCTAAAGACAATTCAAAAGGCTGCCAACATTCTAAAGACAATTCAAAAGACTGCCAACATTCTAAAGACAATTCAAAAGACTGCCAACATTCTAAAGACAGTTTAAAAGACTGCCAACATTCTAAAGACTGCCAACATTCTAAAGACAGTTCAAAAGACTGCCAACATTCTAAAGACAATTCAAAAGACTACCAACATTCTAAAGACAATTCAAAAGGCTGCCAACATTCTAAAGACAATTCAAATGACTGCCTACATTCTAAAGACAATTCAAAAGACTGCCAACATTCTAAAGACAGTTTAAAAGACTGCCAACATTCTAAAGACAATTCAAAAGACTGCCAACATTCTAAAGACAGTTTAAAAGACTGCCAACATTCTAAAGACAGTTTAAAAGACTGCCAACATTCTAAAGACAATTCAAAAGACTGCCAACATTCTAAAGACAAATCAAAAGGCTGCCAACATTCTAAAGACAGTTTAAAAGACTGCCAACATTCTAAAGACTTCCAACATTCTAAAGACAATTCAAAAGACTGCCAACATTCTAAAGACAATTCAAAAGGCTGCCAACATTCTAGAGACAGTTTAAAAGACTGCCAACATGCTAAAGACTGCCAACATTTATAGACAGTTCAAAAGACTGCCAACATTCTACAGACAGTTCAAAAGACTGCCAACATTCTAAAGACAATTCAAAAGACTCCAACATTCTAAAGACAATTCAAACGACTGCCAACATTCTAAAGACAATTCAAAAGACTGCCAACATTCTAAAGACAGTTTAAAAGACTGCCAACATTCTAAAGACTGCCAACATTCTATAGACAGTTCAAAAGACTGCCAACATTCTATAGACAGTTCAAAAGACTGCCAACATTCTAAAGACAATTCAAAAGACTGCCAACATTCTAAAGACAGTTTAAAAGACTGCCAACATTCTAATGACTGCCAACATTCTAAGGACAATTCAAAAGACTGCCAACATTCTACAGACAATTCAAAAGACTGCCAACATTCTAAAGACAGTTTAAAAGACTGCCAACATTCTAAAGACTGCCAACATTCTATAGACAGTTCAAAAGACTGCCAACATTCTATAGACAGTTCAAAAGACTGCCAACATTCTAAAGACAATTCAAAAGGCTGCCAACATTCTAAAGACAATTCAAATGACTGCCAACATTCTAAAGACAATTCAAAAGACTGCCAACATTCTAAAGACAGTTTAAAAGACTGCCAACATTCTAAAGACTGCCAACATTCTATAGACAGTTCAAAAGACTGCCAACATTCTAAAGACAATTCAAAAGACTGCCAATATTCTAAAGACAATTCAAAAGACTGCCAACATTCTAAAGACAATTCAAAAGACTGCCAACATTCTAAAGACAGTTTAAAAGACTGCCAACATTCTAAAGACTGCCAACATTCTATAGACAGTTCAAAAGACTGCCAACATTCTAAAGACAATTCAAAAGACTGCCAACATTCTAAAGACAGTTTAAAAGACTGCCAACATTCTAAAGACTGCCAACATTCTAAAGACAGTTCAAAAGACTGCCAACATTCTAAAGACAATTCAAAAGACTGCCAACATTCTAAAGACAATTCAAAAGGCTGCCAACATTCTAAAGACAATTCAAATGACTGCCAACATTCTAAAGACAATTCAAAAAACTGCCAACATTCTAAAGACAGTTTAAAAGACTGCCAACATTCTAAAGACAGTTTAAAAGACTGCCAACATTCTAAAGACTGCCAACATTCTATAGACAGTTCAAAAGACTGCCAACATTCTAAAGACAGTTTAAAAGACAGCCAACATTCTAAAGACAATTCAAAAGACTGCCAACATTCTAAAGACAATTCAAAAGACTGCCAACATTCTAAAGACAATTCAAAAGGCTGCCAACATTCTAAAGACAGTTTAAAAGACTGCCAACATACTAAAGACTGCCAACATTCTATAGACAGTTCAAAAGACTGCCAACATTCTATATAACAGTTCAAAAGACTGCCAACATTCTAAAGACAGTTCAAAAGACTGCCAACATTCTAAAGACAATTCAAAAGACTGCCAACATTCTAAAGACAGTTCAAAAGACTGCCAACATTCTAAAGACAATTCAAAAGACTGCCAACATTCTAAAGACAATTCAAAAGGCTGCCAACATTCTAAAGACAGTTTAAAAGACTGCCAACATACTAAAGACTGCCAACATTCTATAGACAGTTCAAAAGACTGCCAACATTCTATATAACAGTTCAAAAGACTGCCAACATTCTAAAGACAGTTCAAAAGACTGCCAACATTCTAAAGACAATTCAAAAGACTGCCAACATTCTAAAGACAGTTCAAAAGACTGCCAACATTCTAAAGACAATTCAAAAGACTGCCAACATTCTAAAGACAATTCAAAAGACTGCCAACATTCTAAAGACAGTTTAAAAGACTGCCAACATTCTAAAGACAATTCAAAAAGCTGCCCACATTCTAAAGACAGTTTAAAAGACTGCCAACATTCTAAAGACTGCCAACATTCTATAGACAGTTCAAAAGACTGCTAACATTCTATAGACAGTTCAAAAGACTGCCAACATTCTATAGACAGTTCAAAAGACTGCCAACATTCTAAAGACAATTCAAAAGACTGCCAACATTCTAAAGACAATGCAAAAGACTGCCAACATTCTAAAGACAGTTTAAAAGACTGCCAACATTCTAAAGACTGCCAACATTCTAAAGACAATTCAAAAGGCTGCCAACATTCTAAAGACAGTTTAAAAGACTGCCAACATTCTATAGACAGTTCAAAAGACTGCCAACATTCTATAGACAGTTCAAAAGACTGCCAACATTCTAAAGACAGTTCAAAAGACTGCCAACATTCTAAAGACAATTCAAAAGACTGCCAACATTCTAAAGACAATTCAAAAGACTGCCAATATTCTAAAGACAATTCAAAAGACTGCCAACATTCTAAAGACAATTCAAAAGACTGCCAACATTCTAAAGACAGTTTAAAAGACTGCCAACATTCTAAAGACTGCCAACATTCTATAGACAGTTCAAAAGACTGCCAACATTCTAAAGACAATTCAAAAGACTGCCAACATTCTAAAGACAGTTTAAAAGACTGCCAACATTCTAAAGACTGCCAACATTCTAAAGACAGTTCAAAAGACTGCCAACATTCTAAAGACAATTCAAAAGACTGCCAACATTCTAAAGACAATTCAAAAGGCTGCCAACATTCTATAGACAGTTCAAAAGACTGCCAACATTCTAAAGACAATTCAAAAGACTGCCAACATTCTAAAGACAGTTTAAAAGACTGCCAACATTCTAATGACTGCCAACATTCTAAGGACAATTCAAAAGACTGCCAACATTCTACAGACAATTCAAAAGACTGCCAACATTCTAAAGACAGTTTAAAAGACTGCCAACATTCTAAAGACTGCCAACATTCTATAGACAGTTCAAAAGACTGCCAACATTCTATAGACAGTTCAAAAGACTGCCAACATTCTAAAGACAATTCAAAAGGCTGCCAACATTCTAAAGACAATTCAAATGACTGCCAACATTCTAAAGACAATTCAAAAGACTGCCAACATTCTAAAGACAGTTTAAAAGACTGCCAACATTCTAAAGACTGCCAACATTCTATAGACAGTTCAAAAGACTGCCAACATTCTAAAGACAATTCAAAAGACTGCCAATATTCTAAAGACAATTCAAAAGACTGCCAACATTCTAAAGACAATTCAAAAGACTGCCAACATTCTAAAGACAGTTTAAAAGACTGCCAACATTCTAAAGACTGCCAACATTCTATAGACAGTTCAAAAGACTGCCAACATTCTAAAGACAATTCAAAAGACTGCCAACATTCTAAAGACAGTTTAAAAGACTGCCAACATTCTAAAGACTGCCAACATTCTAAAGACAGTTCAAAAGACTGCCAACATTCTAAAGACAATTCAAAAGACTGCCAACATTCTAAAGACAATTCAAAAGGCTGCCAACATTCTAAAGACAATTCAAATGACTGCCAACATTCTAAAGACAATTCAAAAAACTGCCAACATTCTAAAGACAGTTTAAAAGACTGCCAACATTCTAAAGACAGTTTAAAAGACTGCCAACATTCTAAAGACTGCCAACATTCTATAGACAGTTCAAAAGACTGCCAACATTCTAAAGACAGTTTAAAAGACAGCCAACATTCTAAAGACAATTCAAAAGACTGCCAACATTCTAAAGACAATTCAAAAGACTGCCAACATTCTAAAGACAATTCAAAAGGCTGCCAACATTCTAAAGACAGTTTAAAAGACTGCCAACATACTAAAGACTGCCAACATTCTATAGACAGTTCAAAAGACTGCCAACATTCTATATAACAGTTCAAAAGACTGCCAACATTCTAAAGACAGTTCAAAAGACTGCCAACATTCTAAAGACAATTCAAAAGACTGCCAACATTCTAAAGACAGTTCAAAAGACTGCCAACATTCTAAAGACAATTCAAAAGACTGCCAACATTCTAAAGACAATTCAAAAGACTGCCAACATTCTAAAGACAGTTTAAAAGACTGCCAACATTCTAAAGACAATTCAAAAAGCTGCCCACATTCTAAAGACAGTTTAAAAGACTGCCAACATTCTAAAGACTGCCAACATTCTATAGACAGTTCAAAAGACTGCTAACATTCTATAGACAGTTCAAAAGACTGCCAACATTCTATAGACAGTTCAAAAGACTGCCAACATTCTAAAGACAATTCAAAAGACTGCCAACATTCTAAAGACAATGCAAAAGACTGCCAACATTCTAAAGACAGTTTAAAAGACTGCCAACATTCTAAAGACTGCCAACATTCTAAAGACAATTCAAAAGGCTGCCAACATTCTAAAGACAGTTTAAAAGACTGCCAACATTCTATAGACAGTTCAAAAGACTGCCAACATTCTATAGACAGTTCAAAAGACTGCCAACATTCTAAAGACAGTTCAAAAGACTGCCAACATTCTAAAGACAATTCAAAAGACTGCCAACATTCTAAAGACAATTCAAAAGACTGCCAATATTCTAAAGACAATTCAAAAGACTGCCAACATTCTAAAGACAATTCAAAAGACTGCCAACATTCTAAAGACAGTTTAAAAGACTGCCAACATTCTAAAGACTGCCAACATTCTATAGACAGTTCAAAAGACTGCCAACATTCTAAAGACAATTCAAAAGACTGCCAACATTCTAAAGACAGTTTAAAAGACTGCCAACATTCTAAAGACTGCCAACATTCTAAAGACAGTTCAAAAGACTGCCAACATTCTAAAGACAATTCAAAAGACTGCCAACATTCTAAAGACAATTCAAAAGGCTGCCAACATTCTAAAGACAATTCAAATGACTGCCAACATTCTAAAGACAATTCAAAAAACTGCCAACATTCTAAAGACAGTTTAAAAGACTGCCAACATTCTAAAGACAGTTTAAAAGACTGCCAACATTCTAAAGACTGCCAACATTCTATAGACAGTCCAAAAGACTGCCAACATTCTAAAGACAGTTTAAAAGACAGCCAACATTCTAAAGACAATTCAAAAGACTGCCAACATTCTAAAGACAATTCAAAAGACTGCCAACATTCTAAAGACAATTCAAAAGGCTGCCAACATTCTAAAGACAGTTTAAAAGACTGCCAACATACTAAAGACTGCCAACATTCTATAGACAGTTCAAAAGACTGTCAACATTCTATATAACAGTTCAAAAGACTGCCAACATTCTATAGACAGTTCAAAAGACTGCCAACATTCTAAAGACAATTCAAAAGACTGCCAACATTCTTAAGACAGTTCAAAAGACTGCCAACATTCTAAAGACAATTCAAAAGACTGCCAACATTCTAAAGACAATTCAAAAGACTGCCAACATTCTAAAGACAGTTTAAAAGACTGCCAACATTCTAAAGACAATTCAAAAAGCTGCCCACATTCTAAAGACAGTTTAAAAGACTGCCAACATTCTAAAGACTGCCAACATTCTATAGACAGTTCAAAAGACTGCTAACATTCTATAGACAGTTCAAAAGACTGCCAACATTCTATAGACAGTTCAAAAGACTGCCAACATTCTAAAGACAATTCAAAAGACTGCCAACATTCTAAAGACAGTTTAAAAGACTGCCAACATTCTAAAGACTGCCAACATTCTAAAGACAATTCAAAAGGCTGCCAACATTCTAAAGACAGTTTAAAAGACTGCCAACATTCTATAGACAGTTCAAAAGACTGCCAACATTCTATAGACAGTTCAAAAGACTGCCAACATTCTAAAGACAGTTCAAAAGACTGCCAACATTCTAAAGACAGTTCAAAAGACTGCCAACATTCTAAAGACAATTCAAAAGACTGCCAACATTCTAAAGACAATTCAAAAGACTGCCAACATTCTAAAGACAGTTCAAAAGACTGCCAACATTCTAAAGACAGTTCAAAAGACTGCCAACATTCTAAAGACAATTTCAAATGACTGCCAACATTCTAAAGACAATTCAAAAGGCTGTCAACATGCTAAAGACAATTCAAATGACTGCCAACATTCTAAAGACAATTCAAAAGACTGCCAACATTCTAAAAACAGTTTAAAAGACTGCCAACATTCTAAAGACAGTTTAAAAGACTGCCAACATTCTAAAGACTGCCAACATTCTATAGACAGTTCAAAAGACTGCCAACATTCCAAAGACAGTTTAAAAGACTGCCAACATTCTAAAGACAATTCAAAAGACTGGCAACATTCTAAAGACAATTCAAAAGACTGCCAACATTCTAAAGACAGTTTAAAAGACTGCCAACTTTCTAAAGACAATTCAAAAGACTGCCAACATTCTAAAGACAATTCAAAAGACTGCCAACATTCTAAAGACAATTCAAAAGACTGCCAACATTCTAAAGACAGTTTAAAAGACTGCCAACATTCTAAAGACTGCCAACATTCTATAGACAGTTCAAAAGACTGCCAACATTCTAAAGACAATTCAAAAGACTGCCAACATTCTAAAGACAGTTTAAAAGACTTCCAAGATTCTAAAGACTGCCAACATTCTAAAGACAGTTCAAAAGAGTGCCAACATTCTAAAGACAATTCAAATGACTGCCAACATTCTAAAGACAGATTAAAATACTGCCAACATTCTAAAGACTGCCAACATTCTATAGACAGTTCAAAAGACTGCCAACATTCTATAGACAGTTCAAAAGACTGCCAACATTCTAAAGACAATTCAAAAGACTGCCAACATTCTAAAGACAGTTTAAAAGACTGCCAACATTCAAATAGACAGTTCAAAAAACTGCCAACATTCTAAAGACAATTCAAAAGACTGCCAACATTCTAAAGACAGTTTAAAAGACTGCCAACATTCTAAAGACTGCCAACATTCTAAAGACAGTTCAAAAGACTGCCAACATTCTAAAGACAATACAAAAGACTGCCAACATTCTAAAGACAATTCAAAAGACTGCCAACATTCTAAAGACAGTTTAAAAGACTGCCAACATTCTAAAGACAATTCAAAAGACTGCCAACATTCTAAAGACAATTCAAAAGGCTGCCAACATTCTAAAGACAGTTTAAAAGACTGCCAACATTCTAAAGACTGCCAACATTCTAAAGACAATTCAAAAGACTGCCAACATTCTAAAGACAATTCAAAAGGCTGCCAACATTCTAAAGACAATTCAAATGACTGCCAACATTCTAAAGACAATTCAAGAGACTGCCAACATTCTAAAGTCAGTTTAAAAGACTGCCAACATTCTAAAGACTGCCAACATTCTATAGACAGTTCAAAAGACTGCCAACATTCTAAAGACAATTCAAAAGACTGCCAATATTCTAAAGACAATTCAAAAGACTGCCAACATTCTAAAGACAATTCAAAAGACTGCCAACATTCTAAAGACAGTTTAAAAGACTGCCAACATTCTAAAGACTGCCAACATTCTATAGACAGTTCAAAAGACTGTCAACATTCTAAAGACAATTCAAAAGACTGCCAACATTCTAAAGACAGTTTAAAAGACTGCCAACATTCTAAAGACTGCCAACATTCTAAAGACAGTTCAAAAGACTGCCAACATTCTAAAGACAATTCAAAAGACTGCCAACATTCTAAAGACAATTCAAAAGGCTGCCAACATTCTAAAGACAATTCAAATGACTGCCAACATTCTAAAGACAATTCAAAAAACTGCCAACATTCTAAAGACAGTTTAAAAGACTGCCAACATTCTAAAGACAGTTTAAAAGACTGCCAACATTCTAAAGACTGCCAACATTCTATAGACAGTTCAAAAGACTGCCAACATTCTAAAGACAGTTTAACAGACAGCCAACATTCTAAAGACAATTCAAAAGACTGCCAACATTCTAAAGACAATTCAAAAGACTGCCAACATTCTAAAGACAATTCAAAAGGCTGCCAGCATTCTATAGACAGTTCAAAAGACTGCCAACATTCTATATAACAGTTCAAAAGACTGCCAACATTCTATAGACAGTTCAAAAGACTGCCAACATTCTAAAGACAGTTTAAAAGACTGCCAACATTCTAAAGACTGCCAACATTCTATAGACAGTTCAAAAGACTGCTAACATTCTATAGACAGTTCAAAAGACTGCCAACATTCTATAGACAGTTCAAAAGACTGCCAACATTCTAAAGACAATTCAAAAGACTGCCAACATTCTAAAGACAATTCAAAAGACTGCCAACATTCTAAAGACAGTTTAAAAGACTGCCAACATTCTAAAGACTGCCAACATTCTAAAGACAATTCAAAAGGCTGCCAACATTCTAAAGACAGTTTAAAAGACTGCCAACATTCTATAGACAGTTCAAAAGACTGCCAACATTCTATAGACAGTTCAAAAGACTGCCAACATTCTAAAGACAGTTCAAAAGACTGCCAACATTCTAAAGACAATTCAAAAGACTGCCAACATTCTAAAGACAATTCAAAAGGCTGCCAACATTCTAAATACAGTTTAAAAGACTGCCAACATTCTAAAGACAGTTTAAAAGACTGCCAACATTCTAAAGACAATTCAAAAGACTGCCAACATTCTAAAGACAATTCAAAAGACTGCCAACATTCTAAAGACAGTTCAAAAGACTGCCAACATTCTAAAGACAGATTAAAAGACTGCCAACATTCTAAAGACAATTCAAAAGACTGCCAACATTCTAAAGACAATTCAAAAGACTGCCAACATTCTAAAGACAGTTCAAAAGACTGCCAACATTCTAAAGACAGTTTAAAAGACTGCCAACATTCTAAAGAATGCCAACATTCTATAGACAGCTCAAAAGACTGCCAACATTCTAAAGACAATTCAAAAGACTGCCAACATTCTAAAGACAGTTCAAAAGACTGCCAACATTCTAAAGACAGTTTAAAAGACTGCCAACATTCTACAGACTGCCAACATTCTATAGACAGCTCAAAAGACTGCTAACATTCTAAAGACAGTTCATAAGACTGCCAACATTCTAAAGACAATTCAAAGGACTGCCAACATTCTAAAGACAGTTTAAAAGACTGCCAACATTCTAAAGACAATTCAAAAGACTGCCAACATTCTAACGACAATTCAAAAGGCTGCCAACATTCTAAAGACAGTTTAAAAGACTGCCAATATTCTAAAGACAATTCAAAAGACTGCCAACATTCTAAAGACAGTTTAAAAGACTGCCAACATTCTAAATAGACTGCCAACATTCTAAAGACAATACAAAAGACTGCCAACATTCTAAAGACAATTCAAAAGACTGCCAACATTCTAAAGACAATTCAAAAGACTGCCAACATTCTAAAGACAGTTTAAAAGACTGCCAACATTCTAAAGTCAGTTCAAAAGACTGCCAACATTCTAAAGACAGTTTAAAAGACTGCCAACATTATAAAGACTGCCAACATTCTAAAGACAGTTCAAAAGACTGCCAACATTCTAAAGACAATTCAAAAGACTGCCAACATTCTAAAGACAGTTTAAAAGACTGCCAACATTCTAAGGACTGCCAACATTCTAAAGACAGTTCAAAAGACTGCCAACATTCTAAAGACAATTCAAAAGACTGCCAACATTCTAAAGACAATTCAAAAGGCTGCCAACATTCTAAAGACAATTCAAAAGACTGCCAACATTCTAAAGACAATTCAAAAGACTGCCAACATTCTAAAGACAGTTTAAAAGACTGCCAACATTCTAAAGACAATTCAAAAGACTGCCAACATTCTAAAGACAGTTCAAAAGACTGCCAACATTCTAAAGACAGTTCAAAAGACTGCCAACATTCTAAAGACAATTTCAAATGACTGCCAACATTCTAAAGACAATTCAAAAGGCTGTCAACATGCTAAAGACAATTCAAATGACTGCCAACATTCTAAAGACAATTCAAAAGACTGCCAACATTCTAAAAACAGTTTAAAAGACTGCCAACATTCTAAAGACAGTTTAAAAGACTGCCAACATTCTAAAGACTGCCAACATTCTATAGACAGTTCAAAAGACTGCCAACATTCCAAAGACAGTTTAAAAGACTGCCAACATTCTAAAGACAATTCAAAAGACTGGCAACATTCTAAAGACAATTCAAAAGACTGCCAACATTCTAAAGACAGTTTAAAAGACTGCCAACTTTCTAAAGACAATTCAAAAGACTGCCAACATTCTAAAGACAATTCAAAAGACTGCCAACATTCTAAAGACAATTCAAAAGACTGCCAACATTCTAAAGACAGTTTAAAAGACTGCCAACATTCTAAAGACTGCCAACATTCTATAGACAGTTCAAAAGACTGCCAACATTCTAAAGACAATTCAAAAGACTGCCAACATTCTAAAGACAGTTTAAAAGACTTCCAAGATTCTAAAGACTGCCAACATTCTAAAGACAGTTCAAAAGAGTGCCAACATTCTAAAGACAATTCAAATGACTGCCAACATTCTAAAGACAGATTAAAATACTGCCAACATTCTAAAGACTGCCAACATTCTATAGACAGTTCAAAAGACTGCCAACATTCTATAGACAGTTCAAAAGACTGCCAACATTCTAAAGACAATTCAAAAGACTGCCAACATTCTAAAGACAGTTTAAAAGACTGCCAACATTCAAATAGACAGTTCAAAAAACTGCCAACATTCTAAAGACAATTCAAAAGACTGCCAACATTCTAAAGACAGTTTAAAAGACTGCCAACATTCTAAAGACTGCCAACATTCTAAAGACAGTTCAAAAGACTGCCAACATTCTAAAGACAATACAAAAGACTGCCAACATTCTAAAGACAATTCAAAAGACTGCCAACATTCTAAAGACAGTTTAAAAGACTGCCAACATTCTAAAGACAATTCAAAAGACTGCCAACATTCTAAAGACAATTCAAAAGGCTGCCAACATTCTAAAGACAGTTTAAAAGACTGCCAACATTCTAAAGACTGCCAACATTCTAAAGACAATTCAAAAGACTGCCAACATTCTAAAGACAATTCAAAAGGCTGCCAACATTCTAAAGACAATTCAAATGACTGCCAACATTCTAAAGACAATTCAAGAGACTGCCAACATTCTAAAGTCAGTTTAAAAGACTGCCAACATTCTAAAGACTGCCAACATTCTATAGACAGTTCAAAAGACTGCCAACATTCTAAAGACAATTCAAAAGACTGCCAATATTCTAAAGACAATTCAAAAGACTGCCAACATTCTAAAGACAATTCAAAAGACTGCCAACATTCTAAAGACAGTTTAAAAGACTGCCAACATTCTAAAGACTGCCAACATTCTATAGACAGTTCAAAAGACTGTCAACATTCTAAAGACAATTCAAAAGACTGCCAACATTCTAAAGACAGTTTAAAAGACTGCCAACATTCTAAAGACTGCCAACATTCTAAAGACAGTTCAAAAGACTGCCAACATTCTAAAGACAATTCAAAAGACTGCCAACATTCTAAAGACAATTCAAAAGGCTGCCAACATTCTAAAGACAATTCAAATGACTGCCAACATTCTAAAGACAATTCAAAAAACTGCCAACATTCTAAAGACAGTTTAAAAGACTGCCAACATTCTAAAGACAGTTTAAAAGACTGCCAACATTCTAAAGACTGCCAACATTCTATAGACAGTTCAAAAGACTGCCAACATTCTAAAGACAGTTTAACAGACAGCCAACATTCTAAAGACAATTCAAAAGACTGCCAACATTCTAAAGACAATTCAAAAGACTGCCAACATTCTAAAGACAATTCAAAAGGCTGCCAGCATTCTATAGACAGTTCAAAAGACTGCCAACATTCTATATAACAGTTCAAAAGACTGCCAACATTCTATAGACAGTTCAAAAGACTGCCAACATTCTAAAGACAGTTTAAAAGACTGCCAACATTCTAAAGACTGCCAACATTCTATAGACAGTTCAAAAGACTGCTAACATTCTATAGACAGTTCAAAAGACTGCCAACATTCTATAGACAGTTCAAAAGACTGCCAACATTCTAAAGACAATTCAAAAGACTGCCAACATTCTAAAGACAATTCAAAAGACTGCCAACATTCTAAAGACAGTTTAAAAGACTGCCAACATTCTAAAGACTGCCAACATTCTAAAGACAATTCAAAAGGCTGCCAACATTCTAAAGACAGTTTAAAAGACTGCCAACATTCTATAGACAGTTCAAAAGACTGCCAACATTCTATAGACAGTTCAAAAGACTGCCAACATTCTAAAGACAGTTCAAAAGACTGCCAACATTCTAAAGACAATTCAAAAGACTGCCAACATTCTAAAGACAATTCAAAAGGCTGCCAACATTCTAAATACAGTTTAAAAGACTGCCAACATTCTAAAGACAGTTTAAAAGACTGCCAACATTCTAAAGACAATTCAAAAGACTGCCAACATTCTAAAGACAATTCAAAAGACTGCCAACATTCTAAAGACAGTTCAAAAGACTGCCAACATTCTAAAGACAGATTAAAAGACTGCCAACATTCTAAAGACAATTCAAAAGACTGCCAACATTCTAAAGACAATTCAAAAGACTGCCAACATTCTAAAGACAGTTCAAAAGACTGCCAACATTCTAAAGACAGTTTAAAAGACTGCCAACATTCTAAAGAATGCCAACATTCTATAGACAGCTCAAAAGACTGCCAACATTCTAAAGACAATTCAAAAGACTGCCAACATTCTAAAGACAGTTCAAAAGACTGCCAACATTCTAAAGACAGTTTAAAAGACTGCCAACATTCTACAGACTGCCAACATTCTATAGACAGCTCAAAAGACTGCTAACATTCTAAAGACAGTTCATAAGACTGCCAACATTCTAAAGACAATTCAAAGGACTGCCAACATTCTAAAGACAGTTTAAAAGACTGCCAACATTCTAAAGACAATTCAAAAGACTGCCAACATTCTAACGACAATTCAAAAGGCTGCCAACATTCTAAAGACAGTTTAAAAGACTGCCAATATTCTAAAGACAATTCAAAAGACTGCCAACATTCTAAAGACAGTTTAAAAGACTGCCAACATTCTAAATAGACTGCCAACATTCTAAAGACAATACAAAAGACTGCCAACATTCTAAAGACAATTCAAAAGACTGCCAACATTCTAAAGACAATTCAAAAGACTGCCAACATTCTAAAGACAGTTTAAAAGACTGCCAACATTCTAAAGTCAGTTCAAAAGACTGCCAACATTCTAAAGACAGTTTAAAAGACTGCCAACATTATAAAGACTGCCAACATTCTAAAGACAGTTCAAAAGACTGCCAACATTCTAAAGACAATTCAAAAGACTGCCAACATTCTAAAGACAGTTTAAAAGACTGCCAACATTCTAAGGACTGCCAACATTCTAAAGACAGTTCAAAAGACTGCCAACATTCTAAAGACAATTCAAAAGACTGCCAACATTCTAAAGACAATTCAAAAGGCTGCCAACATTCTAAAGACAATTCAAAAGACTGCCAACATTCTAAAGACAATTCAAAAGACTGCCAACATTCTAAAGACAGTTTAAAAGACTGCCAACATTCTAAAGACTGCCAACATTCTAAAGACAGTTCAAAAGACTGCCAACATTCTAAAGACAATTCAAAAGACTACCAACATTCTAAAGACAATTCAAAAGGCTGCCAACATTCTAAAGACAATTCAAATGACTGCCTACATTCTAAAGACAATTCAAAAGACTGCCAACATTCTAAAGACAGTTTAAAAGACTGCCAACATTCTAAAGACAATTCAAAAGACTGCCAACATTCTAAAGACAGTTTAAAAGACTGCCAACATTCTAAAGACAGTTTAAAAGACTGCCAACATTCTAAAGACAATTCAAAAGACTGCCAACATTCTAAAGACAAATCAAAAGGCTGCCAACATTCTAAAGACAGTTTAAAAGACTGCCAACATTCTAAAGACTTCCAACATTCTAAAGACAATTCAAAAGACTGCCAACATTCTAAAGACAATTCAAAAGGCTGCCAACATTCTAGAGACAGTTTAAAAGACTGCCAACATGCTAAAGACTGCCAACATTTATAGACAGTTCAAAAGACTGCCAACATTCTACAGACAGTTCAAAAGACTGCCAACATTCTAAAGACAATTCAAAAGACTCCAACATTCTAAAGACAATTCAAACGACTGCCAACATTCTAAAGACAATTCAAAAGACTGCCAACATTCTAAAGACAGTTTAAAAGACTGCCAACATTCTAAAGACTGCCAACATTCTATAGACAGTTCAAAAGACTGCCAACATTCTATAGACAGTTCAAAAGACTGCCAACATTCTAAAGACAATTCAAAAGACTGCCAACATTCTAAAGACAGTTTAAAAGACTGCCAACATTCTAATGACTGCCAACATTCTAAGGACAATTCAAAAGACTGCCAACATTCTACAGACAATTCAAAAGACTGCCAACATTCTAAAGACAGTTTAAAAGACTGCCAACATTCTAAAGACTGCCAACATTCTATAGACAGTTCAAAAGACTGCCAACATTCTATAGACAGTTCAAAAGACTGCCAACATTCTAAAGACAATTCAAAAGGCTGCCAACATTCTAAAGACAATTCAAATGACTGCCAACATTCTAAAGACAATTCAAAAGACTGCCAACATTCTAAAGACAGTTTAAAAGACTGCCAACATTCTAAAGACTGCCAACATTCTATAGACAGTTCAAAAGACTGCCAACATTCTAAAGACAATTCAAAAGACTGCCAATATTCTAAAGACAATTCAAAAGACTGCCAACATTCTAAAGACAATTCAAAAGACTGCCAACATTCTAAAGACAGTTTAAAAGACTGCCAACATTCTAAAGACTGCCAACATTCTATAGACAGTTCAAAAGACTGCCAACATTCTAAAGACAATTCAAAAGACTGCCAACATTCTAAAGACAGTTTAAAAGACTGCCAACATTCTAAAGACTGCCAACATTCTAAAGACAGTTCAAAAGACTGCCAACATTCTAAAGACAATTCAAAAGACTGCCAACATTCTAAAGACAATTCAAAAGGCTGCCAACATTCTAAAGACAATTCAAATGACTGCCAACATTCTAAAGACAATTCAAAAAACTGCCAACATTCTAAAGACAGTTTAAAAGACTGCCAACATTCTAAAGACAGTTTAAAAGACTGCCAACATTCTAAAGACTGCCAACATTCTATAGACAGTTCAAAAGACTGCCAACATTCTAAAGACAGTTTAAAAGACAGCCAACATTCTAAAGACAATTCAAAAGACTGCCAACATTCTAAAGACAATTCAAAAGACTGCCAACATTCTAAAGACAATTCAAAAGGCTGCCAACATTCTAAAGACAGTTTAAAAGACTGCCAACATACTAAAGACTGCCAACATTCTATAGACAGTTCAAAAGACTGCCAACATTCTATATAACAGTTCAAAAGACTGCCAACATTCTAAAGACAGTTCAAAAGACTGCCAACATTCTAAAGACAATTCAAAAGACTGCCAACATTCTAAAGACAGTTCAAAAGACTGCCAACATTCTAAAGACAATTCAAAAGACTGCCAACATTCTAAAGACAATTCAAAAGACTGCCAACATTCTAAAGACAGTTTAAAAGACTGCCAACATTCTAAAGACAATTCAAAAAGCTGCCCACATTCTAAAGACAGTTTAAAAGACTGCCAACATTCTAAAGACTGCCAACATTCTATAGACAGTTCAAAAGACTGCTAACATTCTATAGACAGTTCAAAAGACTGCCAACATTCTATAGACAGTTCAAAAGACTGCCAACATTCTAAAGACAATTCAAAAGACTGCCAACATTCTAAAGACAATGCAAAAGACTGCCAACATTCTAAAGACAGTTTAAAAGACTGCCAACATTCTAAAGACTGCCAACATTCTAAAGACAATTCAAAAGGCTGCCAACATTCTAAAGACAGTTTAAAAGACTGCCAACATTCTATAGACAGTTCAAAAGACTGCCAACATTCTATAGACAGTTCAAAAGACTGCCAACATTCTAAAGACAGTTCAAAAGACTGCCAACATTCTAAAGACAATTCAAAAGACTGCCAACATTCTAAAGACAATTCAAAAGACTGCCAATATTCTAAAGACAATTCAAAAGACTGCCAACATTCTAAAGACAATTCAAAAGACTGCCAACATTCTAAAGACAGTTTAAAAGACTGCCAACATTCTAAAGACTGCCAACATTCTATAGACAGTTCAAAAGACTGCCAACATTCTAAAGACAATTCAAAAGACTGCCAACATTCTAAAGACAGTTTAAAAGACTGCCAACATTCTAAAGACTGCCAACATTCTAAAGACAGTTCAAAAGACTGCCAACATTCTAAAGACAATTCAAAAGACTGCCAACATTCTAAAGACAATTCAAAAGGCTGCCAACATTCTAAAGACAATTCAAATGACTGCCAACATTCTAAAGACAATTCAAAAAACTGCCAACATTCTAAAGACAGTTTAAAAGACTGCCAACATTCTAAAGACAGTTTAAAAGACTGCCAACATTCTAAAGACTGCCAACATTCTATAGACAGTCCAAAAGACTGCCAACATTCTAAAGACAGTTTAAAAGACAGCCAACATTCTAAAGACAATTCAAAAGACTGCCAACATTCTAAAGACAATTCAAAAGACTGCCAACATTCTAAAGACAATTCAAAAGGCTGCCAACATTCTAAAGACAGTTTAAAAGACTGCCAACATACTAAAGACTGCCAACATTCTATAGACAGTTCAAAAGACTGTCAACATTCTATATAACAGTTCAAAAGACTGCCAACATTCTATAGACAGTTCAAAAGACTGCCAACATTCTAAAGACAATTCAAAAGACTGCCAACATTCTTAAGACAGTTCAAAAGACTGCCAACATTCTAAAGACAATTCAAAAGACTGCCAACATTCTAAAGACAATTCAAAAGACTGCCAACATTCTAAAGACAGTTTAAAAGACTGCCAACATTCTAAAGACAATTCAAAAAGCTGCCCACATTCTAAAGACAGTTTAAAAGACTGCCAACATTCTAAAGACTGCCAACATTCTATAGACAGTTCAAAAGACTGCTAACATTCTATAGACAGTTCAAAAGACTGCCAACATTCTATAGACAGTTCAAAAGACTGCCAACATTCTAAAGACAATTCAAAAGACTGCCAACATTCTAAAGACAGTTTAAAAGACTGCCAACATTCTAAAGACTGCCAACATTCTAAAGACAATTCAAAAGGCTGCCAACATTCTAAAGACAGTTTAAAAGACTGCCAACATTCTATAGACAGTTCAAAAGACTGCCAACATTCTATAGACAGTTCAAAAGACTGCCAACATTCTAAAGACAGTTCAAAAGACTGCCAACATTCTAAAGACAGTTCAAAAGACTGCCAACATTCTAAAGACAATTCAAAAGACTGCCAACATTCTAAAGACAATTCAAAAGACTGCCAACATTCTAAAGACAGTTCAAAAGACTGCCAACATTCTAAAGACAGTTCAAAAGACTGCCAACATTCTAAAGACAATTTCAAATGACTGCCAACATTCTAAAGACAATTCAAAAGGCTGTCAACATGCTAAAGACAATTCAAATGACTGCCAACATTCTAAAGACAATTCAAAAGACTGCCAACATTCTAAAAACAGTTTAAAAGACTGCCAACATTCTAAAGACAGTTTAAAAGACTGCCAACATTCTAAAGACTGCCAACATTCTATAGACAGTTCAAAAGACTGCCAACATTCCAAAGACAGTTTAAAAGACTGCCAACATTCTAAAGACAATTCAAAAGACTGGCAACATTCTAAAGACAATTCAAAAGACTGCCAACATTCTAAAGACAGTTTAAAAGACTGCCAACTTTCTAAAGACAATTCAAAAGACTGCCAACATTCTAAAGACAATTCAAAAGACTGCCAACATTCTAAAGACAATTCAAAAGACTGCCAACATTCTAAAGACAGTTTAAAAGACTGCCAACATTCTAAAGACTGCCAACATTCTATAGACAGTTCAAAAGACTGCCAACATTCTAAAGACAATTCAAAAGACTGCCAACATTCTAAAGACAGTTTAAAAGACTTCCAAGATTCTAAAGACTGCCAACATTCTAAAGACAGTTCAAAAGAGTGCCAACATTCTAAAGACAATTCAAATGACTGCCAACATTCTAAAGACAGATTAAAATACTGCCAACATTCTAAAGACTGCCAACATTCTATAGACAGTTCAAAAGACTGCCAACATTCTATAGACAGTTCAAAAGACTGCCAACATTCTAAAGACAATTCAAAAGACTGCCAACATTCTAAAGACAGTTTAAAAGACTGCCAACATTCAAATAGACAGTTCAAAAAACTGCCAACATTCTAAAGACAATTCAAAAGACTGCCAACATTCTAAAGACAGTTTAAAAGACTGCCAACATTCTAAAGACTGCCAACATTCTAAAGACAGTTCAAAAGACTGCCAACATTCTAAAGACAATACAAAAGACTGCCAACATTCTAAAGACAATTCAAAAGACTGCCAACATTCTAAAGACAGTTTAAAAGACTGCCAACATTCTAAAGACAATTCAAAAGACTGCCAACATTCTAAAGACAATTCAAAAGGCTGCCAACATTCTAAAGACAGTTTAAAAGACTGCCAACATTCTAAAGACTGCCAACATTCTAAAGACAATTCAAAAGACTGCCAACATTCTAAAGACAATTCAAAAGGCTGCCAACATTCTAAAGACAATTCAAATGACTGCCAACATTCTAAAGACAATTCAAGAGACTGCCAACATTCTAAAGTCAGTTTAAAAGACTGCCAACATTCTAAAGACTGCCAACATTCTATAGACAGTTCAAAAGACTGCCAACATTCTAAAGACAATTCAAAAGACTGCCAATATTCTAAAGACAATTCAAAAGACTGCCAACATTCTAAAGACAATTCAAAAGACTGCCAACATTCTAAAGACAGTTTAAAAGACTGCCAACATTCTAAAGACTGCCAACATTCTATAGACAGTTCAAAAGACTGTCAACATTCTAAAGACAATTCAAAAGACTGCCAACATTCTAAAGACAGTTTAAAAGACTGCCAACATTCTAAAGACTGCCAACATTCTAAAGACAGTTCAAAAGACTGCCAACATTCTAAAGACAATTCAAAAGACTGCCAACATTCTAAAGACAATTCAAAAGGCTGCCAACATTCTAAAGACAATTCAAATGACTGCCAACATTCTAAAGACAATTCAAAAAACTGCCAACATTCTAAAGACAGTTTAAAAGACTGCCAACATTCTAAAGACAGTTTAAAAGACTGCCAACATTCTAAAGACTGCCAACATTCTATAGACAGTTCAAAAGACTGCCAACATTCTAAAGACAGTTTAACAGACAGCCAACATTCTAAAGACAATTCAAAAGACTGCCAACATTCTAAAGACAATTCAAAAGACTGCCAACATTCTAAAGACAATTCAAAAGGCTGCCAGCATTCTATAGACAGTTCAAAAGACTGCCAACATTCTATATAACAGTTCAAAAGACTGCCAACATTCTATAGACAGTTCAAAAGACTGCCAACATTCTAAAGACAGTTTAAAAGACTGCCAACATTCTAAAGACTGCCAACATTCTATAGACAGTTCAAAAGACTGCTAACATTCTATAGACAGTTCAAAAGACTGCCAACATTCTATAGACAGTTCAAAAGACTGCCAACATTCTAAAGACAATTCAAAAGACTGCCAACATTCTAAAGACAATTCAAAAGACTGCCAACATTCTAAAGACAGTTTAAAAGACTGCCAACATTCTAAAGACTGCCAACATTCTAAAGACAATTCAAAAGGCTGCCAACATTCTAAAGACAGTTTAAAAGACTGCCAACATTCTATAGACAGTTCAAAAGACTGCCAACATTCTATAGACAGTTCAAAAGACTGCCAACATTCTAAAGACAGTTCAAAAGACTGCCAACATTCTAAAGACAATTCAAAAGACTGCCAACATTCTAAAGACAATTCAAAAGACTGCCAATATTCTAAAGACAATTCAAAAGACTGCCAACATTCTAAAGACAATTCAAAAGACTGCCAACATTCTAAAGACAGTTTAAAAGACTGCCAACATTCTATAGACAGTTCAAAAGACTGCCAACATTCTAAAGACAATTCAAAAGACTGCCAACATTCTAAAGACAGTTTAAAAGACTGCCAACATTCTAAAGACTGCCAACATTCTAAAGACAGTTCAAAAGACTGCCAACATTCTAAAGACAATTCAAAAGACTGCCAACATTCTAAAGACAATTCAAAAGGCTGCCAACATTCTAAAGACAATTCAAATGACTGCCAACATTCTAAAGACAATTCAAAAAACTGCCAACATTCTAAAGACAGTTTAAAAGACTGCCAACATTCTAAAGACAGTTTAAAAGACTGCCAACATTCTAAAGACTGCCAACATTCTATAGACAGTCCAAAAGACTGCCAACATTCTAAAGACAGTTTAAAAGACAGCCAACATTCTAAAGACAATTCAAAAGACTGCCAACATTCTAAAGACAATTCAAAAGACTGCCAACAGTCTAAAGACAATTCAAAAGGCTGCCAACATTCTAAAGACAGTTTAAAAGACTGCCAACATACTAAAGACTGCCAACATTCTATAGACAGTTCAAAAGACTGTCAACATTCTATATAACAGTTCAAAAGACTGCCAACATTCTATAGACAGTTCAAAAGACTGCCAACATTCTAAAGACAATTCAAAAGACTGCCAACATTCTTAAGACAGTTCAAAAGACTGCCAACATTCTAAAGACAGTTTAAAAGACTGCCAACATTCTAAAGACAATTCAAAAAGCTGCCCACATTCTAAAGACAGTTTAAAAGACTGCCAACATTCTAAAGACTGCCAACATTCTATAGACAGTTCAAAAGACTGCTAACATTCTATAGACAGTTCAAAAGACTGCCAACATTCTATAGACAGTTCAAAAGACTGCCAACATTCTAAAGACAGTTTAAAAGACTGCCAACATTCTAAAGACTGCCAACATTCTAAAGACAATTCAAAAGGCTGCCAACATTCTAAAGACAGTTTAAAAGACTGCCAACATTCTATAGACAGTTCAAAAGACTGCCAACATTCTATAGACAGTTCAAAAGACTGCCAACATTCTAAAGACAGTTCAAAACACTGCCAACATTCTAAAGACAATTCAAAAGACTGCCAACATTCTAAAGACAATTCAAAAGACTGCCAACATTCTAAAGACAATTCAAAAGACTGCCAACATTCTAAAGACAGTTCAAAAGACTGCCAACATTCTAAAGACAATTTCAAAAGACTGCCAACATTCTAAAGACAATTCAAAAGGCTGCCAACATGCTAAAGACAATTCAAATGACTGCCAACATTCTAAAGACAATTCAAAAGACTGCCAACATTCTAAAAACAGTTTAAAAGACTGCCAACATTCTAAAGACAGTTTAAAAGACTGCCAACATTCTAAAGACTGCCAACATTCTATAGACAGTTCAAAAGACTGCCAACATTCTAAAGACAGTTTAAAAGACTGCCAACATTCTAAAGACAATTCAAAAGACTGGCAACATTCTAAAGACAATTCAAAAGACTGCCAACATTCTAAAGACAGTTTAAAAGACTGCCAACTTTCTAAAGACAATTCAAAAGACTGCCAACATTCTAAAGACAATTCAAAAGACTGCCAACATTCTAAAGACAATTCAAAAGACTGCCAACATTCTAAAGACAGTTTAAAAGACTGCCAACATTCTAAAGACTGCCAACATTCTATAGACAGTTCAAAAGACTGCCAACATTCTAAAGACAATTCAAAAGACTGCCAACATTCTAAAGACAGTTTAAAAGACTGCCAACATTCTAAAGACTGCCAACATTCTAAAGACAGTTTAAAAGACTGCCAACTTTCTAAAGACAATTCAAAAGACTGCCAACATTCTAAAGACAATTCAAAAGACTGCCAACATTCTAAAGACAGTTTAAAAGACTGCCAACATTCTAAAGACAGTTCAAAAGACTGCCAACATTCTAAAGACAGTTTAAAAGACTGCCAACATTCTAAAGACAATTCAAAAGACTGCCAACATTCTAAAGACAGTTTAAAAGACTGCCAACATTCTAAAGACAATTCAAACGACTGACAACATTCTAAAGACAATTCAAAAGGCTGCCAACATTCTAAAGACAGTTCAAAAGACTGCCAACATTCTAAAGACAGTTTAAAAGACTGCCAACATTCTAAAGACTGCCAACATTCTATAGACAATTCAAAAGACTGCCAACATTCTAAAGACAGTATAAAAGACTGCCAACATTCTAAAGACTGCCAACATTCTAAAGACAGTTCAAAAGACTGCCAACATTCTAAAGACAATTCAAAAGACTGCCAACATTCTAAAGATAATTCAAAAGGCTGCCAACATTCTAAAGACAGTTTAAAAGACTGCCAACATTCTAAAGACTGCCAACATTCTAAAGACAGTTTAAAAGACTGCCAACATTCTAAAGACAATTCAAAAGACTGCCAACATTCTAAAGACAATTTCTAAAGACTGCCAACATTCTAAAGACAATTCAAAAGACTGCCAACATTCTAAAGACAGTTTAAAAGACTGCCAACATTCTAAAGACTGCCAACATTCTAAAGACAGTTTAAAAGACTGCCAACATTCTAAAGACAATTCAAAAGACTGGCAACATTCTAAAGACAGTTTAAAAGACTGCCAACATTCTAAAGACTGCCAACATTCTATAGACAGTTCAAAAGACTGCCAACATTCTATAGACAGTTCAAAAGACTGCCAACATTCTAAAGACAATTCAAAAGACTGCCAACATTCTAAATACAATTCAAAAGACTGCCAACATTCTAAAGACAATTCAAAAGACTGCCAACATTCTAAAGACAGTTTAAAAGACTGCCAACATTCTAAAGACAGTTCAAAAGACTGCCAACATTCTAAAGACAGTTTAAAAGACTGCCAACATTCTAAAGACTGCCAACATTCTATAGACAGTTCAAAAGACTGCCAACATTCTAAAGACAATTCAAAAGACTGCCAACATTCTAAAGACAGTTTAAAAGACTGCCAACATTCTAAAGACAATTCAAAAGGCTGCCAACATTCTGAAGACAATTCAAAAGGCTGCACACATTCTAAAGACAGTTTAAAAGACAGCCAACATTCTAAAGACTGCCAACATTCTAAAGACAGTTCAAAAGACTGCCAACATTCTAAAGACAATTCAAAAGACTGCCAACATTCTAAAGACAATTCAAAAGGCTGCCAACATTCTAAATACAGTTTAAAAGACTGCCAACATTCTAAAGACAGTTTAAAAGACTGCCAACATTCTAAAGACAATTCAAAAGACTGCGAAAAAATTCCAAAGACAATTCAAAAGACTGCCAACATTCTAAAGACAGTTCAAAAGACTGCCAACATTCTAAAGACAGATTAAAAGACTGCCAACATTCTAAAGACAATTCAAAAGACTGCCAACATTCTAAAGACAATTCAAAAGACTGCCAACATTCTAAAGACAGTTCAAAAGACTGCCAACATTCTAAAGACAGTTTAAAAGACTGCCAACATTCTAAAGACTGCCAACATTCTATAGACAGCTCAAAAGACTGCCAACATTCTAAAGACAATTCAAAAGACTGCCAACATTCTAAAGACAGTTCAAAAGACTGCCAACATTCTAAAGACAGTTTAAAAGACTGCCAACATTCTACAGACTGCCAACATTCTATAGACAGCTCAAAAGACTGCTAACATTCTAAAGACAGTTCATAAGACTGCCAACATTCTAAAGACAATTCAAAGGACTGCCAACATTCTAAAGACAGTTTAAAAGACTGCCAACATTCTAAAGACAATTCAAAAGACTGCCAACATTCTAACGACAATTCAAAAGGCTGCCAACATTCTAAAGACAGTTTAAAAGACTGCCAATATTCTAAAGACAATTCAAAAGACTGCCAACATTCTAAAGACAGTTTAAAAGACTGCCAACATTCTAAATAGACTGCCAACATTCTAAAGACAATACAAAAGACTGCCAACATTCTAAAGACAATTCAAAAGACTGCCAACATTCTAAAGACAATTCAAAAGACTGCCAACATTCTAAAGACAGTTTAAAAGACTGCCAACATTCTAAAGTCAGTTCAAAAGACTGCCAACATTCTAAAGACAGTTTAAAAGACTGCCAACATTATAAAGACTGCCAACATTCTAAAGACAGTTCAAAAGACTGCCAACATTCTAAAGACAATTCAAAAGACTGCCAACATTCTAAAGACAGTTTAAAAGACTGCCAACATTCTAAAGACTGCCAACATTCTAAAGACAGTTCAAAAGACTGCCAACATTCTAAAGACAATTCAAAAGACTGCCAACATTCTAAAGACAATTCAAAAGGCTGCCAACATTCTAAAGACAATTCAAAAGACTGCCAACATTCTAAAGACAATTCAAAAGACTGCCAACATTCTAAAGACAGTTTAAAAGACTGCCAACATTCTAAAGACTGCCAACATTCTAAAGACAGTTCAAAAGACTGCCAACATTCTAAAGACAATTCAAAAGACTACCAACATTCTAAAGACAATTCAAAAGGCTGCCAACATTCTAAAGACAATTCAAATGACTGCCTACATTCTAAAGACAATTCAAAAGACTGCCAACATTCTAAAGACAGTTTAAAAGACTGCCAACATTCTAAAGACAATTCAAAAGACTGCCAACATTCTAAAGACAGTTTAAAAGACTGCCAACATTCTAAAGACAGTTTAAAAGACTGCCAACATTCTAAAGACAATTCAAAAGACTGCCAACATTCTAAAGACAAATCAAAAGGCTGCCAACATTCTAAAGACAGTTTAAAAGACTGCCAACATTCTAAAGACTTCCAACATTCTAAAGACAATTCAAAAGACTGCCAACATTCTAAAGACAATTCAAAAGGCTGCCAACATTCTAGAGACAGTTTAAAAGACTGCCAACATGCTAAAGACTGCCAACATTTATAGACAGTTCAAAAGACTGCCAACATTCTACAGACAGTTCAAAAGACTGCCAACATTCTAAAGACAATTCAAAAGACTCCAACATTCTAAAGACAATTCAAACGACTGCCAACATTCTAAAGACAATTCAAAAGACTGCCAACATTCTAAAGACAGTTTAAAAGACTGCCAACATTCTAAAGACTGCCAACATTCTATAGACAGTTCAAAAGACTGCCAACATTCTAAAGACAATTCAAAAGACTGCCAACATTCTAAAGACAATTCAAAAGGCTGCCAACATTCTAAATACAGTTTAAAAGACTGCCAACATTCTAAAGACAGTTTAAAAGACTGCCAACATTCTAAAGACAATTCAAAAGACTGCGAAAAAATTCCAAAGACAATTCAAAAGACTGCCAACATTCTAAAGACAGTTCAAAAGACTGCCAACATTCTAAAGACAGATTAAAAGACTGCCAACATTCTAAAGACAATTCAAAAGACTGCCAACATTCTAAAGACAATTCAAAAGACTGCCAACATTCTAAAGACAGTTCAAAAGACTGCCAACATTCTAAAGACAGTTTAAAAGACTGCCAACATTCTAAAGACTGCCAACATTCTATAGACAGCTCAAAAGACTGCCAACATTCTAAAGACAATTCAAAAGACTGCCAACATTCTAAAGACAGTTCAAAAGACTGCCAACATTCTAAAGACAGTTTAAAAGACTGCCAACATTCTACAGACTGCCAACATTCTATAGACAGCTCAAAAGACTGCTAACATTCTAAAGACAGTTCATAAGACTGCCAACATTCTAAAGACAATTCAAAGGACTGCCAACATTCTAAAGACAGTTTAAAAGACTGCCAACATTCTAAAGACAATTCAAAAGACTGCCAACATTCTAAAGACAGTTTAAAAGACTGCCAATATTCTAAAGACAATTCAAAAGACTGCCAACATTCTAAAGACAGTTTAAAAGACTGCCAACATTCTAAATAGACTGCCAACATTCTAAAGACAATACAAAAGACTGCCAACATTCTAAAGACAATTCAAAAGACTGCCAACATTCTAAAGACAATTCAAAAGACTGCCAACATTCTAAAGACAGTTTAAAAGACTGCCAACATTCTAAAGTCAGTTCAAAAGACTGCCAACATTCTAAAGACAGTTTAAAAGACTGCCAACATTATAAAGACTGCCAACATTCTAAAGACAGTTCAAAAGACTGCCAACATTCTAAAGACAATTCAAAAGACTGCCAACATTCTAAAGACAGTTTAAAAGACTGCCAACATTCTAAAGACTGCCAACATTCTAAAGACAGTTCAAAAGACTGCCAACATTCTAAAGACAATTCAAAAGACTGCCAACATTCTAAAGACAATTCAAAAGGCTGCCAACATTCTAAAGACAATTCAAAAGACTGCCAACATTCTAAAGACAATTCAAAAGACTGCCAACATTCTAAAGACAGTTTAAAAGACTGCCAACATTCTAAAGACTGCCAACATTCTAAAGACAGTTCAAAAGACTGCCAACATTCTAAAGACAATTCAAAAGACTACCAACATTCTAAAGACAATTCAAAAGGCTGCCAACATTCTAAAGACAATTCAAATGACTGCCTACATTCTAAAGACAATTCAAAAGACTGCCAACATTCTAAAGACAGTTTAAAAGACTGCCAACATTCTAAAGACAATTCAAAAGACTGCCAACATTCTAAAGACAGTTTAAAAGACTGCCAACATTCTAAAGACAGTTTAAAAGACTGCCAACATTCTAAAGACAATTCAAAAGACTGCCAACATTCTAAAGACAAATCAAAAGGCTGCCAACATTCTAAAGACAGTTTAAAAGACTGCCAACATTCTAAAGACTTCCAACATTCTAAAGACAATTCAAAAGACTGCCAACATTCTAAAGACAATTCAAAAGGCTGCCAACATTCTAGAGACAGTTTAAAAGACTGCCAACATGCTAAAGACTGCCAACATTTATAGACAGTTCAAAAGACTGCCAACATTCTACAGACAGTTCAAAAGACTGCCAACATTCTAAAGACAATTCAAAAGACTCCAACATTCTAAAGACAATTCAAACGACTGCCAACATTCTAAAGACAATTCAAAAGACTGCCAACATTCTAAAGACAGTTTAAAAGACTGCCAACATTCTAAAGACTGCCAACATTCTATAGACAGTTCAAAAGACTGCCAACATTCTATAGACAGTTCAAAAGACTGCCAACATTCTAAAGACAATTCAAAAGACTGCCAACATTCTAAAGACAATTCAAAAGACTGCCAACATTCTAAAGACAGTTTAAAAGACTGCCAACATTCTAATGACTGCCAACATTCTAAGGACAGTTCAAAAGACTGCCAACATTCTACAGACAATTCAAAAGACTGCCAACATTCTAAAGACAGTTTAAAAGACTGCCAACATTCTAAAGACTGCCAACATTCTATAGACAGTTCAAAAGACTGCCAACATTCTATAGACAGTTCAAAAGACTGCCAACATTCTAAAGACAGTTTAAAAGACAGCCAACATTCTAAAGACTGCCAACATTCTAAAGACAGTTCAAAAGACTGCCAACATTCTAAAGACAGTTCAAAAGACTGCCAACATTCTAAAGACAGTTTAAAAGACTGCCAACATTCTAAAGACTGCCAACATTCTATAGACAGTTCAAAAGACTGCCAACATTCTAAAGACAATTCAAAAGACTGCCAACATTCTAAAGACAGTTTAAAAGACTGCCAACATTCTAAAGACAATTCAAAAGGCTGCCAACATTCTAAAGACAGTTTAAAAGACAGCCAACATTCTAAAGACTGCCAACATTCTAAAGACAGTTCAAAAGACTGCCAACATTCTAAAGACAATTCAAAAGACTGCCAACATTCTAAAGACAATTCAAAAGGCTGCCAACATTCTAAATACAGTTTAAAAGACTGCCAACATTCTAAAGACAGTTTAAAAGACTGCCAAAATTCTAAAGACAATTCAAAAACTGCCAACATTCTAAAGACAATTCAAAAGACTGCCAACATTCTAAAGACAATTCAAAAGACTGCCAACATTCTAAAGACAGTTTAAAAGACTGCCAACATTCTAAAGACAATTCAAAAGACTGCCAACATTCTAAAGACAATTCAAAAGACTGCCAACATTCTAAAGACAATTCAAAAGACTGCCAACATTTAAAAGACAGTTCAAAAGACTGCCAACATTCTAAAGACAGTTTAAAAGACTGCCAACATTCTAAAGACTGCCAACATTCTATAGACAGCTCAAAAGACTGCCAACATTCTAAAGACAATTCAAAAGACTGCCAACATTCTAAAGACAGTTTAAAAGACTGCCAACATTCTAAATAGACTGCCAACATTCTAAAGACAATACAAAAGACTGCCAACATTCTAAAGACAATTCAAATGACTGCCAACATTCTAAAGACAATTCAATAGACTGCCAACATTCTAAAGACAGTTTAAAAGACTGCCAACATTCTAAAGACAGTTTAAAAGACTGCCAACATTCTAAAGACAATTCAATAGACTGCCAACATTCTAAAGACAGTTTAAAAGACTGCCAACATTCTAAAGACAATTCAATAGACTGCCAACATTCTAAAGACAGTTTAAAAGACTGCCAACATTCTATAGACAGTTCAAAAGACTGCCAACATTCTAAAGACAGTTTAAAAGACTGCCAACATTCTAAAGACAGTTCAAAAGACTGCTAACATTCTAAAGACAGTTTAAAAGACTGCCAACATTCTAAAGACAGTTCAAAAGACTGCTAACATTCTAAAGACAGTTTAAAAGACTGCCAACATTCTAAAGACTGCCAACATTCTAAAGACAGTTCATAAGACTGCCAACATTCTTAAGACAATTCAAAGGACTGCCAACATTCTAAAGACAGTTTAAAAGACTGCCAACATTCTAAAGACAATTCAAAAGACTGCCAACATTCTAACGACAATTCAAAAGGCTGCCAACATTCTAAAGACAGTTTAAAAGACTGCCAACATTCTAAAGACAGTTTAAAAGACTGCCAACATTCTAAAGACAGTTCAAAAGACTGCTAACATTCTAAAGACAGTTTAAAAGACTGCCAACATTCTAACGACAATTCAAAAGGCTGCCAACATTCTAACAACAATTCAAAAGGCTGCCAACATTCTAAAGACAATTCAAAAGACTGCCAACATTCTAAAGACAATTCAAAAGACTGCCAACATTCTAAAGACAGTTTAAAAGACTGCCAACATTCTAAAGACTGCCAACATTCTAAAGACAGTTCAAAAGACTGCCAACATTCTAAAGACAATTCAAAAGACTGCCAACATTCTAAAGACAATTCAAAAGGCTGCCAACATTCTAAAGACAATTCAAATGACTGCCAACATTCTAAAGACAATTCAATAGACTGCCAACATTCTAAAGACAGTTTAAAAGACTGCCAACATTCTAAAGACAGTTTAAAAGACTGCCAACATTCTAAAGACAATTCAATAGACTGCCAACATTCTAAAGACAGTTTAAAAGACTGCCAACATTCTAAAGACAATTCAAAAGACTGCCAACATTCTAAAGACAGTTTAAAAGACTGCCAACATTCTAAAGACAGTTTAAAAGACTGCCAACATTCTAAAGACAATTCAAAAGACTGCCAACATTCTAAAGACAATTCAAAAGGCTGCCAACATTCTAGAGACAGTTTAAAAGACTGCCAACATTCTATAGACAGTTCAAAAGACTGCCAACATTCTATAGACAGTTCAAAAGACTGCCAACATTCTAAAGACAATTCAAAAGACTGCCAACATTCTAAAGACAATTCAAACGACTGCCAACATTCTAAAGACAATTCAAAAGACTGCCAACATTCTAAAGACAGTTTAAAAGACTGCCAACATTCTAAAGACTGCCAACATTCTATAGACAGTTCAAAAGACTGCCAACATTCTAAAGACAATTCAAAAGACTGCCAACATTCTAAAGACAGTTTAAAAGACTGCCAACATTCTAAAGACAGTTCAAAAGACTGCTAACATTCTAAAGACAGTTTAAAAGACTGCCAACATTCTAAAGACTGCCAACATTCTAAAGACAGTTCATAAGACTGCCAACATTCTAAAGACAATTCAAAGGACTGCCAACATTCTAAAGACAGTTTAAAAGACTGCCAACATTCTAAAGACAATTCAAAAGACTGCCAACATTCTAACGACAATTCAAAAGGCTGCCAACATTCTAAAGACAGTTTAAAAGACTGCCAACATTCTAAAGACAATTCAAAAGACTGCCAACATTCTAAAGACAGTTTAAAAGACTGCCAACATTCTAAATAGACTGCCAACATTCTAAAGACAATACAAAAGACTGCCAACATTCTAAAGACAATTCAAAAGACTGCCAACATTCTAAAGACAATTCAAAAGACTGCCAACATTCTAAAGACAGTTTAAAAGACTGCCAACATTCTAAAGTCAGTTCAAAAGACTGCTAACATTCTAAAGACAGTTTAAAAGACTGCCAACATTATAAAGACTGCCAACATTCTAAAGACAGTTCAAAAGACTGCCAACATTCTAAAGACAATTCAAAAGACTGCCAACATTCTAAAGACAGTTTAAAAGACTGCCAACATTCTAAAGACTGCCAACATTCTAAAGACAGTTCAAAAGACTGCCAACATTCTAAAGACAATTCAAAAGACTGCCAACATTCTAAAGACAATTCAAAAGGCTGCCAACATTCTAAAGACAATTCAAAAGACTGCCAACATTCTAAAGACAATTCAAAAGACTGCCAACATTCTAAAGACAGTTTAAAAGACTGCCAACATTCTAAAGACTGCCAACATTCTAAAGACAGTTCAAAAGACTGCCAACATTCTAAAGACAATTCAAAAGACTACCAACATTCTAAAGACAATTCAAAAGGCTGCCAACATTCTAAAGACAATTCAAATGACTGCCTACATTCTAAAGACAATTCAAAAGACTGCCAACATTCTAAAGACAGTTTAAAAGACTGCCAACATTCTAAAGACAATTCAAAAGACTGCCAACATTCTAAAGACAGTTTAAAAGACTGCCAACATTCTAAAGACAGTTTAAAAGACTGCCCACATTCTAAAGACAGTTTAAAAGACTGCCAACATTCTAAAGACTGCCAACATTCTATAGACAGTTCAAAAGACTGCCAACATTCTATAGACAGTTCAAAAGACTGCCAACATTCTAAAGACAATTCAAAAGACTGCCAACATTCTAAAGACAATTCAAAAGACTGCCAACATTCTAAAGACAATTCAAAAGACTGCCAACATTCTAAAGACAGTTTAAAAGACTGCCAACATTCTAATGACTGCCAACATTCTAAGGACAGTTCAAAAGACTGCCAACATTCTACAGACAATTCAAAAGACTGCCAACATTCTAAAGACAGTTTAAAAGACTGCCAACATTCTAAAGACTGCCAACATTCTATAGACAGTTCAAAAGACTGCCAACATTCTATAGACAGTTCAAAAGACTGCCAACATTCTAAAGACAATTCAAAAGACTGCCAACATTCTAAAGACAATTCAAAAGACTGCCAACATTCTAAAGACAATTCAAAAGACTGCCAACATTCTAAAGACAGTTTAAAAGACTGCCAACATTCTAAAGACTGCCAACATTCTATAGACAGTTCAAAAGACTGCCAACATTCTAAAGACAATTCAAAAGACTGCCAACATTCTAAAGACAGTTTAAAAGACTGCCAACATTCTAAAGACAATTCAAAAGACTGCCAACATTCTGAAGACAATTCAAAAGGCTGCCAACATTCTAAAGACAGTTTAAAAGACAGCCAACATTCTAAAGACTGCCAACATTCTAAAGACAGTTCAAAAGACTGCCAACATTCTAAAGACAATTCAAAAGACTGCCAACATTCTAAAGACAATTCAAAAGGCTGCCAACATTCTAAAGACAGTTCAAAAGACTGCCAACATTCTAAAGACAATTCAAAAGACTGCCAACATTCTAAAGACAATTCAAAAGGCTGCCAACATTCTAAATACAGTTTAAAAGACTGCCAACATTCTAAAGACAGTTTAAAAGACTGCCAAAATTCTAAAGACAATTCAAAAACTGCCAACATTCTAAAGACAATTCAAAAGACTGCCAACATTCTAAAGACAATTCAAAAGACTGCCAACATTCTAAAGACAGTTTAAAAGACTGCCAACATTCTAAAGACAGTTTAAAAGACTGCCAACATTCTAAAGACTGCCAACATTCTATAGACAGCTCAAAAGACTGCCAACATTCTAAAGACAATTCAAAAGACTGCCAACATTCTAAAGACAGTTTAAAAGACTGCCAACATTCTAAATAGACTGCCAACATTCTAAAGACAATACAAAAGACTGCCAACATTCTAAAGACAGTTTAAAAGACTGCCAACATTCTAAAGACAGTTCAAAAGACTGCTAACATTCTAAAGACAGTTTAAAAGACTGCCAACATTCTAAAGACTGCCAACATTCTAAAGACAGTTCATAAGACTGCCAACATTCTAAAGACAATTCAAAGGACTGCCAACATTCTAAAGACAGTTTAAAAGACTGCCAACATTCTAAAGACAATTCAAAAGACTGCCAACATTCTAACGACAATTCAAAAGGCTGCCAACATTCTAAAGACAATTCAAAAGACTGCCAACATTCTAAAGACAATTCAAAAGACTGCCAACATTCTAAAGAGTTTAAAAGACTGCCAACATTCTAAAGACTGCCAACATTCTAAAGACAGTTCAAAAGACTGCGAACATTCTAAAGACAATTCAAAAGACTGCCAACATTCTAAAGACAGTTCAAAAGGCTGCCAACATTCTAAAGACAATTCAAATGACTGCCAACATTCTAAAGACAATTCAAAAGACTGCCAACATTCTAAAGACAGTTTAAAAGACTGCCAACATTCTAAAGACAATTCAAAAGACTGCCAACATTCTAAAGACAATTCAAAAGACTGCCAACATTCTAAAGACAGTTTAAAAGACTGCCAACATTCTAAAGACAGTTTAAAAGACTGCCAACATTCTAAAGACGAATCAAAAGGCTTCCAACATTCTAAAGACAGTTTAAAAGACTGCCAACATTCTAAAGACTTCCAACATTCTAAAGACAATTCAAAAGACTGCCAACATTCTAAAGACAATTCAAAAGGCTGCCAACATTCTAGAGACAGTTTAAAAGACTGCCAACATTCTATAGACAGTTCAAAAGACTGCCAACATTCTATAGACAGTTCAAAAGACTGCCAACATTCTAAAGACAATTCAAAAGACTGCCAACATTCTAAAGACAATTCAAACGACTGCCAACATTCTAAAGACAATTCAAAAGACTGCCAACATTTTAAAGACAGTTTAAAAGACTGCCAACATTCTAAAGACTGCCAACATTCTATAGACAGTTCAAAAGACTGCCAACATTCTATAGACAGTTCAAAAGACTGCCAACATTCTAAAGACAATTCAAAAGACTGCCAACATTCTAAAGACAGTTTAAAAGACTGCCCACATTCTAAAGACTGCCAACATTCTATAGACAGTTCAAAAGACTGCCAACATTCTACAGACAATTCAAAAGACTGCCAACATTCTAAAGACAGTTTAAAAGACAGCCAACATTCTAAAGACTGCCAACAATCTAAAGACAGTTCAAAAGACTGCCAACCTTCTAAAGACAATTCAAAAGACTGCCAACATTCTAAAGACAATTCAAAAGGCTGCCAACATTCTAAAGACAATTCAAATGACTGCCAACATTCTAAAGACAATTCAAAAAACTGCCAACATTCTAAAGACAGTTTAAAAGACTGCCAACATTCTAAAGACAATTCAAAAGACTGCCAACATTCTAAAGACAATTCAAAAGACTGCCAACATTCTAAAGACAGTTTAAAAGACTGCCAACATTCTAAAGACAATTCAAATGACTGCCAACATTCTAAAGACAATTCAAAAAACTGCCAACATTCTAAAGACAGTTTAAAAGACTGCCAACATTCTAAAGACAATTCAAAAGACTGCCAACATTCTAAAGACAATTCAAAAGACTGCCAACATTCTAAAGACAGTTTAAAAGACTGCCAACATTCTAAAGACAGTTCAAAAGACTGCCAACATTCTAAAGACAGTTCAAAAGACTGCCAACATTCTAAAGACAATTCAAAAGACTTCCAACATTCTAAAGACAATTCATAAGACTGCCAACATTCTAAAGACAATTCAAAGGACTGCCAACATTCTAAAGACAGTTTAAAAGACTGCCAACATTCTAAAGACAATTCAAAAGACTGCCAACATTCTAACGACAATTCAAAAGGCTGCCAACATTCTAAAGACAGTTTAAAAGACTGCCAACATTCTAAAGACAATTCAAAAGACTGCCAACATTCTAAAGACAGTTTAAAAGACTGCCAACATTCTAAATAGACTGCCAACATTCTAAAGACAATACAAAAGACTGCCAACATTCTAAAGACAATTCAAAAGACTGCCAACATTCATAAGACAATTCAAAAGACTGCCAACATTCTAAAGACAGTTTAAAAGACTGCCAACATTCTAAAGACTGCCAACATTCTAAAGACAGTTTAAAAGACTGCCAACATTCTAAAGACAATTCAAAAGACTGCCAACATTCTAAAGACAGTTTAAAAGACTGCCAACATTCTATAGACAGTTCAAAAGACTGCCAACATTCTATAGACAGTTCAAAAGACTGCCAACATTCTAAAGACAATTCAAAAGACTGCCAACATTCTAAAGACAATTCAAAAGACTGCCAACATTCTAAAGACAATTCAAAAGACTGCCAACATTCTAAAGACAGTTCAAAAGACTGCCAACATTCCAAAGACAGTTTAAAAGACTGCCAACATTTTAAAGACAGTTTAAAAGACTGCCAACATTCTAAATACAGTTCAAAAGACTGCCAACATTCTAAAGAAAATTCAGAAGACTGCCAACATTCTAAAGACAATTCAAAAGGCTGCCAACATTCTAAAGACAATTCAAAAGACTGCCAACATTCTAAAGACGAATCAAAAGGCTGCCAACATTCTAAAGACAGTTTAAAGGACTGCCAACATTCTAAAGACTTCCAACATTCTAAAGACAATTCAAAAGACTGCCAACATTCTAAAGACAATTCAAAAGGCTGCCAACATTCTAGAGACAGTTTAAAAGACTGCCAACATTCTATAGACAGTTCAAAAGACTGCCAACATTCTATAGACAGTTCAAAAGACTGCCAACATTCTAAAGACAATTCAAAAGACTGCCAACATTCTAAAGACAGTTTAAAAGACTGCCAACATTCTAAAGACTGCCAACATTCTAAAGACAGTTCATAAGACTGCCAACATTCTAAAGACAATTCAAAGGACTGCCAACATTCTAAAGACAGTTTAAAAGACTGCCAACATTCTAAAGACAATTCAAAAGACTGCCAACATTCTAACGACAATTCAAAAGGCTGCCAACATTCTAAAGACAATTCAAAAGACTGCCAACATTCTAAAGACAATTCAAAAGACTGCCAACATTCTAAAGAGTTTAAAAGACTGCCAACATTCTAAAGACTGCCAACATTCTAAAGACAGTTCAAAAGACTGCGAACATTCTAAAGACAATTCAAAAGACTGCCAACATTCTAAAGACAGTTCAAAAGGCTGCCAACATTCTAAAGACAATTCAAATGACTGCCAACATTCTAAAGACAATTCAAAAGACTGCCAACATTCTAAAGACAGTTTAAAAGACTGCCAACATTCTAAAGACAATTCAAAAGACTGCCAACATTCTAAAGACAATTCAAAAGACTGCCAACATTCTAAAGACAGTTTAAAAGACTGCCAACATTCTAAAGACAGTTTAAAAGACTGCCAACATTCTAAAGACGAATCAAAAGGCTTCCAACATTCTAAAGACAGTTTAAAAGACTGCCAACATTCTAAAGACTTCCAACATTCTAAAGACAATTCAAAAGACTGCCAACATTCTAAAGACAATTCAAAAGGCTGCCAACATTCTAGAGACAGTTTAAAAGACTGCCAACATTCTATAGACAGTTCAAAAGACTGCCAACATTCTATAGACAGTTCAAAAGACTGCCAACATTCTAAAGACAATTCAAAAGACTGCCAACATTCTAAAGACAATTCAAACGACTGCCAACATTCTAAAGACAATTCAAAAGACTGCCAACATTTTAAAGACAGTTTAAAAGACTGCCAACATTCTAAAGACTGCCAACATTCTATAGACAGTTCAAAAGACTGCCAACATTCTATAGACAGTTCAAAAGACTGCCAACATTCTAAAGACAATTCAAAAGACTGCCAACATTCTAAAGACAGTTTAAAAGACTGCCCACATTCTAAAGACTGCCAACATTCTATAGACAGTTCAAAAGACTGCCAACATTCTACAGACAATTCAAAAGACTGCCAACATTCTAAAGACAGTTTAAAAGACAGCCAACATTCTAAAGACTGCCAACAATCTAAAGACAGTTCAAAAGACTGCCAACCTTCTAAAGACAATTCAAAAGACTGCCAACATTCTAAAGACAATTCAAAAGGCTGCCAACATTCTAAAGACAATTCAAATGACTGCCAACATTCTAAAGACAATTCAAAAAACTGCCAACATTCTAAAGACAGTTTAAAAGACTGCCAACATTCTAAAGACAATTCAAAAGACTGCCAACATTCTAAAGACAATTCAAAAGACTGCCAACATTCTAAAGACAGTTTAAAAGACTGCCAACATTCTAAAGACAATTCAAATGACTGCCAACATTCTAAAGACAATTCAAAAAACTGCCAACATTCTAAAGACAGTTTAAAAGACTGCCAACATTCTAAAGACAATTCAAAAGACTGCCAACATTCTAAAGACAATTCAAAAGACTGCCAACATTCTAAAGACAGTTTAAAAGACTGCCAACATTCTAAAGACAGTTCAAAAGACTGCCAACATTCTAAAGACAGTTCAAAAGACTGCCAACATTCTAAAGACAATTCAAAAGACTTCCAACATTCTAAAGACAATTCATAAGACTGCCAACATTCTAAAGACAGTTCATAAGACTGCCAACATTCTAAAGACAATTCAAAGGACTGCCAACATTCTAAAGACAGTTTAAAAGACTGCCAACATTCTAAAGACAATTCAAAAGACTGCCAACATTCTAACGACAATTCAAAAGGCTGCCAACATTCTAAAGACAGTTTAAAAGACTGCCAACATTCTAAAGACAATTCAAAAGACTGCCAACATTCTAAAGACAGTTTAAAAGACTGCCAACATTCTAAATAGACTGCCAACATTCTAAAGACAATACAAAAGACTGCCAACATTCTAAAGACAATTCAAAAGACTGCCAACATTCATAAGACAATTCAAAAGACTGCCAACATTCTAAAGACAGTTTAAAAGACTGCCAACATTCTAAAGACTGCCAACATTCTAAAGACAGTTTAAAAGACTGCCAACATTCTAAAGACAATTCAAAAGACTGCCAACATTCTAAAGACAGTTTAAAAGACTGCCAACATTCTATAGACAGTTCAAAAGACTGCCAACATTCTATAGACAGTTCAAAAGACTGCCAACATTCTAAAGACAATTCAAAAGACTGCCAACATTCTAAAGACAATTCAAAAGACTGCCAACATTCTAAAGACAGTTCAAAAGACTGCCAACATTCCAAAGACAGTTTAAAAGACTGCCAACATTTTAAAGACAGTTTAAAAGACTGCCAACATTCTAAATACAGTTCAAAAGACTGCCAACATTCTAAAGAAAATTCAGAAGACTGCCAACATTCTAAAGACAATTCAAAAGGCTGCCAACATTCTAAAGACAATTCAAAAGACTGCCAACATTCTAAAGACGAATCAAAAGGCTGCCAACATTCTAAAGACAGTTTAAAAGACTGCCAACATTCTAAAGACTTCCAACATTCTAAAGACAATTCAAAAGACTGCCAACATTCTAAAGACAATTCAAAAGGCTGCCAACATTCTAGAGACAGTTTAAAAGACTGCCAACATTCTATAGACAGTTCAAAAGACTGCCAACATTCTATAGACAGTTCAAAAGACTGCCAACATTCTAAAGACAATTCAAAAGACTGCCAACATTCTAAAGACAATTCAAACGACTGCCAACATTCTAAAGACAATTCAAAAGACTGCCAACATTCTAAAGACAGTTTAAAAGACTGCCAACATTCTAAAGACTGCCAACATTCTATAGACAGTTCAAAAGACTGCCAACATTCTATAGACAGTTCAAAAGACTGCCAACATTCTAAAGACAATTCAAAAGACTGCCAACATTCTAAAGACAGTTTAAAAGACTGCCCACATTCTAAAGACTGCCAACATTCTATAGACAGTTCAAAAGACTGCCAACATTCTAAAGACAATTCAAAAGACTGCCAACATTCTAAAGACAATTCAAAAGACTGCCAACATTCTAAAGACAGTTCAAAAGACTGCCAACATTCTAAAGACAGTTTAAAAGACTGCCAACATTCTAAAGACTTCCAACATTCTATAGACAGTTCAAAAGACTGCCAACATTCTAAAGACAATTCAAAAGACTGCCAACATTCTAAAGACAGTTTAAAAGACTGCCAACATTCTAAAGACAATTCAAAAGACTGCCAACATTCTGAAGACAATTCAAAAGGCTGCCAACATTCTAAAGACAGTTTAAAAGACTGCCAACATTCTAAAGACAGTTCAAAAGACTGCCAACATTCTAAAGACAGTTTAAAAGACTGCCAACATTCTAAAGACTGCCAACATTCTAAAGACAGTTTAAAAGACTGCCAACATTGTAAATAGACTGCCAACATTCTAAAGACAATACAAAAGACTGCCAACATTCTAAAGACAATTTAAAAGACTGCCAACATTCTAAAGACAATTCAAAAGACTGCCAACATTCTAAAGACAGTTTAAAAGACTGCCAACATTCTAAAGTCAGTTCAAAAGACTGCTAACATTCTAAAGACAGTTTAAAAGACTGCCAACATTCTAAAGACAATTCAAAAGACTGCCAACATTCATAAGACAATTCAAAAGACTGCCAACATTCTAAAGACAGTTTAAAAGACTGCCAACATTCTAAAGACTGCCAACATTCTAAAGACAGTTTAAAAGACTGCCAACATTCTAAAGACAATTCAAAAGACTGCCAACATTCTAAAGACAGTTTAAAAGACTGCCAACATTCTAAAGACTGCCAACATTCTATAGACAGTTCAAAAGACTGCCAACATTCTATAGACAGTTCAAAAGACTGCCAACATTCTAACATTCTAAAGACAATTCAAAAGACTGCCAACATTCTAAAGACAATTCAAAAGACTGCCAACATTCTAAAGACAATTCAAAAGACTGCCAACATTCTAAAGACAGTTCAAAAGACTGCCAACATTCTAAAGACAGTTTAAAAGACTGCCAACATTCTAAAGACTGCCAACATTCTATAGACAGTTCAAAAGACTGCCAACATTCTAAAGACAATTCAAAAGACTGCCAACATTCTAAAGACAGTTTAAAAGACTGCCAACATTCTAAAGACAATTCAAAAGACTGCCAACATTCTGAAGACAATTCAAAAGGCTGCCAACATTCTAAAGACTGCCAACATTCTAAAGACAGTTTAAAAGACTGCCAACATTCTAAAGACAATTCAAAAGACTGCCAACATTCTAAAGACAGTTTAAAAGACTGCCAACATTCTAAAGACTGCCAACATTCTATAGACAGTTCAAAAGACTGCCAACATTCTATAGACAGTTCAAAAGACTGCCAACATTCTAACATTCTAAAGACAATTCAAAAGACTGCCAACATTCTAAAGACAATTCAAAAGACTGCCAACATTCTAAAGACAATTCAAAAGACTGCCAACATTCTAAAGACAGTTCAAAAGACTGCCAACATTCTAAAGACAGTTTAAAGACTGCCAACATTCTAAAGACTGCCAACATTCTATAGACAGTTCAAAAGACTGCCAACATTCTAAAGACAATTCAAAAGACTGCCAACATTCTAAAGAAAGTTTAAAAGACTGCCAACATTCTAAAGACAATTCAAAAGACTGCCAACATTCTGAAGACAATTCAAAAGGCTGCCAACATTCTAAAGGCAGTTTAAAAGACAGCCAACATTCTAAAGACTGCCAACATTCTAAAGACAGTTCAAAAGACTGCCAACATTCTAAAGACAGTTTAAAAGACTGCCAACATTCTAAAGACAATTCAAAAGACTGCCAACATTCTGAAGACAATTCAAAAGGCTGCCAACATTCTAAAGACTGCCAACATTCTAAAGACAGTTTAAAAGACTGCCAACATTCTAAAGACAATTCAAAAGACTGCCAACATTCTAAAGACAGTTTAAAAGACTGCCAACATTCTAAAGACTGCCAACATTCTAAAGACAGTTTAAAAGACTGCCAACATTCTAAAGACAATTCAAAAGACTGCCAACATTCTAAAGACAGTTTAAAAGACTGCCAACATTCTAAAGACTGCCAACATTCTATAGACAGTTCAAAAGACTGCCAACATTCTATAGACAGTTCAAAAGACTGCCAACATTCTAACATTCTAAAGACAATTCAAAAGACTGCCAACATTCTAAAGACAATTCAAAAGACTGCCAACATTCTAAAGACAATTCAAAAGACTGCCAACATTCTAAAGACAGTTCAAAAGACTGCCAACATTCTAAAGACAGTTTAAAAGACTGCCAACATTCTAAAGACTGCCAACATTCTATAGACAGTTCAAAAGACTGCCAACATTCTAAAGACAATTCAAAAGACTGCCAACATTCTAAAGACAGTTTAAAAGACTGCCAACATTCTAAAGACAATTCAAAAGACTGCCAACATTCTGAAGACAATTCAAAAGGCTGCCAACATTCTAAAGACTGCCAACATTCTAAAGACAGTTTAAAAGACTGCCAACATTCTAAAGACAATTCAAAAGACTGCCAACATTCTAAAGACAGTTTAAAAGACTGCCAACATTCTAAAGACTGCCAACATTCTATAGACAGTTCAAAAGACTGCCAACATTCTATAGACAGTTCAAAAGACTGCCAACATTCTAACATTCTAAAGACAATTCAAAAGACTGCCAACATTCTAAAGACAATTCAAAAGACTGCCAACATTCTAAAGACAATTCAAAAGACTGCCAATATTCTAAAGACAGTTCAAAAGACTGCCAACATTCTAAAGACAGTTTAAAGACTGCCTACATTCTAAAGACTGCCAACATTCTATAGACAGTTCAAAAGACTGCCAACATTCTAAAGACAATTCAAAAGACTGCCAACATTCTAAAGACAGTTTAAAAGACTGCCAACATTCTAAAGACAATTCAAAAGACTGCCAACATTCTGAAGACAATTCAAAAGGCTGCCAACATTCTAAAGGCAGTTTAAAAGACAGCCAACATTCTAAAGACTGCCAACATTCTAAAGACAGTTCAAAAGACTGCCAACATTCTAAAGACAGTTTAAAAGACTGCCAACATTCTAAAGACAATTCAAAAGACTGCCAACATTCTGAAGACAATTCAAAAGGCTGCCAACATTCTAAAGACTGCCAACATTCTAAAGACAGTTTAAAAGACTGCCAACATTCTAAAGACAATTCAAAAGACTGCCAACATTCTAAAGACAGTTTAAAAGACTGCCAACATTCTAAAGACTGCCAACATTCTATAGACAGTTCAAAAGACTGCCAACATTCTATAGACAGTTCAAAAGACTGCCAACATTCTAACATTCTAAAGACAATTCAAAAGACTGCCAACATTCTAAAGACAATTCAAAAGACTGCCAACATTCTAAAGACAATTCAAAAGACTGCCAACATTCTAAAGACAGTTCAAAAGACTGCCAACATTCTAAAGACAGTTTAAAAGACTGCCAACATTCTAAAGACTGCCAACATTCTATAGACAGTTCAAAAGACTGCCAACATTCTAAAGACAATTCAAAAGACTGCCAACATTCTAAAGACAGTTTAAAAGACTGCCAACATTCTGAAGACAATTCAAAAGGCTGCCAACATTCTAAAGACAGTTTAAAAGACAGCCAACATTCTAAAGACTGCCAACATTCTAAAGACAGTTCAAAAGACTGCCAACATTCTAAAGACAATTCAAAAGACTGCCAACATTCTAAAGACAGTTTAAAAGACTGCCAACATTCTAAAGACAGTTTAAAAGACTGCCAAAATTCTAAAGACAATTCAAAAACTGCCAACATTCTAAAGACAATTCAAAAGACTGCCAACATTCTAAAGACAATTCAAAAGACTGCCAACATTCTAAAGACAGTTCAAAAGACTGCCAACATTCTAAAGTCAGTTTAAAAGACTGCCAACATTCTAAAGACTGCCAACATTCTATAGACAGCTCAAAAGACTGCCAACATTCTAAAGACAATTCAAAAGACTGCCAACATTCTAAAGACAGTTTAAAAGACAGCCAACATTCTAAATAGACTGCCAACATTCTAAAGACAATACAAAAGACTGCCAACATTCTAAACACAATTCAAAAAACTGCCAACATTCCAAAGACAGTTTAAAAGACTGCCAACATTCTAAAGACAGTTTAAAAGACTGCCAACATTCTAAATACAGTTCAAAAGACTGCCAACATTCTAAAGAAAATTCAGAAGACTGCCAACATTCTAAAGACAATTCAAAAGGCTGCCAACATTCTAAAGACAATTCAAATGACTGCCAACATTCTAAAGACAGTTTAAAAGACTGTCAACATTCTAAAGACTGCCAACATTCTATAGACAGTTCAAAAGACTGCCAACATTCTAAAGACAGTTTAAAAGACTGCCAACATTCTAAAGACAGTTCAAAAGACTGCTAACATTCTTAAGACAATTCAAAGGACTGCCAACATTCTAAAGACAGTTTAAAAGACTGCCAACATTCTAAAGACAATTCAAAAGACTGCCAACATTCTAACGACAATTCAAAAGGCTGCCAACATTCTAAAGACAGTTTAAAAGACTGCCAACATTCTAAAGACAGTTTAAAAGACTGCCAACATTCTAAAGACAGTTCAAAAGACTGCTAACATTCTAAAGACAGTTTAAAAGACTGCCAACATTCTAACGACAATTCAAAAGGCTGCCAACATTCTAACGACAATTCAAAAGGCTGCCAACATTCTAAAGACAATTCAAAAGACTGCCAACATTCTAAAGACAATTCAAAAGACTGCCAACATTCTAAAGACAGTTTAAAAGACTGCTAACATTCTAAAGACTGCCAACATTCTAAAGACAGTTCAAAAGACTGCCAACATTCTAAAGACAATTCAAAAGACTGCCAACATTCTAAAGACAATTCAAAAGGCTGCCAACATTCTAAAGACAATTCAAATGACTGCCAACATTCTAAAGACAATTCAAAAGACTGCCAACATTCTAAAGACAGTTTAAAAGACTGCCAACATTCTAAAGACAATTCAAAAGACTGCCAACATTCTAAAGACAGTTTAAAAGACTGCCAACATTCTAAAGACAGTTTAAAAGACTGCCAACATTCTAAAGACAATTCAAAAGACTGCCAACATTCTAAAGACGAATCAAAAGGCTGCCAACATTCTAAAGACAGTTTAAAAGACTGCCAACATTCTAAAGACTTCCAACATTCTAAAGACAATTCAAAAGACTGCCAACATTCTAAAGACAATTCAAAAGGCTGCCAACATTCTAGAGACAGTTTAAAAGACTGCCAACATTCTATAGACAGTTCAAAAGACTGCCAACATTCTATAGACAGTTCAAAAGACTGCCAACATTCTAAAGACAATTCAAAAGACTGCCAACATTCTAAAGACAATTCAAAAGACTGCCAACATTCTAAAGACAATTCAAACGACTGCCAACATTCTAAAGACAATTCAAAAGACTGCCAACATTCTAAAGACAGTTTAAAAGACTGCCAACATTCTAAAGACTGCCAACATTCTATAGACAGTTCAAAAGACTGCCAACATTCTATAGACAGTTCAAAAGACTGCCAACATTCTAAAGACAATTCAAAAGACTGCCAACATTCTAAAGACAGTTTAAAAGACTGCCAACATTCTAAAGACAGTTTAAAAGACTGCCAAAATTCTAAAGACAATTCAAAAACTGACAACATTCTAAAGACAATTCAAAAGACTGCCAACATTCTAAAGACAATTCAAAAGACTGCCAACATTCTAAAGACAGTTTAAAAGACTGCCAACATTCTAAAGACAATTCAAAAGACTGCCAACATTCTAAAGACAATTCAAAAGACTGCCAACATTCTAAAGACAGTTCAAAAGACTGCCAACATTCTAAAGACAGTTTAAAAGACTGCCAACATTCTAAAGACTGCCAACATTCTATAGACAGCTCAAAAGACTGCCAACATTCTAAAGACAATTCAAAAGACTGCCAACATTCTAAAGACAGTTTAAAAGACTGCCAACATTCTAAATAGACTGCCAACATTCTAAAGACAATACAAAAAACTGCCAACATTCCAAAGACAGTTTAAAAGACTGCCAACATTCTAAAGACAGTTTAAAAGACTGCCAACATTCTAAATACAGTTCAAAAGACTGCCAACATTCTAAAGAAAATTCAGAAGACTGCCAACATTCTATAGACAGTTCAAAAGACTGCCAACATTCTAAAGACAATTCAAAAGACTGCCAACATTCTAAAGACAGTTTAAAAGACTGCCAACATTCTAAAGACAATTTAAAAGACTGCCAAAATTCTAAAGACAATTCAAAAACTGCCAACATTCTAAAGACAATTCAAAAGACTGCCAACATTCTAAAGACAATTCAAAAGACTGCCAACATTCTAAAGACAGTTTAAAAGACTGCCAACATTCTAAAGACAATTCAAAAGACTGCCAACATTCTAAAGACAATTCAAAAGACTGCCAACATTCTAAAGACAGTTCAAAAGACTGCCAACATTCTAAAGACAGTTTAAAAGACTGCCAACATTCTAAAGACTGCCAACATTCTATAGACAGCTCAAAAGACTGCCAACATTCTAAAGACAATTCAAAAGACTGCCAACATTCTAAAGACAGTTTAAAAGACTGCCAACATTCTAAATAGACTGCCAACATTCTAAAGACAATACAAAAGACTGCCAACATTCTAAACACAATTCAAAAAACTGCCAACATTCCAAAGACAGTTTAAAAGACTGCCAACATTCTAAAGACAGTTTAAAAGACTGCCAACATTCTAAATACAGTTCAAAAGACTGCCAACATTCTAAAGAAAATTCAGAAGACTGCCAACATTCTAAAGACAATTCAAATGACTGCCAACATTCTAAAGACAATTCAAAAGACTGCCAACATTCTAAAGACAGTTTAAAAGACTGCCAACATTCTAAAGACAATTCAAAAGACTGCCAACATTCTAAAGACAGTTTAAAAGACTGCCAACATTCTAAAGACAGTTTAAAAGACTGCCAACATTCTAAAGACAATTCAAAAGACTGCCAACATTCTAAAGACGAATCAAAAGGCTGCCAACATTCTAAAGACAGTTTAAAAGACTGCCAACATTCTAAAGACGTCCAACATTCTAAAGACAATTCAAAAGACTGCCAACATTCTAAAGACAATTCAAAAGGCTGCCAACATTCTAGAGACAGTTTAAAAGACTGCCAACATTCTATAGACAGTTCAAAAGACTGCCAACATTCTATAGACAGTTCAAAAGACTGCCAACATTCTAAAGACAATTCAAAAGACTGCCAACATTCTAAAGACAATTCAAAAGACTGCCAACATTCTAAAGACAATTCAAACGACTGCCAACATTCTAAAGACAATTCAAAAGACTGCCAACATTCTAAAGACAGTTTAAAAGACTGCCAACATTCTAAAGACTGCCAACATTCTATAGACAGTTCAAAAGACTGCCAACATTCTATAGACAGTTCAAAAGACTGCCAACATTCTAAAGACAATTCAAAAGACTGCCAACATTCTAAAGACAGTTTAAAAGACTGCCAACATTCTAAAGACTGCCAACATTCTATAGACAGTTCAAAAGACTGCCAACATTCTACAGACAATTCAAAAGACTGCCAACATTCTAAAGACAGTTTAAAAGACAGCCAACATTCTAAAGACTGCCAACATTCTAAAGACAGTTCAAAAGACTGCGAACCTTCTAAAGACAATTCAAAAGACTGCCAACATTCTAAAGACAATTCAAAAGGCTGCCAACATTCTAAAGACAATTCAAATGACTGCCAACATTCTAAAGACAATTCAAAAAACTGCCAACATTCTAAAGACAGTTTAAAAGACTGCCAACATTCTAAAGACAATTCAAAAGACTGCCAACATTCTAAAGACAATTCAAAAGACTGCCAACATTCTAAAGACAGTTTAAAAGACTGCCAACATTCTAAAGACAATTCAAATGACTGCCAACATTCTAAAGACAATTCAAAAAACTGCCAACATTCTAAAGACAGTTTAAAAGACTGCCAACATTCTAAAGACAATTCAAAAGACTGCCAACATTCTAAAGACAATTCAAAAGACTGCCAACATTCTAAAGACAGTTTAAAAGACTGCCAACATTCTAAAGACAGTTCAAAAGACTGCCAACATTCTAAAGACAGTTCAAAAGACTGCCAACATTCTAAAGACAATTCAAAAGACTTCCAACATTCTAAAGACAATTCATAAGACTGCCAACATTCTAAAGACAGTTCATAAGACTGCCAACATTCTAAAGACAATTCAAAGGACTGCCAACATTCTAAAGACAGTTTAAAAGACTGCCAACATTCTAAAGACAATTCAAAAGACTGCCAACATTCTAACGACAATTCAAAAGGCTGCCAACATTCTAAAGACAGTTTAAAAGACTGCCAACATTCTAAAGACAATTCAAAAGACTGCCAACATTCTAAAGACAGTTTAAAAGACTGCCAACATTCTAAATAGACTGACAACATTCTAAAGACAATTCAAAAGACTGCCAACATTCATAAGACAATTCAAAAGACTGCCAACATTCTAAAGACAGTTTAAAAGACTGCCAACATTCCAAAGACTGCCAACATTCTAAAGACAGTTTAAAAGACTGCCAACATTCTAAAGACAATTCAAAAGACTGCCAACATTCTAAAGACAGTTAAAAAGACTCCCAACATTCTAAAGACTGCCAACATTCTATAGACAGTTCAAAAGACTGCCAACATTCTATAGACAGTTCAAAAGACTGCCAACATTCTAAAGACAATTCAAAAGACTGCCAACATTCTAAAGACAGTTTAAAAGACTGCCAACATTCTAAAGACAGTTTAAAAGACTGCCAAAATTCTAAAGACAATTCAAAAACTGACAACATTCTAAAGACAATTCAAAAGACTGCCAACATTCTAAAGACAATTCAAAAGACTGCCAACATTCTAAAGACAGTTTAAAAGACTGCCAACATTCTAAAGACAATTCAAAAGACTGCCAACATTCTAAAGACAATTCAAAAGACTGCCAACATTCTAAAGACAGTTCAAAAGACTGCCAACATTCTAAAGACAGTTTAAAAGACTGCCAACATTCTAAAGACTGCCAACATTCTATAGACAGCTCAAAAGACTGCCAACATTCTAAAGACAATTCAAAAGACTGCCAACATTCTAAAGACAGTTTAAAAGACTGCCAACATTCTAAATAGACTGCCAACATTCTAAAGACAATACAAAAAACTGCCAACATTCCAAAGACAGTTTAAAAGACTGCCAACATTCTAAAGACAGTTTAAAAGACTGCCAACATTCTAAATACAGTTCAAAAGACTGCCAACATTCTAAAGAAAATTCAGAAGACTGCCAACATTCTATAGACAGTTAAAAAGACTGCCAACATTCTAAAGACAATTCAAAAGACTGCCAACATTCTAAAGACAGTTTAAAAGACTGCCAACATTCTAAAGACAATTTAAAAGACTGCCAAAATTCTAAAGACAATTCAAAAACTGCCAACATTCTAAAGACAATTCAAAAGACTGCCAACATTCTAAAGACAATTCAAAAGACTGCCAACATTCTAAAGACAGTTTAAAAGACTGCCAACATTCTAAAGACAATTCAAAAGACTGCCAACATTCTAAAGACAATTCAAAAGACTGCCAACATTCTAAAGACAGTTCAAAAGACTGCCAACATTCTAAAGACAGTTTAAAAGACTGCCAACATTCTAAAGACTGCCAACATTCTATAGACAGCTCAAAAGACTGCCAACATTCTAAAGACAATTCAAAAGACTGCCAACATTCTAAAGACAGTTTAAAAGACTGCCAACATTCTAAATAGACTGCCAACATTCTAAAGACAATACAAAAGACTGCCAACATTCTAAACACAATTCAAAAAACTGCCAACATTCCAAAGACAGTTTAAAAAACTGCCAACATTCTAAAGACAGTTTAAAAGACTGCCAACATTCTAAAGACAATTCAAAAGACTGCCAACATTCTAACGACAATTCAAAAGGCTGCCAACATTCTAAAGACAGTTTAAAAGACTGCCAACATTCTAAAGACAATTCAAAAGACTGCCAACATTCTAAAGACAGTTTAAAAGACTGCCAACATTCTAAATAGACTGACAACATTCTAAAGACAATTCAAAAGACTGCCAACATTCATAAGACAATTCAAAAGACTGCCAACATTCTAAAGACAGTTTAAAAGACTGCCAACATTCTAAAGACTGCCAACATTCTAAAGACAGTTTAAAAGACTGCCAACATTCTAAAGACAATTCAAAAGACTGCCAACATTCTAAAGACAGTTTAAAAGACTGCCAACATTCTAAAGACTGCCAACATTCTATAGACAGTTCAAAAGACTGCCAACATTCTATAGACAGTTCAAAAGACTGCCAACATTCTAAAGACAATTCAAAAGACTGCCAACATTCTAAAGACAGTTTAAAAGACTGCCAACATTCTAAAGACAGTTTAAAAGACTGCCAAAATTCTAAAGACAATTCAAAAACTGACAACATTCTAAAGACAATTCAAAAGACTGCCAACATTCTAAAGACAATTCAAAAGACTGCCAACATTCTAAAGACAGTTTAAAAGACTGCCAACATTCTAAAGACAATTCAAAAGACTGCCAACATTCTAAAGACAATTCAAAAGACTGCCAACATTCTAAAGACAGTTCAAAAGACTGCCAACATTCTAAAGACAGTTTAAAAGACTGCCAACATTCTAAAGACTGCCAACATTCTATAGACAGCTCAAAAGACTGCCAACATTCTAAAGACAATTCAAAAGACTGCCAACATTCTAAAGACAGTTTAAAAGACTGCCAACATTCTAAATAGACTGCCAACATTCTAAAGACAATACAAAAAACTGCCAACATTCCAAAGACAGTTTAAAAGACTGCCAACATTCTAAAGACAGTTTAAAAGACTGCCAACATTCTAAATACAGTTCAAAAGACTGCCAACATTCTAAAGAAAATTCAGAAGACTGCCAACATTCTATAGACAGTTAAAAAGACTGCCAACATTCTAAAGACAATTCAAAAGACTGCCAACATTCTAAAGACAGTTTAAAAGACTGCCAACATTCTAAAGACAATTTAAAAGACTGCCAAAATTCTAAAGACAATTCAAAAACTGCCAACATTCTAAAGACAATTCAAAAGACTGCCAACATTCTAAAGACAATTCAAAAGACTGCCAACATTCTAAAGACAGTTTAAAAGACTGCCAACATTCTAAAGACAATTCAAAAGACTGCCAACATTCTAAAGACAATTCAAAAGACTGCCAACATTCTAAAGACAGTTCAAAAGACTGCCAACATTCTAAAGACAGTTTAAAAGACTGCCAACATTCTAAAGACTGCCAACATTCTATAGACAGCTCAAAAGACTGCCAACATTCTAAAGACAATTCAAAAGACTGCCAACATTCTAAAGACAGTTTAAAAGACTGCCAACATTCTAAATAGACTGCCAACATTCTAAAGACAATACAAAAGACTGCCAACATTCTAAACACAATTCAAAAAACTGCCAACATTCCAAAGACAGTTTAAAAGACTGCCAACATTCTAAAGACAGTTTAAAAGACTGCCAACATTCTAAATACAGTTCAAAAGACTGCCAACATTCTAAAGAAAATTCAGAAGACTGCCAACATTCTAAAGACAATTCAAATGACTGCCAACATTCTAAAGACAATTCAAAAGACTGCCAACATTCTAAAGACAGTTTAAAAGACTGCCAACATTCTAAAGACAATTCAAAAGACTGCCAACATTCTAAAGACAGTTTAAAAGACTGCCAACATTCTAAAGACAGTTTAAAAGACTGCCAACATTCTAAAGACAATTCAAAAGACTGCCAACATTCTAAAGACGAATCAAAAGGCTGCCAACATTCTAAAGACAGTTTAAAAGACTGCCAACATTCTAAAGACTTCCAACATTCTAAAGACAATTCAAAAGACTGCCAACATTCTAAAGACAATTCAAAAGGCTGCCAACATTCTAGAGACAGTTTAAAAGACTGCCAACATTCTATAGACAGTTCAAAAGACTGCCAACATTCTATAGACAGTTCAAAAGACTGCCAACATTCTAAAGACAATTCAAAAGACTGCCAACATTCTAAAGACAATTCAAAAGACTGCCAACATTCTAAAGACAATTCAAACGACTGCCAACATTCTAAAGACAATTCAAAAGACTGCCAACATTCTAAAGACAGTTTAAAAGACTGCCAACATTCTAAAGACTGCCAACATTCTATAGACAGTTCAAAAGACTGCCAACATTCTATAGACAGTTCAAAAGACTGCCAACATTCTAAAGACAATTCAAAAGACTGCCAACATTCTAAAGACAGTTTAAAAGACTGCCAACATTCTAAAGACTGCCAACATTCTATAGACAGTTCAAAAGACTGCCAACATTCTACAGACAATTCAAAAGACTGCCAACATTCTAAAGACAGTTTAAAAGACAGCCAACATTCTAAAGACTGCCAACATTCTAAAGACAGTTCAAAAGACTGCGAACCTTCTAAAGACAATTTAAAAGACTGCCAACATTCTAAAGACAATTCAAAAGGCTGCCAACATTCTAAAGACAATTCAAATGACTGCCAACATTCTAAAGACAATTCAAAAAACTGCCAACATTCTAAAGACAGTTTAAAAGACTGCCAACATTCTAAAGACAATTCAAAAGACTGCCAACATTCTAAAGACAATTCAAAAGACTGCCAACATTCTAAAGACAGTTTAAAAGACTGCCAACATTCTAAAGACAATTCAAATGACTGCCAACATTCTAAAGACAATTCAAAAAACTGCCAACATTCTAAAGACAGTTTAAAAGACTGCCAACATTCTAAAGACAATTCAAAAGACTGCCAACATTCTAAAGACAATTCAAAAGACTGCCAACATTCTAAAGACAGTTTAAAAGACTGCCAACATTCTAAAGACAGTTCAAAAGACTGCCAACATTCTAAAGACAGTTCAAAAGACTGCCAACATTCTAAAGACAATTCAAAAGACTTCCAACATTCTAAAGACAATTCATAAGACTGCCAACATTCTAAAGACAGTTCATAAGACTGCCAACATTCTAAAGACAATTCAAAGGACTGCCAACATTCTAAAGACAGTTTAAAAGACTGCCAACATTCTAAAGACAATTCAAAAGACTGCCAACATTCTAACGACAATTCAAAAGGCTGCCAACATTCTAAAGACAGTTTAAAAGACTGCCAACATTCTAAAGACAATTCAAAAGACTGCCAACATTCTAAAGACAGTTTAAAAGACTGCCAACATTCTAAATAGACTGCCAACATTCTAAAGACAATTCAAAAGACTGCCAACATTCATAAGACAATTCAAAAGACTGCCAACATTCTAAAGACAGTTTAAAAGACTGCCAACATTCTAAAGACTGCCAACATTCTAAAGACAGTTTAAAAGACTGCCAACATTCTAAAGACAATTCAAAAGACTGCCAACATTCTAAAGACAATTAAAAAGACTGCCAACATTCTTAAGACTGCCAACATTCTATAGACAGTTCAAAAGACTGCCAACATTCTATAGACAGTTCAAAAGACTGCCAACATTCTAAAGACAATTCAAAAGACTGCCAACATTCTAAAGACAATTCAAAAGACTGCCAACATTCTAAAGACAATTCAAAAGACTGCCAACATTCTAAAGACAGTTCAAAAGACTGCCAACATTCTAAAGACAGTTTAAAAGACTGCCAACATTCTAAAGACAATTCAAAAGACTGCCAACATTCTAAAGACAGTTTAAAAGACTGCCAACATTCTAAAGACAATTCAAAAGACTGCCAACATTCTGAAGACAATTCCAAAGGTTGCCAACATTCTAAAGACAGTTTAAAAGACAGCCAACATTCTAAAGACTGCCAACATTCTAACGACAATTCAAAAGGCTGCCAACATTCTAAAGACAGTTTAAAAGACTGCCAACATTCTAAAGACAATTCAAAAGACTGCCAACATTCTAAAGACAGTTTAAAAGACTGCCAACATTCTAAATAGACTGCCAACATTCTAAAGACAATTCAAAAGACTGCCAACATTCATAAGACAATTCAAAAGACTGCCAACATTCTAAAGACAGTTTAAAAGACTGCCAACATTCTAAAGACTGCCAACATTCTAAAGACAGTTTAAAAGACTGCCAACATTCTAAAGACAATTCAAAAGACTGCCAACATTCTAAAGACAATTAAAAAGACTGCCAACATTCTTAAGACTGCCAACATTCTATAGACAGTTCAAAAGACTGCCAACATTCTATAGACAGTTCAAAAGACTGCCAACATTCTAAAGACAATTCAAAAGACTGCCAACATTCTAAAGACAGTTTAAAAGACTGCCAAAATTCTAAAGACAATTCAAAAACTGACAACATTCTAAAGACAATTCAAAAGACTGCCAACATTCTAAAGACAATTCAAAAGACTGCCAACATTCTAAAGACAGTTTAAAAGACTGCCAACATTCTAAAGACAATTCAAAAGACTGCCAAGATTCTAAAGACAATTCAAAAGACTGCCAACATTCTAAAGACAGTTCAAAAGACTGCCAACATTCTAAAGACAGTTTAAAAGACTGCCAACATTCTAAAGACTGCCAACATTCTATAGACAGCTCAAAAGACTGCCAACATTCTAAAGACAATTCAAAAGACTGCCAACATTCTAAAGACAGTTTAAAAGACTGCCAACATTCTAAATAGACTGCCAACATTCTAAAGACAATACAAAAAACTGCCAACATTCCAAAGACAGTTTAAAAGACTGCCAACATTCTAAAGACAGTTTAAAAGACTGCCAACATTCTAAATACAGTTCAAAAGACTGCCAACATTCTAAAGAAAATTCAGAAGACTGCCAACATTCTATAGACAGTTAAAAAGACTGCCAACATTCTAAAGACAATTCAAAAGACTGCCAACATTCTAAAGACAGTTTAAAAGACTGCCAACATTCTAAAGACAATTTAAAAGACTGCCAAAATTCTAAAGACAATTCAAAAACTGCCAACATTCTAAAGACAATTCAAAAGACTGCCAACATTCTAAAGACAATTCAAAAGACTGCCAACATTCTAAAGACAGTTTAAAAGACTGCCAACATTCTAAAGACAATTCAAAAGACTGCCAACATTCTAAAGACAATTCAAAAGACTGCCAACATTCTAAAGACAGTTCAAAAGACTGCCAACATTCTAAAGACAGTTTAAAAGACTGCCAACATTCTAAAGACTGCCAACATTCTATAGACAGCTCAAAAGACTGCCAACATTCTAAAGACAATTCAAAAGACTGCCAACATTCTAAAGACAGTTTAAAAGACTGCCAACATTCTAAATAGACTGCCAACATTCTAAAGACAATACAAAAGACTGCCAACATTCTAAACACAATTCAAAAAACTGCCAACATTCCAAAGACAGTTTAAAAAACTGCCAACATTCTAAAGACAGTTTAAAAGACTGCCAACATTCTAAAGACAATTCAAAAGACTGCCAACATTCTAACGACAATTCAAAAGGCTGCCAACATTCTAAAGACAGTTTAAAAGACTGCCAACATTCTAAAGACAATTCAAAAGACTGCCAACATTCTAAAGACAGTTTAAAAGACTGCCAACATTCTAAATAGACTGACAACATTCTAAAGACAATTCAAAAGACTGCCAACATTCATAAGACAATTCAAAAGACTGCCAACATTCTAAAGACAGTTTAAAAGACTGCCAACATTCTAAAGACTGCCAACATTCTAAAGACAGTTTAAAAGACTGCCAACATTCTAAAGACAATTCAAAAGACTGCCAACATTCTAAAGACAGTTTAAAAGACTGCCAACATTCTAAAGACTGCCAACATTCTATAGACAGTTCAAAAGACTGCCAACATTCTATAGACAGTTCAAAAGACTGCCAACATTCTAAAGACAATTCAAAAGACTGCCAACATTCTAAAGACAGTTTAAAAGACTGCCAACATTCTAAAGACAGTTTAAAAGACTGCCAAAATTCTAAAGACAATTCAAAAACTGACAACATTCTAAAGACAATTCAAAAGACTGCCAACATTCTAAAGACAATTCAAAAGACTGCCAACATTCTAAAGACAGTTTAAAAGACTGCCAACATTCTAAAGACAATTCAAAAGACTGCCAACATTCTAAAGACAATTCAAAAGACTGCCAACATTCTAAAGACAGTTCAAAAGACTGCCAACATTCTAAAGACAGTTTAAAAGACTGCCAACATTCTAAAGACTGCCAACATTCTATAGACAGCTCAAAAGACTGCCAACATTCTAAAGACAATTCAAAAGACTGCCAACATTCTATAGACAGTTCAAAAGACTGCCAACATTCTATAGACAGTTCAAAAGACTGCCAACATTCTAAAGACAATTCAAAAGACTGCCAACATTCTAAAGACAGTTTAAAAGACTGCCAACATTCTAAAGACTGCCAACATTCTATAGACAGTTCAAAAGACTGCCAACATTCTACAGACAATTCAAAAGACTGCCAACATTCTAAAGACAGTTTAAAAGACAGCCAACATTCTAAAGACTGCCAACATTCTAAAGACAGTTCAAAAGACTGCGAACCTTCTAAAGACAATTTAAAAGACTGCCAACATTCTAAAGACAATTCAAAAGGCTGCCAACATTCTAAAGACAATTCAAATGACTGCCAACATTCTAAAGACAATTCAAAAAACTGCCAACATTCTAAAGACAGTTTAAAAGACTGCCAACATTCTAAAGACAATTCAAAAGACTGCCAACATTCTAAAGACAATTCAAAAGACTGCCAACATTCTAAAGACAGTTTAAAAGACTGCCAACATTCTAAAGACAATTCAAATGACTGCCAACATTCTAAAGACAATTCAAAAAACTGCCAACATTCTAAAGACAGTTTAAAAGACTGCCAACATTCTAAAGACAATTCAAAAGACTGCCAACATTCTAAAGACAATTCAAAAGACTGCCAACATTCTAAAGACAGTTTAAAAGACTGCCAACATTCTAAAGACAGTTCAAAAGACTGCCAACATTCTAAAGACAGTTCAAAAGACTGCCAACATTCTAAAGACAATTCAAAAGACTTCCAACATTCTAAAGACAATTCATAAGACTGCCAACATTCTAAAGACAGTTCATAAGACTGCCAACATTCTAAAGACAATTCAAAGGACTGCCAACATTCTAAAGACAGTTTAAAAGACTGCCAACATTCTAAAGACAATTCAAAAGACTGCCAACATTCTAACGACAATTCAAAAGGCTGCCAACATTCTAAAGACAGTTTAAAAGACTGCCAACATTCTAAAGACAATTCAAAAGACTGCCAACATTCTAAAGACAGTTTAAAAGACTGCCAACATTCTAAATAGACTGCCAACATTCTAAAGACAATTCAAAAGACTGCCAACATTCATAAGACAATTCAAAAGACTGCCAACATTCTAAAGACAGTTTAAAAGACTGCCAACATTCTAAAGACTGCCAACATTCTAAAGACAGTTTAAAAGACTGCCAACATTCTAAAGACAATTCAAAAGACTGCCAACATTCTAAAGACAATTAAAAAGACTGCCAACATTCTTAAGACTGCCAACATTCTATAGACAGTTCAAAAGACTGCCAACATTCTATAGACAGTTCAAAAGACTGCCAACATTCTAAAGACAATTCAAAAGACTGCCAACATTCTAAAGACAATTCAAAAGACTGCCAACATTCTAAAGACAATTCAAAAGACTGCCAACATTCTAAAGACAGTTCAAAAGACTGCCAACATTCTAAAGACAGTTTAAAAGACTGCCAACATTCTAAAGACAATTCAAAAGACTGCCAACATTCTAAAGACAGTTTAAAAGACTGCCAACATTCTAAAGACAATTCAAAAGACTGCCAACATTCTGAAGACAATTCCAAAGGTTGCCAACATTCTAAAGACAGTTTAAAAGACAGCCAACATTCTAAAGACTGCCAACATTCTAACGACAATTCAAAAGGCTGCCAACATTCTAAAGACAGTTTAAAAGACTGCCAACATTCTAAAGACAATTCAAAAGACTGCCAACATTCTAAAGACAGTTTAAAAGACTGCCAACATTCTAAATAGACTGCCAACATTCTAAAGACAATTCAAAAGACTGCCAACATTCATAAGACAATTCAAAAGACTGCCAACATTCTAAAGACAGTTTAAAAGACTGCCAACATTCTAAAGACTGCCAACATTCTAAAGACAGTTTAAAAGACTGCCAACATTCTAAAGACAATTCAAAAGACTGCCAACATTCTAAAGACAATTAAAAAGACTGCCAACATTCTTAAGACTGCCAACATTCTATAGACAGTTCAAAAGACTGCCAACATTCTATAGACAGTTCAAAAGACTGCCAACATTCTAAAGACAATTCAAAAGACTGCCAACATTCTAAAGACAGTTTAAAAGACTGCCAAAATTCTAAAGACAATTCAAAAACTGACAACATTCTAAAGACAAGTCAAAAGACTGCCAACATTCTAAAGACAATTCAAAAGACTGCCAACATTCTAAAGACAGTTTAAAAGACTGCCAACATTCTAAAGACAATTCAAAAGACTGCCAACATTCTAAAGACAATTCAAAAGACTGCCAACATTCTAAAGACAGTTCAAAAGACTGCCAACATTCTAAAGACAGTTTAAAAGACTGCCAACATTCTAAAGACTGCCAACATTCTATAGACAGCTCAAAAGACTGCCAACATTCTAAAGACAATTCAAAAGACTGCCAACATTCTAAAGACAGTTTAAAAGACTGCCAACATTCTAAATAGACTGCCAACATTCTAAAGACAATACAAAAAACTGCCAACATTCCAAAGACAGTTTAAAAGACTGCCAACATTCTAAAGACAGTTTAAAAGACTGCCAACATTCTAAATACAGTTCAAAAGACTGCCAACATTCTAAAGAAAATTCAGAAGACTGCCAACATTCTATAGACAGTTAAAAAGACTGCCAACATTCTAAAGACAATTCAAAAGACTGCCAACATTCTAAAGACAGTTTAAAAGACTGCCAACATTCTAAAGACAATTTAAAAGACTGCCAAAATTCTAAAGACAATTCAAAAACTGCCAACATTCTAAAGACAATTCAAAAGACTGCCAACATTCTAAAGACAATTCAAAAGACTGCCAACATTCTAAAGACAGTTTAAAAGACTGCCAACATTCTAAAGACAATTCAAAAGACTGCCAACATTCTAAAGACAATTCAAAAGACTGCCAACATTCTAAAGACAGTTCAAAAGACTGCCAACATTCTAAAGACAGTTTAAAAGACTGCCAACATTCTAAAGACAGTTTAAAAGACTGCCAACATTCTAAAGACAATACAAAAGACTGCCAACATTCTAAACACAATTCAAAAAACTGCCAACATTCCAAAGACAGTTTAAAAAACTGCCAACATTCTAAAGACAGTTTAAAAGACTGCCAACATTCTAAAGACAATTCAAAAGACTGCCAACATTCTAACGACAATTCAAAAGGCTGCCAACATTCTAAAGACAGTTTAAAAGACTGCCAACATTCTAAAGACAATTCAAAAGACTGCCAACATTCTAAAGACAGTTTAAAAGACTGCCAACATTCTAAATAGACTGACAACATTCTAAAGACAATTCAAAAGACTGCCAACATTCATAAGACAATTCAAAAGACTGCCAACATTCTAAAGACAGTTTAAAAGACTGCCAACATTCTAAAGACTGCCAACATTCTAAAGACAGTTTAAAAGACTGCCAACATTCTAAAGACAATTCAAAAGACTGCCAACATTCTAAAGACAGTTTAAAAGACTGCCAACATTCTAAAGACTGCCAACATTCTATAGACAGTTCAAAAGACTGCCAACATTCTATAGACAGTTCAAAAGACTGCCAACATTCTAAAGACAATTCAAAAGACTGCCAACATTCTAAAGACAGTTTAAAAGACTGCCAACATTCTAAAGACAGTTTAAAAGACTGCCAAAATTCTAAAGACAATTCAAAAACTGACAACATTCTAAAGACAATTCAAAAGACTGCCAACATTCTAAAGACAATTCAAAAGACTGCCAACATTCTAAAGACAGTTTAAAAGACTGCCAACATTCTAAAGACAATTCAAAAGACTGCCAACATTCTAAAGACAATTCAAAAGACTGCCAACATTCTAAAGACAGTTCAAAAGACTGCCAACATTCTAAAGACAGTTTAAAAGACTGCCAACATTCTAAAGACTGCCAACATTCTATAGACAGCTCAAAAGACTGCCAACATTCTAAAGACAATTCAAAAGACTGCCAACATTCTAAAGACAGTTTAAAAGACTGCCAACATTCTAAATAGACTGCCAACATTCTAAAGACAATACAAAAAACTGCCAACATTCCAAAGACAGTTTAAAAGACTGCCAACATTCTAAAGACAGTTTAAAAGACTGCCAACATTCTAAATACAGTTCAAAAGACTGCCAACATTCTAAAGAAAATTCAGAAGACTGCCAACATTCTATAGACAGTTAAAAAGACTGCCAACATTCTAAAGACAATTCAAAAGACTGCCAACATTCTAAAGACAGTTTAAAAGACTGCCAACATTCTAAAGACAATTTAAAAGACTGCCAAAATTCTAAAGACAATTCAAAAACTGCCAACATTCTAAAGACAATTCAAAAGACTGCCAACATTCTAAAGACAATTCAAAAGACTGCCAACATTCTAAAGACAGTTTAAAAGACTGCCAACATTCTAAAGACAATTCAAAAGACTGCCAACATTCTAAAGACAATTCAAAAGACTGCCAACATTCTAAAGACAGTTCAAAAGACTGCCAACATTCTAAAGACAGTTTAAAAGACTGCCAACATTCTAAAGACTGCCAACATTCTATAGACAGCTCAAAAGACTGCCAACATTCTAAAGACAATTCAAAAGACTGCCAACATTCTAAAGACAGTTTAAAAGACTGCCAACATTCTAAATAGACTGCCAACATTCTAAAGACAATACAAAAGACTGCCAACATTCTAAACACAATTCAAAAAACTGCCAACATTCCAAAGACAGTTTAAAAGACTGCCAACATTCTAAAGACAGTTTAAAAGACTGCCAACATTCTAAATACAGTTCAAAAGACTGCCAACATTCTAAAGAAAATTCAGAAGACTGCCAACATTCTAAAGACAATTCAAATGACTGCCAACATTCTAAAGACAATTCAAAAGACTGCCAACATTCTAAAGACAGTTTAAAAGACTGCCAACATTCTAAAGACAATTCAAAAGACTGCCAACATTCTAAAGACAGTTTAAAAGACTGCCAACATTCTAAAGACAGTTTAAAAGACTGCCAACATTCTAAAGACAATTCAAAAGACTGCCAACATTCTAAAGACGAATCAAAAGGCTGCCAACATTCTAAAGACAGTTTAAAAGACTGCCAACATTCTAAAGACTTCCAACATTCTAAAGACAATTCAAAAGACTGCCAACATTCTAAAGACAATTCAAAAGGCTGCCAACATTCTAGAGACAGTTTAAAAGACTGCCAACATTCTATAGACAGTTCAAAAGACTGCCAACATTCTATAGACAGTTCAAAAGACTGCCAACATTCTAAAGACAATTCAAAAGACTGCCAACATTCTAAAGACAATTCAAAAGACTGCCAACATTCTAAAGACAATTCAAACGACTGCCAACATTCTAAAGACAATTCAAAAGACTGCCAACATTCTAAAGACAGTTTAAAAGACTGCCAACATTCTAAAGACTGCCAACATTCTATAGACAGTTCAAAAGACTGCCAACATTCTATAGACAGTTCAAAAGACTGCCAACATTCTAAAGACAATTCAAAAGACTGCCAACATTCTAAAGACAGTTTAAAAGACTGCCAACATTCTAAAGACTGCCAACATTCTATAGACAGTTCAAAAGACTGCCAACATTCTACAGACAATTCAAAAGACTGCCAACATTCTAAAGACAGTTTAAAAGACAGCCAACATTCTAAAGACTGCCAACATTCTAAAGACAGTTCAAAAGACTGCGAACCTTCTAAAGACAATTTAAAAGACTGCCAACATTCTAAAGACAATTCAAAAGGCTGCCAACATTCTAAAGACAATTCAAATGACTGCCAACATTCTAAAGACAATTCAAAAAACTGCCAACATTCTAAAGACAGTTTAAAAGACTGCCAACATTCTAAAGACAATTCAAAAGACTGCCAACATTCTAAAGACAATTCAAAAGACTGCCAACATTCTAAAGACAGTTTAAAAGACTGCCAACATTCTAAAGACAATTCAAATGACTGCCAACATTCTAAAGACAATTCAAAAAACTGCCAACATTCTAAAGACAGTTTAAAAGACTGCCAACATTCTAAAGACAATTCAAAAGACTGCCAACATTCTAAAGACAATTCAAAAGACTGCCAACATTCTAAAGACAGTTTAAAAGACTGCCAACATTCTAAAGACAGTTCAAAAGACTGCCAACATTCTAAAGACAGTTCAAAAGACTGCCAACATTCTAAAGACAATTCAAAAGACTTCCAACATTCTAAAGACAATTCATAAGACTGCCAACATTCTAAAGACAGTTCATAAGACTGCCAACATTCTAAAGACAATTCAAAGGACTGCCAACATTCTAAAGACAGTTTAAAAGACTGCCAACATTCTAAAGACAATTCAAAAGACTGCCAACATTCTAACGACAATTCAAAAGGCTGCCAACATTCTAAAGACAGTTTAAAAGACTGCCAACATTCTAAAGACAATTCAAAAGACTGCCAACATTCTAAAGACAGTTTAAAAGACTGCCAACATTCTAAATAGACTGCCAACATTCTAAAGACAATTCAAAAGACTGCCAACATTCATAAGACAATTCAAAAGACTGCCAACATTCTAAAGACAGTTTAAAAGACTGCCAACATTCTAAAGACTGCCAACATTCTAAAGACAGTTTAAAAGACTGCCAACATTCTAAAGACAATTCAAAAGACTGCCAACATTCTAAAGACAATTAAAAAGACTGCCAACATTCTTAAGACTGCCAACATTCTATAGACAGTTCAAAAGACTGCCAACATTCTATAGACAGTTCAAAAGACTGCCAACATTCTAAAGACAATTCAAAAGACTGCCAACATTCTAAAGACAATTCAAAAGACTGCCAACATTCTAAAGACAATTCAAAAGACTGCCAACATTCTAAAGACAGTTCAAAAGACTGCCAACATTCTAAAGACAGTTTAAAAGACTGCCAACATTCTAAAGACAATTCAAAAGACTGCCAACATTCTAAAGACAGTTTAAAAGACTGCCAACATTCTAAAGACAATTCAAAAGACTGCCAACATTCTGAAGACAATTCCAAAGGTTGCCAACATTCTAAAGACAGTTTAAAAGACAGCCAACATTCTAAAGACTGCCAACATTCTAACGACAATTCAAAAGGCTGCCAACATTCTAAAGACAGTTTAAAAGACTGCCAACATTCTAAAGACAATTCAAAAGACTGCCAACATTCTAAAGACAGTTTAAAAGACTGCCAACATTCTAAATAGACTGCCAACATTCTAAAGACAATTCAAAAGACTGCCAACATTCATAAGACAATTCAAAAGACTGCCAACATTCTAAAGACAGTTTAAAAGACTGCCAACATTCTAAAGACTGCCAACATTCTAAAGACAGTTTAAAAGACTGCCAACATTCTAAAGACAATTCAAAAGACTGCCAACATTCTAAAGACAATTAAAAAGACTGCCAACATTCTTAAGACTGCCAACATTCTATAGACAGTTCAAAAGACTGCCAACATTCTATAGACAGTTCAAAAGACTGCCAACATTCTAAAGACAATTCAAAAGACTGCCAACATTCTAAAGACAATTCAAAAGACTGCCAACATTCTAAAGACAATTCAAAAGACTGCCAACATTCTAAAGACAGTTCAAAAGACTGCCAACATTCTAAAGACAGTTTAAAAGACTGCCAACATTCTAAAGACAATTCAAAAGACTGCCAACATTCTAAAGACAGTTTAAAAGACTGCCAACATTCTAAAGACAATTCAAAAGACTGCCAACATTCTGAAGACAATTCCAAAGGTTGCCAACATTCTAAAGACAGTTTAAAAGACAGCCAACATTCTAAAGACTGCCAACATTCTAAAGACAGTTCAAAAGACTGCCAACATTCTAAAGACAATTCAAAAGACTGCCAACATTCTAAAGACAATTCAAAAGGCTGCCAACATTCTAAATACAGTTTAAAAGACTGCCAACATTCTAAAGACAGTTTAAAAGACTGCCAAAATTCTAAAGACAATTCAAAAACTGCCAACATTCTAAAGACAATTCAAAAGACTGCCAACATTCTAAAGACAATTCAAAAGACTGCCAACATTCTAAAGACAGTTTAAAAGACTGCCAACATTCTAAAGACAATTCAAAAGACTGCCAACATTCTAAAGACAATTCAAAAGACTGCCAACATTCTAAAGACTGTTCCAAAGACTGCCAACATTCTAAAGACAGTTTAAAAGACTGCCAACATTCTAAAGACTGCCAACATTCTATAGACAGCTCAAAAAAATGCCAACATTCTAAAGACAATTCAAAAGACTGCCAACATTCTAAAGACAGTTTAAAAGACTGCCAACATTCTAAATAGACTGCCAACATTCTAAAGACAATACAAAAGACTGCCAACATTCTAAAGACAGTTTAAAAGACTGCCAACATTCTAAAGACAGTTCAAAAGACTGCTAACATTCTAAAGACAGTTTAAAAGACTGCCAACATTCTAAAGACTGTCAACATTCTAAAGACAGTTCATAAGACTGCCAACATTCTAAAGACAATTCAAAGGACTGCCAACATTCTAAAGACAGTTTAAAAGACTGCCAACATTCTAAAGACAATTCAAAAGACTGCCAACATTCTAACGACAATTCAAAAGGCTGCCAACATTCTAAAGACAATTCAAAAGACTGCCAACATTCTAAAGACAATTCAAAAGACTGCCAACATTCTAAAGACAGTTTAAAAGACTGCCAACATTCTAAAGACTGCCAACATTCTAAAGACAGTTCAAAAGACTGCCAACATTCTAAAGACAATTCAAAAGACTGCCAACATTCTAAAGACAATTCAAAAGGCTGCCAACATTCTAAAGACAATTCAAATGACTGCCAACATTCTAAAGACAATTCAAAAGACTGCCAACATTCTAAAGACAGTTTAAAAGACTGCCAACATTCTAAAGACAATTCAAAAGACTGCCAACATTCTAAAGACAGTTTAAAAGACTGCCAACATTCTAAAGACAGTTTAAAAGACTGCCAACATTCTAAAGACAATTCAAAAGACTGCCAACATTCTAAAGACGAATCAAAAGGCTGCCAACATTCTAAAGACAGTTTAAAAGACTGCCAACATTCTAAAGACGAATCAAAAGGCTGCCAACATTCTAAAGACAATTCAAAAGGCTGCCAACATTCTAGAGACAGTTTAAAAGACTGACAACATTCTATAGACAGTTCAAAAGACTGCCAACATTCTATAGACAGTTCAAAAGACTGCCAACATTCTAAAGACAATTCAAAAGACTGCCAACATTCTAAAGACAATTCAAACGACTGCCAACATTCTAAAGACAATTCAAAAGACTGCCAACATTCTAAAGACAGTTTAAAAGACTGCCAACATTCTAAAGACTGCCAACATTCTATAGACAGTTCAAAAGACTGCCAACATTCTATAGACAGTTCAAAATACTGCCAACATTCTAAAGACAATTCAAAAGACTGCCAACATTCTAAAGACAATTCAAAAGACTGCCAACATTCTAAAGACAATTCAAAAGACTGCCAACATTCTAAAGACAGTTTAAAAGACTGCCAACATTCTAAAGACTGCCAACATTCTATAGACAGTTCAAAAGACTGCCAACATTCTACAGACAATTCAAAAGACTGCCAACATTCTAAAGACAGTTTAAAAGACAGCCAACATTCTAAAGACTGCCAACATTCTAAAGACAGTTCAAAAGACTGCCAACCTTCTAAAGACAATTCAAAAGACTGCCAACATTCTAAAGACAATTCAAAAGGCTGCCAACATTCTAAAGACAATTGAAATGACTGCCAACATTCTAAAGACAATTCAAAAAACTGCCAACATTCTAAAGACAGTTTAAAAGACTGCCAACATTCTAAAGACAATTCAAAAGACTGCCAACATTCTAAAGACAATGCAAAAGACTGCCAACATTCTAAAGACAGTTTAAAAGACTGCCAACATTCTAAAGACAGTTCAAAAGACTGCCAACATTCTAAAGACAGTTTAAAAGACTGCCAACATTCTAAAGACTGCCAACATTCTAAAGACAGTTTAAAAGACTGCCAACATTCTAAATAGACTGCCAACATTCTAAAGACAATACAAAAGACTGCCAACATTCTAAAGACAATTTAAAAGACTGCCAACATTCTAAAGACAATTCAAAAGACTGCCAACATTCTAAAGACAGTTTAAAAGACTGCCAACATTCTAAAGTCAGTTCAAAAGACTGCTAACATTCTAAAGACAGTTTAAAAGACTGCCAACATTCTAAAGACTGCCAACATTCTATAGACAGTTCAAAAGACTGCCAACATTCTATAGACAGTTCAAAAGACTGCCAACATTCTAAAGACAATTCAAAAGACTTCCAACATTCTAAAGACAATTCATAAGACTGCCAACATTCTAAAGACAATTCTAAAGACAGTTTAAAAGACTGCCAACATTCTAAAGACTGCCAACATTCTAAAGACAGTTCAAAAGACTGCCAACATTCTAAAGACAGTTTAAAAGACTGCCAACATTCTAAAGACAGTTCAAAAGGCTGCCAACATTCTAAAGACAGTTTAAAAGACTGCCAACATTCTAAAGACTGCCAACATTCTATAGACAGTTCAAAAGACTGCCAACATTCTATAGACAGTTCAAAAGACTGCCAACATTCTAAAGACAATTCAAAAGACTTCCGACATTCTAAAGACAATTCATAAGACTGCCAACATTCTAAAGACAATTCAAAAGGCTGCCAACATTCTAAAGACAATTCAAAAGATTGCCAACATTCTAAAGACAGTTTAAAAGACTGCCAACATTCTAAAGACTGCCAACATTCTATAGACAATTCAAAAGACTGCCAACATTCTAAAGACAATTCAAAAGGCTGCCAACATTCTAAAGACAATTCAAAAGATTGCCAACATTCTAAAGACAGTTTAAAAGACTGCCAACATTCTAAAGACTGCCAACATTCTAAAGACAGTTCAAAAGACTGCCAACATTCTAAAGACAATTCAAAAGACTGCCAACATTCTAAAGACAATTCAAAAGGCTGCCTACATTCTAAAGACAGTTTAAAAGACTGCCAACATTCTAAAGACTGCCAACATTCTAAAGACAGTTTAAAAGACTGCCAACATTCTAAAGACAATTCAAAAGACTGCCAACATTCTAAAGACAATTCAAAAGACTGCCAACATTCTAAAGACAGTTTAAAAGACTGCCAACATTCTAAAGACTGCCAACATTCTAAAGACAGTTTAAAAGACTGCCAACATTCTAAAGACAATTCAAAAGACTGCCAACATTCTAAAGACAGTTTAAAAGACTGCCAACATTCTAAAGACTGCCAACATTCTATAGACAGTTCAAAAGACTGCCAACATTCTATAGACAGTTCAAAAGACTGCCAACATTCAAAAGACAATTCAAAAGACTGCCAACATTCTAAAGACAATTCAAAAGACTGCCAACATTCTAAAGACAATTCAAAAGACTGCCAACATTCTAAAGACAGTTTAAAAGGCTGCCAACATTCTAAAGACAGTTCAAAAGACTGCCAACATTCTAAAGACAGTTTAAAAGACTGCCAACATTCTAAAGACTGCCAACATTCTATAGACAGTTCAAAAGACTGCCAACATTCTAAAGACAATTCAAAAGACTGCCAACATTCTAAAGACAGTTTAAAAGACTGCCAACATTCTAAAGACAATTCAAAAGACTGCCAACATTCTGAAGACAATTCAAAAGGCTGCCAACATTCTAAATACAGTTTAAAAGACTGCCAACATTCTAAAGACAGTTTAAAAGACTGCCAAAATTCTAAAGACAATTCAAAAACTGCCAACATTCTAAAGACAGTTCAAAAGACTGCCAACATTCTAAAGACAATTCAAAAGACTGCCAACATTCTAAAGACAAATCAAAAGACTGCCAACATTCTAAAGACAATTCAAAAGACTGCCAACATTCTAAAGACAATTCAAAAGACTGCCAACATTCTAAAGACAATTCAAAAGACTGCCAACATTCTAAAGACAGTTTAAAAGACTGCCAACATTCTAAAGACAGTTTAAAAGACTGCCAACATTCTAAAGACAGTTTAAAAGACTGCCAACATTCTAAAGACAATTCAAAAGACTGCCAACATTCTAAAGACGAATCAAAAGGCTGCGAACATTCTAAAGACAGTTTAAAAGACTGCCAACATTCTAAAGACTTCCAACATTCTAAAGACAATTCAAAAGACTGCCAACATTCTAAAGACAATTCAAACGACTGCCAACATTCTAAAGACAATTCAAAAGACTGCCAACATTCTAAAGACAGTTTAAAAGACTGCCAACATTCTAAAGACTGCCAACATTCTATAGACAGTTCAAAAGACTGCCAACATTCTATAGACAGTTCAAAAGACTGCCAACATTCTAAAGACAATTCAAAAGACTGCCAACATTCTAAAGACAATTCAAAAGACTGCCAACATTCTAAAGACAATTCAAAAGACTGCCAACATTCTAAAGACAGTTTAAAAGACTGCCAACATTCTAAAGACTGCCAACATTCTATAGACAGTTCAAAAGACTGCCAACATTCTACAGACAATTCAAAAGACTGCCAACATTCTAAAGACAGTTTAAAAGACAGCCAACATTCTAAAGACTGCCAACATTCTAAAGACAGTTCAAAAGACTGCCAACCTTCTAAAGACAATTCAAAAGACTGCCAACATTCTAAAGACAATTCAAAAGGCTGCCAACATTCTAAAGACAATTCAAATGACTGCCAACATTCTAAAGACAGTTTAAAAGACTGCCAACATTCTAAAGACAATTCAAAAGACTGCCAACATTCTAAAGACAGTTTAAAAGACTGCCAACATTCTAAAGACAGTTCAAAAGACTGCCAACATTCTAAAGACAGTTTAAAAGACTGCCAACATTCTAAAGACTGCCAACATTCTAAAGACAGTTTAAAAGACTGCCAACATTCTAAATAGACTGCCAACATTCTAAAGACAATACAAAAGACTGCCAACATTCTAAAGACAATTTAAAAGACTGCCAACATTCTAAAGACAATTCAAAAGACTGCCAACATTCTAAAGACAGTTTAAAAGACTGCCAACATTCTAAAGTCAGTTCAAAAGACTGCTAACATTCTAAAGACAGTTTAAAAGACTGCCAACATTCTAAAGACTGCCAACATTCTATAGACAGTTCAAAAGACTGCCAACATTCTATAGACAGTTCAAAAGACTGCCAACATTCTAAAGACAATTCAAAAGACTTCCAACATTCTAAAGACAATTCATAAGACTGCCAACATTCTAAAGACAATTCTAAAGACAGTTTAAAAGACTGCCAACATTCTAAAGACTGCCAACATTCTAAAGACAGTTCAAAAGACTGCCAACATTCTAAAGACAGTTTAAAAGACTGCCAACATTCTAAAGACAGTTCAAAAGGCTGCCAACATTCTAAAGACAATTCATAAGACTGCCAACATTCTAAAGACAACTCAAAAGGCTGCCAACATTCTAAAGACAATTCAAAAGATTGCCAACATTCTAAAGACAGTTTAAAAGACTGCCAACATTCTAAAGATTGCCAACATTCTATAGACAATTCAAAAGACTGCCAACATTCTAAAGACAGTTTAAAAGACTGCCAACATTCTAAAGACTGCCAACATTCTAAAGACAGTTCAAAAGACTGCCAACATTCTAAAGACAATTCAAAAGACTGCCAACATTCTAAAGACAATTCAAAAGGCTGCCTACATTCTAAAGACAGTTTAAAAGACTGCCAACATTCTAAAGACTGCCAACATTCTAAAGACAGTTTAAAAGACTGCCAACATTCTAAAGACAATTCAAAAGACTGCCAACATTCTAAAGACAATTCAAAAGACTGCCAACATTCTAAAGACAGTTTGAAAGACTGCCAACATTCTAAAGACTGCCAACATTCTATAGACAGTTCAAAAGACTGCCAACATTCTATAGACAGTTCAAAAGACTGCCAACATTCTAAAGACAATTCAAAAGACTGCCAACATTCTAAAGACAATTCAAAAGACTGCCAACATTCTAAAGACAATTCAAAAGACTGCCAACATTCTAAAGACAGTTTAAAAGACTGCCAACATTCTAAAGACAGTTCAAAAGACTGCCAACATTCTATAGACAGTTTAAAAGACTGCCAACATTCTAAAGACTGCCAACATTCTATAGACAGTTCAAAAGACTGCCAACATTCTAAAGACAATTCAAAAGACTGCCAACATTCTAAAGACAGTTTAAAAGACTGCCAACATTCTAAAGACAATTCAAAAGACTGCCAACATTCTAAAGACAATTCAAAAGACTGCCAACATTCTAAAGACAATTCAAAAGACTGCCAACATTCTAAAGACAGTTTAAAAGACTGCCAACATTCTAAAGACTGCCAACATTCTAAAGACAGTTTAAAAGACTGCCAACATTCTAAAGACAGTTTAAAAGACTGCCAACATTCTAAAGACAATTCAAAAGACTGCCAACATTCTAAAGACGAATCAAAAGGCTGCGAACATTCTAAAGACAGTTTAAAAGACTGCCAACATTCTAAAGACTTCCAACCTTCTAAAGACAATTCAAAAGACTGCCAACATTCTAAAGACAATTCAAAAGACTGCCAACATTCTAAAGACAGTTTAAAAGACTGCCAACATTCTAAAGACAGTTCAAAAGACTGCCAACATTCTATAGACAGTTTAAAAGACTGCCAACATTCTAAAGACTGCCAACATTCTATAGACAGTTCAAAAGACTGCCAACATTCTAAAGACAATTCAAAAGACTGCCAACATTCTAAAGACAGTTTAAAAGACTGCCAACATTCTAAAGACAATTCAAAAGACTGCCAACATTCTAAAGACAATTCAAAAGACTGCCAACATTCTAAAGACAATTCAAAAGACTGCCAACATTCTAAAGACAGTTTAAAAGACTGCCAACATTCTAAAGACTGCCAACATTCTAAAGACAGTTTAAAAGACTGCCAACATTCTAGAGACAGTTTAAAAGACTGCCAACATTCTATAGACAGTTCAAAAGACTGCCAACATTCTATAGACAGTTCAAAAGACTGCCAACATTCTAAAGACAATTCAAAAGACTGCCAACATTCTAAAGACAATTCAAACGACTGCCAACATTCTAAAGACAATTCAAAAGACTGCCAACATTCTAAAGACAGTTTAAAAGACTGCCAACATTCTAAAGACTGCCAACATTCTATAGACAGTTCAAAAGACTGCCAACATTCTATAGACAGTTCAAAAGACTGCCAACATTCTAAAGACAATTCAAAAGACTGCCAACATTCTAAAGACAATTCAAAAGACTGCCAACATTCTAAAGACAATTCAAAAGACTGCCAACATTCTAAAGACAGTTTAAAAGACTGCCAACATTCTAAAGACTGCCAACATTCTATAGACAGTTCAAAAGACTGCCAACATTCTACAGACAATTCAAAAGACTGCCAACATTCTAAAGACAGTTTAAAAGACAGCCAACATTCTAAAGACTGCCAACATTCTAAAGACAGTTCAAAAGACTGCCAACCTTCTAAAGACAATTCAAAAGACTGCCAACATTCTAAAGACAATTCAAAAGGCTGCCAACATTCTAAAGACAATTCAAATGACTGCCAACATTCTAAAGACAATTCAAAAAACTGCCAACATTCTAAAGACAGTTTAAAAGACTGCCAACATTCTAAAGACAATTCAAAAGACTGCCAACATTCTAAAGACAGTTTAAAAGACTGCCAACATTCTAAAGACAGTTTAAAAGACTGCCAACATTCTAAAGACTGCCAACATTCTATAGACAGTTCAAAAGACTGCCAACATTCTACAGACAATTCAAAAGACTGCCAACATTCTAAAGACTGCCAACATTCTATAGACAGTTCAAAAGACTGCCAACATTCTATAGACAGTTCAAAAGACTGCCAACATTCTAAAGACAATTCAAAAGACTGCCAACATTCTAAAGACAATTCAAAAGACTGCCAACATTCTAAAGACAATTCAAAAGACTGCCAACATTCTAAAGACAGTTTAAAAGACTGCCAACATTCTAAAGACTGCCAACATTCTATAGACAGTTCAAAAGACTGCCAACATTCTACAGACAATTCAAAAGACTGCCAACATTCTAAAGACAGTTTAAAAGACAGCCAACATTCTAAAGACTGCCAACATTCTAAAGACAGTTCAAAAGACTGCCAACCTTCTAAAGACAATTCAAAAGACTGCCAACATTCTAAAGACAATTCAAAAGGCTGCCAACATTCTAAAGACAATTCAAATGACTGCCAACATTCTAAAGACAATTCAAAAAACTGCCAACATTCTAAAGACAGTTTAAAAGACTGCCAACATTCTAAAGACAATTCAAAAGACTGCCAACATTCTAAAGACAGTTTAAAAGACTGCCAACATTCTAAAGACTGCCAACATTCTATAGACAATTCAAAAGACTGCCAACATTCTAAAGACAATTCAAAAGGCTGCCAACATTCTAAAGACAATTCAAAAGATTGCCAACATTCTAAAGACAGTTTAAAAGACTGCCAACATTCTAAAGACTGCCAACATTCTAAAGACATTTCAAAAGACTGCCAACATTCTAAAGACAATTCAAAAGACTGCCAACATTCTAAAGACAATTCAAAAGGCTGCCTACATTCTAAAGACAGTTTAAAAGACTGCCAACATTCTAAAGACTGCCAACATTCTAAAGACAGTTTAAAAGACTGCCAACATTCTAAAGACAATTCAAAAGACTGCCAACATTCTAAAGACAATTCAAAAGACTGCCAACATTCTAAAGACAGTTTAAAAGACTGCCAACATTCTAAAGACTGCCAACATTCTAAAGACAGTTTAAAAGACTGCCAACATTCTAAAGACAATTCAAAAGACTGCCAACATTCTAAAGACAGTTTAAAAGACTGCCAACATTCTAAAGACTGCCAACATTCTATAGACAGTTCAAAAGACTGCCAACATTCTATAGACAGTTCAAAAGACTGCCAACATTCAAAAGACAATTCAAAAGACTGCCAACATTCTAAAGACAATTCAAAAGACTGCCAACATTCTAAAGACAATTCAAAAGACTGCCAACATTCTAAAGACAGTTTAAAAGGCTGCCAACATTCTAAAGACAGTTCAAAAGACTGCCAACATTCTAAAGACAGTTTAAAAGACTGCCAACATTCTAAAGACTGCCAACATTCTATAGACAGTTCAAAAGACTGCCAACATTCTAAAGACAATTCAAAAGACTGCCAACATTCTAAAGACAGTTTAAAAGACTGCCAACATTCTAAAGACAATTCAAAAGACTGCCAACATTCTGAAGACAATTCAAAAGGCTGCCAACATTCTAAATACAGTTTAAAAGACTGCCAACATTCTAAAGACAGTTTAAAAGACTGCCAAAATTCTAAAGACAATTCAAAAACTGCCAACATTCTAAAGACAGTTCAAAAGACTGCCAACATTCTAAAGACAATTCAAAAGACTGCCAACATTCTAAAGACAAATCAAAAGACTGCCAACATTCTAAAGACAATTCAAAAGACTGCCAACATTCTAAAGACAATTCAAAAGACTGCCAACATTCTAAAGACAATTCAAAAGACTGCCAACATTCTAAAGACAGTTTAAAAGACTGCCAACATTCTAAAGACAGTTTAAAAGACTGCCAACATTCTAAAGACAGTTTAAAAGACTGCCAACATTCTAAAGACAATTCAAAAGACTGCCAACATTCTAAAGACGAATCAAAAGGCTGCGAACATTCTAAAGACAGTTTAAAAGACTGCCAACATTCTAAAGACTTCCAACATTCTAAAGACAATTCAAAAGACTGCCAACATTCTAAAGACAATTCAAACGACTGCCAACATTCTAAAGACAATTCAAAAGACTGCCAACATTCTAAAGACAGTTTAAAAGACTGCCAACATTCTAAAGACTGCCAACATTCTATAGACAGTTCAAAAGACTGCCAACATTCTATAGACAGTTCAAAAGACTGCCAACATTCTAAAGACAATTCAAAAGACTGCCAACATTCTAAAGACAATTCAAAAGACTGCCAACATTCTAAAGACAATTCAAAAGACTGCCAACATTCTAAAGACAGTTTAAAAGACTGCCAACATTCTAAAGACTGCCAACATTCTATAGACAGTTCAAAAGACTGCCAACATTCTACAGACAATTCAAAAGACTGCCAACATTCTAAAGACAGTTTAAAAGACAGCCAACATTCTAAAGACTGCCAACATTCTAAAGACAGTTCAAAAGACTGCCAACCTTCTAAAGACAATTCAAAAGACTGCCAACATTCTAAAGACAATTCAAAAGGCTGCCAACATTCTAAAGACAATTCAAATGACTGCCAACATTCTAAAGACAGTTTAAAAGACTGCCAACATTCTAAAGACAATTCAAAAGACTGCCAACATTCTAAAGACAGTTTAAAAGACTGCCAACATTCTAAAGACAGTTCAAAAGACTGCCAACATTCTAAAGACAGTTTAAAAGACTGCCAACATTCTAAAGACTGCCAACATTCTAAAGACAGTTTAAAAGACTGCCAACATTCTAAATAGACTGCCAACATTCTAAAGACAATACAAAAGACTGCCAACATTCTAAAGACAATTTAAAAGACTGCCAACATTCTAAAGACAATTCAAAAGACTGCCAACATTCTAAAGACAGTTTAAAAGACTGCCAACATTCTAAAGTCAGTTCAAAAGACTGCTAACATTCTAAAGACAGTTTAAAAGACTGCCAACATTCTAAAGACTGCCAACATTCTATAGACAGTTCAAAAGACTGCCAACATTCTATAGACAGTTCAAAAGACTGCCAACATTCTAAAGACAATTCAAAAGACTTCCAACATTCTAAAGACAATTCATAAGACTGCCAACATTCTAAAGACAATTCTAAAGACAGTTTAAAAGACTGCCAACATTCTAAAGACTGCCAACATTCTAAAGACAGTTCAAAAGACTGCCAACATTCTAAAGACAGTTTAAAAGACTGCCAACATTCTAAAGACAGTTCAAAAGGCTGCCAACATTCTAAAGACAATTCATAAGACTGCCAACATTCTAAAGACAACTCAAAAGGCTGCCAACATTCTAAAGACAATTCAAAAGATTGCCAACATTCTAAAGACAGTTTAAAAGACTGCCAACATTCTAAAGATTGCCAACATTCTATAGACAATTCAAAAGACTGCCAACATTCTAAAGACAGTTTAAAAGACTGCCAACATTCTAAAGACTGCCAACATTCTAAAGACAGTTCAAAAGACTGCCAACATTCTAAAGACAATTCAAAAGACTGCCAACATTCTAAAGACAATTCAAAAGGCTGCCTACATTCTAAAGACAGTTTAAAAGACTGCCAACATTCTAAAGACTGCCAACATTCTAAAGACAGTTTAAAAGACTGCCAACATTCTAAAGACAATTCAAAAGACTGCCAACATTCTAAAGACAATTCAAAAGACTGCCAACATTCTAAAGACAGTTTGAAAGACTGCCAACATTCTAAAGACTGCCAACATTCTATAGACAGTTCAAAAGACTGCCAACATTCTATAGACAGTTCAAAAGACTGCCAACATTCTAAAGACAATTCAAAAGACTGCCAACATTCTAAAGACAATTCAAAAGACTGCCAACATTCTAAAGACAATTCAAAAGACTGCCAACATTCTAAAGACAGTTTAAAAGACTGCCAACATTCTAAAGACAGTTCAAAAGACTGCCAACATTCTATAGACAGTTTAAAAGACTGCCAACATTCTAAAGACTGCCAACATTCTATAGACAGTTCAAAAGACTGCCAACATTCTAAAGACAATTCAAAAGACTGCCAACATTCTAAAGACAGTTTAAAAGACTGCCAACATTCTAAAGACAATTCAAAAGACTGCCAACATTCTAAAGACAATTCAAAAGACTGCCAACATTCTAAAGACAATTCAAAAGACTGCCAACATTCTAAAGACAGTTTAAAAGACTGCCAACATTCTAAAGACTGCCAACATTCTAAAGACAGTTTAAAAGACTGCCAACATTCTAAAGACAGTTTAAAAGACTGCCAACATTCTAAAGACAATTCAAAAGACTGCCAACATTCTAAAGACGAATCAAAAGGCTGCGAACATTCTAAAGACAGTTTAAAAGACTGCCAACATTCTAAAGACTTCCAACATTCTAAAGACAATTCAAAAGACTGCCAACATTCTAAAGACAATTCAAAAGGCTGCCAACATTCTAGAGACAGTTTAAAAGACTGCCAACATTCTATAGACAGTTCAAAAGACTGCCAACATTCTATAGACAGTTCAAAAGACTGCCAACATTCTAAAGACAATTCAAAAGACTGCCAACATTCTAAAGACAATTCAAACGACTGCCAACATTCTAAAGACAATTCAAAAGACTGCCAACATTCTAAAGACAGTTTAAAAGACTGCCAACATTCTAAAGACTGCCAACATTCTATAGACAGTTCAAAAGACTGCCAACATTCTATAGACAGTTCAAAAGACTGCCAACATTCTAAAGACAATTCAAAAGACTGCCAACATTCTAAAGACAATTCAAAAGACTGCCAACATTCTAAAGACAATTCAAAAGACTGCCAACATTCTAAAGACAGTTTAAAAGACTGCCAACATTCTAAAGACTGCCAACATTCTATAGACAGTTCAAAAGACTGCCAACATTCTACAGACAATTCAAAAGACTGCCAACATTCTAAAGACAGTTTAAAAGACAGCCAACATTCTAAAGACTGCCAACATTCTAAAGACAGTTCAAAAGACTGCCAACCTTCTAAAGACAATTCAAAAGACTGCCAACATTCTAAAGACAATTCAAAAGGCTGCCAACATTCTAAAGACAATTCAAATGACTGCCAACATTCTAAAGACAATTCAAAAAACTGCCAACATTCTAAAGACAGTTTAAAAGACTGCCAACATTCTAAAGACAATTCAAAAGACTGCCAACATTCTAAAGACAGTTTAAAAGACTGCCAACATTCTAAAGACAGTTTAAAAGACTGCCAACATTCTAAAGACTGCCAACATTCTATAGACAGTTCAAAAGACTGCCAACATTCTACAGACAATTCAAAAGACTGCCAACATTCTAAAGACTGCCAACATTCTATAGACAGTTCAAAAGACTGCCAACATTCTATAGACAGTTCAAAAGACTGCCAACATTCTAAAGACAATTCAAAAGACTGCCAACATTCTAAAGACAATTCAAAAGACTGCCAACATTCTAAAGACAATTCAAAAGACTGCCAACATTCTAAAGACAGTTTAAAAGACTGCCAACATTCTAAAGACTGCCAACATTCTATAGACAGTTCAAAAGACTGCCAACATTCTACAGACAATTCAAAAGACTGCCAACATTCTAAAGACAGTTTAAAAGACAGCCAACATTCTAAAGACTGCCAACATTCTAAAGACAGTTCAAAAGACTGCCAACCTTCTAAAGACAATTCAAAAGACTGCCAACATTCTAAAGACAATTCAAAAGGCTGCCAACATTCTAAAGACAATTCAAATGACTGCCAACATTCTAAAGACAATTCAAAAAACTGCCAACATTCTAAAGACAGTTTAAAAGACTGCCAACATTCTAAAGACAATTCAAAAGACTGCCAACATTCTAAAGACAGTTTAAAAGACTGCCAACATTCTAAAGACAGTTCAAAAGACTGCCAACATTCTAAAGACAGTTTAAAAGACTGCCAACATTCTAAAGACTGCCAACATTCTAAATACAGTTTAAAAGACTGCCAACATTCTAAATAGACTGCCAACATTCTAAAGACAATACAAAAGACTGCCAACATTCTAAAGACAGTTTAAAAGACTGCCAACATTCTAAAGACTGCCAACATTCTAAAGACAGTTTAAAAGACTGCCAACATTCTAAAGACAATTCAAAAGACTGCCAACATTCTAAAGACAATTAAAAAGACTGCCAACATTCTTAAGACTGCCAACATTCTATAGACAGTTCAAAAGACTGCCAACATTCTATAGACAGTTCAAAAGACTGCCAACATTCTAAAGACAATTCAAAAGACTGCCAACATTCTAAAGACAATTCAAAAGACTGCCAACATTCTAAAGACAATTCAAAAGACTGCCAACATTCTAAAGACAGTTCAAAAGACTGCCAACATTCTAAAGACAGTTTAAAAGACTGCCAACATTCTAAAGACAATTCAAAAGACTGCCAACATTCTAAAGACAGTTTAAAAGACTGCCAACATTCTAAAGACAATTCAAAAGACTGCCAACATTCTGAAGACAATTCCAAAGGTTGCCAACATTCTAAAGACAGTTTAAAAGACAGCCAACATTCTAAAGACTGCCAACATTCTAAAGACAGTTCAAAAGACTGCCAACATTCTAAAGACAATTCAAAAGACTGCCAACATTCTAAAGACAATTCAAAAGGCTGCCAACATTCTAAATACAGTTTAAAAGACTGCCAACATTCTAAAGACAGTTTAAAAGACTGCCAAAATTCTAAAGACAATTCAAAAACTGCCAACATTCTAAAGACAATTCAAAAGACTGCCAACATTCTAAAGACAATTCAAAAGACTGCCAACATTCTAAAGACAGTTTAAAAGACTGCCAACATTCTAAAGACAATTCAAAAGACTGCCAACATTCTAAAGACAATTCAAAAGACTGCCAACATTCTAAAGACTGTTCCAAAGACTGCCAACATTCTAAAGACAGTTTAAAAGACTGCCAACATTCTAAAGACTGCCAACATTCTATAGACAGCTCAAAAAAATGCCAACATTCTAAAGACAATTCAAAAGACTGCCAACATTCTAAAGACAGTTTAAAAGACTGCCAACATTCTAAATAGACTGCCAACATTCTAAAGACAATACAAAAGACTGCCAACATTCTAAAGACAGTTTAAAAGACTGCCAACATTCTAAAGACAGTTCAAAAGACTGCTAACATTCTAAAGACAGTTTAAAAGACTGCCAACATTCTAAAGACTGTCAACATTCTAAAGACAGTTCATAAGACTGCCAACATTCTAAAGACAATTCAAAGGACTGCCAACATTCTAAAGACAGTTTAAAAGACTGCCAACATTCTAAAGACAATTCAAAAGACTGCCAACATTCTAACGACAATTCAAAAGGCTGCCAACATTCTAAAGACAATTCAAAAGACTGCCAACATTCTAAAGACAATTCAAAAGACTGCCAACATTCTAAAGACAGTTTAAAAGACTGCCAACATTCTAAAGACTGCCAACATTCTAAAGACAGTTCAAAAGACTGCCAACATTCTAAAGACAATTCAAAAGACTGCCAACATTCTAAAGACAATTCAAAAGGCTGCCAACATTCTAAAGACAATTCAAATGACTGCCAACATTCTAAAGACAATTCAAAAGACTGCCAACATTCTAAAGACAGTTTAAAAGACTGCCAACATTCTAAAGACAATTCAAAAGACTGCCAACATTCTAAAGACAGTTTAAAAGACTGCCAACATTCTAAAGACAATTCAAAAGACTGCCAACATTCTAAAGACAATTCAAAAGACTGCCAACATTCTAAAGACAATTCAAAAGACTGCCAACATTCTAAAGACAGTTTAAAAGACTGCCAACATTCTAAAGACAATTCAAAAGACTGCCAACATTCTAAAGACAATTCAAAAGGCTGCCAACATTCTAGGGACAGTTTAAAAGACTGCCAACATTCTAAAGACTGCCAACATTCTATAGACAGTTCAAAAGACTGCCAACATTCTATAGACAGTTCAAAAGACTGCCAACATTCTAAAGACAGTTTAAAAGACTGCCAACATTCTAAAGACAATTCAAAAGACTGCCAACATTCTAAAGACGAATCAAAAGGCTGCCAACATTCTAAAGACAGTTTAAAAGACTGCCAACATTCTAAAGACGAATCAAAAGGCTGCCAACATTCTAAAGACAATTCAAAAGGCTGCCAACATTCTAGAGACAGTTTAAAAGACTGACAACATTCTATAGACAGTTCAAAAGACTGCCAACATTCTATAGACAGTTCAAAAGACTGCCAACATTCTAAAGACAATTCAAAAGACTGCCAACATTCTAAAGACAATTCAAACGACTGCCAACATTCTAAAGACAATTCAAAAGACTGCCAACATTCTAAAGACAGTTTAAAAGACTGCCAACATTCTAAAGACTGCCAACATTCTATAGACAGTTCAAAAGACTGCCAACATTCTACAGACAATTCAAAAGACTGCCAACATTCTAAAGACAGTTTAAAAGACAGCCAACATTCTAAAGACTGCCAACATTCTAAAGACAGTTCAAAAGACTGCCAACCTTCTAAAGACAATTCAAAAGACTGCCAACATTCTAAAGACAATTCAAAAGGCTGCCAACATTCTAAAGACAATTGAAATGACTGCCAACATTCTAAAGACAATTCAAAAAACTGCCAACATTCTAAAGACAGTTTAAAAGACTGCCAACATTCTAAAGACAATTCAAAAGACTGCCAACATTCTAAAGACAATGCAAAAGACTGCCAACATTCTAAAGACAGTTTAAAAGACTGCCAACATTCTAAAGACAGTTCAAAAGACTGCCAACATTCTAAAGACAGTTTAAAAGACTGCCAACATTCTAAAGACTGCCAACATTCTAAAGACAGTTTAAAAGACTGCCAACATTCTAAATAGACTGCCAACATTCTAAAGACAATACAAAAGACTGCCAACATTCTAAAGACAATTTAAAAGACTGCCAACATTCTAAAGACAATTCAAAAGACTGCCAACATTCTAAAGACAGTTTAAAAGACTGCCAACATTCTAAAGTCAGTTCAAAAGACTGCTAACATTCTAAAGACAGTTTAAAAGACTGCCAACATTCTAAAGACTGCCAACATTCTATAGACAGTTCAAAAGACTGCCAACATTCTATAGACAGTTCAAAAGACTGCCAACATTCTAAAGACAATTCAAAAGACTTCCAACATTCTAAAGACAATTCATAAGACTGCCAACATTCTAAAGACAATTCTAAAGACAGTTTAAAAGACTGCCAACATTCTAAAGACTGCCAACATTCTAAAGACAGTTCAAAAGACTGCCAACATTCTAAAGACAGTTTAAAAGACTGCCAACATTCTAAAGACAGTTCAAAAGGCTGCCAACATTCTAAAGACAGTTTAAAAGACTGCCAACATTCTAAAGACTGCCAACATTCTATAGACAGTTCAAAAGACTGCCAACATTCTATAGACAGTTCAAAAGACTGCCAACATTCTAAAGACAATTCAAAAGACTTCCGACATTCTAAAGACAATTCATAAGACTGCCAACATTCTAAAGACAATTCAAAAGGCTGCCAACATTCTAAAGACAATTCAAAAGATTGCCAACATTCTAAAGACAGTTTAAAAGACTGCCAACATTCTAAAGACTGCCAACATTCTATAGACAATTCAAAAGACTGCCAACATTCTAAAGACAATTCAAAAGGCTGCCAACATTCTAAAGACAATTCAAAAGATTGCCAACATTCTAAAGACAGTTTAAAAGACTGCCAACATTCTAAAGACTGCCAACATTCTAAAGACAGTTCAAAAGACTGCCAACATTCTAAAGACAATTCAAAAGACTGCCAACATTCTAAAGACAATTCAAAAGGCTGCCTACATTCTAAAGACAGTTTAAAAGACTGCCAACATTCTAAAGACTGCCAACATTCTAAAGACAGTTTAAAAGACTGCCAACATTCTAAAGACAATTCAAAAGACTGCCAACATTCTAAAGACAATTCAAAAGACTGCCAACATTCTAAAGACAGTTTAAAAGACTGCCAACATTCTAAAGACTGCCAACATTCTAAAGACAGTTTAAAAGACTGCCAACATTCTAAAGACAATTCAAAAGACTGCCAACATTCTAAAGACAGTTTAAAAGACTGCCAACATTCTAAAGACTGCCAACATTCTATAGACAGTTCAAAAGACTGCCAACATTCTATAGACAGTTCAAAAGACTGCCAACATTCAAAAGACAATTCAAAAGACTGCCAACATTCTAAAGACAATTCAAAAGACTGCCAACATTCTAAAGACAATTCAAAAGACTGCCAACATTCTAAAGACAGTTTAAAAGGCTGCCAACATTCTAAAGACAGTTCAAAAGACTGCCAACATTCTAAAGACAGTTTAAAAGACTGCCAACATTCTAAAGACTGCCAACATTCTATAGACAGTTCAAAAGACTGCCAACATTCTAAAGACAATTCAAAAGACTGCCAACATTCTAAAGACAGTTTAAAAGACTGCCAACATTCTAAAGACAATTCAAAAGACTGCCAACATTCTGAAGACAATTCAAAAGGCTGCCAACATTCTAAATACAGTTTAAAAGACTGCCAACATTCTAAAGACAGTTTAAAAGACTGCCAAAATTCTAAAGACAATTCAAAAACTGCCAACATTCTAAAGACAGTTCAAAAGACTGCCAACATTCTAAAGACAATTCAAAAGACTGCCAACATTCTAAAGACAAATCAAAAGACTGCCAACATTCTAAAGACAATTCAAAAGACTGCCAACATTCTAAAGACAATTCAAAAGACTGCCAACATTCTAAAGACAATTCAAAAGACTGCCAACATTCTAAAGACAGTTTAAAAGACTGCCAACATTCTAAAGACTGCCAACATTCTAAAGACAGTTTAAAAGACTGCCAACATTCTAAAGACAGTTTAAAAGACTGCCAACATTCTAAAGACAATTCAAAAGACTGCCAACATTCTAAAGACGAATCAAAAGGCTGCGAACATTCTAAAGACAGTTTAAAAGACTGCCAACATTCTAAAGACTTCCAACATTCTAAAGACAATTCAAAAGACTGCCAACATTCTAAAGACAATTCAAAAGGCTGCCAACATTCTAGAGACAGTTTAAAAGACTGCCAACATTCTATAGACAGTTCAAAAGACTGCCAACATTCTATAGACAGTTCAAAAGACTGCCAACATTCTAAAGACAATTCAAAAGACTGCCAACATTCTAAAGACAATTCAAACGACTGCCAACATTCTAAAGACAATTCAAAAGACTGCCAACATTCTAAAGACAGTTTAAAAGACTGCCAACATTCTAAAGACTGCCAACATTCTATAGACAGTTCAAAAGACTGCCAACATTCTATAGACAGTTCAAAAGACTGCCAACATTCTAAAGACAATTCAAAAGACTGCCAACATTCTAAAGACAATTCAAAAGACTGCCAACATTCTAAAGACAATTCAAAAGACTGCCAACATTCTAAAGACAGTTTAAAAGACTGCCAACATTCTAAAGACTGCCAACATTCTATAGACAGTTCAAAAGACTGCCAACATTCTACAGACAATTCAAAAGACTGCCAACATTCTAAAGACAGTTTAAAAGACAGCCAACATTCTAAAGACTGCCAACATTCTAAAGACAGTTCAAAAGACTGCCAACCTTCTAAAGACAATTCAAAAGACTGCCAACATTCTAAAGACAATTCAAAAGGCTGCCAACATTCTAAAGACAATTCAAATGACTGCCAACATTCTAAAGACAGTTTAAAAGACTGCCAACATTCTAAAGACAATTCAAAAGACTGCCAACATTCTAAAGACAGTTTAAAAGACTGCCAACATTCTAAAGACAGTTCAAAAGACTGCCAACATTCTAAAGACAGTTTAAAAGACTGCCAACATTCTAAAGACTGCCAACATTCTAAAGACAGTTTAAAAGACTGCCAACATTCTAAATAGACTGCCAACATTCTAAAGACAATACAAAAGACTGCCAACATTCTAAAGACAATTTAAAAGACTGCCAACATTCTAAAGACAATTCAAAAGACTGCCAACATTCTAAAGACAGTTTAAAAGACTGCCAACATTCTAAAGTCAGTTCAAAAGACTGCTAACATTCTAAAGACAGTTTAAAAGACTGCCAACATTCTAAAGACTGCCAACATTCTATAGACAGTTCAAAAGACTGCCAACATTCTATAGACAGTTCAAAAGACTGCCAACATTCTAAAGACAATTCAAAAGACTTCCAACATTCTAAAGACAATTCATAAGACTGCCAACATTCTAAAGACAATTCTAAAGACAGTTTAAAAGACTGCCAACATTCTAAAGACTGCCAACATTCTAAAGACAGTTCAAAAGACTGCCAACATTCTAAAGACAGTTTAAAAGACTGCCAACATTCTAAAGACAGTTCAAAAGGCTGCCAACATTCTAAAGACAATTCATAAGACTGCCAACATTCTAAAGACAACTCAAAAGGCTGCCAACATTCTAAAGACAATTCAAAAGATTGCCAACATTCTAAAGACAGTTTAAAAGACTGCCAACATTCTAAAGATTGCCAACATTCTATAGACAATTCAAAAGACTGCCAACATTCTAAAGACAGTTTAAAAGACTGCCAACATTCTAAAGACTGCCAACATTCTAAAGACAGTTCAAAAGACTGCCAACATTCTAAAGACAATTCAAAAGACTGCCAACATTCTAAAGACAATTCAAAAGGCTGCCTACATTCTAAAGACAGTTTAAAAGACTGCCAACATTCTAAAGACTGCCAACATTCTAAAGACAGTTTAAAAGACTGCCAACATTCTAAAGACAATTCAAAAGACTGCCAACATTCTAAAGACAATTCAAAAGACTGCCAACATTCTAAAGACAGTTTGAAAGACTGCCAACATTCTAAAGACTGCCAACATTCTATAGACAGTTCAAAAGACTGCCAACATTCTATAGACAGTTCAAAAGACTGCCAACATTCTAAAGACAATTCAAAAGACTGCCAACATTCTAAAGACAATTCAAAAGACTGCCAACATTCTAAAGACAATTCAAAAGACTGCCAACATTCTAAAGACAGTTTAAAAGACTGCCAACATTCTAAAGACAGTTCAAAAGACTGCCAACATTCTATAGACAGTTTAAAAGACTGCCAACATTCTAAAGACTGCCAACATTCTATAGACAGTTCAAAAGACTGCCAACATTCTAAAGACAATTCAAAAGACTGCCAACATTCTAAAGACAGTTTAAAAGACTGCCAACATTCTAAAGACAATTCAAAAGACTGCCAACATTCTAAAGACAATTCAAAAGACTGCCAACATTCTAAAGACAATTCAAAAGACTGCCAACATTCTAAAGACAGTTTAAAAGACTGCCAACATTCTAAAGACTGCCAACATTCTAAAGACAGTTTAAAAGACTGCCAACATTCTAAAGACAATTCAAAAGACTGCCAACATTCTAAAGACGAATCAAAAGGCTGCGAACATTCTAAAGACAGTTTAAAAGACTGCCAACATTCTAAAGACTTCCAACATTCTAAAGACAATTCAAAAGACTGCCAACATTCTAAAGACAATTCAAAAGGCTGCCAACATTCTAGAGACAGTTTAAAAGACTGCCAACATTCTATAGACAGTTCAAAAGACTGCCAACATTCTATAGACAGTTCAAAAGACTGCCAACATTCTAAAGACAATTCAAAAGACTGCCAACATTCTAAAGACAATTCAAACGACTGCCAACATTCTAAAGACAATTCAAAAGACTGCCAACATTCTAAAGACAGTTTAAAAGACTGCCAACATTCTAAAGACTGCCAACATTCTATAGACAGTTCAAAAGACTGCCAACATTCTATAGACAGTTCAAAAGACTGCCAACATTCTAAAGACAATTCAAAAGACTGCCAACATTCTAAAGACAATTCAAAAGACTGCCAACATTCTAAAGACAATTCAAAAGACTGCCAACATTCTAAAGACAGTTTAAAAGACTGCCAACATTCTAAAGACTGCCAACATTCTATAGACAGTTCAAAAGACTGCCAACATTCTACAGACAATTCAAAAGACTGCCAACATTCTAAAGACAGTTTAAAAGACAGCCAACATTCTAAAGACTGCCAACATTCTAAAGACAGTTCAAAAGACTGCCAACCTTCTAAAGACAATTCAAAAGACTGCCAACATTCTAAAGACAATTCAAAAGGCTGCCAACATTCTAAAGACAATTCAAATGACTGCCAACATTCTAAAGACAATTCAAAAAACTGCCAACATTCTAAAGACAGTTTAAAAGACTGCCAACATTCTAAAGACAATTCAAAAGACTGCCAACATTCTAAAGACAGTTTAAAAGACTGCCAACATTCTAAAGACAGTTTAAAAGACTGCCAACATTCTAAAGACTGCCAACATTCTATAGACAGTTCAAAAGACTGCCAACATTCTACAGACAATTCAAAAGACTGCCAACATTCTAAAGACTGCCAACATTCTATAGACAGTTCAAAAGACTGCCAACATTCTATAGACAGTTCAAAAGACTGCCAACATTCTAAAGACAATTCAAAAGACTGCCAACATTCTAAAGACAATTCAAAAGACTGCCAACATTCTAAAGACAATTCAAAAGACTGCCAACATTCTAAAGACAGTTTAAAAGACTGCCAACATTCTAAAGACTGCCAACATTCTATAGACAGTTCAAAAGACTGCCAACATTCTACAGACAATTCAAAAGACTGCCAACATTCTAAAGACAGTTTAAAAGACAGCCAACATTCTAAAGACTGCCAACATTCTAAAGACAGTTCAAAAGACTGCCAACCTTCTAAAGACAATTCAAAAGACTGCCAACATTCTAAAGACAATTCAAAAGGCTGCCAACATTCTAAAGACAATTCAAATGACTGCCAACATTCTAAAGACAATTCAAAAAACTGCCAACATTCTAAAGACAGTTTAAAAGACTGCCAACATTCTAAAGACAATTCAAAAGACTGCCAACATTCTAAAGACAGTTTAAAAGACTGCCAACATTCTAAAGACAGTTCAAAAGACTGCCAACATTCTAAAGACAGTTTAAAAGACTGCCAACATTCTAAAGACTGCCAACATTCTAAATACAGTTTAAAAGACTGCCAACATTCTAAATAGACTGCCAACATTCTAAAGACAATACAAAAGACTGCCAACATTCTAAAGACAATTTAAAAGACTGCCAACATTCTAAAGACAATTCAAAAGACTGCCAACATTCTAAAGACAGTTTAAAAGACTGCCAACATTCTAAAGTCAGTTCAAAAGACTGCTAACATTCTAAAGACAGTTTAAAAGACTGCCAACATTCTAAAGACTGCCAACATTCTATAGACAGTTCAAAAGACTGCCAACATTCTATAGACAGTTCAAAAGACTGCCAACATTCTAAAGACAATTCAAAAGACTTCCAACATTCTAAAGACAATTCATAAGACTGCCAACATTCTAAAGACAATTCTAAAGACAGTTTAAAAGACTGCCAACATTCTAAAGACTGCCAACATTCTAAAGACAGTTCAAAAGACTGCCAACATTCTAAAGACAGTTTAAAAGACTGCCAACATTCTAAAGACAGTTCAAAAGGCTGCCAACATTCTAAAGACAATTCATAAGACTGCCAACATTCTAAAGACAACTCAAAAGGCTGCCAACATTCTAAAGACAATTCAAAAGATTGCCAACATTCTAAAGACAGTTTAAAAGACTGCCAACATTCTAAAGACTGCCAACATTCTATAGACAATTCAAAAGACTGCCAACATTCTAAAGACAGTTTAAAAGACTGCCAACATTCTAAAGACTGCCAACATTCTAAAGACAGTTCAAAAGACTGCCAACATTCTAAAGACAATTCAAAAGACTGCCAACATTCTAAAGACAATTCAAAAGGCTGCCTACATTCTAAAGACAGTTTAAAAGACTGCCAACATTCTAAAGACTGCCAACATTCTAAAGACAGTTTAAAAGACTGCCAACATTCTAAAGACAATTCAAAAGACTGCCAACATTCTAAAGACAATTCAAAAGACTGCCAACATTCTAAAGACAGTTTGAAAGACTGCCAACATTCTAAAGACTGCCAACATTCTAAAGACAGTTTAAAAGACTGCCAACATTCTAAAGACAATTCAAAAGACTGCCAACATTCTAAAGACAGTTTAAAAGACTGCCAACATTCTAAAGACTGCCAACATTCTATAGACAGTTCAAAAGACTGCCAACATTCTATAGACAGTTCAAAAGACTGCCAACATTCTAAAGACAATTCAAAAGACTGCCAACATTCTAAAGACAATTCAAAAGACTGCCAACATTCTAAAGACAATTCAAAAGACTGCCAACATTCTAAAGACAGTTTAAAAGACTGCCAACATTCTAAAGACAGTTCAAAAGACTGCCAACATTCTATAGACAGTTTAAAAGACTGCCAACATTCTAAAGACTGCCAACATTCTATAGACAGTTCAAAAGACTGCCAACATTCTAAAGACAATTCAAAAGACTGCCAACATTCTAAAGACAGTTTAAAAGACTGCCAACATTCTAAAGACAATTCAAAAGACTGCCAACATTCTAAAGACAATTCAAAAGACTGCCAACATTCTAAAGACAATTCAAAAGACTGCCAACATTCTAAAGACAGTTTAAAAGACTGCCAACATTCTAAAGACTGCCAACATTCTAAAGACAGTTTAAAAGACTGCCAACATTCTAAAGACAGTTTAAAAGACTGCCAACATTCTAAAGACAATTCAAAAGACTGCCAACATTCTAAAGACGAATCAAAAGGCTGCGAACATTCTAAAGACAGTTTAAAAGACTGCCAACATTCTAAAGACTTCCAACATTCTAAAGACAATTCAAAAGACTGCCAACATTCTAAAGACAATTCAAAAGGCTGCCAACATTCTAGAGACAGTTTAAAAGACTGCCAACATTCTATAGACAGTTCAAAAGACTGCCAACATTCTATAGACAGTTCAAAAGACTGCCAACATTCTAAAGACAATTCAAAAGACTGCCAACATTCTAAAGACAATTCAAACGACTGCCAACATTCTAAAGACAATTCAAAAGACTGCCAACATTCTAAAGACAGTTTAAAAGACTGCCAACATTCTAAAGACTGCCAACATTCTATAGACAGTTCAAAAGACTGCCAACATTCTATAGACAGTTCAAAAGACTGCCAACATTCTAAAGACAATTCAAAAGACTGCCAACATTCTAAAGACAATTCAAAAGACTGCCAACATTCTAAAGACAATTCAAAAGACTGCCAACATTCTAAAGACAGTTTAAAAGACTGCCAACATTCTAAAGACTGCCAACATTCTATAGACAGTTCAAAAGACTGCCAACATTCTACAGACAATTCAAAAGACTGCCAACATTCTAAAGACAGTTTAAAAGACAGCCAACATTCTAAAGACTGCCAACATTCTAAAGACAGTTCAAAAGACTGCCAACCTTCTAAAGACAATTCAAAAGACTGCCAACATTCTAAAGACAATTCAAAAGGCTGCCAACATTCTAAAGACAATTCAAATGACTGCCAACATTCTAAAGACAATTCAAAAAACTGCCAACATTCTAAAGACAGTTTAAAAGACTGCCAACATTCTAAAGACAATTCAAAAGACTGCCAACATTCTAAAGACAGTTTAAAAGACTGCCAACATTCTAAAGACAGTTCAAAAGACTGCCAACATTCTAAAGACAGTTTAAAAGACTGCCAACATTCTAAAGACTGCCAACATTCTAAAGACAGTTTAAAAGACTGCCAACATTCTAAATAGACTGCCAACATTCTAAAGACAATACAAAAGACTGCCAACATTCTAAAGACAATTTAAAAGACTGCCAACATTCTAAAGACAATTCAAAAGACTGCCAACATTCTAAAGACAGTTTAAAAGACTGCCAACATTCTAAAGTCAGTTCAAAAGACTGCTAACATTCTAAAGACAGTTTAAAAGACTGCCAACATTCTAAAGACTGCCAACATTCTATAGACAGTTCAAAAGACTGCCAACATTCTATAGACAGTTCAAAAGACTGCCAACATTCTAAAGACAATTCAAAAGACTTCCAACATTCTAAAGACAATTCATAAGACTGCCAACATTCTAAAGACAATTCTAAAGACAGTTTAAAAGACTGCCAACATTCTAAAGACTGCCAACATTCTAAAGACAGTTCAAAAGACTGCCAACATTCTAAAGACAGTTTAAAAGACTGCCAACATTCTAAAGACAGTTCAAAAGGCTGCCAACATTCTAAAGACAATTCATAAGACTGCCAACATTCTAAAGACAACTCAAAAGGCTGCCAACATTCTAAAGACAATTCAAAAGATTGCCAACATTCTAAAGACAGTTTAAAAGACTGCCAACATTCTAAAGACTGCCAACATTCTATAGACAATTCAAAAGACTGCCAACATTCTAAAGACAGTTTAAAAGACTGCCAACATTCTAAAGACTGCCAACATTCTAAAGACAGTTCAAAAGACTGCCAACATTCTAAAGACAATTCAAAAGACTGCCAACATTCTAAAGACAATTCAAAAGGCTGCCTACATTCTAAAGACAGTTTAAAAGACTGCCAACATTCTAAAGACTGCCAACATTCTAAAGACAGTTTAAAAGACTGCCAACATTCTAAAGACAATTCAAAAGACTGCCAACATTCTAAAGACAATTCAAAAGACTGCCAACATTCTAAAGACAGTTTGAAAGACTGCCAACATTCTAAAGACTGCCAACATTCTAAAGACAGTTTAAAAGACTGCCAACATTCTAAAGACAATTCAAAAGACTGCCAACATTCTAAAGACAGTTTAAAAGACTGCCAACATTCTAAAGACTGCCAACATTCTATAGACAGTTCAAAAGACTGCCAACATTCTATAGACAGTTCAAAAGACTGCCAACATTCTAAAGACAATTCAAAAGACTGCCAACATTCTAAAGACAATTCAAAAGACTGCCAACATTCTAAAGACAATTCAAAAGACTGCCAACATTCTAAAGACAGTTTAAAAGACTGCCAACATTCTAAAGACAGTTCAAAAGACTGCCAACATTCTATAGACAGTTTAAAAGACTGCCAACATTCTAAAGACTGCCAACATTCTATAGACAGTTCAAAAGACTGCCAACATTCTAAAGACAATTCAAAAGACTGCCAACATTCTAAAGACAGTTTAAAAGACTGCCAACATTCTAAAGACAATTCAAAAGACTGCCAACATTCTGAAGACAATTCAAAAGGCTGCCAACATTCTAAAGACAGTTTAAAAGACAGCCAACATTCTAAAGACTGCCAACATTCTAAAGACAGTTCAAAAGACTGCCAACATTCTAAAGACAATTCAAACAAAATGCCAACATTCTAAAGACAATTCAAAAGGCTGCCAACATTCTAAATACAGTTTAACAGACTGCCAACATTCTAAAGACAGTTTAAAAGACTGCCAAAATTCTAAAGACAATTCAAAAACTACCAACATTCTAAAGACAGTTCAAAAGACTGCCAACATTCTAAAGACAATTCAAAAGACTGCCAACATTCTAAAGACAATTCAAAAGACTGCCAACATTCTAAAGACAATTCAAAAGACTGCCAACATTCTAAAGACAATTCAAAAGACTGCCAACATTCTAAAGACAATTCAAAAGACTGCCAACATTCTAAAGACAATTCAAAAGACTGCCAACATTCTAAAGACAGTTTAAAAGACTGCCAACATTCTAAAGACTGCCAACATTCTAAAGACAGTTTAAAAGACTGCCAACATTCTAAAGACAATTCAAAAGACTGCCAACATTCTAAAGACAGTTTAAAAGACTGCCAACATTCTAAAGACTGCCAACATTCTATAGACAGTTCAAAAGACTGCCAACATTCTATAGACAGTTCAAAAGACTGCCAACATTCTATAGACAGTTCAAAAGACTGCCAACATTCTAAAGACAATTCAAAAGACTGCCAACATTCTAAAGACAATTCAAAAGACTGCCAACATTCTAAAGACAATTCAAAAGACTGCCAACATTCTAAAGACAGTTCAAAAGACTGCCAACATTCTAAAGACAGTTTAAAAGACTGCCAACATTCTAAAGACTGCCAACATTCTATAGACAGTTTAAAAGACTGCCAACATTCTAAAGACAATTCAAAAGACTGCCAACATTCTAAAGACAGTTTAAAAGACTGCCAACATTCTAAAGACAGTTTAAAAGACAGCCAACATTCTAAAGACTGCCAACATTCTAAAGACAGTTTAAAAGACTGCCAACATTCTAAAGACAATTCAAAAGACTGCCAACATTCTAAAGACAGTTTAAAAGACTGCCAACATTCTAAAGACTGCCAACATTCTATAGACAGTTCAAAAGACTGCCAACATTCTATAGACAGTTCAAAAGACAGCCAACATTCTAAAGACAATTCAAAAGACTGCCAGAATTCTAAAGACAATTCAAAAGACTGCCAACATTTTAAAGACAGCTTAAAAGACTGCCAACATTCTAAAGACAGTTCAAAAGACTGCCAACATTCTAAAGACAGTTTAAAAGACTGCCAACATTCTAAAGACTGCCAACATTCTATAGACAGTTCAAAAGACTGCCAACATTCTAAAGACAATTCAAAAGACTGCCAACATTCTAAAGACAGTTTAAAAGACTGCCAACATTCTAAAGACAATTCAAAAGACTGCCAACATTCTGAATACAATTCAAAAGGCTGCCAACATTCTAAAGACAGTTTAAAAGACAGCCAACATTCTAAAGACTGCCAACATTCTAAAGACAGTTTAAAAGACTGCCAACATTCTAAAGACAATTCAAAAGACTGCCAACATTCTAAAGACAATTCAAAAGACTGCCAACATTCTAAAGACAGTTTAAAAGACTGCCAACATTCTAAAGACTGCCAACATTCTAAAGACAGTTTAAAAGACTGCCAACTTTCTAAAGACAATTCAAAAGACTGCCAACATTCTAAAGACAGTTTAAAAGACTGCCAACATTCTAAAGACTGCCAACATTCTATAGACAGTTCAAAAGACTGCCAACATTCTATAGACAGTTCAAAAGACTGCCAACATTCTAAATACAATTCAAAAGACTGCCAACATTCTAAAGACAATTCAAAAGACTGCCAACATTCTAAAGACAATTCAAAAGACTGCCAACATTCTAAAGACAGTTTAAAAGGCTGCCAACATTCTAAAGACAATTCAAAAGACTGCCAACATTCTAAAGACAGTTTAAAAGACTGCCAACATTCTAAAGACTGCCAACATTCTATAGACAGTTTAAAAGACTGCCAACATTCTAAAGACAATTCAAAAGACTGCCAACATTCTGAAGACAATTCAAAAGGCTGCCAACATTCTAAATACAGTTTAAAAGACTGCCAACATTCTAAAGACAGTTTAAAAGACTGCCAAAATTCTAAAGACAATTCAAAAACTGCCAACATTCTAAAGACAGTTCAAAAGACTGCCAACATTCTAAAGACAATTCAAAAGACTGCCAACATTCTAAAGACAATTCAAAAGACTGCCAACATTCTAAAGACAATTCAAAAGACTGCCAACATTCTAAAGACAATTCAAAAGACTGCCAACATTCTAAAGACAATTCAAAAGACTGCCAACATTCTAAAGACAATTCAAAAGACTGCCAACATTCTAAAGACAGTTTAAAAGACTGCCAACATTCTAAAGACTGCCAACATTCTAAAGACAGTTTAAAAGACTGCCAACATTCTAAAGACAGTTTAAAAGACTGCCAACATTCTAAAGACGAATCAAAAGGCTGCCAACATTCTAAAGACAGTTTAAAAGACTGCCAACATTCTAAAGACTTCCAACATTCTAAAGACAATTCAAAAGACTGCCAACATTCTAAAGACAATTCAAAAGGCTGCCAACATTCTAGAGACAGTTTAAAAGACTGCCAACATTCTATAGACAGTTCAAAAGACTGCCAACATTCTATAGACAGTTCAAAAGACTGCCAACATTCTAAAGACAATTCAAAAGACTGCCAACATTCTAAAGACAATTCAAACGACTGCCAACATTCTAAAGACAATTCAAAAGACTGCCAACATTCTAAAGACAGTTTAAAAGACTGCCAACATTCTAAAGACTGCCAACAATCTATAGACAGTTCAAAAGACTGCCAACATTCTATAGACAGTTCAAAAGACTGCCAACATTCTAAAGACAATTCAAAAGACTGCCAACATTCTAAAGACAATTCAAAAGACTGCCAACATTCTAAAGACAATTCAAAAGACTGCCAACATTCTAAAGACAGTTTAAAAGACTGCCAACATTCTAAAGACTGCCAACATTCTATAGACAGTTCAAAATACTGCCAACATTCTACAGACAATTCAAAAGACTGCCAACATTCTAAAGACAGTTTAAAAGACAGCCAACATTCTAAAGACTGCCAACATTCTAAAGACAGTTCAAAAGACTGCCAACCTTCTAAAGACAATTCAAAAGACTGCCAACATTCTAAAGACAATTCAAAAGGCTGCCAGCATTCTAAAGACAATTCAAATGACTGCCAACATTCTAAAGACAATTCAAAAAACTGCCAACATTCTAAAGACAGTTTAAAAGACTGCCAACATTCTAAAGACAATTCAAAAGACTGCCAACATTCTAAAGACAATTCAAAAGACTGCCAACATTCTAAAGACAGTTTAAAAGACTGCCAACATTCTAAAGACAGTTCAAAAGACTGCCAACATTCTAAAGACAGTTTAAAAGACTGCCAACATTCTAAAGACTGCCAACATTCTAAAGACAGTTTAAAAGACTGCCAACATTCTTAAGACTGCCAACATTCTATAGACAGTTCAAAAGACTGCCAACATTCTAAAGACAATTCAAAAGACTGCCAACATTCTAAAGACAGTTTAAAAGACTGCCAACATTCTAAAGACAGTTCAAAAGACTGCCAACATTCTAAAGACAATTCAAAAGACTGCCAACATTCTAAAGACAACTCAAAAGGCTGCCAACATTCTAAAGACAATTCAAATGACTGCCAACATTCTAAAGACAATTCAAAAAACTGCCAACATTCTAAAGACAGTTTAAAAGACTGCCAACATTCTAAAGACAATTCAAAAGACTGCCAACATTCTAAAGACAATTCAAAAAACTGCCAACATTCTAAAGACAGTTTAAAAGACTGCCAACATTCTAAAGACAATTCAAAAGACTGCCAACATTCTAAAGACAGTTTAAAAGACAGCCAACATTCTAAAGACTGCCAACATTCTAAAGACAGTTCAAAAGACTGCCAACATTCTAAAGACAATTCAAACAAAATGCCAACATTCTAAAGACAATTCAAAAGGCTGCCAACATTCTAAATACAGTTTAACAGACTGCCAACATTCTAAAGACAGTTTAAAAGACTGCCAAAATTCTAAAGACAATTCAAAAACTACCAACATTCTAAAGACAGTTCAAAAGACTGCCAACATTCTAAAGACAATTCAAAAGACTGCCAACATTCTAAAGACAATTCAAAAGACTGCCAACATTCTAAAGACAATTCAAAAGACTGCCAACATTCTAAAGACAATTCAAAAGACTGCCAACATTCTAAAGACAATTCAAAAGACTGCCAACATTCTAAAGACAATTCAAAAGACTGCCAACATTCTAAAGACAGTTTAAAAGACTGCCAACATTCTAAAGACTGCCAACATTCTAAAGACAGTTTAAAAGACTGCCAACATTCTAAAGACAATTCAAAAGACTGCCAACATTCTAAAGACAGTTTAAAAGACTGCCAACATTCTAAAGACTGCCAACATTCTATAGACAGTTCAAAAGACTGCCAACATTCTATAGACAGTTCAAAAGACTGCCAACATTCTATAGACAGTTCAAAAGACTGCCAACATTCTAAAGACAATTCAAAAGACTGCCAACATTCTAAAGACAATTCAAAAGACTGCCAACATTCTAAAGACAATTCAAAAGACTGCCAACATTCTAAAGACAGTTCAAAAGACTGCCAACATTCTAAAGACAGTTTAAAAGACTGCCAACATTCTAAAGACTGCCAACATTCTATAGACAGTTTAAAAGACTGCCAACATTCTAAAGACAATTCAAAAGACTGCCAACATTCTAAAGACAGTTTAAAAGACTGCCAACATTCTAAAGACAGTTTAAAAGACAGCCAACATTCTAAAGACTGCCAACATTCTAAAGACAGTTTAAAAGACTGCCAACATTCTAAAGACAATTCAAAAGACTGCCAACATTCTAAAGACAGTTTAAAAGACTGCCAACATTCTAAAGACTGCCAACATTCTATAGACAGTTCAAAAGACTGCCAACATTCTATAGACAGTTCAAAAGACAGCCAACATTCTAAAGACAATTCAAAAGACTGCCAGAATTCTAAAGACAATTCAAAAGACTGCCAACATTTTAAAGACAGCTTAAAAGACTGCCAACATTCTAAAGACAGTTCAAAAGACTGCCAACATTCTAAAGACAGTTTAAAAGACTGCCAACATTCTAAAGACTGCCAACATTCTATAGACAGTTCAAAAGACTGCCAACATTCTAAAGACAATTCAAAAGACTGCCAACATTCTAAAGACAGTTTAAAAGACTGCCAACATTCTAAAGACAATTCAAAAGACTGCCAACATTCTGAATACAATTCAAAAGGCTGCCAACATTCTAAAGACAGTTTAAAAGACAGCCAACATTCTAAAGACTGCCAACATTCTAAAGACAGTTTAAAAGACTGCCAACATTCTAAAGACAATTCAAAAGACTGCCAACATTCTAAAGACAATTCAAAAGACTGCCAACATTCTAAAGACAGTTTAAAAGACTGCCAACATTCTAAAGACTGCCAACATTCTAAAGACAGTTTAAAAGACTGCCAACTTTCTAAAGACAATTCAAAAGACTGCCAACATTCTAAAGACAGTTTAAAAGACTGCCAACATTCTAAAGACTGCCAACATTCTATAGACAGTTCAAAAGACTGCCAACATTCTAAAGACAGTTCAAAAGACTGCCAACATTCTAAATACAATTCAAAAGACTGCCAACATTCTAAAGACAATTCAAAAGACTGCCAACATTCTAAAGACAATTCAAAAGACTGCCAACATTCTAAAGACAGTTTAAAAGGCTGCCAACATTCTAAAGACAATTCAAAAGACTGCCAACATTCTAAAGACAGTTTAAAAGACTGCCAACATTCTAAAGACTGCCAACATTCTATAGACAGTTTAAAAGACTGCCAACATTCTAAAGACAATTCAAAAGACTGCCAACATTCTGAAGACAATTCAAAAGGCTGCCAACATTCTAAATACAGTTTAAAAGACTGCCAACATTCTAAAGACAGTTTAAAAGACTGCCAAAATTCTAAAGACAATTCAAAAACTGCCAACATTCTAAAGACAGTTCAAAAGACTGCCAACATTCTAAAGACAATTCAAAAGACTGCCAACATTCTAAAGACAATTCAAAAGACTGCCAACATTCTAAAGACAATTCAAAAGACTGCCAACATTCTAAAGACAATTCAAAAGACTGCCAACATTCTAAAGACAATTCAAAAGACTGCCAACATTCTAAAGACAATTCAAAAGACTGCCAACATTCTAAAGACAGTTTAAAAGACTGCCAACATTCTAAAGACTGCCAACATTCTAAAGACAGTTTAAAAGACTGCCAACATTCTAAAGACAGTTTAAAAGACTGCCAACATTCTAAAGACGAATCAAAAGGCTGCCAACATTCTAAAGACAGTTTAAAAGACTGCCAACATTCTAAAGACTTCCAACATTCTAAAGACAATTCAAAAGACTGCCAACATTCTAAAGACAATTCAAAAGGCTGCCAACATTCTAGAGACAGTTTAAAAGACTGCCAACATTCTATAGACAGTTCAAAAGACTGCCAACATTCTATAGACAGTTCAAAAGACTGCCAACATTCTAAAGACAATTCAAAAGACTGCCAACATTCTAAAGACAATTCAAACGACTGCCAACATTCTAAAGACAATTCAAAAGACTGCCAACATTCTAAAGACAGTTTAAAAGACTGCCAACATTCTAAAGACTGCCAACAATCTATAGACAGTTCAAAAGACTGCCAACATTCTATAGACAGTTCAAAAGACTGCCAACATTCTAAAGACAATTCAAAAGACTGCCAACATTCTAAAGACAATTCAAAAGACTGCCAACATTCTAAAGACAATTCAAAAGACTGCCAACATTCTAAAGACAGTTTAAAAGACTGCCAACATTCTAAAGACTGCCAACATTCTATAGACAGTTCAAAATACTGCCAACATTCTACAGACAATTCAAAAGACTGCCAACATTCTAAAGACAGTTTAAAAGACAGCCAACATTCTAAAGACTGCCAACATTCTAAAGACAGTTCAAAAGACTGCCAACCTTCTAAAGACAATTCAAAAGACTGCCAACATTCTAAAGACAATTCAAAAGGCTGCCAGCATTCTAAAGACAATTCAAATGACTGCCAACATTCTAAAGACAATTCAAAAAACTGCCAACATTCTAAAGACAGTTTAAAAGACTGCCAACATTCTAAAGACAATTCAAAAGACTGCCAACATTCTAAAGACAATTCAAAAGACTGCCAACATTCTAAAGACAGTTTAAAAGACTGCCAACATTCTAAAGACAGTTCAAAAGACTGCCAACATTCTAAAGACAGTTTAAAAGACTGCCAACATTCTAAAGACTGCCAACATTCTAAAGACAGTTTAAAAGACTGCCAACATTCTAAAGACTGCCAACATTCTATAGACAGTTCAAAAGACTGCCAACATTCTAAAGACAATTCAAAAGACTGCCAACATTCTAAAGACAGTTTAAAAGACTGCCAACATTCTAAAGACAGTTCAAAAGACTGCCAACATTCTAAAGACAATTCAAAAGACTGCCAACATTCTAAAGACAACTCAAAAGGCTGCCAACATTCTAAAGACAATTCAAATGACTGCCAACATTCTAAAGACAATTCAAAAAACTGCCAACATTCTAAAGACAGTTTAAAAGACTGCCAACATTCTAAAGACAATTCAAAAGACTGCCAACATTCTAAAGACAATTCAAAAAACTGCCAACATTCTAAAGACAGTTTAAAAGACTGCCAACATTCTAAAGACAATTCAAAAGACTGCCAACATTCTAAAGACAATTCAAAAGACTGCCAACATTCTAAAGACAAATCAAAAGACTGCCAACATTCTAAAGACAATTCAAAAGACTGCCAACATTCTAAAGACAGTTTAAAAGACTGCCAACATTCTAAAGACTGCCAACATTCTATAGACAGTTCAAAAGACTGCCAACATTCTAAAGACAATTCAAAAGACTGCCAACATTCTAAAGACAGTTTAAAAGACTGCCAACATTCTAAAGACAATTCAAAAGACTGCCAACATTCTGAATACAATTCAAAAGGCTGCCAACATTCTAAAGACAGTTTAAAAGACAGCCAACATTCTAAAGACTGCCAACATTCTAAAGACAGTTTAAAAGACTGCCAACATTCTAAAGACAATTCAAAAGACTGCCAACATTCTAAAGACAATTCAAAAGACTGCCAACATTCTAAAGACAGTTTAAAAGACTGCCAACATTCTAAAGACTGCCAACATTCTAAAGACAGTTTAAAAGACTGCCAACTTTCTAAAGACAATTCAAAAGACTGCCAACATTCTAAAGACAGTTTAAAAGACTGCCAACATTCTAAAGACTGCCAACATTCTATAGACAGTTCAAAAGACTGCCAACATTCTAAAGACAGTTCAAAAGACTGCCAACATTCTAAATACAATTCAAAAGACTGCCAACATTCTAAAGACAATTCAAAAGACTGCCAACATTCTAAAGACAATTCAAAAGACTGCCAACATTCTAAAGACAGTTTAAAAGGCTGCCAACATTCTAAAGACAATTCAAAAGACTGCCAACATTCTAAAGACAGTTTAAAAGACTGCCAACATTCTAAAGACTGCCAACATTCTATAGACAGTTTAAAAGACTGCCAACATTCTAAAGACAATTCAAAAGACTGCCAACATTCTGAAGACAATTCAAAAGGCTGCCAACATTCTAAATACAGTTTAAAAGACTGCCAACATTCTAAAGACAGTTTAAAAGACTGCCAAAATTCTAAAGACAATTCAAAAACTGCCAACATTCTAAAGACAGTTCAAAAGACTGCCAACATTCTAAAGACAATTCAAAAGACTGCCAACATTCTAAAGACAATTCAAAAGACTGCCAACATTCTAAAGACAATTCAAAAGACTGCCAACATTCTAAAGACAATTCAAAAGACTGCCAACATTCTAAAGACAATTCAAAAGACTGCCAACATTCTAAAGACAATTCAAAAGACTGCCAACATTCTAAAGACAGTTTAAAAGACTGCCAACATTCTAAAGACTGCCAACATTCTAAAGACAGTTTAAAAGACTGCCAACATTCTAAAGACAGTTTAAAAGACTGCCAACATTCTAAAGACGAATCAAAAGGCTGCCAACATTCTAAAGACAGTTTAAAAGACTGCCAACATTCTAAAGACTTCCAACATTCTAAAGACAATTCAAAAGACTGCCAACATTCTAAAGACAATTCAAAAGGCTGCCAACATTCTAGAGACAGTTTAAAAGACTGCCAACATTCTATAGACAGTTCAAAAGACTGCCAACATTCTATAGACAGTTCAAAAGACTGCCAACATTCTAAAGACAATTCAAAAGACTGCCAACATTCTAAAGACAATTCAAACGACTGCCAACATTCTAAAGACAATTCAAAAGACTGCCAACATTCTAAAGACAGTTTAAAAGACTGCCAACATTCTAAAGACTGCCAACAATCTATAGACAGTTCAAAAGACTGCCAACATTCTATAGACAGTTCAAAAGACTGCCAACATTCTAAAGACAATTCAAAAGACTGCCAACATTCTAAAGACAATTCAAAAGACTGCCAACATTCTAAAGACAATTCAAAAGACTGCCAACATTCTAAAGACAGTTTAAAAGACTGCCAACATTCTAAAGACTGCCAACATTCTATAGACAGTTCAAAATACTGCCAACATTCTACAGACAATTCAAAAGACTGCCAACATTCTAAAGACAGTTTAAAAGACAGCCAACATTCTAAAGACTGCCAACATTCTAAAGACAGTTCAAAAGACTGCCAACCTTCTAAAGACAATTCAAAAGACTGCCAACATTCTAAAGACAATTCAAAAGGCTGCCAGCATTCTAAAGACAATTCAAATGACTGCCAACATTCTAAAGACAATTCAAAAAACTGCCAACATTCTAAAGACAGTTTAAAAGACTGCCAACATTCTAAAGACAATTCAAAAGACTGCCAACATTCTAAAGACAATTCAAAAGACTGCCAACATTCTAAAGACAGTTTAAAAGACTGCCAACATTCTAAAGACAGTTCAAAAGACTGCCAACATTCTAAAGACAGTTTAAAAGACTGCCAACATTCTAAAGACTGCCAACATTCTAAAGACAGTTTAAAAGACTGCCAACATTCTAAAGACTGCCAACATTCTATAGACAGTTCAAAAGACTGCCAACATTCTAAAGACAATTCAAAAGACTGCCAACATTCTAAAGACAGTTTAAAAGACTGCCAACATTCTAAAGACAGTTCAAAAGACTGCCAACATTCTAAAGACAATTCAAAAGACTGCCAACATTCTAAAGACAACTCAAAAGGCTGCCAACATTCTAAAGACAATTCAAATGACTGCCAACATTCTAAAGACAATTCAAAAAACTGCCAACATTCTAAAGACAGTTTAAAAGACTGCCAACATTCTAAAGACAATTCAAAAGACTGCCAACATTCTAAAGACAATTCAAAAAACTGCCAACATTCTAAAGACAGTTTAAAAGACTGCCAACATTCTAAAGACAATTCAAAAGACTGCCAACATTCTAAAGACAATTCAAAAGACTGCCAACATTCTAAAGACAAATCAAAAGACTGCCAACATTCTAAAGACAATTCAAAAGACTGCCAACATTCTAAAGACAGTTTAAAAGACTGCCAACATTCTAAAGACTGCCAACATTCTATAGACAGTTCAAAAGACTGCCAACATTCTAAAGACAATTCAAAAGATTGCCAACATTCTAAAGACAATTCAAAAGACTGCCAACATTCTAAAGACAATTCAAAAGACTGCCAACATTCTAAAGACAACTCAAAAGGCTGCCAACATTCTGAAGACAATTCAAAAGGCTGCCAACATTCTAAAGACAGTTTAAAAGACAGCCAACATTCTAAAGACTGCCAACTTTCTAAAGACAGTTCAAAAGACTGCCAACATTCTAAAGACAATTCAAAAGACTGCCAACATTCTAAAGACAATTCAAAAGGCTGCCAACATTCTAAATACAGTTTAAAAGACTGCCAACATTCTAAAGACAGTTTAAAAGACTGCCAATATTCTAAAGACAATTCAAAAACTGCCAACATTCTAAAAACAATTAAAAAGACTGCCAACATTCTAAAGACAATTCAAAAGACTGCCAACATTCTAAAGACAATTCAAAAAGACTGCCAACATTCTAAAGACAGTTTAAAAGACTGCCAACATTCTAAAGACAATTCAAAAGACTGCCAACATTCTAAAGACAATTCAAAAGACTGCCAACATTCTAAAGACAGTTCAAAAGACTGCCAACATTCTATAGACAGTTCAAAAGACTGCCAACATTCTAAAGACAATTCAAAAGATTGCCAACATTCTAAAGACAATTCAAAAGACTGCCAACATTCTAAAGACAATTCAAAAGACTGCCAACATTCTAAAGACAACTCAAAAGGCTGCCAACATTCTGAAGACAATTCAAAAGGCTGCCAACATTCTAAAGACAGTTTAAAAGACAGCCAACATTCTAAAGACTGCCAACTTTCTAAAGACAGTTCAAAAGACTGCCAACATTCTAAAGACAATTCAAAAGACTGCCAACATTCTAAAGACAATTCAAAAGGCTGCCAACATTCTAAATACAGTTTAAAAGACTGCCAATATTCTAAAGACAATTCAAAAACTGCCAACATTCTAAAGACAATTCAAAAGACTGCCAACATTCTAAAGACAATTCAAAAGACTGCCAACATTCTAAAGACAATTCAAAAAGACTGCCAACATTCTAAAGACAGTTTAAAAGACTGCCAATATTCTAAAGACAATTCAAAAGACTGCCAACATTCTAAAGACAATTCAAAAGACTGCCAACATTCTAAAGACAGTTCAAAAGACTGCCAACATTCTAAAGACAGTTTAAAAAACTGCCAACATTCTAAAGACTGCCAACATTCTATAGACAGTTCAAAAGACTGCCAACATTCTAAAGACAATTCAAAAGACTGCCAACATTCTAAAGACAGTTTAAAAGACTGCCAACATTCTAAATAGACTGCCAACATTCTAAAGACAATTCAAAAGACTGCCAACATTCTAAAGACAGTTTAAAAGACTGCCAACATTCTAAAGTCAGTTCAAAAGACTGCTAACATTCTAGACTGCCAACATTCTAAAGACAATTCAAAAGACTTCCAACATTCTAAAGACAATTCATAAGACTGCCAACATTCTAAAGACAATTCTAAAGACAGTTTAAAAGACTGCCAACATTCTAAAGATAGTTTAAAAGACTGCCAACATTCTAAATAGACTGCCAACATTCTAAAGACAATACAAAAGACTGCCAACATTCTAAAGACAATTTAAAAGACTGCCAACATTCTAAAGACAATTCAAAAGACTGCCAACATTCTAAAGACAGTTTAAAAGACTGCCAACATTCTAAAGTCAGTTCAAAAGACTGCTAACATTCTAAAGACAGTTTAAAAGACTGCCAACATTCTAAAGACTGCCAACATTCTATAGACAGTTCAAAAGACTGCCAACATTCTATGGACAGTTCAAAAGACTGCCAACATTCTAAAGACAATTCAAAAGACTTCCAACATTCTAAAGACAATTCATAAGACTGCCAACATTCTAAAGACAATTCTAAAGACAGTTTAAAAGACTGCCAACATTCTAAAGACAGTTCAAAAGACTGCCAACATTCTAAAGACAGTTTAAAAGACTGCCAACATTCTAAAGACATTTCAAAAGGCTGCCAACATTCTAAAGACAGTTTAAAAGTCTGCCAACATTCTAAAGACTGCCAACATTCTATAGACAGTTCAAAAGACTGCCAACATTCTATAGACAGTTTAAAAGACTGCCAATATTCTAAAGACTGCCAACATTCTATAAACAATTCAAAAGACTGCCAACATTCTAAAGACAGTTTAAAAGACTGCCAACATTCTAAAGACTGCCAACATTCTAAATACAGTTCAAAAGACTGCCAACATTCTAAAGACAATTCAAAAGGCTGCCAACATTCTAAAGACAGTTCAAAAGACTGCCAACATTCTAAAGACAGTTTAAAAGACTGCCAACATTCTAAAGACAATTCAAAAGACTGCCAACATTCTAAAGACAATTCAAAAGACTGCCAACATTCTATAGACAGTTCAAAAGTCTGCCAACATTCTATGGACAGTTCAAAAGACTGCCAACATTCTAAAGACAATTCAAAAGACTGCCAACATTCTAAAGACAATTCAAAAGACTGCCAACATTCTAAAGACAGTTTAAAAGACTGCCAACATTCTAAAGACAATTCAAAAGACTGCCAACATTCTAAAGACAATTCAAAAGACTGCCAACATTCTAAAGACAATTCAAAAGACTGCCAACATTCTAAAGACAATTCAAAAGGCTGCCAACATTCTAAAGACAATTCAAATGACTGCCAACATTCTAAAGACAATTCAAAAAACTGCCAACATTCTAAAGACAGTTTAAAAGACTGCCAACATTCTAAAGACAATTCAAAAGACTGCCAACATTCTAAAGACAATTCAAAAGACAGCCAACATTCTAAAGACAATTCAAAAGATTGCCAACATTCTAAAGACAATTCAAAAGGCTGCCAACATTCTAAAGACAATTCAAATGACTGCCAACATTCTAAAGACAATTCAAAAAACTGCCAACATTCTAAAGACAGTTTAAAAGACTGCCAACATTCTAAAGACAATTCAAAAGACTGCCAACATTCTAAAGACAATTCAAATGACTGCCAACATTCTAAAGACAATTCAAAAAACTGCCAACATTCTAAAGACAGTTTAAAAGACTGCCAACATTCTAAAGACAGTTCAAAAGACTGCCAACATTCTAAAGACAGTTTAAAAGACTGCCAACATTCTAAAGACTGCCAACATTCTATAGACAGCTCAAAAGACTGCCAACATTCTATAGACAGTTCAAAAGACTGCCAACATTCTAAAGACAATTCAAAAGATTGCCAACATTCTAAAGACAATTCAAAAGACTGCCAACATTCTAAAGACAAATCAAAAGACTGCCAACATTCTAAAGACAATTCAAAAGACTGCCAACATTCTAAAGACAGTTTAAAAGACTGCCAACATTCTAAAGACTGCCAACATTCTATAGACAGTTCAAAAGACTGCCAACATTCTAAAGACAATTCAAAAGATTGCCAACATTCTAAAGACAATTCAAAAGACTGCCAACATTCTAAAGACAATTCAAAAGACTGCCAACATTCTAAAGACAGTTTAAAAGACTGCCAACATTCTAAATATACTGCCAACATTCTAAAGACAATTCAAAAGACTGCCAACATTCTAAAGACAGTTTAAAAGACTGCCAACATTCTAAAGTCAGTTCAAAAGACTGCTAACATTCTAGACTGCCAACATTCTAAAGACAATTCAAAAGACTTCCAACATTCTAAAGACAATTCATAAGACTGCCAACATTCTAAAGACAATTCTAAAGACAGTTTAAAAGACTGCCAACATTCTAAAGATAGTTTAAAAGACTGCCAACATTCTAAATAGACTGCCAACATTCTAAAGACAATACAAAAGACTGCCAACATTCTAAAGACAATTTAAAAGACTGCCAACATTCTAAAGACAATTCAAAAGACTGCCAACATTCTAAAGACAGTTTAAAAGACTGCCAACATTCTAAAGTCAGTTCAAAAGACTGCTAACATTCTAAAGACAGTTTAAAAGACTGCCAACATTCTAAAGACTGCCAACATTCTATAGACAGTTCAAAAGACTGCCAACATTCTATAGACAGTTCAAAAGACTGCCAACATTCTAAAGACAATTCAAAAGACTTCCAACATTCTAAAGACAATTCATAAGACTGCCAACATTCTAAAGACAATTCTAAAGACAGTTTAAAAGACTGCCAACATTCTAAAGACAGTTCAAAAGACTGCCAACATTCTAAAGACAGTTTAAAAGACTGCCAACATTCTAAAGACATTTCAAAAGGCTGCCAACATTCTAAAGACAGTTTAAAAGTCTGCCAACATTCTAAAGACTGCCAACATTCTATAGACAGTTCAAAAGACTGCCAACATTCTATAGACAGTTTAAAAGACTGCCAATATTCTAAAGACTGCCAACATTCTATAGACAATTCAAAAGACTGCCAACATTCTAAAGACAGTTTAAAAGACTGCCAACATTCTAAAGACTGCCAACATTCTAAATACAGTTCAAAAGACTGCCAACATTCTAAAGACAATTCAAAAGACTGCCAACATTCTAAAGACAATTCAAAAGGCTGCCAACATTCTAAAGACAGTTCAAAAGACTGCCAACATTCTAAAGACTGCCAACATTCTAAAGACAGTTTAAAAGACTGCCAACATTCTAAAGACAATTCAAAAGACTGCCAACATTCTAAAGACAATTCAAAAGACTGCCAACATTCTATAGACAGTTCAAAAGTCTGCCAACATTCTATGGACAGTTCAAAAGACTGCCAACATTCTAAAGACAATTCAAAAGACTGCCAACATTCTAAAGACAATTCAAAAGACTGCCAACATTCTAAAGACAGTTTAAAAGACTGCCAACATTCTAAAGACAATTCAAAAGACTGCCAACATTCTAAAGACAATTCAAAAGACTGCCAACATTCTAAAGACAGTTTAAAAGACTGCCAACATTCTAAAGACTGCCAACATTCTAAAGACAGTTTAAAAGACTGCCAACATTCTAAAGACTGCCAACATTCTATAGACAGTTCAAAAGACTGCCAACATTCTAAAGACAATTCAAAAGACTGCCAACATTCTAAAGACAGTTTAAAAGACTGCCAACATTCTAAAGACAGTTCAAAAGACTGCCAACATTCTAAAGACAATTCAAAAGACTGCCAACATTCTAAAGACAACTCAAAAGGCTGCCAACATTCTAAAGACAATTCAAATGACTGCCAACATTCTAAAGACAATTCAAAAAACTGCCAACATTCTAAAGACAGTTTAAAAGACTGCCAACATTCTAAAGACAATTCAAAAGACTGCCAACATTCTAAAGACAATTCAAAAAACTGCCAACATTCTAAAGACAGTTTAAAAGACTGCCAACATTCTAAAGACAATTCAAAAGACTGCCAACATTCTAAAGACAATTCAAAAGACTGCCAACATTCTAAAGACAAATCAAAAGACTGCCAACATTCTAAAGACAATTCAAAAGACTGCCAACATTCTAAAGACAGTTTAAAAGACTGCCAACATTCTAAAGACTGCCAACATTCTATAGACAGTTCAAAAGACTGCCAACATTCTAAAGACAATTCAAAAGATTGCCAACATTCTAAAGACAATTCAAAAGACTGCCAACATTCTAAAGACAATTCAAAAGACTGCCAACATTCTAAAGACAACTCAAAAGGCTGCCAACATTCTGAAGACAATTCAAAAGGCTGCCAACATTCTAAAGACAGTTTAAAAGACAGCCAACATTCTAAAGACTGCCAACTTTCTAAAGACAGTTCAAAAGACTGCCAACATTCTAAAGACAATTCAAAAGACTGCCAACATTCTAAAGACAATTCAAAAGGCTGCCAACATTCTAAATACAGTTTAAAAGACTGCCAACATTCTAAAGACAGTTTAAAAGACTGCCAATATTCTAAAGACAATTCAAAAACTGCCAACATTCTAAAGACAATTCAAAAGACTGCCAACATTCTAAAGACAATTCAAAAGACTGCCAACATTCTAAAGACAATTCAAAAAGACTGCCAACATTCTAAAGACAGTTTAAAAGACTGCCAACATTCTAAAGACAATTCAAAAGACTGCCAACATTCTAAAGACAATTCAAAAGACTGCCAACATTCTAAAGACAGTTCAAAAGACTGCCAACATTCTAAAGACAATTCAAAAGACTGCCAACATTCTAAAGACAACTCAAAAGGCTGCCAACATTCTAAAGACAATTCAAATGACTGCCAACATTCTAAAGACAATTCAAAAAACTGCCAACATTCTAAAGACAGTTTAAAAGACTGCCAACATTCTAAAGACAATTCAAAAGACTGCCAACATTCTAAAGACAATTCAAAAAACTGCCAACATTCTAAAGACAGTTTAAAAGACTGCCAACATTCTAAAGACAATTCAAAAGACTGCCAACATTCTAAAGACAATTCAAAAGACTGCCAACATTCTAAAGACAAATCAAAAGACTGCCAACATTCTAAAGACAATTCAAAAGACTGCCAACATTCTAAAGACAGTTTAAAAGACTGCCAACATTCTAAAGACTGCCAACATTCTATAGACAGTTCAAAAGACTGCCAACATTCTAAAGACAATTCAAAAGATTGCCAACATTCTAAAGACAATTCAAAAGACTGCCAACATTCTAAAGACAATTCAAAAGACTGCCAACATTCTAAAGACAACTCAAAAGGCTGCCAACATTCTGAAGACAATTCAAAAGGCTGCCAACATTCTAAAGACAGTTTAAAAGACAGCCAACATTCTAAAGACTGCCAACTTTCTAAAGACAGTTCAAAAGACTGCCAACATTCTAAAGACAATTCAAAAGACTGCCAACATTCTAAAGACAATTCAAAAGGCTGCCAACATTCTAAATACAGTTTAAAAGACTGCCAACATTCTAAAGACAGTTTAAAAGACTGCCAATATTCTAAAGACAATTCAAAAACTGCCAACATTCTAAAGACAATTCAAAAGACTGCCAACATTCTAAAGACAATTCAAAAGACTGCCAACATTCTAAAGACAATTCAAAAAGACTGCCAACATTCTAAAGACAGTTTAAAAGACTGCCAACATTCTAAAGACAATTCAAAAGACTGCCAACATTCTAAAGACAATTCAAAAGACTGCCAACATTCTAAAGACAGTTCAAAAGACTGCCAACATTCTATAGACAGTTCAAAAGACTGCCAACATTCTAAAGACAATTCAAAAGATTGCCAACATTCTAAAGACAATTCAAAAGACTGCCAACATTCTAAAGACAATTCAAAAGACTGCCAACATTCTAAAGACAACTCAAAAGGCTGCCAACATTCTGAAGACAATTCAAAAGGCTGCCAACATTCTAAAGACAGTTTAAAAGACAGCCAACATTCTAAAGACTGCCAACTTTCTAAAGACAGTTCAAAAGACTGCCAACATTCTAAAGACAATTCAAAAGACTGCCAACATTCTAAAGACAATTCAAAAGGCTGCCAACATTCTAAATACAGTTTAAAAGACTGCCAATATTCTAAAGACAATTCAAAAACTGCCAACATTCTAAAGACAATTCAAAAGACTGCCAACATTCTAAAGACAATTCAAAAGACTGCCAACATTCTAAAGACAATTCAAAAAGACTGCCAACATTCTAAAGACAGTTTAAAAGACTGCCAATATTCTAAAGACAATTCAAAAGACTGCCAACATTCTAAAGACAATTCAAAAGACTGCCAACATTCTAAAGACAGTTCAAAAGACTGCCAACATTCTAAAGACAGTTTAAAAAACTGCCAACATTCTAAAGACTGCCAACATTCTATAGACAGTTCAAAAGACTGCCAACATTCTAAAGACAATTCAAAAGACTGCCAACATTCTAAAGACAGTTTAAAAGACTGCCAACATTCTAAATAGACTGCCAACATTCTAAAGACAATTCAAAAGACTGCCAACATTCTAAAGACAGTTTAAAAGACTGCCAACATTCTAAAGTCAGTTCAAAAGACTGCTAACATTCTAGACTGCCAACATTCTAAAGACAATTCAAAAGACTTCCAACATTCTAAAGACAATTCATAAGACTGCCAACATTCTAAAGACAATTCTAAAGACAGTTTAAAAGACTGCCAACATTCTAAAGATAGTTTAAAAGACTGCCAACATTCTAAATAGACTGCCAACATTCTAAAGACAATACAAAAGACTGCCAACATTCTAAAGACAATTTAAAAGACTGCCAACATTCTAAAGACAATTCAAAAGACTGCCAACATTCTAAAGACAGTTTAAAAGACTGCCAACATTCTAAAGTCAGTTCAAAAGACTGCTAACATTCTAAAGACAGTTTAAAAGACTGCCAACATTCTAAAGACTGCCAACATTCTATAGACAGTTCAAAAGACTGCCAACATTCTATGGACAGTTCAAAAGACTGCCAACATTCTAAAGACAATTCAAAAGACTTCCAACATTCTAAAGACAATTCATAAGACTGCCAACATTCTAAAGACAATTCTAAAGACAGTTTAAAAGACTGCCAACATTCTAAAGACAGTTCAAAAGACTGCCAACATTCTAAAGACAGTTTAAAAGACTGCCAACATTCTAAAGACATTTCAAAAGGCTGCCAACATTCTAAAGACAGTTTAAAAGTCTGCCAACATTCTAAAGACTGCCAACATTCTATAGACAGTTCAAAAGACTGCCAACATTCTATAGACAGTTTAAAAGACTGCCAATATTCTAAAGACTGCCAACATTCTATAGACAATTCAAAAGACTGCCAACATTCTAAAGACAGTTTAAAAGACTGCCAACATTCTAAAGACTGCCAACATTCTAAATACAGTTCAAAAGACTGCCAACATTCTAAAGACAATTCAAAAGGCTGCCAACATTCTAAAGACAGTTCAAAAGACTGCCAACATTCTAAAGACAGTTTAAAAGACTGCCAACATTCTAAAGACAATTCAAAAGACTGCCAACATTCTAAAGACAATTCAAAAGACTGCCAACATTCTATAGACAGTTCAAAAGTCTGCCAACATTCTATGGACAGTTCAAAAGACTGCCAACATTCTAAAGACAATTCAAAAGACTGCCAACATTCTAAAGACAATTCAAAAGACTGCCAACATTCTAAAGACAGTTTAAAAGACTGCCAACATTCTAAAGACAATTCAAAAGACTGCCAACATTCTAAAGACAATTCAAAAGACTGCCAACATTCTAAAGACAATTCAAAAGACTGCCAACATTCTAAAGACAATTCAAAAGGCTGCCAACATTCTAAAGACAATTCAAATGACTGCCAACATTCTAAAGACAATTCAAAAAACTGCCAACATTCTAAAGACAGTTTAAAAGACTGCCAACATTCTAAAGACAATTCAAAAGACTGCCAACATTCTAAAGACAATTCAAAAGACAGCCAACATTCTAAAGACAATTCAAAAGATTGCCAACATTCTAAAGACAATTCAAAAGGCTGCCAACATTCTAAAGACAATTCAAATGACTGCCAACATTCTAAAGACAATTCAAAAAACTGCCAACATTCTAAAGACAGTTTAAAAGACTGCCAACATTCTAAAGACAATTCAAAAGACTGCCAACATTCTAAAGACAATTCAAATGACTGCCAACATTCTAAAGACAATTCAAAAAACTGCCAACATTCTAAAGACAGTTTAAAAGACTGCCAACATTCTAAAGACAGTTCAAAAGACTGCCAACATTCTAAAGACAGTTTAAAAGACTGCCAACATTCTAAAGACTGCCAACATTCTATAGACAGCTCAAAAGACTGCCAACATTCTATAGACAGTTCAAAAGACTGCCAACATTCTAAAGACAATTCAAAAGATTGCCAACATTCTAAAGACAATTCAAAAGACTGCCAACATTCTAAAGACAAATCAAAAGACTGCCAACATTCTAAAGACAATTCAAAAGACTGCCAACATTCTAAAGACAGTTTAAAAGACTGCCAACATTCTAAAGACTGCCAACATTCTATAGACAGTTCAAAAGACTGCCAACATTCTAAAGACAATTCAAAAGATTGCCAACATTCTAAAGACAATTCAAAAGACTGCCAACATTCTAAAGACAATTCAAAAGACTGCCAACATTCTAAAGACAGTTTAAAAGACTGCCAACATTCTAAATATACTGCCAACATTCTAAAGACAATTCAAAAGACTGCCAACATTCTAAAGACAGTTTAAAAGACTGCCAACATTCTAAAGTCAGTTCAAAAGACTGCTAACATTCTAGACTGCCAACATTCTAAAGACAATTCAAAAGACTTCCAACATTCTAAAGACAATTCATAAGACTGCCAACATTCTAAAGACAATTCTAAAGACAGTTTAAAAGACTGCCAACATTCTAAAGATAGTTTAAAAGACTGCCAACATTCTAAATAGACTGCCAACATTCTAAAGACAATACAAAAGACTGCCAACATTCTAAAGACAATTTAAAAGACTGCCAACATTCTAAAGACAATTCAAAAGACTGCCAACATTCTAAAGACAGTTTAAAAGACTGCCAACATTCTAAAGTCAGTTCAAAAGACTGCTAACATTCTAAAGACAGTTTAAAAGACTGCCAACATTCTAAAGACTGCCAACATTCTATAGACAGTTCAAAAGACTGCCAACATTCTATAGACAGTTCAAAAGACTGCCAACATTCTAAAGACAATTCAAAAGACTTCCAACATTCTAAAGACAATTCATAAGACTGCCAACATTCTAAAGACAATTCTAAAGACAGTTTAAAAGACTGCCAACATTCTAAAGACAGTTCAAAAGACTGCCAACATTCTAAAGACAGTTTAAAAGACTGCCAACATTCTAAAGACATTTCAAAAGGCTGCCAACATTCTAAAGACAGTTTAAAAGTCTGCCAACATTCTAAAGACTGCCAACATTCTATAGACAGTTCAAAAGACTGCCAACATTCTATAGACAGTTTAAAAGACTGCCAATATTCTAAAGACTGCCAACATTCTATAGACAATTCAAAAGACTGCCAACATTCTAAAGACAGTTTAAAAGACTGCCAACATTCTAAAGACTGCCAACATTCTAAATACAGTTCAAAAGACTGCCAACATTCTAAAGACAATTCAAAAGACTGCCAACATTCTAAAGACAATTCAAAAGGCTGCCAACATTCTAAAGACAGTTCAAAAGACTGCCAACATTCTAAAGACTGCCAACATTCTAAAGACAGTTTAAAAGACTGCCAACATTCTAAAGACAATTCAAAAGACTGCCAACATTCTAAAGACAATTCAAAAGACTGCCAACATTCTATAGACAGTTCAAAAGTCTGCCAACATTCTATGGACAGTTCAAAAGACTGCCAACATTCTAAAGACAATTCAAAAGACTGCCAACATTCTAAAGACAATTCAAAAGACTGCCAACATTCTAAAGACAGTTTAAAAGACTGCCAACATTCTAAAGACAATTCAAAAGACTGCCAACATTCTAAAGACAATTCAAAAGACTGCCAACATTCTAAAGACAATTCAAAAGACTGCCAACATTCTAAAGACAATTCAAAAGGCTGCCAACATTCTAAAGACAATTCAAATGACTGCCAACATTCTAAAGACAATTCAAAAAACTGCCAACATTCTAAAGACAGTTTAAAAGACTGCCAACATTCTAAAGACAATTCAAAAGACTGCCAACATTCTAAAGACAATTCAAAAGACAGCCAACATTCTAAAGACAATTCAAAAGATTGCCAACATTCTAAAGACAATTCAAAAGGCTGCCAACATTCTAAAGACAATTCAAATGACTGCCAACATTCTAAAGACAATTCAAAAAACTGCCAACATTCTAAAGACAGTTTAAAAGACTGCCAACATTCTAAAGACAATTCAAAAGACTGCCAACATTCTAAAGACAATTCAAATGACTGCCAACATTCTAAAGACAATTCAAAAAACTGCCAACATTCTAAAGACAGTTTAAAAGACTGCCAACATTCTAAAGACAGTTCAAAAGACTGCCAACATTCTAAAGACAGTTTAAAAGACTGCCAACATTCTAAAGACTGCCAACATTCTATAGACAGCTCAAAAGACTGCCAACATTCTATAGACAGTTCAAAAGACTGCCAACATTCTAAAGACAATTCAAAAGATTGCCAACATTCTAAAGACAATTCAAAAGACTGCCAACATTCTAAAGACAATTCAAAAGACTGCCAACATTCTAAAGACAGTTTAAAAGACTGCCAACATTCTAAATAGACTGCCAACATTCTAAAGACAATACAAAAGACTGCCAACATTCTAAAGACAATTTAAAAGACTGCCAACATTCTAAAGACAATTCAAAAGACTGCCAACATTCTAAAGACAGTTTAAAAGACTGCCAACATTCTAAAGTCAGTTCAAAAGACTGCTAACATTCTAAAGACAGTTTAAAAGACTGCCAACATTCTAAAGACTGCCAACATTCTATAGACAGTTCAAAAGACTGCCAACATTCTATAGACAGTTCAAAAGACTGCCAACATTCTAAAGACAATTCAAAAGACTTCCAACATTCTAAAGACAATTCATAAGACTGCCAACATTCTAAAGACAATTCTAAAGACAGTTTAAAAGACTGCCAACATTCTAAAGATAGTTTAAAAGACTGCCAACATTCTAAATAGACTGCAAACATTCTAAAGACAATACAAAAGACTGCCAACATTCTAAAGACAATTTAAAAGACTGCCGACATTCTAAAGACAATTCAAAAGACTGACAACATTCTAAAGACAGTTTAAAAGACTGCCAACATTCTAAAGTCAGTTCAAAAGACTGCTAACATTCTAAAGACAGTTTAAAAGACTGCCAACATTCTAAAGACTGCCAACATTCTATAGACAGTTCAAAAGACTGCCAACATTCTATAGACAGTTCAAAAGACTGCCAACATTCTAAAGACAATTCAAAAGACTTCCAACATTCTAAAGACAATTCATAAGACTGCCAACATTCTAAAGACAATTCTAAAGACAGTTTAAAAGACTGCCAACATTTTAAAGACAGTTCAAAAGACTGCCAACATTCTAAAGACAGTTTAAAAGACTGCCAACATTCTAAAGACATTTCAAAAGGCTGCCAACATTCTAAAGACAGTTTAAAAGTCTGCCAACATTCTAAAGACTGCCAACATTCTATAGACAGTTCAAAAGACTGCCAACATTCTAAAGACAATTCAAAAGACTTCCAACATTCTAAAGACAATTCATAAGACTGCCAACATTCTAAAGACAATTCTAAAGACAGTTTAAAAGACTGCCAACATTCTAAAGACAGTTCAAAAGACTGCCAACATTCTAAAGACAGTTTAAAAGACTGCCAACATTCTATAGACAGTTCAAAAGACTGCCAACATTCTATAGACAGTTTAAAAGACTGCCAACATTCTAAAGACTGCCAACATTCTATAGACAATTCAAAAGACTGCCAACATTCTAAAGACAGTTTAAAAGACTGCCAACATTCTAAAGACTGCCAACATTCTAAAGACAGTTCAAAAGACTGCCAACATTCTAAAGACAATTCAAAAGACTGCCAACATTCTAAAGACAATTCAAAAGGCTGCCAACATTCTAAAGACAGTTCAAAAGACTGCCAACATTCTAAAGACTGCCAACATTCTAAAGACAGTTTAAAAGACTGCCAACATTCTAAAGACAGTTTAAAAGACTGCCAACATTCTAAAGACTGCCAACATTCTAAAGACAGTTCATAAGACTGCCAACATTCTAAAGACAATTCAAAAGACTGCCAACATTCTAAAGACAGTTTAAAAGACTGCCAACATTCTAAAGACAATTCAAATGACTGCCAACATTCTAAAGACAATTCAAAAGGCTGCCAACATTCTAAAGACAATTCTAAAGACAGTTTAAAAGACTGCCAACATTCTAAAGACAGTTCAAAAGACTGCCAACATTCTAAAGACAGTTTAAAAGTCTGCCAACATTCTAAAGACTGCCAACATTCTATAGACAGTTCAAAAGACTGCCAACATTCTAAAGACAATTCAAAAGACTTCCAACATTCTAAAGACAATTCATAAGACTGCCAACATTCTAAAGACAATTCTAAAGACAGTTTAAAAGACTGCCAACATTCTAAAGACAGTTCAAAAGACTGCCAACATTCTAAAGACAGTTTAAAAGACTGCCAACATTCTAAAGACATTTCAAAAGGCTGCCAACATTCTAAAGACAGTTTAAAAGTCTGCCAACATTCTAAAGACTGCCAACATTCTATAGACAGTTCAAAAGACTGCCAACATTCTATAGACAGTTTAAAAGACTGCCAACATTCTAAAGACTGCCAACATTCTATAGACAATTCAAAAGACTGCCAACATTCTAAAGACAGTTTAAAAGACTGCCAACATTCTAAAGACTGCCAACATTCTAAAGACAGTTCAAAAGTCTGCCAACATTCTAAAGACAATTCAAAAGACTGCCAACATTCTAAAGACAATTCAAAAGGCTGCCAACATTCTAAAGACAGTTCAAAAGACTGCCAACATTCTAAAGACTGCCAACATTCTAAAGACAGTTTAAAAGACTGCCAACATTCTAAAGACAGTTTAAAAGACTGCCAACATTCTAAAGACTGCCAACATTCTAAAGACAGTTCATAAGACTGCCAACATTCTAAAGACAATTCAAAAGACTGCCAACATTCTAAAGACAGTTTAAAAGACTGCCAACATTATAAAGACAATTCAAATGACTGCCAACATTCTAAAGACAATTCAAAAGGCTGCCAACATTCTAAAGACAGTTTAAAAGACTGCCAACATTCTAAAGACTGCCAACATTCTTTAGACAGTTTAAAAGACTGCCAACATTCTATAGACAGTTCAAAAGACTGCCAACATTCTAAAGACAATTCAAAAGACTACCAACATTCTAAAGAGAATTCAAAAGACTGCCAACATTCTAAAGACAATTCAAAAGACTGCCAACATTCTAAAGACAGTTTAAAAGACTGCCAACATTCTAAAGACTGCCAACATTCTAAAGACAGTTAAAAAGACTGCCAACATTCTAAAGACAATTCAAAAGACTGCCAACATTCTAAAGACAATTCAAAAGGCTGCCAACATTCTAAAGACAATACAAATGACTGCCAACATTCTAAAGACAATTTAAAAGACTGCCAACATTCTAAAGACAGTTTAAGACTGCCAACTTTCTAAAGACTGCCAACATTCTAAAGACAGTTCAAAAGACTGCCAACATTCTATAGACAGTTCAAAAGACTGCCAACATTCTAAAGACAATTCGAAAAACTGCCAACATCCTAAAGATAATTCAAAAGACTGCCAACATTCTAAAGACAATTCAAAAGACTGCCAACATTCTAAAGACAGTTTAAAAGACTGCCAACATTCTAAAGACTGCCAACATTCTATAGACAGTTCAAAAGACTGCCAACATTCTAAAGACATTTCAAAAGACTGCCAACATTCAAAATTCAGTTTAAAAGACTGCCAACATTCTAAAGACTGCCAACATTCTAAGGACAGTTCAAAAGACTGCCAACATTCTAAAGACTGCCAACATTCTATAGACAGTTCAAAAGACTGCCAACATTCTATAGACAGTTTAAAAGACTGCCAATATTCTAAAGACTGCCAACATTCTATAGACAATTCAAAAGACTGCCAACATTCTAAAGACAGTTTAAAAGACTGCCAACATTCTAAAGACTGCCAACATTCTAAATACAGTTCAAAAGACTGCCAACATTCTAAAGACAATTCAAAAGACTGCCAACATTCTAAAGACAATTCAAAAGGCTGCCAACATTCTAAAGACAGTTCAAAAGACTGCCAACATTCTAAAGACTGCCAACATTCTAAAGACAGTTTAAAAGACTGCCAACATTCTAAAGACAATTCAAAAGACTGCCAACATTCTAAAGACAATTCAAAAGACTGCCAACATTCTATAGACAGTTCAAAAGTCTGCCAACATTCTATGGACAGTTCAAAAGACTGCCAACATTCTAAAGACAATTCAAAAGACTGCCAACATTCTAAAGACAATTCAAAAGACTGCCAACATTCTAAAGACAGTTTAAAAGACTGCCAACATTCTAAAGACAATTCAAAAGACTGCCAACATTCTAAAGACAATTCAAAAGACTGCCAACATTCTAAAGACAATTCAAAAGACTGCCAACATTCTAAAGACAATTCAAAAGGCTGCCAACATTCTAAAGACAATTCAAATGACTGCCAACATTCTAAAGACAATTCAAAAAACTGCCAACATTCTAAAGACAGTTTAAAAGACTGCCAACATTCTAAAGACAATTCAAAAGACTGCCAACATTCTAAAGACAATTCAAAAGACAGCCAACATTCTAAAGACAATTCAAAAGATTGCCAACATTCTAAAGACAATTCAAAAGGCTGCCAACATTCTAAAGACAATTCAAATGACTGCCAACATTCTAAAGACAATTCAAAAAACTGCCAACATTCTAAAGACAGTTTAAAAGACTGCCAACATTCTAAAGACAATTCAAAAGACTGCCAACATTCTAAAGACAATTCAAATGACTGCCAACATTCTAAAGACAATTCAAAAAACTGCCAACATTCTAAAGACAGTTTAAAAGACTGCCAACATTCTAAAGACAGTTCAAAAGACTGCCAACATTCTAAAGACAGTTTAAAAGACTGCCAACATTCTAAAGACTGCCAACATTCTATAGACAGCTCAAAAGACTGCCAACATTCTATAGACAGTTCAAAAGACTGCCAACATTCTAAAGACAATTCAAAAGATTGCCAACATTCTAAAGACAATTCAAAAGACTGCCAACATTCTAAAGACAATTCAAAAGACTGCCAACATTCTAAAGACAGTTTAAAAGACTGCCAACATTCTAAATAGACTGCCAACATTCTAAAGACAATACAAAAGACTGCCAACATTCTAAAGACAATTTAAAAGACTGCCAACATTCTAAAGACAATTCAAAAGACTGCCAACATTCTAAAGACAGTTTAAAAGACTGCCAACATTCTAAAGTCAGTTCAAAAGACTGCTAACATTCTAAAGACAGTTTAAAAGACTGCCAACATTCTAAAGACTGCCAACATTCTATAGACAGTTCAAAAGACTGCCAACATTCTATAGACAGTTCAAAAGACTGCCAACATTCTAAAGACAATTCAAAAGACTTCCAACATTCTAAAGACAATTCATAAGACTGCCAACATTCTAAAGACAATTCTAAAGACAGTTTAAAAGACTGCCAACATTCTAAAGATAGTTTAAAAGACTGCCAACATTCTAAATAGACTGCAAACATTCTAAAGACAATACAAAAGACTGCCAACATTCTAAAGACAATTTAAAAGACTGCCGACATTCTAAAGACAATTCAAAAGACTGACAACATTCTAAAGACAGTTTAAAAGACTGCCAACATTCTAAAGTCAGTTCAAAAGACTGCTAACATTCTAAAGACAGTTTAAAAGACTGCCAACATTCTAAAGACTGCCAACATTCTATAGACAGTTCAAAAGACTGCCAACATTCTATAGACAGTTCAAAAGACTGCCAACATTCTAAAGACAATTCAAAAGACTTCCAACATTCTAAAGACAATTCATAAGACTGCCAACATTCTAAAGACAATTCTAAAGACAGTTTAAAAGACTGCCAACATTTTAAAGACAGTTCAAAAGACTGCCAACATTCTAAAGACAGTTTAAAAGACTGCCAACATTCTAAAGACATTTCAAAAGGCTGCCAACATTCTAAAGACAGTTTAAAAGTCTGCCAACATTCTAAAGACTGCCAACATTCTATAGACAGTTCAAAAGACTGCCAACATTCTAAAGACAATTCAAAAGACTTCCAACATTCTAAAGACAATTCATAAGACTGCCAACATTCTAAAGACAATTCTAAAGACAGTTTAAAAGACTGCCAACATTCTAAAGACAGTTCAAAAGACTGCCAACATTCTAAAGACAGTTTAAAAGACTGCCAACATTCTATAGACAGTTCAAAAGACTGCCAACATTCTATAGACAGTTTAAAAGACTGCCAACATTCTAAAGACTGCCAACATTCTATAGACAATTCAAAAGACTGCCAACATTCTAAAGACAGTTTAAAAGACTGCCAACATTCTAAAGACTGCCAACATTCTAAAGACAGTTCAAAAGACTGCCAACATTCTAAAGACAATTCAAAAGACTGCCAACATTCTAAAGACAATTCAAAAGGCTGCCAACATTCTAAAGACAGTTCAAAAGACTGCCAACATTCTAAAGACTGCCAACATTCTAAAGACAGTTTAAAAGACTGCCAACATTCTAAAGACAGTTTAAAAGACTGCCAACATTCTAAAGACTGCCAACATTCTAAAGACAGTTCATAAGACTGCCAACATTCTAAAGACAATTCAAAAGACTGCCAACATTCTAAAGACAGTTTAAAAGACTGCCAACATTCTAAAGACAATTCAAATGACTGCCAACATTCTAAAGACAATTCAAAAGGCTGCCAACATTCTAAAGACAATTCTAAAGACAGTTTAAAAGACTGCCAACATTCTAAAGACAGTTCAAAAGACTGCCAACATTCTAAAGACAGTTTAAAAGTCTGCCAACATTCTAAAGACTGCCAACATTCTATAGACAGTTCAAAAGACTGCCAACATTCTAAAGACAATTCAAAAGACTTCCAACATTCTAAAGACAATTCATAAGACTGCCAACATTCTAAAGACAATTCTAAAGACAGTTTAAAAGACTGCCAACATTCTAAAGACAGTTCAAAAGACTGCCAACATTCTAAAGACAGTTTAAAAGACTGCCAACATTCTAAAGACATTTCAAAAGGCTGCCAACATTCTAAAGACAGTTTAAAAGTCTGCCAACATTCTAAAGACTGCCAACATTCTATAGACAGTTCAAAAGACTGCCAACATTCTATAGACAGTTTAAAAGACTGCCAACATTCTAAAGACTGCCAACATTCTATAGACAATTCAAAAGACTGCCAACATTCTAAAGACAGTTTAAAAGACTGCCAACATTCTAAAGACTGCCAACATTCTAAAGACAGTTCAAAAGTCTGCCAACATTCTAAAGACAATTCAAAAGACTGCCAACATTCTAAAGACAATTCAAAAGGCTGCCAACATTCTAAAGACAGTTCAAAAGACTGCCAACATTCTAAAGACTGCCAACATTCTAAAGACAGTTTAAAAGACTGCCAACATTCTAAAGACAGTTTAAAAGACTGCCAACATTCTAAAGACTGCCAACATTCTAAAGACAGTTCATAAGACTGCCAACATTCTAAAGACAATTCAAAAGACTGCCAACATTCTAAAGACAGTTTAAAAGACTGCCAACATTATAAAGACAATTCAAATGACTGCCAACATTCTAAAGACAATTCAAAAGGCTGCCAACATTCTAAAGACAGTTTAAAAGACTGCCAACATTCTAAAGACTGCCAACATTCTTTAGACAGTTTAAAAGACTGCCAACATTCTATAGACAGTTCAAAAGACTGCCAACATTCTAAAGACAATTCAAAAGACTACCAACATTCTAAAGAGAATTCAAAAGACTGCCAACATTCTAAAGACAATTCAAAAGACTGCCAACATTCTAAAGACAGTTTAAAAGACTGCCAACATTCTAAAGACTGCCAACATTCTAAAGACAGTTAAAAAGACTGCCAACATTCTAAAGACAATTCAAAAGACTGCCAACATTCTAAAGACAATTCAAAAGGCTGCCAACATTCTAAAGACAATACAAATGACTGCCAACATTCTAAAGACAATTTAAAAGACTGCCAACATTCTAAAGACAGTTTAAGACTGCCAACTTTCTAAAGACTGCCAACATTCTAAAGACAGTTCAAAAGACTGCCAACATTCTATAGACAGTTCAAAAGACTGCCAACATTCTAAAGACAATTCGAAAAACTGCCAACATCCTAAAGATAATTCAAAAGACTGCCAACATTCTAAAGACAATTCAAAAGACTGCCAACATTCTAAAGACAGTTTAAAAGACTGCCAACATTCTAAAGACTGCCAACATTCTATAGACAGTTCAAAAGACTGCCAACATTCTAAAGACATTTCAAAAGACTGCCAACATTCAAAATTCAGTTTAAAAGACTGCCAACATTCTAAAGACTGCCAACATTCTAAGGACAGTTCAAAAGACTGCCAACATTCTAAAGACTGCCAACATTCTATAGACAGTTCAAAAGACTGCCAACATTCTATAGACAGTTTAAAAGACTGCCAATATTCTAAAGACTGCCAACATTCTATAGACAATTCAAAAGACTGCCAACATTCTAAAGACAGTTTAAAAGACTGCCAACATTCTAAAGACTGCCAACATTCTAAATACAGTTCAAAAGACTGCCAACATTCTAAAGACAATTCAAAAGACTGCCAACATTCTAAAGACAATTCAAAAGGCTGCCAACATTCTAAAGACAGTTCAAAAGACTGCCAACATTCTAAAGACTGCCAACATTCTAAAGACAGTTTAAAAGACTGCCAACATTCTAAAGACAATTCAAAAGACTGCCAACATTCTAAAGACAATTCAAAAGACTGCCAACATTCTATAGACAGTTCAAAAGTCTGCCAACATTCTATGGACAGTTCAAAAGACTGCCAACATTCTAAAGACAATTCAAAAGACTGCCAACATTCTAAAGACAATTCAAAAGACTGCCAACATTCTAAAGACAGTTTAAAAGACTGCCAACATTCTAAAGACAATTCAAAAGACTGCCAACATTCTAAAGACAATTCAAAAGACTGCCAACATTCTAAAGACAATTCAAAAGACTGCCAACATTCTAAAGACAATTCAAAAGGCTGCCAACATTCTAAAGACAATTCAAATGACTGCCAACATTCTAAAGACAATTCAAAAAACTGCCAACATTCTAAAGACAGTTTAAAAGACTGCCAACATTCTAAAGACAATTCAAAAGACTGCCAACATTCTAAAGACAATTCAAAAGACAGCCAACATTCTAAAGACAATTCAAAAGATTGCCAACATTCTAAAGACAATTCAAAAGGCTGCCAACATTCTAAAGACAATTCAAATGACTGCCAACATTCTAAAGACAATTCCAAAAACTGCCAACATTCTAAAGACAGTTTAAAAGACTGCCAACATTCTAAAGACAATTCAAAAGACTGCCAACATTCTAAAGACAATTCAAATGACTGCCAACATTCTAAAGACAATTCAAAAAACTGCCAACATTCTAAAGACAGTTTAAAAGACTGCCAACATTCTAAAGACAGTTCAAAAGACTGCCAACATTCTAAAGACAGTTTAAAAGACTGCCAACATTCTAAAGACTGCCAACATTCTATAGACAGCTCAAAAGACTGCCAACATTCTATAGACAGTTCAAAAGACTGCCAACATTCTAAAGACAATTCAAAAGATTGCCAACATTCTAAAGACAATTCAAAAGACTGCCAACATTCTAAAGACAATTCAAAAGACTGCCAACATTCTAAAGACAGTTTAAAAGACTGCCAACATTCTAAATAGACTGCCAACATTCTAAAGACAATACAAAAGACTGCCAACATTCTAAAGACAATTTAAAAGACTGCCAACATTCTAAAGACAATTCAAAAGACTGCCAACATTCTAAAGACAGTTTAAAAGACTGCCAACATTCTAAAGTCAGTTCAAAAGACTGCTAACATTCTAAAGACAGTTTAAAAGACTGCCAACATTCTAAAGACTGCCAACATTCTATAGACAGTTCAAAAGACTGCCAACATTCTATAGACAGTTCAAAAGACTGCCAACATTCTAAAGACAATTCAAAAGACTTCCAACATTCTAAAGACAATTCATAAGACTGCCAACATTCTAAAGACAATTCTAAAGACAGTTTAAAAGACTGCCAACATTCTAAAGATAGTTTAAAAGACTGCCAACATTCTAAATAGACTGCAAACATTCTAAAGACAATACAAAAGACTGCCAACATTCTAAAGACAATTTAAAAGACTGCCAACATTCTAAAGACAATTCAAAAGACTGCCAACATTCTAAAGACAGTTTAAAAGACTGCCAACATTCTAAAGTCAGTTCAAAAGACTGCTAACATTCTAAAGACAGTTTAAAAGACTGCCAACATTCTAAAGACTGCCAACATTCTATAGACAGTTCAAAAGACTGCCAACATTCTATAGACAGTTCAAAAGACTGCCAACATTCTAAAGACAATTCAAAAGACTTCCAACATTCTAAAGACAATTCATAAGACTGCCAACATTCTAAAGACAATTCTAAAGACAGTTTAAAAGACTGCCAACATTTTAAAGACAGTTCAAAAGACTGCCAACATTCTAAAGACAGTTTAAAAGACTGCCAACATTCTAAAGACATTTCAAAAGGCTGCCAACATTCTAAAGACAGTTTAAAAGTCTGCCAACATTCTAAAGACTGCCAACATTCTATAGACAGTTCAAAAGACTGCCAACATTCTAAAGACAATTCAAAAGACTGCCAACATTCTAAAGACAATTCATAAGACTGCCAATATTCTAAAGACAATTCTAAAGACAGTTTAAAAGACTGCCAACATTCTAAAGACAGTTCAAAAGACTGCCAACATTCTAAAGACAGTTTAAAAGACTGCCAACATTCTAAAGACATTTCAAAAGGCTGCCAACATTCTAAAGACAGTTTAAAAGTCTGCCAACATTCTAAAGACTGCCAACATTCTATAGACAGTTCAAAAGACTGCCAACATTCTATAGACAGTTTAAAAGACTGCCAACATTCTAAAGACTGCCAACATTCTATAGACAATTCAAAAGACTGCCAACATTCTAAAGACAGTTTAAAAGACTGCCAACATTCTAAAGACTGCCAACATTCTAAAGACAGTTCAAAAGACTGCCAACATTCTAAAGACAATTCAAAAGACTGCCAACATTCTAAAGACAATTCAAAAGGCTGCCAACATTCTAAAGACAGTTCAAAAGACTGCCAACATTCTAAAGACTGCCAACATTCTAAAGACAGTTTAAAAGACTGCCAACATTCTAAAGACAGTTTAAAAGACTGCCAACATTCTAAAGACTGCCAACATTCTAAAGACAGTTCATAAGACTGCCAACATTCTAAAGACAATTCAAAAGACTGCCAACATTCTAAAGACAGTTTAAAAGACTGCCAACATTCTAAAGACAATTCAAATGACTGCCAACATTCTAAAGACAATTCAAAAGGCTGCCAACATTCTAAAGACAATTCTAAAGACAGTTTAAAAGACTGCCAACATTCTAAAGACAGTTCAAAAGACTGCCAACATTCTAAAGACAGTTTAAAAGTCTGCCAACATTCTAAAGACTGCCAACATTCTATAGACAGTTCAAAAGACTGCCAACATTCTAAAGACAATTCAAAAGACTACCAACATTCTAAAGACAATTCATAAGACTGCCAACATTCTAAAGACAATTCTAAAGACAGTTTAAAAGACTGCCAACATTCTAAAGACAGTTCAAAAGACTGCCAACATTCTAAAGACAGTTTAAAAGACTGCCAACATTCTAAAGACATTTCAAAAGGCTGCCAACATTCTAAAGACAGTTTAAAAGTCTGCCAACATTCTAAAGACTGCCAACATTCTATAGACAGTTTAAAAGACTGCCAACATTCTAAAGACTGCCAACATTCTATAGACAATTCAAAAGACTGCCAACATTCTAAAGACAGTTTAAAAGACTGCCAACATTCTAAAGACAGTTCAAAAGTCTGCCAACATTCTAAAGACAATTCAAAAGACTGCCAAAATTCTAAAGACAATTCAAAAGGCTGCCAACATTCTAAAGACAGTTCAAAAGACTGCCAACATTCTAAAGACTGCCAACATTCTAAAGACAGTTTAAAAGACTGCCAACATTCTAAAGACAGTTTAAAAGACTGCCAACATTCTAAAGACTGCCAACATTCTAAAGACAGTTCATAAGACTGCCAACATTCTAAAGACAATTCAAAAGACTGCCAACATTCTAAAGACAGTTTAAAAGACTGCCAACATTCTAAAGACAATTCAAATGACTGCCAACATTCTAAAGACAATTCAAAAGGCTGCCAACATTCTAAAGACAGTTTAAAAGACTGCCAACATTCTAAAGACTGCCAACATTCTTTAGACAGTTTAAAAGACTGCCAACATTCTATAGACAGTTCAAAAGACTGCCAACATTCTAAAGACAATTCAAAAGACTGCCAACATTCTAAAGACAATTCAAAAGACTGCCAACATTCTAAAGACAATTCAAAAGACTGCCAACATTCTAAAGACAGTTTAAAAGACTGCCAATATTCTAAAGACTGCCAACATTCTAAAGACAGTTAAAAAGACTGCCAACATTCTAAAGACAATTCAAAAGACTGCCAACATTCTAAAGACAATTCAAAAGGCTGCCAACATTCTAAAGACAATACAAATGACTGCCAACATTCTAAAGACAATTTAAAAGACTGCCAACATTCTAAAGACAGTTTAAGACTGCCAACTTTCTAAAGACTGCCAACATTCTAAAGACAGTTCAAAAGACTGCCAACATTCTATAGACAGTTCAAAAGACTGCCAACATTCTAAAGACAATTCAAAAAACTGCCAACATCCTAAAGATAATTCAAAAGACTGCCAACATTCTAAAGACAATTCAAAAGACTGCCAACATTCTAAAGACAGTTTAAAAGACTGCCAACATTCTAAAGACTGCCAACATTCTATAGACAGTTCAAAAGACTGCCAACATTCTAAAGACATTTCAAAAGACTGCCAACATTCAAAATTCAGTTTAAAAGACTGCCAACATTCTAAAGACTGCCAACATTCTAAGGACAGTTCAAAAGACTGCCCACATTCTAAAGACAATACAAAAGACTGCCAACATTCTAAAGACAATTCAAAAGGCTGCCAACATTCTAAAGACAATTCAAATGACTGCCAACATTCTAAAGACAATTCAAAAAACTGCCAACATTCTAAAGACAGTTTAAAAGACTTCCAACATTCTAAAGACAATTCAAAAGACTGCCAACATTCTAAAGACAATTCAAAAGACTGCCAACATTCTAAAGACAATTCAAAAGACTGCCAACATTCTAAAGACAATTCAAAAGACTGCCAACATTCTAAAGACAGTTTAAAAGACTGCCAACATTCTAAAGACAAATCAAAAGGCTGCCAACATTCTAAAGACAGTTTAAAAGACTGCCAACATTCTAAAGACTTCCAACAATCTAAAGACAATTCAAAAGACTGCCAACATTCTAAAGACAATTCAAAAGGCTGCCAACATTCTAGGGACAGTTTAAAAGACTGCCAACATTCTAAAGACTGCCAACATTCTATAGACAGTTCAAAAGACTGCCAACATTCTATAGACAGTTCAAAAGACAGCCAACATTCTAAAGACAATTCAAAAGACTGCCAACATTCTAAAGACAATTCAAAAGACTGCCAACATTCTAAAGACAATTTAAAAGACTGCCAACATTCTAAAGACAGTTTAAAAGACTGCCAACCTTCTAAAGACTGCGAACATTCTATAGACAGTTCAAAAGACTGCCCAGATTCTATAGACAGTTTAAAAGACTGCCAACATTCTAAAGACAATTCAAAAGACTGCCAACATTCTAAAGACAATTCAAAAGACTGCCAACATTCTAAAGACAATTCAAAAGACTGCCAACATTCTAAAGACAGTTTAAAAGACTGCCAACATTCTAAAGACTGCCAACATTCTATAGACAGTTCAAAAGACTGCCAACATTCTAAAGACAATTCAAAAGACTGCCAACATTCTAAAGACAGTTTAAAAGACTGCCAACATTCTAAAGACTGCCAACATTCTAAAGACAGTTCAAAAGACTGCCAACATTCTAAAGACAATTCAAAAGACTGCCAACATTCTAAAGACAACTCAAAAGGCTGCCAACATTCTAAAGACAATTCAAATGACTGCCAACATTCTAAAGACAATTCAAAAAACTGCCAACATTCTAAAGACAGTTTAAAAGACTGCCAACATTCTAAAGACAATTCAAAAGACTGCCAACATTCTAAAGACAATTCAAAAAACTGCCAACATTCTAAAGACAGTTTAAAAGACTGCCAACATTCTAAAGACAATTCAAAAGACTGCCAACATTCTAAAGACAATTCAAAAGACTGCCAACATTCTAAAGACAATTCAAAAGGCTGCCAACATTCTAAAGACAATTCAAATGACTGCCAACATTCTAAAGACAATTCAAAAAACTGCCAACATTCTAAAGACAGTTTAAAAGACTGCCAACATTCTAAAGACAATTCAAAAGACTGCCAACATTCTAAAGACAATTCAAAAGACTGCCAACATTCTAAAGACAATTCAAAAGACTGCCAACATTCTAAAGACAATTCAAAAGACTGCCAACATTCTAAAGACAGTTTAAAAGACTGCCAACATTCTAAAGACTGCCAACATTCTATAGACAGTTCAAAAGACTGTCAACATTCTAAAGACAATTTAAAAGACTGCCAACATTCTAAAGACAATTCAAAAGACTGCCAACATTCTAAAGACAATTCAAAAGACTGCCAACATTCTAAAGACAATTCAAAAGACTGCCAACATTCTAAAGACAGTTTAAAAGACTGCCAACATTCTTAATAGACTGCCAACATTCTAAAGACAATTCAAAAGACTGCCAACATTCTAAAGACAATTTAAAAGACTGCCAACATTCTAAAGACAGTTTAAAAGACTGCCAACCTTCTAAAGACTGCGAACATTCTATAGACAGTTCAAAAGACTGCCCAGATTCTATAGACAGTTTAAAAGACTGCCAACATTCTAAAGACAATTCAAAAGACTGCCAACATTCTAAAGACAATTCAAAAGACTGCCAACATTCTAAAGACAATTCAAAAGACTGCCAACATTCTAAAGACAGTTTAAAAGACTGCCAACATTCTAAAGACTGCCAACATTCTATAGACAGTTCAAAAGACTGCCAACATTCTAAAGACAATTCAAAAGACTGCCAACATTCTAAAGACAGTTTAAAAGACTGCCAACATTCTAAAGACTGCCAACATTCTAAAGACAGTTCAAAAGACTGCCAACATTCTAAAGACAATTCAAAAGACTGCCAACATTCTAAAGACAACTCAAAAGGCTGCCAACATTCTAAAGACAATTCAAATGACTGCCAACATTCTAAAGACAATTCAAAAAACTGCCAACATTCTAAAGACAGTTTAAAAGACTGCCAACATTCTAAAGACAATTCAAAAGACTGCCAACATTCTAAAGACAATTCAAAAGACTGCCAACATTCTAAAGACAATTCAAAAGGCTGCCAACATTCTAAAGACAATTCAAAAGACTGCCAACATTCTAAAGACAATTCAAAAGACTGCCAACATTCTAAAGACAATTCAAAAGACTGCCAACATTCTAAAGACAATTCAAAAGACTGCCAACATTCTAAAGACAGTTTAAAAGACTGCCAACATTCTAAAGACTGCCAACATTCTATAGACAGTTCAAAAGACTGCCAACATTCTATAGACAGTTCAAAAGACTGCCAACATTCTAAAGACAATTCAAAAGACTGCCAACATTCTAAAGACAATTCAAAAGACTGCCAACATTCTAAAGACAATTCAAAAGACTGCCAACATTCTAAAGACAGTTTAAAAGACTGCCAACATTCTTAATAGACTGCCAACATTCTAAAGACAATTCAAAAGACTGCCAACATTCTAAAGACAGTTTAAAAGACTGCCAACATTCTAAAGTCAGTTCAAAAGACTGCTAACTTTCTAAAGACAGTTTAAAAGACTGCCAACATTCTAAAGACTGCCAACATTCTATAGACAGTTCAAAAGACTGCCAACATTCTATAGACAGTTCAAAAGACTGCCAACATTCTAAAGACAATTCAAAAGACTTCCAACATTCTAAAGACAATTTATAAGACTGCCAACATTCTAAAGACAATTCTAAAGACAGTTTAAAAGACTGCCAACATTCTAAAGACTGCCAACATTCTAAAGACAGTTCAAAAGACTGCCAACATTCTAAAGACAGTTTAAAAGACTGCCAACATTCTAAAGACAGTTCAAAAGGCTGCCAACATTCTAAAGACAGTTTAAAAGTCTGCCAACATTCTATAGACAGTTCAAAAGACTGCCAACATTCTATAGGCAGTTCAAAAGACTGCCAACATTCTAAAGGCAATTCAAAAGACTTCCAACATTCTAAAGACAATTCATAAGACTGCCAACATTCTAAAGACAATTCAAAAGGCTGCCAACATTCTAAAGACAGTTCAAAAGACTGCCAACATTCTAAAGACAGTTTAAAAGACTGCCAACATTCTAAAGACTGCCAACATTCTATAGACAATTCAAAAGACTGCCAACATTCTAAAGACAGTTTAAAAGACTGCCAACATTCTAAAGACTGCCAACATTCTAAAGACAGTTCAAAAGACTGCCAACACTCTAAAGACAATTCAAAAGACTGCCAACATTCTAAAGACAATTCAAAAGGCTGCCAACATTCTAAAGACAGTTTAAAAGACTGCCAAAATTCTAAAGACTGCCAACACTCTAAAGACAATTCAAAAGACTGCCAACATTCTAAAGACAATTCAAAAGACTGCCAACATTCTAAAGACAATTCAAAAGACTGCCAACATTCTAAAGACAGTTTAAAAGACTGCCAACATTCTAAAGACTGCCAACATTCTATAGACAGTTCAAAAGACTGCCAACATTCTATAGACAGTTCAAAAGACTGCCAACATTCTAAAGACAATTCAAAAGACTGCCAACATTCTAAAGACAATTCAAAAGACTGCCAACATTCTAAAGACAGTTTAAAAGACTGCCAACATTCTAGACAGTTCAAAAGACTGCCAAGATTCTAAAGACAGTTTAAAAGACTGCCAACATTCTAAAGACTGCCAACATTCTATAGACAGTTCAAAAGACTGCCAACATTCTAAAGACAATTCAAAAGACTGCCAACATTCTAAAGACAGTTTAAAAGACTGCCAACATTCTAAAGACAATTCAAAAGACTGCCAACATTCTGAAGACAATTCAAAAGGCTGCCAACATTCTAAAGACAGTTTAAAAGACAGCCAACATTCTAAAGACTGCCAACTTTCTAAAGACAGTTCAAAAGACTGCCAACATTCTAAAGACAATTCAAAAGACTGCCAACATTCTAAAGACAATTCAAAAGGCTGCCAACATTCTAAAGACAGTTTAAAAGACTGCCAATATTCTAAAGACAATTCAAAACCTGCCAACATTCTAAAGACAATTCAAAAGACTGCCAACATTCTAAAGACAATTCAAAAGACTGCCAACATTCTATAGACAATTCAAAAGACTGGCAACATTCTAAAGACAGTTTAAAAGACTGCCAACATTCTAAAGACAATTCAAAAGACTGCCAACATTCTAAAGACAATTCAAAAGACTGCCAACATTCTAAAGACAGTTCAAAAGACTGCCAACATTCTAAAGACAGTTTAAAAGACTACCAACATTCTAAAGACTGCCAACATTCTATAGACAGTTCAAAAGACTGCCAACATTCTAAAGACAATTCAAAAGACTGCCAACATTCTAAAGACAGTTTAAAAGACTGCCAACATTCTAAATAGACTGCCAACATTCTAAAGACAATATAAAAGACTGCCAACATTCTAAAGACAGTTTAAAAGACTGCCAACATTCTAAAGACAGTTCAAAAGACTGCTAACATTCTAAAGACAGTTTAAAAGACTGCCAACATTCTAAAGACTGCCAACATTCTAAAGACAGTTCATAAGACTGTCAACATTCTAAAGACAATTTAAAAGACTGCCAACATTCTAAAGACTGCCAACATTCTAAAGACAGTTCATAAGACTGCCAACATTCTAAAGACAATTCAAAAGACTGCCAACATTCTAAAGACAGTTTAAAAGACTGCCAACATTCTAAAGACAATTCAAAAGACTGCCAACATTCTAAAGACAATTCAAAAGGCTGCCAACATTCTAAAGACAGTTTAAAAGACTGCCAACATTCTAAAGACTGCCAACATTCTTTAGACAGTTTAAAAGACTGCCAACATTCTATAGACAGTTCAAAAGACTGCCAACATTCTAAAGACAATTCAAAAGACTGCCAACATTCTAAAGACAATTCAAAAGACTGCCAACATTCTAAAGACAATTCAAAAGACTGCAAACATTCTAAAGACAGTTTAAAAGACTGCCAACATTCTAAAGACTGCCAACATTCTAAAGACAGTTCAAAAGACTGCCAACATTCTAAAGACAATTCAAAAGACTGCCAACATTCTAAAGACAATTCAAAAGACTGCCAACATTCTAAAGACAGTTCAAAAGACTGCCAACATTCTAAAGACAGTTTAAAAGACTACCAACATTCTAAAGACAATTCAATAGACTGCCAACATTCTAAAGACAGTTTAAAAGACTGCCAACATTCTAAAGACAGTTTAAAAGACTGCCAACATTCTAAAGACAATTCAAAAGACTGCCAACATTCTAAAGACAGTTTAAAAGACTGCCAACATTCTAAAGACTGCCAACATTCTGTAGACAGTTCAAAAGACTGCCAACATTCTATAGACAGTTCAAAAGACTGCCAACATTCTAAAGACAGTTCAAAAGACTGCCAACATTCTAAAGACTGCCAACATTCTATAGACAGTTCAAAAGACTGCCAACATTCTAAAGACAATTCAAAAGACTGCCAACATTCTAAAGACAGTTTAAAAGACTGCCAACATTCTAAAGACAATTCAAAAGACTGCCAACATTCTAAACACAATTTAAAGGACTGCCAACATTCTAAAGACCTTCAACATTCTAAAGACAGTTCAAAAGACTGCCAACATTCTAAAGACAATTCAAAAGACTGCCAACATTCTAAAGACTGCCAACATTCTAAAGACAGTTCAAAAGACTGCCAACATTCTAAAGACAGTTTAAAAGACTGCCAACATTCTAAAGACAATTCAAAAGACTGCCAACATTCTAAAGACAGTTTAAAAGACTGCCAACATTCTAAAGACAGTTCAAAAGACTGCCAACATTCTAAAGACAATTTAAAGGACTGCCAACATTCTATAGACCTTCAACATTCTATAGACAGTTCAAAAGACTGCCAACATTCTATAGACAATTCAAAAGACTGCCAACATTCTAAAGACAATTCAAAAGACTGCCAACATTCTAAAGACAGTTCAAAAGACTGCCAACATTCTAAAGACAGTTTAAAAGACTGCCAAAATTCTAAAGACAATTCAAAAGACTGCCGACATTCTAAAGACAGTTTAAAAGACTGCCAACATTCTAAAGACAGTTTAAAAGACTGCCAACATTCTAAAGACAATTCAAAAGACTGCCAACATTCTAAAGACAGTTTAAAAGACTGCCAACTTTCTAAAGACTGCCAACATTCTGTAGACAGTTCAAAAGACTGCCAACATTCTATAGACAGTTCAAAAGACTGCCAACATTCTAAAGACAATTCAAAAGACTGCCAACATTCTAAAGACAATTCAAAAGACTGCCAACATTCTAAAGACAATTCAAAAGACTGCCAACATTCTAAAGACAGTTCAAAAGACTGCCAACATTCTAAAGACTGCCAACATTCTATAGACAGTTCAAAAGACTGCCAACATTCTAAAGACAATTCAAAAGACTGCCAACATTCTAAAGACAGTTGAAAAGACTGCCAACATTCTAAAGACAATTCAAAAGACTGCCAACATTCTAAAGACAATTTAAAGGACTGCCAACATTCTAAAGACCTTCAACATTCTAAAGACAGTTCAAAAGACTGCCAACATTCTAAAGACAATTCAAAAGACTGCCAACATTCTAAAGACAATTCAAAAGGCTGCCAACATTCTAAAGACAATTCAAATGACTGCCAACATTCTAAAGACAATTCAAAAAACTGCCAACATTCTAAAGACAGTTTAAAAGACTGCCAACATTCTAAAGACAATTCAAAAGACTGCCAACATTCTAAAGACAGTTTAAAAGATTGCCAACATTCTAAAGACTGCCAACATTCTAAAGACAATTCAAAAGGCTGCCAACATTCTAAAGACAATTCAAATGACTGCCAACATTCTAAAGACAATTCAAAAGACTGCCAACATTCTAAAGACAATTCAAAAGGCTGCCAACATTCTAAAGACAGTTTAAAAGACTGCCAACATTCTAAAGACAGTTCAAAAGACTGCCAACATTCTAAAGACAGTTTAAAAGATTGCTAACATTCTAAACACTGCCAACATTCTATAGACAGTTCAAAAGACTGCCAACATTCTTAAGACAATTTAAAGGACTGCCAACATTCTAAAGACCTTCAACATTCTATAGACAGTTCAAAAGACTGCCAACATTCTATAGACAATTCAAAAGACTGCCAACATTCTAAAGACAATTCAAAAGACTGCCAACATTCTAAAGACAATTCAAAAGACTGCCCACATTCTAAAGACAGTTTAAAAGATTGCCAACATTCTAAAGACTGCCAACATTCTAAAGACAGTTCAAATGACTGCCAACATTCTATAGACAATTCAAAAGACTGCCAACATTCTAAAGACAATTCAAAAGACTGCCAACATTCTAAAGACAATTCAAAAGACTGCCAACATTCTAAAGACAATTCAAAAGACTGCCAACATTCTAAAGACAATTCAAAAGACTGCCAACATTCTAAAGACAGTTCAAAAGACTGCCAACATTCTAAAGACAGTTTAAAAGACTGCCAAAATTCTAAAGACAATTCAAAAGACTGCCGACATTCTAAAGACAGTTTAAAAGACTGCCAACATTCTAAAGACAGTTTAAAAGACTGCCAACATTCTAAAGACAATTCAAAAGACTGCCAACATTCTAAAGACAGTTTAAAAGACTGCCAACTTTCTAAAGACTGCCAACATTCTGTAGACAGTTCAAAAGACTGCCAACATTCTATAGACAGTTCAAAAGACTGCCAACATTCTAAAGACAATTCAAAAGACTGCCAACATTCTAAAGACAATTCAAAAGACTGCCAACATTCTAAAGACAATTCAAAAGACTGCCAACATTCTAAAGACAGTTCAAAAGACTGCCAACATTCTAAAGACTGCCAACATTCTATAGACAGTTCAAAAGACTGCCAACATTCTAAAGACAATTCAAAAGACTGCCAACATTCTAAAGACAGTTGAAAAGACTGCCAACATTCTAAAGACAATTCAAAAGACTGCCAACATTCTAAAGACAATTTAAAGGACTGCCAACATTCTAAAGACCTTCAACATTCTAAAGACAGTTCAAAAGACTGCCAACATTCTAAAGACAATTCAAAAGACTGCCAACATTCTAAAGACAATTCAAAAGGCTGCCAACATTCTAAAGACAATTCAAATGACTGCCAACATTCTAAAGACAATTCAAAAAACTGCCAACATTCTAAAGACAGTTTAAAAGACTGCCAACATTCTAAAGACAATTCAAAAGACTGCCAACATTCTAAAGACAGTTTAAAAGATTGCCAACATTCTAAAGACTGCCAACATTCTAAAGACAATTCAAAAGGCTGCCAACATTCTAAAGACAATTCAAATGACTGCCAACATTCTAAAGACAATTCAAAAGACTGCCAACATTCTAAAGACAATTCAAAAGGCTGCCAACATTCTAAAGACAGTTTAAAAGACTGCCAACATTCTAAAGACAGTTCAAAAGACTGCCAACATTCTAAAGACAGTTTAAAAGATTGCTAACATTCTAAACACTGCCAACATTCTATAGACAGTTCAAAAGACTGCCAACATTCTTAAGACAATTTAAAGGACTGCCAACATTCTAAAGACCTTCAACATTCTATAGACAGTTCAAAAGACTGCCAACATTCTATAGACAATTCAAAAGACTGCCAACATTCTAAAGACAATTCAAAAGACTGCCAACATTCTAAAGACAATTCAAAAGACTGCCCACATTCTAAAGACAGTTTAAAAGATTGCCAACATTCTAAAGACTGCCAACATTCTAAAGACAGTTCAAATGACTGCCAACATTCTATAGACAATTCAAAAGACTGCCAACATTCTAAAGACAATTCAAAAGACTGCCAACATTCTAAAGACAATTCAAAAGACTGTCAACTTTCTAAAGACAATTTAAAAGACTGCCAACATTCTAAAGACAATTTGAAAAGACTGCCAACATTCTAAAGACAATTCAAAAGACTGCCAACATTCTAAAGACAGTTTAAAAGACTGCCAACATTCTAAAGACAGTTCAAAAGACTGCCAACATTCTAAAGACAGTTTAAAAGACTGCCAACATTCTAAAGACTGCCAACATTCTATAGACAGTTCAAAAGACTGCCAACATTCTAAAGACAATTTAAAGGACTGCCAACATTCTAAAGACCTTCAACATTCTATAGACAGTTCAAAAGACTGCCAACATTCTGTAGACAATTCAAAAGACTGCCAACATTCTAAAGACAATTCAAAAGACTGCCAACATTCTAAAGACAGTTCAAAAGACTGCCAACATTCTAAAGACAGTTTGAAAGACTGCCAACATTCTAAAGACAATTCAATAGACTGCCAACATTCTAAAGACAGTTTAAAAGACTGCCAACATTCTAAAGACAGTTTAAAAGACTGCCAACATTCTAAAGACAGTTTAAAAGACTGCCAACATTCTAAAGACAGTTCAAAAGACTGCCAACATTCTAAAGACAGTTCAAAAGACTGCCAACATTCTAAAGACTGCCAACATTCTATAGACAGTTCAAAAGACTGCCAACATTCTAAAGACAATTTAAAGGACTGCCAACATTCTAAAGACCTTCAACATTCTATAGACAGTTCAAAAGACTGCCAACATTCTATAGACAATTCAAAAGACTGCCAACATTCTAAAGACAATTCAAAAGACTGCCAACATTCTAAAGACAGTTCAAAAGACTGCCAACATTCTAAAGACAGTTTAAAAGACTGCCAACATTCTAAAGACAATTCAATATACTGCCAACATTCTAAAGACAGTTTAAAAGACTGCCAACATTCTAAAGACAGTTTAAAAGACTGCCAACATTCTAAAGACAATTCAAAAGACTGCCAACATTCTAAAGACAGTTTAAAAGACTGCCAACATTCTAAAGACTGCCAACATTCTGTAGACAGTTCAAAAGACTGCCAACATTCTATAGACAGTTCAAAAGACTGCCAACATTCTAAAGACAATTCAAAAGACTGCCAACATTCTAAAGACAATTCAAAAGACTGCCAACATTCTAAAGACAATTCAAAAGACTGCCAACATTCTAAAGACAGTTCAAAAGACTGCCAACATTCTATAGACAGTTCAAAAGACTGCCAACATTCTAAAGACAGTTCAAAAGACTGCCAACATTCTAAAGACTGCCAACATTCTATAGACAGTTCAAAAGACTGCCAACATTCTAAAGACAATTCAAAAGACTGCCAACATTCTAAAGACAGTTTAAAAGACTGCCAACATTCTAAAGACAATTCAAAAGACTGCCAACATTCTAAAGACAATTTAAAGGACTGCCAACATTCTAAAGACCTTCAACATTCTAAAGACAGTTCAAAAGACTGCCAACATTCTAAAGACAATTCAAAAGACTGCCAACATTCTAAAGACTGCCAACATTCTAAAGACAGTTCATAAGACTGCCAACATTCTAAAGACAATTCAAAAGACTGCCAACATTCTAAAGACAGTTTAAAAGACTGCCAACATTCTAAAGACAATTCAAATGACTGCCAACATTCTAAAGACAATTCAAAAGGCTGCCAACATTCTAAAGACAGTTTAAAAGACTGCCAACATTCTAAGGACTGCCAACATTCTTTAGACAGTTTAAAAGACTGCCAACATTCTATAGACAGTTCAAAAGACTGCCAACATTCTGAAGACAATTCAAAAGACTGCCAACATTCTAAAGACAATTCAAAAGACTGCCAACATTCTAAAGACAGTTTAAAAGACTGCCAACATACTAAAGACTGCCAACATTCTAAAGACAGTTAAAAAGACTGCCAACATTCTATTGACAATTCAAAAGACTGCCAACATTCTAAAGACAATTCAAAAGGCTGCCAACATTCTAAAGACAATACAAATGACTGCCAACATTCTAAAGACAATTCAAAAGACTGCCAACATTCTAAAGACAGTTTAAGACTGCCAACTTTCTAAAGACTGCCAACATTCTAAAGACAGTTCAAAAGACTGCCAACATTCTAAAGACAGTTCAAAAGACTGCCAACATTCTAAAGACAATTCAAAAAACTGCCAACATCCTAAAGATAATTCAAAAGACTGCCAACATTCTAAAGACAATTCAAAAGACTGCCAACATTCTAAAGACAGTTTAAAAAACTGCCAACATTCTAAAGACTGCCAACATTCTATAGACAGTTCAAAAGACTGCCAACATTCTAAAGACATTTCAAAAGACTGCCAACATTCAAAATTCAGTTTAAAAGACTGCCAACATTCTAAAAGACTGCCAACATTCTAAGGACAGTTCAAAAGACTGCCAACATTCTAAAGACATTTCAAAAGACTGCCAACATTCAAAATTCAGTTTAAAAGACTGCCAACATTCTAAAGACTGCCAACATTCTAAGGACAATTCAAAAGACTGCCAACATTCTTAAGACAGTTTAAAAGACTGCCAACATTCTAAAGACTGCCAACATTCTAAAGACAGTTCAAATGACTGCCAACATTCTATAGACAATTCAAAAGACTGCCAACATTCTAAAGACAATTCAAAAGACTGCCAACATTCTAAAGACAATTCAAAAGACTGTCAACATTCTAAAGACAATTTAAAAGACTGCCAACATTCTAAAGACAATTTGAAAAGACTGCCAACATTCTAAAGACAATTCAAAAGACTGCCAACATTCTAAAGACAGTTTAAAAGACTGCCAACATTCTAAAGACAGTTCAAAAGACTGCCAACATTCTAAAGACAGTTTAAAAGACTGCCAACATTCTAAAGACTGCCAACATTCTATAGACAGTTCAAAAGACTGCCAACATTCTAAAGACAATTTAAAGGACTGCCAACATTCTAAAGACCTTCAACATTCTATAGACAGTTCAAAAGACTGCCAACATTCTATAGACAATTCAAAAGACTGCCAACATTCTAAAGACAATTCAAAAGACTGCCAACATTCTAAAGACAGTTTAAAAGACTGCCAACATTCTAAAGACAGTTTAAAAGACTGCCAACATTCTAAAGACAATTCAATAGACTGCCAACATTCTAAAGACAGTTTAAAAGACTGCCAACATTCTAAAGACAGTTTAAAAGACTGCCAACATTCTAAAGACAGTTTAAAAGACTGCCAACATTCTAAAGACAGTTCAAAAGACTGCCAACATTCTAAAGACAGTTTAAAAGACTGCCAACATTCTAAAGACTGCCAACATTCTATAGACAGTTCAAAAGACTGCCAACATTCTAAAGACAATTTAAAGGACTGCCAACATTCTAAAGACCTTCAACATTCTATAGACAGTTCAAAAGACTGCCGACATTCTATAGACAATTCAAAAGACTGCCAACATTCTAAAGACAATTCAAAAGACTGCCAACATTCTAAAGACAGTTCAAAAGACTGCCAACATTCTAAAGACAGTTAAAAAGACTGCCAACATTCTAAAGACAATTCAATAGACTGCCAACATTCTAAAGACAGTTTAAAAGACTGCCAACATTCTAAAGACAGTTTAAAAGACTGCCAACATTCTAAAGACAATTCAAAAGACTGCCAACATTCTAAAGACAGTTTAAAAGACTGCCAACATTCTAAAGACTGCCAACATTCTGTAGACAGTTCAAAAGACTGCCAACATTCTATAGACAGTTCAAAAGACTGCCAACATTCTAAAGACAATTCAAAAGACTGCCAACATTCTAAAGACAATTCAAAAGACTGCCAACATTCTAAAGACAATTCAAAAGACTGCCAACATTCTATAGACAGTTCAAAAGACTGCCAACATTCTATAGACAGTTCAAAAGACTGCCAACATTCTAAAGACAGTTCAAAAGACTGCCAACATTCTAAAGACTGCCAACATTCTATAGACAGTTCAAAAGACTGCCAACATTCTAAAGACAATTCAAAAGACTGCCAACATTCTAAAGACAGTTTAAAAGACTGCCAACATTCTAAAGACAATTCAAAAGACTGCCAACATTCTAAAGACAATTTAAAGGACTGCCAACATTCTAAAGACCTTCAACATTCTAAAGACAGTTCAAAAGACTGCCAACATTCTAAAGACAATTCAAAAGACTGCCAACATTCTAAAGACTGCCAACATTCTAAAGACAGTTCATAAGACTGCCAACATTCTAAAGACAATTCAAAAGACTGCCAACATTCTAAAGACAGTTTAAAAGACTGCCAACATTCTAAAGACAATTCAAATGACTGCCAACATTCTAAAGACAATTCAAAAGGCTGCCAACATTCTAAAGACAGTTTAAAAGACTGCCAACATTCTAAAGACTGCCAACATTCTTTAGACAGTTTAAAAGACTGCCAACATTCTATAGACAGTTCAAAAGACTGCCAACATTCTGAAGACAATTCAAAAGACTGCCAACATTCTAAAGACAATTCAAAAGACTGCCAACATTCTAAAGACAATTCAAAAGACTGCCAACATTCTAAAGACAGTTTAAAAGACTGCCAACATTCTAAAGACTGCCAACATTCTAAAGACAGTTAAAAAGACTGCCAACATTCTAAAGACAATTCAAAAGACTGCCAACATTCTAAAGACAATTCAAAAGGCTGCCAACATTCTAAAGACAATACAAATGACTGCCAACATTCTAAAGACAATTCAAAAGACTGCCAACATTCTAAAGACAGTTTAAGACTGCCAACTTTCTAAAGACTGCCAACATTCTAAAGACAGTTCAAAAGACTGCCAACATTCTATAGACAGTTCAAAAGACTGCCAACATTCTAAAGACAATTCAAAAAACTGCCAACATCCTAAAGATAACTCAAAAGACTGCCAACATTCTAAAGACAATTCAAAAGACTGCCAACATTCTAAAGACAGTTTAAAAGACTGCCAACATTCTAAAGACTGCCAACATTCTATAGACAGTTCAAAAGACTGCCAACATTCTAAAGACATTTCAAAAGACTGCCAACATTCAAAATTCAGTTTAAAAGACTGCCAACATTCTAAAGACTGCCAACATTCTAAGGACAGTTCAAAAGACTGCCAACATTCTAAGGACAATACAAAAGACTGCCAACATTCTAAGGACAGTTCAAAAGACTGCCAACATTCTAAAGACAATTCAAAAGACTGCCAACATTCTAAAGACAATTCAAAAGACTGCCAACATTCTAAAGACAATTCAAAAGACTGCCAACATTCTAAAGACAGTTTAAAAGACTGCCAACATTCTAAAGACAAATCAGAAGGCTGCCAACATTCTAAAGACAGTTTAAAAGACTGCCAACATTCTAAAGACTTCCAACATTCTAAAGACAATTCAAAAGACTGCCAACATTCTAAAGACAATTCAAAAGGCTGCCAACATTCTAGGGACAGTTTAAAAGACTGCCAACATTCTAAAGACTGCCAACATTCTATAGACAGTTCAAAAGACTGCCAACATTCTAAAGACATTTCAAAAGACTGCCAACATTCAAAATTCAGTTTAAAAGACTGCCAACATTCTAAAGACTGCCAACATTCTAAGGACAGTTCAAAAGACTGCCAACATTCTAAGGACAATACAAAAGACTGCCAACATTCTAAGGACAGTTCAAAAGACTGCCAACATTCTAAAGACAATTCAAAAGACTGCCAACATTCTAAAGACAATTCAAAAGACTGCCAACATTCTAAAGACAATTCAAAAGACTGCCAACATTCTAAAGACAGTTTAAAAGACTGCCAACATTCTAAAGACAAATCAAAAGGCTGCCAACATTCTAAAGACAGTTTAAAAGACTGCCAACATTCTAAAGACTTCCAACATTCTAAAGACAATTCAAAAGACTGCCAACATTCTAAAGACAATTCAAAAGGCTGCCAACATTCTAGGGACAGTTTAAAAGACTGCCAACATTCTAAAGACTGCCAACATTCTATAGACAGTTCAAAAGACTGCCAACATTCTATAGACAGTTCAAAAGACTGCCAACATTCTAAAGACAATTCAAAAGACTGCCAACATTCTAAAGACAATTCAAAAGACTGCCAACATTCTAAAGACAATTTAAAAGACTGCCAACATTCTAAAGACAGTTTAAAAGACTGCCAACCTTCTAAAGACTGCCAACATTCTATAGACAGTTCAAAAGACTGCCCAGATTCTATAGACAGTTTAAAAGACTGCCAACATTCTAAAGACAATTCAAAAGACTGCCAACATTCTAAAGACAATTCAAAAGACTGCCAACATTCTAAAGACAGTTTAAAAGACTGCCAACATTCTAAAGACTGCCAACATTCTATAGACAGTTCAAAAGACTGCCAACATTCTAAAGACAATTCAAAAGACTGCCAACATTCTAAAGACAGTTTAAAAGACTGCCAACATTCTAAAGACTGCCAACATTCTAAAGACAGTTCAAAAGACTGCCAACATTCTAAAGACAATTCAAAAGACTGCCAACATTCTAAAGACAACTCAAAAGGCTGCCAACATTCTAAAGACAATTCAAATGACTGCCAACATTCTAAAGACAATTCAAAAAACTGCCAACATTCTAAAGACAGTTTAAAAGACTGCCAACATTCTAAAGACAATTCAAAAGACTGCCAACATTCTAAAGACAATTCAAAAAACTGCCAACATTCTAAAGACAGTTTAAAAGACTGCCAACATTCTAAAGACAATTCAAAAGACTGCCAACATTCTAAAGACAATTCAAAAGACTGCCAACATTCTAAAGACAATTCAAAAGACTGCCAACATTCTAAAGACAATTCAAAAGGCTGCCAACATTCTAAAGACAATTCAAATGACTGCCAACATTCTAAAGACAATTCAAAAAACTGCCAACATTCTAAAGACAGTTTAAAAGACTGCCAACATTCTAAAGACAATTCAAAAGACTGCCAACCTTCTAAAGACTGCCAACATTCTATAGACAGTTCAAAAGACTGCCCAGATTCTATAGACAGTTTAAAAGACTGCCAACATTCTAAAGACAATTCAAAAGACTGCCAACATTCTAAAGACAATTCAAAAGACTGCCAACATTCTAAAGACAATTCAAAAGACTGCCAACATTCTAAAGACAGTTTAAAAGACTGCCAACATTCTAAAGACTGCCAACATTCTATAGACAGTTCAAAAGACTGCCAACATTCTAAAGACAATTTAAAAGACTGCCAACATTCTAAAGACAGTTTAAAAGACTGCCAACATTCTAAAGACTGCCAACATTCTAAAGACAGTTCAAAAGACTGCCAACATTCTAAAGACAATTCAAAAGACTGCCAACATTCTAAAGACAACTCAAAAGGCTGCCAACATTCTAAAGACAATTCAAATGACTGCCAACATTCTAAAGACAATTCAAAAAACTGCCAACATTCTAAAGACAGTTTAAAAGACTGCCAACATTCTAAAGACAATTCAAAAAACTGCCAACATCCTAAAGATAATTCAAAAGACTGCCAACATTCTAAAGACAATTCAAAAGACTGCCAACATTCTAAAGACAGTTTAAAAGACTGCCAACATTCTAAAGACTGCCAACATTCTATAGACAGTTCAAAAGACTGCCAACATTCTAAAGACATTTCAAAAGACTGCCAACATTCAAAATTCAGTTTAAAAGACTGCCAACATTCTAAAGACTGCCAACATTCTAAGGACAGTTCAAAAGACTGCCAACATTCTAAGGACAATACAAAAGACTGCCAACATTCTAAAGACAATTCAAAAGGCTGCCAACATTCTAAAGACAATTCAAATGACTGCCAACATTCTAAAGACAATTCAAAAAACTGCCAACATTCTAAAGACAGTTTAAAAGACTGCCAACATTCTAAAGACAATTCAAAAGACTGCCAACATTCTAAAGACAATTCAAAAGACTGCCAACATTCTAAAGACAATTCAAAAGACTGCCAACATTCTAAAGACAGTTTAAAAGACTGCCAACATTCTAAAGACAAATCAAAAGGCTGCCAACATTCTAAAGACAGTTTAAAAGACTGCCAACATTCTAAAGACAATTCAAAAGACTGCCAACATTCTAAAGACAATTCAAAAGGCTGCCAACATTCTAGGGACAGTTTAAAAGACTGCCAACATTCTAAAGACTGCCAACATTCTATAGACAGTTCAAAAGACTGCCAACATTCTATAGACAGTTCAAAAGACTGCCAACATTCTAAAGACAATTCAAAAGACTGCCAACATTCTAAAGACAATTCAAAAGACTGCCAACATTCTAAAGACAATTTAAAAGACTGCCAACATTCTAAAGATAGTTTAAAAGACTGCCAACCTTCTAGACTGCCAACATTCTATAGACAGTTCAAAAGACTGCCCAGATTCTATAGACAGTTTAAAAGACTGCCAACATTCTAAAGACAATTCAAAAGACTGCCAACATTCTAAAGACAATTCAAAAGACTGCCAACATTCTAAAGACAATTCAAAAGACTGCCAACATTCTAAAGACAGTTTAAAAGACTGCCAACATTCTAAAGACTGCCAACATTCTATAGACAGTTCAAAAGACTGCCAACATTCTATAGACAATTCAAAAGACTGCCAACATTCTAAAGACAGTTTAAAAGACTGCCAACATTCTAAAGACTGCCAACATTCTAAAGACAGTTCAAAAGACTGCCAACATTCTAAAGACAATTCAAAAGACTGCCAACATTCTAAAGACAACTCAAAAGGCTGCCAACATTCTAAAGACAATTCAAATGACTGCCAACATTCTAAAGACAATTCAAAAAACTGCCAACATTCTAAAGACAGTTTAAAAGACTGCCAACATTCTAAAGACAATTCAAAAGACTGCCAACATTCTAAAGACAATTCAAAAAACTGCCAACATTCTAAAGACAGTTTAAAAGACTGCCAACATTCTAAAGACAATTCAAAAGACTGCCAACATTCTAAAGACAATTCAAAAGACTGCCAACATTCTAAAGACAATTCAAAAGACTGCCAACATTCTAAAGACAATTCAAAAGGCTGCCAACATTCTAAAGACAATTCAAATGACTGCCAACATTCTAAAGACAATTCAAAAAACTGCCAACATTCTAAAGACAGTTTAAAAGACTGCCAACATTCTAAAGACAATTCAAAAGACTGCCAACATTCTAAAGACAATTCAAAAGACTGCCAACATTCTAAAGACAATTCAAAAGACTGCCAACATTCTAAAGACAATTCAAAAGGCTGCCAACATTCTAAAGACAATTCAAATGACTGCCAACATTCTAAAGACAATTCAAAAAACTGCCAACATTCTAAAGACAGTTTAAAAGACTGCCAACATTCTAAAGACAATTCAAAAGACTGCCAACATTCTAAAGACAATTCAAATGACTGCCAACATTCTAAAGACAATTCAAAAAACTGCCAACATTCTAAAGACAGTTTAAAAGACTGCCAACATTCTAAAGACAGTTCAAAAGACTGCCAACATTCTAAAGACAGTTTAAAAGACTGCCAACATTCTAAAGACTGCCAACATTCTATAGACAGTTCAAAAGACTGCCAACATTCTATAGACAGTTCAAAAGACTGCCAACATTCTAAAGACAATTCAAAAGACTGCCAACATTCTAAAGACAATTCAAAAGACTGCCAACATTCTAAAGACAATTCAAAAGACTGCCAACATTCTAAAGACAGTTTAAAAGACTGCCAACATTCTTAATAGACTGCCAACATTCTAAAGACAATTCAAAAGACTGCCAACATTCTAAAGACAGTTTAAAAGACTGCCAACATTCTAAAGTCAGTTCAAAAGACTGCTAACATTCTAAAGACAGTTTAAAAGACTGCCAACATTCTAAAGACTGCCAACATTCTATAGACAGTTCAAAAGACTGCCAACATTCTATAGACAGTTCAAAAGACTGCCAACATTCTAAAGACAATTCAAAAGACTTCCAACATTCTAAAGACAATTTATAAGACTGCCAACATTCTAAAGACAATTCTAAAGACAGTTTAAAAGACTGCCAACATTCTAAAGACTGCCAACATTCTAAAGACAGTTCAAAAGACTGCCAACATTCTAAAGACAGTTTAAAAGACTGCCAACATTCTAAAGACTGCCAACATTCTAAAGACAGTTCAAAAGACTGCCAACATTCTAAAGACAGTTTAAAAGACTGCCAACATTCTAAAGACAGTTCAAAAGGCTGCCAACATTCTAAAGACAGTTTAAAAGTCTGCCAACATTCTAAAGACAATTCAAAAGACTGCCGACATTCTAAAGACAGTTTAAAAGACTGCCAACATTCTGTAGACAGTTCAAAAGACTGCCAACATTCTATAGACAGTTCAAAAGACTGCCAACATTCTAAAGACAATTCAAAAGACTGCCAACATTCTAAAGACAATTCAAAAGACTGCCAACATTCTAAAGACAATTCAAAAGACTGCCAACATTCTAAAGACAGTTCAAAAGACTGCCAACATTCTAAAGACTGCCAACATTCTATAGACAGTTCAAAAGACTGCCAACATTCTAAAGACAATTCAAAAGACTGCCAACATTCTAAAGACAGTTTAAAAGACTGCCAACATTCTAAAGACAATTCAAAAGACTGCCAACATTCTAAAGACAATTTAAAGGACTGCCAACATTCTAAAGACCTTCAACATTCTAAAGACAGTTCAAAAGACTGCCAACATTCTAAAGACAATTCAAAAGACTGCCAACATTCTAAAGACAATTCAAAAGGCTGCCAACATTCTAAAGACAATTCAAATAACTGCCAACATTCTAAAGACAATTCAAAAAACTGCCAACATTCTAAAGACAGTTTAAAAGACTGCCAACATTCTAAAGACAATTCAAAAGACTGCCAACATTCTAAAGACAGTTTAAAAGATTGCCAACATTCTAAAGACTGCCAACATTCTAAAGACAATTCAAAAGGCTGCCAACATTTTAAAGACAATTTAAATGACTGCCAACATTCTAAAGACAATTCAAAAGACTGCCAACATTCTAAAGACAATTCAAAAGGCTGCCAACATTCTAAAGACAGTTTAAAAGACTGCCAACATTCTAAAGACAGTTCAAAAGACTGCCAACATTCTAAAGACAGTTTAAAAGATTGCTAACATTCTAAAGACTGCCAACATTCTATAGACAGTTCAAAAGACTGCCAACATTCTAAAGACAATTTAAAGGACTGCCAACATTCTAAAGACCTTCAACATTCTATAGACAGTTCAAAAGACTGCCAACATTCTATAGACAATTCAAAAGACTGCCAACATTCTAAAGACAATTCAAAAGACTGCCAACATTCTAAAGACAATTCAAAAGACTGCCAACATTCTAAAGACAGTTTAAAAGACTGCCAACATTCTAAAGACTGCCAACATTCTAAAGACAGTTCAAATGACTGCCAACATTCTATAGACAATTCAAAAGACTGCCAACATTCTAAAGACAATTCAAAAGACTGCCAACATTCTAAAGACAATTCAAAAGACTGTCAACATTCTAAAGACAATTTAAAAGACTGCCAACATTCTAAAGACAATTTGAAAAGACTGCCAACATTCTAAAGACAATTCAAAAGACTGCCAACATTCTAAAGACAGTTTAAAAGACTGCCAACATTCTAAAGACAGTTCAAAAGACTGCCAACATTCTAAAGACAGTTTAAAAGACTGCCAACATTCTAAAGACTGCCAACATTCTATAGACAGTTCAAAAGACTGCCAACATTCTAAAGACAATTTAAAGGACTGCCAACATTCTAAAGACCTTCAACATTCTATAGACAGTTCAAAAGACTGCCAACATTCTATAGACAATTCAAAAGACTGCCAACATTCTAAAGACAATTCAAAAGACTGCCAACATTCTAAAGACAGTTTAAAAGACTGCCAACATTCTAAAGACAGTTCAAATGACTGCCAACATTCTATAGACAATTCAAAAGACTGCCAACATTCTAAAGACAATTCAAAAGACTGCCAACATTCTAAAGACAATTCAAAAGACTGTCAACATTCTAAAGACAATTTAAAAGACTGCCAACATTCTAAAGACAATTTGAAAAGACTGCCAACATTCTAAAGACAATTCAAAAGACTGCCAACATTCTAAAGACAGTTTAAAAGACTGCCAACATTCTAAAGACAGTTCAAAAGACTGCCAACATTCTAAAGACAGTTTAAAAGACTGCCAACATTCTAAAGACTGCCAACATTCTATAGACAGTTCAAAAGACTGCCAACATTCTAAAGACAATTTAAAGGACTGCCAACATTCTAAAGACCTTCAACATTCTATAGACAGTTCAAAAGACTGCCAACATTCTAAAGACAGTTTAAAAGACTGCCAACATTCTAAAGACAGTTTAAAAGACTGCCAACATTCTAAAGACAGTTTAAAAGACTGCCAACATTCTAAAGACTGCCAACATTCTGTAGACAGTTCAAAAGACTGCCAACATTCTATAGACAGTTCAAAAGACTGCCAACATTCTAAAGACAATTCAAAAGACTGCCAACATTCTAAAGACAATTCAAAAGACTGCCAACATTCTAAAGACAATTCAAAAGACTGCCAACATTCTATAGACAGTTCAAAAGACTGCCAACATTCTATAGACAGTTCAAAAGACTGCCAACATTCTAAAGACAGTTCAAAAGACTGCCAACATTCTAAAGACTGCCAACATTCTATAGACAGTTCAAAAGACTGCCAACATTCTAAAGACAATTCAAAAGACTGCCAACATTCTAAAGACAGTTTAAAAGACTGCCAACATTCTAAAGACAATTCAAAAGACTGCCAACATTCTAAAGACAATTTAAAGGACTGCCAACATTCTAAAGACCTTCAACATTCTAAAGACAGTTCAAAAGACTGCCAACATTCTAAAGACAATTCAAAAGACTGCCAACATTCTAAAGATTGCCAACATTCTAAAGACAGTTCATAAGACTGCCAACATTCTAAAGACAATTCAAAAGACTGCCAACATTCTAAAGACAGTTTAAAAGACTGCCAACATTCTAAAGACAATTCAAATGACTGCCAACATTCTAAAGACAATTCAAAAGGCTGTCAACATTCTAAAGACAGTTTAAAAGACTGCCAACATTCTAAAGACTGCCAACATTCTTTAGACAGTTTAAAAGACTGCCAACATTCTATAGACAGTTCAAAAGCCTGCCAACATTCTGAAGACAATTCAAAAGACTGCCAACATTCTAAAGACAATTCAAAAGACTGCCAACATTCTAAAGACAATTCAAAAGACTGCCAACATTCTAAAGACAGTTTAAAAGACTGCCAACATTCTAAAGACTGCCAACATTCTAAAGACAGTTAAAAAGACTGCCAACATTCTAAAGACAATTCAAAAGACTACCAACATTCTAAAGACAATTCAAAAGGCTGCTAACATTCTAAAGACAATACAAATGACTGCCAACATTCTAAAGACAATTCAAAAGACTGCCAACATTCTAAAGACAGTTTAAGACTGCCAACTTTCTAAAGACTGCAAACATTCTAAAGACAGTTCAAAAGACTGCCAACATTCTATAGACAGTTCAAAAGACTGCCAACATTCTAAAGACAATTCAAAAAACTGCCAACATCCTAAAGATAATTCAAAAGACTGCCAACATTCTAAAGACAATTCAAAAGACTGCCAACATTCTAAAGACAGTTTAAAAGACTGCCAACATTCTAAAGACTGCCATCATTCTATAGACAGTTCAAAAGACTGCCAACATTCTAAAAACATTTCAAAAGACTGCCAACATTCAAAATTCAGTTTAAAAGACTGCCAACATTCTAAAGACTGCCAACATTCTAAGGACAGTTCAAAAGACTGCCAACATTCTAAAGACAATACAAAAGACTGCCAACATTCTAAAGACAATTCAAAAGGCTGCCAACATTCTAAAGACAATTCAAAAGACTGCCAACATTCTAAAGACAATTCAAAAAACTGCCAACATTCTAAAGACAGTTTAAAAGACTGCCAACATTCTAAAGACAATTCAAAAGACTGCCAACATTCTAAAGACAATTCAAAAGACTGCCAACATTCTAAAGACAATTCAAAAGACTGCCAACATTCTAAAGACAATTCAAAAGACTGCCAACATTCTAAAGACAGTTTAAAAGACTGCCAAAATTCTAAAGACAAATCAAAAGGCTGCCAACATTCTAAAGACAGTTTAAAAGACTGCCAACATTCTAAAGACTTCCAACATTCTAAAGACAATTCAAAAGACTGCCAACATTCTAAAGACAATTCAAAAGGCTGCCAACATTCTAGGGACAGTTCAAAAGACTGCCAACATTCTATAGACAGTTCAAAAGACTGCCAACATTCTATAGACAGTTCAAAAGACTGCCAACATTCTAAAGACAATTCAAAAGACTGCCAACATTCTAAAGACAATTCAAAAGACTGCCAACATTCTAAAGACAATTTAAAAGACTGCCAACATTCTAAAGACAGTTTAAAAGACTGCCAACCTTCTAAAGACTGCCAACATTCTATAGACAGTTCAAAAGACTGCCCAGATTCTATAGACAGTTTAAAAGACTGCCAACATTCTAAAGACAATTCAAAAGACTGCCAACATTCTAAAGACAATTCAAAAGACTGCCAACATTCTAAAGACAATTCAAAAGACTGCCAACATTCTAAAGACAGTTTAAAAGACTGCCAACATTCTAAAGACTGCCAACATTCTATAGACAGTTCAAAAGACTGCCAACATTCTAAAGACAATTCAAAAGACTGCCAACATTCTAAAGACAGTTTAAAAGACTGCCAACATTCTAAAGACTGCCAACATTCTAAAGACAGTTCAAAAGACTGCCAACATTCTAAAGACAATTCAAAAGACTGCCAACATTCTAAAGACAACTCAAAAGGCTGCCAACATTCTAAAGACAATTCAAATGACTGCCAACATTCTAAAGACAATTCAAAAAACTGCCAACATTCTAAAGACAGTTTAAAAGACTGCCAACATTCTAAAGACAATTCAAAAGACTGCCAACATTCTAAAGACAATTAAAAAAACTGCCAACATTCTAAAGACAGTTTAAAAGACTGCCAACATTCTAAAGACAATTCAAAAGACTGCCAACATTCTAAAGACAATTCAAAAGACTGCCAACATTCTAAAGACAATTCAAAAGACTGCCAACATTCTAAAGACAATTCAAATGACTGCCAACATTCTAAAGACAATTCAAAAAACTGCCAACATTCTAAAGACAGTTTAAAAGACTGCCAACATTCTAAAGACAATTCAAAAGACTGCCAACATTCTAAAGACAATTCAAAAGACTGCCAACATTCTAAAGACAATTCAAAAGACTGCCAACATTCTAAAGACAATTCAAAAGGCTGCCAACATTCTAAAGACAATTCAAATGACTGCCAACATTCTAAAGACAATTCAAAAAACTGCCAACATTCTAAAGATAGTTTAAAAGACTGCCAACATTCTAAAGACAATTCAAAAGACTGCCAACATTCTAAAGACAATTCAAATGACTGCCAACATTCTAAAGACAATTCAAAAAACTGCCAACATTCTAAAGACAGTTTAAAAGACTGCCAACATTCTAAAGACAGTTCAAAAGACTGCCAACATTCTAAAGACAGTTTAAAAGACTGCCAACATTCTAAAGACTGCCAACATTCTATAGACAGTTCAAAAGACTGCCAACATTCTATAGACAGTTCAAAAGACTGCCAACATTCTAAAGACAATTCAAAAGACTGCCAACATTCTAAAGACAATTCAAAAGACTGCCAACATTCTAAAGACAATTCAAAAGACTGCCAACATTCTAAAGACAGTTTAAAAGACTGCCAACATTCTTAATAGACTGCCAACATTCTAAAGACAATTCAAAAGACTGCCAACATTCTAAAGACAGTTTAAAAGACTGGCAACATTCTAAAGTCAGTTCAAAAGACTGCCAACATTCTAAAGACAGTTTAAAAGACTGCCAACATTCTAAAGACTGCCAACATTCTATAGACAGTTCAAAAGACTGCCAACATTCTATAGACAGTTCAAAAGACTGCCAACATTCTAAAGACAATTCAAAAGACTTCCAACATTCTAAAGACAATTTATAAGACTGCCAACATTCTAAAGACAATTCTAAAGACAGTTTAAAAGACTGCCAACATTCTAAAGACTGCCAACATTCTAAAGACAGTTCAAAAGACTGCCAACATTCTAAAGACAGTTTAAAAGACTGCCAACATTCTAAAGACAGTTCAAAAGGCTGCCAACATTCTAAAGACAGTTTAAAAGTCTGCCAACATTCTATAGACAGTTCAAAAGACTGCCAACATTCTATAGGCAGTTCAAAAGACTGCCAACATTCTAAAGACAATTCAAAAGACTTCCAACATTCTAAAGACAATTCATAAGACTGCCAACATTCTAAAGACAATTCAAAAGGCTGCCAACATTCTAAAGACAGTTCAAAAGACTGCCAACATTCTAAAGACAGTTTAAAAGACTGCCAACATTCTAAAGACTGCCAACATTCTATAGAAAATTCAAAAGACTGCCAACATTCTAAAGACAGTTTAAAAGACTGCCAACATTCTAAAGACTGCCAACATTCTAAAGACAGTTCAAAAGACTGCCAACACTCTAAAGACAATTCAAAAGACTGCCAACATTCTAAAGACAATTCAAAAGGCTGCCAACATTCTAAAGACAGTTTAAAAAACTGCCAACTTTCTAAAGACTGCCAACATTCTATAGACAGTTCAAAAGACTGCCAACATTCTATAGACAGTTCAAAAGACTGCCAACATTCTAAAGACAATTCAAAAGACTGCCAACATTCTAAAGACAGTTTAAAAGACTGCCAACATTCTAAAGACAGTTCAAAAGACTGCCAAGATTCTAAAGACAGTTTAAAAGACTGCCAACATTCTAAAGACTGCCAACATTCTATAGACAGTTCAAAAGACTGCCAACATTCTAAAGACAATTCAAAAGACTGCCAACATTCTAAAGACAGTTTAAAAGACTGCCAACATTCTAAAGACAATTCAAAAGACTGCCAACATTCTGAAGACAATTCAAAAGGCTGCCAACATTCTAAAGACAGTTTAAAAGACAGCCAACATTCTAAAGACTGCCAACTTTCTAAAGACAGTTCAAAAGACTGCCAACATTCTAAAGACAATTCAAAAGACTGCCAACATTCTAAAGACAATTCAAAAGGCTGCCAACATTCTAAAGACAGTTTAAAAGACTGCCAATATTCTAAAGACAATTCAAAACCTGCCAACATTCTAAACACAATTCAAAAGACTGCCAACATTCTAAAGACAATTCAAAAGACTGCCAACATTCTAAAGACAATTCAAAAGACTGCCAACATTCTAAAGACAGTTTAAAAGACTGCCAACATTCTAAAGACAATTCAAAAGACTGCCAACATTCTAAAGACAATTCAAAAGACTGCCAACATTCTAAAGACAGTTTAAAAGACTGCCAACATTCTAAAGACAATTCAAAAGACTGCCAACATTCTAAAGACTGCCAACATTCTATAGACAGTTCAAAAGACTGCCAACATTCTAAAGACAATTCAAAAGACTGCCAACATTCTAAAGACAGTTTAAAAGACTGCCAACATTCTAAATAGACTGCCAACATTCTAAAGACAATATAAAAGACTGCCAACATTCTAAAGACAGTTTAAAAGACTGCCAACATTCTAAAGACAGTTCAAAAGACTGCTAACATTCTAAAGACATTTTAAAAGACTGAAAACATTCTAAAGACTGCCAACATTCTAAAGACAGTTCATAAGACTGTCAACATTCTAAAGACAATTTAAAAGACTGGCAACATTCTAAAGACTGCCAACATTCTAAAGACAGTTCATAAGACTGCCAACATTCTAAAGACAATTCAAAAGACTGCCAACATTCTAAAGACAGTTTAAAAGACTGCCAACATTCTAAAGACAATTCAAAAGACTGCCAACATTCTAAAGACAATTCAAAAGGCTGCCAACATTCTAAAGACAGTTTAAAAGACTGCCAACATTCTAAAGACTGCCAACATTCTTTAGACAGTTTAAAAGACTGCCAACATTCTATAGACAGTTCAAAAGACTGCCAACATTCTAAAGACAATTCAAAAGACTGCCAACATTCTAAAGACAATTCAAAAGACTGCCAACATTCTAAAGACAGTTTAAAAGACTGCCAACATTCTAAAGACTGCCAACATTCTAAAGACAGTTCAAAAGACTGCCAACATTCTAAAGACAATTCAAAAGACTGCCAACATTCTAAAGACAATTCAAAAGACTGCCAACATTCAAAAGACAGTTCAAAAGACTGCCAACATTCTAAAGACAGTTTAAAAGACTGCCAACATTCTAAAGACTGCCAACATTCTATAGACAGTTCAAAAGACTGCCAACATTCTAAAGACAATTCAAAAGACTGCCAACATTCTAAAGACAGTTTAAAAGACTGCCAACATTCTAAAGACAGTTCAAAAGACTGCCAACATTCTAAAGACAATTCAAAAGACTGCCAACATTCTAAAGACAACTCAAAAGGCTGCCAACATTCTAAAGACAATTCAAATGACTGCCAACATTCTAAAGACAATTCAAAAAACTGCCAACATTCTAAAGACAGTTTAAAAGACTGCCAACATTCTAAAGACAATTCAAAAGACTGCCAACATTCTAAAGACAATTCAAAAAACTGCCAACATTCTAAAGACAGTTTAAAAGACTGCCAACATTCTAAAGACAATTCAAAAGACTGCCAACATTCTAAAGACAATTCAAAAGACTGCCAACATTCTAAAGACAATTCAAAAGACTGCCAACATTCTAAAGACAATTCAAAAGACTGCCAACATTCTAAAGACAGTTTAAAAGACTGCCAAAATTCTAAAGACAAATCAAAAGGCTGCCAACATTCTAAAGACAGTTTAAAAGACTGCCAACATTCTAAAGACTTCCAACATTCTAAAGACAATTCAAAAGACTGCCAACATTCTAAAGACAATTCAAAAGGCTGCCAACATTCTAGGGACAGTTCAAAAGACTGCCAACATTCTATAGACAGTTCAAAAGACTGCCAACATTCTATAGACAGTTCAAAAGACTGCCAACATTCTAAAGACAATTCAAAAGACTGCCAACATTCTAAAGACAATTCAAAAGACTGCCAACATTCTAAAGACAATTTAAAAGACTGCCAACATTCTAAAGACAGTTTAAAAGACTGCCAACCTTCTAAAGACTGCCAACATTCTATAGACAGTTCAAAAGACTGCCCAGATTCTATAGACAGTTTAAAAGACTGCCAACATTCTAAAGACAATTCAAAAGACTGCCAACATTCTAAAGACAATTCAAAAGACTGCCAACATTCTAAAGACAATTCAAAAGACTGCCAACATTCTAAAGACAGTTTAAAAGACTGCCAACATTCTAAAGACTGCCAACATTCTATAGACAGTTCAAAAGACTGCCAACATTCTAAAGACAATTCAAAAGACTGCCAACATTCTAAAGACAGTTTAAAAGACTGCCAACATTCTAAAGACTGCCAACATTCTAAAGACAGTTCAAAAGACTGCCAACATTCTAAAGACAATTCAAAAGACTGCCAACATTCTAAAGACAACTCAAAAGGCTGCCAACATTCTAAAGACAATTCAAATGACTGCCAACATTCTAAAGACAATTCAAAAAACTGCCAACATTCTAAAGACAGTTTAAAAGACTGCCAACATTCTAAAGACAATTCAAAAGACTGCCAACATTCTAAAGACAATTAAAAAAACTGCCAACATTCTAAAGACAGTTTAAAAGACTGCCAACATTCTAAAGACAATTCAAAAGACTGCCAACATTCTAAAGACAATTCAAAAGACTGCCAACATTCTAAAGACAATTCAAAAGACTGCCAACATTCTAAAGACAATTCAAATGACTGCCAACATTCTAAAGACAATTCAAAAAACTGCCAACATTCTAAAGACAGTTTAAAAGACTGCCAACATTCTAAAGACAATTCAAAAGACTGCCAACATTCTAAAGACAATTCAAAAGACTGCCAACATTCTAAAGACAATTCAAAAGACTGCCAACATTCTAAAGACAATTCAAAAGGCTGCCAACATTCTAAAGACAATTCAAATGACTGCCAACATTCTAAAGACAATTCAAAAAACTGCCAACATTCTAAAGATAGTTTAAAAGACTGCCAACATTCTAAAGACAATTCAAAAGACTGCCAACATTCTAAAGACAATTCAAATGACTGCCAACATTCTAAAGACAATTCAAAAAACTGCCAACATTCTAAAGACAGTTTAAAAGACTGCCAACATTCTAAAGACAGTTCAAAAGACTGCCAACATTCTAAAGACAGTTTAAAAGACTGCCAACATTCTAAAGACTGCCAACATTCTATAGACAGTTCAAAAGACTGCCAACATTCTATAGACAGTTCAAAAGACTGCCAACATTCTAAAGACAATTCAAAAGACTGCCAACATTCTAAAGACAATTCAAAAGACTGCCAACATTCTAAAGACAATTCAAAAGACTGCCAACATTCTAAAGACAGTTTAAAAGACTGCCAACATTCTTAATAGACTGCCAACATTCTAAAGACAATTCAAAAGACTGCCAACATTCTAAAGACAGTTTAAAAGACTGGCAACATTCTAAAGTCAGTTCAAAAGACTGCCAACATTCTAAAGACAGTTTAAAAGACTGCCAACATTCTAAAGACTGCCAACATTCTATAGACAGTTCAAAAGACTGCCAACATTCTATAGACAGTTCAAAAGACTGCCAACATTCTAAAGACAATTCAAAAGACTTCCAACATTCTAAAGACAATTTATAAGACTGCCAACATTCTAAAGACAATTCTAAAGACAGTTTAAAAGACTGCCAACATTCTAAAGACTGCCAACATTCTAAAGACAGTTCAAAAGACTGCCAACATTCTAAAGACAGTTTAAAAGACTGCCAACATTCTAAAGACAGTTCAAAAGGCTGCCAACATTCTAAAGACAGTTTAAAAGTCTGCCAACATTCTATAGACAGTTCAAAAGACTGCCAACATTCTATAGGCAGTTCAAAAGACTGCCAACATTCTAAAGACAATTCAAAAGACTTCCAACATTCTAAAGACAATTCATAAGACTGCCAACATTCTAAAGACAATTCAAAAGGCTGCCAACATTCTAAAGACAGTTCAAAAGACTGCCAACATTCTAAAGACAGTTTAAAAGACTGCCAACATTCTAAAGACTGCCAACATTCTATAGAAAATTCAAAAGACTGCCAACATTCTAAAGACAGTTTAAAAGACTGCCAACATTCTAAAGACTGCCAACATTCTAAAGACAGTTCAAAAGACTGCCAACACTCTAAAGACAATTCAAAAGACTGCCAACATTCTAAAGACAATTCAAAAGGCTGCCAACATTCTAAAGACAGTTTAAAAAACTGCCAACTTTCTAAAGACTGCCAACATTCTATAGACAGTTCAAAAGACTGCCAACATTCTATAGACAGTTCAAAAGACTGCCAACATTCTAAAGACAATTCAAAAGACTGCCAACATTCTAAAGACAGTTTAAAAGACTGCCAACATTCTAAAGACAGTTCAAAAGACTGCCAAGATTCTAAAGACAGTTTAAAAGACTGCCAACATTCTAAAGACTGCCAACATTCTATAGACAGTTCAAAAGACTGCCAACATTCTAAAGACAATTCAAAAGACTGCCAACATTCTAAAGACAGTTTAAAAGACTGCCAACATTCTAAAGACAATTCAAAAGACTGCCAACATTCTGAAGACAATTCAAAAGGCTGCCAACATTCTAAAGACAGTTTAAAAGACAGCCAACATTCTAAAGACTGCCAACTTTCTAAAGACAGTTCAAAAGACTGCCAACATTCTAAAGACAATTCAAAAGACTGCCAACATTCTAAAGACAATTCAAAAGGCTGCCAACATTCTAAAGACAGTTTAAAAGACTGCCAATATTCTAAAGACAATTCAAAACCTGCCAACATTCTAAACACAATTCAAAAGACTGCCAACATTCTAAAGACAATTCAAAAGACTGCCAACATTCTAAAGACAATTCAAAAGACTGCCAACATTCTAAAGACAGTTTAAAAGACTGCCAACATTCTAAAGACAATTCAAAAGACTGCCAACATTCTAAAGACAATTCAAAAGACTGCCAACATTCTAAAGACAGTTTAAAAGACTGCCAACATTCTAAAGACAATTCAAAAGACTGCCAACATTCTAAAGACTGCCAACATTCTATAGACAGTTCAAAAGACTGCCAACATTCTAAAGACAATTCAAAAGACTGCCAACATTCTAAAGACAGTTTAAAAGACTGCCAACATTCTAAATAGACTGCCAACATTCTAAAGACAATATAAAAGACTGCCAACATTCTAAAGACAGTTTAAAAGACTGCCAACATTCTAAAGACAGTTCAAAAGACTGCTAACATTCTAAAGACATTTTAAAAGACTGAAAACATTCTAAAGACTGCCAACATTCTAAAGACAGTTCATAAGACTGTCAACATTCTAAAGACAATTTAAAAGACTGGCAACATTCTAAAGACTGCCAACATTCTAAAGACAGTTCATAAGACTGCCAACATTCTAAAGACAATTCAAAAGACTGCCAACATTCTAAAGACAGTTTAAAAGACTGCCAACATTCTAAAGACAATTCAAAAGACTGCCAACATTCTAAAGACAATTCAAAAGGCTGCCAACATTCTAAAGACAGTTTAAAAGACTGCCAACATTCTAAAGACTGCCAACATTCTTTAGACAGTTTAAAAGACTGCCAACATTCTATAGACAGTTCAAAAGACTGCCAACATTCTAAAGACAATTCAAAAGACTGCCAACATTCTAAAGACAATTCAAAAGACTGCCAACATTCTAAAGACAGTTTAAAAGACTGCCAACATTCTAAAGACTGCCAACATTCTAAAGACAGTTCAAAAGACTGCCAACATTCTAAAGACAATTCAAAAGACTGCCAACATTCTAAAGACAATTCAAAAGACTGCCAACATTCAAAAGACAGTTCAAAAGACTGCCAACATTCTAAAGACAGTTTAAAAGACTGCCAACATTCTAAAGACTGCCAACATTCTATAGACAGTTCAAAAGACTGCCAACATTCTAAAGACAATTCAAAAGACTGCCAACATTCTAAAGACAGTTTAAAAGACTGCCAACATTCTAAAGACAGTTCAAAAGACTGCCAACATTCTAAAGACAATTCAAAAGACTGCCAACATTCTAAAGACAACTCAAAAGGCTGCCAACATTCTAAAGACAATTCAAATGACTGCCAACATTCTAAAGACAATTCAAAAAACTGCCAACATTCTAAAGACAGTTTAAAAGACTGCCAACATTCTAAAGACAATTCAAAAGACTGCCAACATTCTAAAGACAATTCAAAAAACTGCCAACATTCTAAAGACAGTTTAAAAGACTGCCAACATTCTAAAGACAATTCAAAAGACTGCCAACATTCTAAAGACAATTCAAAAGACTGCCAACATTCTAAAGACAAATCAAAAGACTGCCAACATTCTAAAGACAATTCAAAAGACTGCCAACATTCTAAAGACAGTTTAAAAGACTGCCAACATTCTAAAGACTGCCAACATTCTATAGACAGTTCAAAAGACTGCCAACATTCTAAAGACAATTCAAAAGATTGCCAACATTCTAAAGACAATTCAAAAGACTGCCAACATTCTAAAGACAATTCAAAAGACTGCCAACATTCTAAAGACAACTCAAAAGGCTGCCAACATTCTGAAGACAATTCAAAAGGCTGCCAACATTCTAAAGACAGTTTAAAAGACAGCCAACATTCTAAAGACTGCCAACTTTCTAAAGACAGTTCAAAAGACTGCCAACATTCTAAAGACAATTCAAAAGACTGCCAACATTCTAAAGACAATTCAAAAGGCTGCCAACATTCTAAATACAGTTTAAAAGACTGCCAACATTCTAAAGACAGTTTAAAAGACTGCCAATATTCTAAAGACAATTCAAAAACTGCCAACATTCTAAAAACAATTAAAAAGACTGCCAACATTCTAAAGACAATTCAAAAGACTGCCAACATTCTAAAGACAATTCAAAAAGACTGCCAACATTCTAAAGACAGTTTAAAAGACTGCCAACATTCTAAAGACAATTCAAAAGACTGCCAACATTCTAAAGACAATTCAAAAGACTGCCAACATTCTAAAGACAGTTCAAAAGACTGCCAACATTCTATAGACAGTTCAAAAGACTGCCAACATTCTAAAGACAATTCAAAAGATTGCCAACATTCTAAAGACAATTCAAAAGACTGCCAACATTCTAAAGACAATTCAAAAGACTGCCAACATTCTAAAGACAACTCAAAAGGCTGCCAACATTCTGAAGACAATTCAAAAGGCTGCCAACATTCTAAAGACAGTTTAAAAGACAGCCAACATTCTAAAGACTGCCAACTTTCTAAAGACAGTTCAAAAGACTGCCAACATTCTAAAGACAATTCAAAAGACTGCCAACATTCTAAAGACAATTCAAAAGGCTGCCAACATTCTAAATACAGTTTAAAAGACTGCCAATATTCTAAAGACAATTCAAAAACTGCCAACATTCTAAAGACAATTCAAAAGACTGCCAACATTCTAAAGACAATTCAAAAGACTGCCAACATTCTAAAGACAATTCAAAAAGACTGCCAACATTCTAAAGACAGTTTAAAAGACTGCCAATATTCTAAAGACAATTCAAAAGACTGCCAACATTCTAAAGACAATTCAAAAGACTGCCAACATTCTAAATACAGTTCAAAAGACTGCCAACATTCTAAAGACAGTTTAAAAAACTGCCAACATTCTAAAGACTGCCAACATTCTATAGACAGTTCAAAAGACTGCCAACATTCTAAAGACAATTCAAAAGACTGCCAACATTCTAAAGACAGTTTAAAAGACTGCCAACATTCTAAATAGACTGCCAACATTCTAAAGACAATTCAAAAGACTGCCAACATTCTAAAGACAGTTTAAAAGACTGCCAACATTCTAAAGTCAGTTCAAAAGACTGCTAACATTCTAGACTGCCAACATTCTAAAGACAATTCAAAAGACTTCCAACATTCTAAAGACAATTCATAAGACTGCCAACATTCTAAAGACAATTCTAAAGACAGTTTAAAAGACTGCCAACATTCTAAAGATAGTTTAAAAGACTGCCAACATTCTAAATAGACTGCCAACATTCTAAAGACAATACAAAAGACTGCCAACATTCTAAAGACAATTTAAAAGACTGCCAACATTCTAAAGACAATTCAAAAGACTGCCAACATTCTAAAGACAGTTTAAAAGACTGCCAACATTCTAAAGTCAGTTCAAAAGACTGCTAACATTCTAAAGACAGTTTAAAAGACTGCCAACATTCTAAAGACTGCCAACATTCTATAGACAGTTCAAAAGACTGCCAACATTCTATGGACAGTTCAAAAGACTGCCAACATTCTAAAGACAATTCAAAAGACTTCCAACATTCTAAAGACAATTCATAAGACTGCCAACATTCTAAAGACAATTCTAAAGACAGTTTAAAAGACTGCCAACATTCTAAAGACAGTTCAAAAGACTGCCAACATTCTAAAGACAGTTTAAAAAACTGCCAACATTCTAAAGACATTTCAAAAGGCTGCCAACATTCTAAAGACAGTTTAAAAGTCTGCCAACATTCTAAAGACTGCCAACATTCTATAGACAGTTCAAAAGACTGCCAACATTCTATAGACAGTTTAAAAGACTGCCAATATTCTAAAGACTGCCAACATTCTATAGACAATTCAAAAGACTGCCAACATTCTAAAGACAGTTTAAAAGACTGCCAACATTCTAAAGACTGCCAACATTCTAAATACAGTTCAAAAGACTGCCAACATTCTAAAGACAATTCAAAAGGCTGCCAACATTCTAAAGACAGTTCAAAAGACTGCCAACATTCTAAAGACAGTTTAAAAGACTGCCAACATTCTAAAGACAATTCAAAAGACTGCCAACATTCTAAAGACAATTCAAAAGACTGCCAACATTCTATAGACAGTTCAAAAGTCTGCCAACATTCTATGGACAGTTCAAAAGACTGCCAACATTCTAAAGACAATTCAAAAGACTGCCAACATTCTAAAGACAATTCAAAAGACTGCCAACATTCTAAAGACAGTTTAAAAGACTGCCAACATTCTAAAGACAATTCAAAAGACTGCCAACATTCTAAAGACAATTCAAAAGACTGCCAACATTCTAAAGACAATTCAAAAGACTGCCAACATTCTAAAGACAATTCAAAAGGCTGCCAACATTCTAAAGACAATTCAAATGACTGCCAACATTCTAAAGACAATTCAAAAAACTGCCAACATTCTAAAGACAGTTTAAAAGACTGCCAACATTCTAAAGACAATTCAAAAGACTGCCAACATTCTAAAGACAATTCAAAAGACAGCCAACATTCTAAAGACAATTCAAAAGATTGCCAACATTCTAAAGACAATTCAAAAGGCTGCCAACATTCTAAAGACAATTCAAATGACTGCCAACATTCTAAAGACAATTCAAAAAACTGCCAACATTCTAAAGACAGTTTAAAAGACTGCCAACATTCTAAAGACAATTCAAAAGACTGCCAACATTCTAAAGACAATTCAAATGACTGCCAACATTCTAAAGACAATTCAAAAAACTGCCAACATTCTAAAGACAGTTTAAAAGACTGCCAACATTCTAAAGACAGTTCAAAAGACTGCCAACATTCTAAAGACAGTTTAAAAGACTGCCAACATTCTAAAGACTGCCAACATTCTATAGACAGCTCAAAAGACTGCCAACATTCTATAGACAGTTCAAAAGACTGCCAACATTCTAAAGACAATTCAAAAGATTGCCAACATTCTAAAGACAATTCAAAAGACTGCCAACATTCTAAAGACAAATCAAAAGACTGCCAACATTCTAAAGACAATTCAAAAGACTGCCAACATTCTAAAGACAGTTTAAAAGACTGCCAACATTCTAAAGACTGCCAACATTCTATAGACAGTTCAAAAGACTGCCAACATTCTAAAGACAATTCAAAAGATTGCCAACATTCTAAAGACAATTCAAAAGACTGCCAACATTCTAAAGACAATTCAAAAGACTGCCAACATTCTAAAGACAGTTTAAAAGACTGCCAACATTCTAAATATACTGCCAACATTCTAAAGACAATTCAAAAGACTGCCAACATTCTAAAGACAGTTTAAAAGACTGCCAACATTCTAAAGTCAGTTCAAAAGACTGCTAACATTCTAGACTGCCAACATTCTAAAGACAATTCAAAAGACTTCCAACATTCTAAAGACAATTCATAAGACTGCCAACATTCTAAAGACAATTCTAAAGACAGTTTAAAAGACTGCCAACATTCTAAAGATAGTTTAAAAGACTGCCAACATTCTAAATAGACTGCCAACATTCTAAAGACAATACAAAAGACTGCCAACATTCTAAAGACAATTTAAAAGACTGCCAACATTCTAAAGACAATTCAAAAGACTGCCAACATTCTAAAGACAGTTTAAAAGACTGCCAACATTCTAAAGTCAGTTCAAAAGACTGCTAACATTCTAAAGACAGTTTAAAAGACTGCCAACATTCTAAAGACTGCCAACATTCTATAGACAGTTCAAAAGACTGCCAACATTCTATAGACAGTTCAAAAGACTGCCAACATTCTAAAGACAATTCAAAAGACTTCCAACATTCTAAAGACAATTCATAAGACTGCCAACATTCTAAAGACAATTCTAAAGACAGTTTAAAAGACTGCCAACATTCTAAAGACAGTTCAAAAGACTGCCAACATTCTAAAGACAGTTTAAAAGACTGCCAACATTCTAAAGACATTTCAAAAGGCTGCCAACATTCTAAAGACAGTTTAAAAGTCTGCCAACATTCTAAAGACTGCCAACATTCTATAGACAGTTCAAAAGACTGCCAACATTCTATAGACAGTTTAAAAGACTGCCAATATTCTAAAGACTGCCAACATTCTATAGACAATTCAAAAGACTGCCAACATTCTAAAGACAGTTTAAAAGACTGCCAACATTCTAAAGACTGCCAACATTCTAAATACAGTTCAAAAGACTGCCAACATTCTAAAGACAATTCAAAAGACTGCCAACATTCTAAAGACAATTCAAAAGGCTGCCAACATTCTAAAGACAGTTCAAAAGACTGCCAACATTCTAAAGACTGCCAACATTCTAAAGACAGTTTAAAAGACTGCCAACATTCTAAAGACAATTCAAAAGACTGCCAACATTCTAAAGACAATTCAAAAGACTGCCAACATTCTATAGACAGTTCAAAAGTCTGCCAACATTCTATGGACAGTTCAAAAGACTGCCAACATTCTAAAGACAATTCAAAAGACTGCCAACATTCTAAAGACAATTCAAAAGACTGCCAACATTCTAAAGACAGTTTAAAAGACTGCCAACATTCTAAAGACAATTCAAAAGACTGCCAACATTCTAAAGACAATTCAAAAGACTGCCAACATTCTAAAGACAGTTTAAAAGACTGCCAACATTCTAAAGACTGCCAACATTCTAAAGACAGTTTAAAAGACTGCCAACATTCTAAAGACTGCCAACATTCTATAGACAGTTCAAAAGACTGCCAACATTCTAAAGACAATTCAAAAGACTGCCAACATTCTAAAGACAGTTTAAAAGACTGCCAACATTCTAAAGACAGTTCAAAAGACTGCCAACATTCTAAAGACAATTCAAAAGACTGCCAACATTCTAAAGACAACTCAAAAGGCTGCCAACATTCTAAAGACAATTCAAATGACTGCCAACATTCTAAAGACAATTCAAAAAACTGCCAACATTCTAAAGACAGTTTAAAAGACTGCCAACATTCTAAAGACAATTCAAAAGACTGCCAACATTCTAAAGACAATTCAAAAAACTGCCAACATTCTAAAGACAGTTTAAAAGACTGCCAACATTCTAAAGACAATTCAAAAGACTGCCAACATTCTAAAGACAATTCAAAAGACTGCCAACATTCTAAAGACAAATCAAAAGACTGCCAACATTCTAAAGACAATTCAAAAGACTGCCAACATTCTAAAGACAGTTTAAAAGACTGCCAACATTCTAAAGACTGCCAACATTCTATAGACAGTTCAAAAGACTGCCAACATTCTAAAGACAATTCAAAAGATTGCCAACATTCTAAAGACAATTCAAAAGACTGCCAACATTCTAAAGACAATTCAAAAGACTGCCAACATTCTAAAGACAACTCAAAAGGCTGCCAACATTCTGAAGACAATTCAAAAGGCTGCCAACATTCTAAAGACAGTTTAAAAGACAGCCAACATTCTAAAGACTGCCAACTTTCTAAAGACAGTTCAAAAGACTGCCAACATTCTAAAGACAATTCAAAAGACTGCCAACATTCTAAAGACAATTCAAAAGGCTGCCAACATTCTAAATACAGTTTAAAAGACTGCCAACATTCTAAAGACAGTTTAAAAGACTGCCAATATTCTAAAGACAATTCAAAAACTGCCAACATTCTAAAGACAATTCAAAAGACTGCCAACATTCTAAAGACAATTCAAAAGACTGCCAACATTCTAAAGACAATTCAAAAAGACTGCCAACATTCTAAAGACAGTTTAAAAGACTGCCAACATTCTAAAGACAATTCAAAAGACTGCCAACATTCTAAAGACAATTCAAAAGACTGCCAACATTCTAAAGACAGTTCAAAAGACTGCCAACATTCTATAGACAGTTCAAAAGACTGCCAACATTCTAAAGACAATTCAAAAGATTGCCAACATTCTAAAGACAATTCAAAAGACTGCCAACATTCTAAAGACAATTCAAAAGACTGCCAACATTCTAAAGACAACTCAAAAGGCTGCCAACATTCTGAAGACAATTCAAAAGGCTGCCAACATTCTAAAGACAGTTTAAAAGACAGCCAACATTCTAAAGACTGCCAACTTTCTAAAGACAGTTCAAAAGACTGCCAACATTCTAAAGACAATTCAAAAGACTGCCAACATTCTAAAGACAATTCAAAAGGCTGCCAACATTCTAAATACAGTTTAAAAGACTGCCAATATTCTAAAGACAATTCAAAAACTGCCAACATTCTAAAGACAATTCAAAAGACTGCCAACATTCTAAAGACAATTCAAAAGACTGCCAACATTCTAAAGACAATTCAAAAAGACTGCCAACATTCTAAAGACAGTTTAAAAGACTGCCAATATTCTAAAGACAATTCAAAAGACTGCCAACATTCTAAAGACAATTCAAAAGACTGCCAACATTCTAAAGACAGTTCAAAAGACTGCCAACATTCTAAAGACAGTTTAAAAAACTGCCAACATTCTAAAGACTGCCAACATTCTATAGACAGTTCAAAAGACTGCCAACATTCTAAAGACAATTCAAAAGACTGCCAACATTCTAAAGACAGTTTAAAAGACTGCCAACATTCTAAATAGACTGCCAACATTCTAAAGACAATTCAAAAGACTGCCAACATTCTAAAGACAGTTTAAAAGACTGCCAACATTCTAAAGTCAGTTCAAAAGACTGCTAACATTCTAGACTGCCAACATTCTAAAGACAATTCAAAAGACTTCCAACATTCTAAAGACAATTCATAAGACTGCCAACATTCTAAAGACAATTCTAAAGACAGTTTAAAAGACTGCCAACATTCTAAAGATAGTTTAAAAGACTGCCAACATTCTAAATAGACTGCCAACATTCTAAAGACAATACAAAAGACTGCCAACATTCTAAAGACAATTTAAAAGACTGCCAACATTCTAAAGACAATTCAAAAGACTGCCAACATTCTAAAGACAGTTTAAAAGACTGCCAACATTCTAAAGTCAGTTCAAAAGACTGCTAACATTCTAAAGACAGTTTAAAAGACTGCCAACATTCTAAAGACTGCCAACATTCTATAGACAGTTCAAAAGACTGCCAACATTCTATGGACAGTTCAAAAGACTGCCAACATTCTAAAGACAATTCAAAAGACTTCCAACATTCTAAAGACAATTCATAAGACTGCCAACATTCTAAAGACAATTCTAAAGACAGTTTAAAAGACTGCCAACATTCTAAAGACAGTTCAAAAGACTGCCAACATTCTAAAGACAGTTTAAAAGACTGCCAACATTCTAAAGACATTTCAAAAGGCTGCCAACATTCTAAAGACAGTTTAAAAGTCTGCCAACATTCTAAAGACTGCCAACATTCTATAGACAGTTCAAAAGACTGCCAACATTCTATAGACAGTTTAAAAGACTGCCAATATTCTAAAGACTGCCAACATTCTATAGACAATTCAAAAGACTGCCAACATTCTAAAGACAGTTTAAAAGACTGCCAACATTCTAAAGACTGCCAACATTCTAAATACAGTTCAAAAGACTGCCAACATTCTAAAGACAATTCAAAAGGCTGCCAACATTCTAAAGACAGTTCAAAAGACTGCCAACATTCTAAAGACAGTTTAAAAGACTGCCAACATTCTAAAGACAATTCAAAAGACTGCCAACATTCTAAAGACAATTCAAAAGACTGCCAACATTCTATAGACAGTTCAAAAGTCTGCCAACATTCTATGGACAGTTCAAAAGACTGCCAACATTCTAAAGACAATTCAAAAGACTGCCAACATTCTAAAGACAATTCAAAAGACTGCCAACATTCTAAAGACAGTTTAAAAGACTGCCAACATTCTAAAGACAATTCAAAAGACTGCCAACATTCTAAAGACAATTCAAAAGACTGCCAACATTCTAAAGACAATTCAAAAGACTGCCAACATTCTAAAGACAATTCAAAAGGCTGCCAACATTCTAAAGACAATTCAAATGACTGCCAACATTCTAAAGACAATTCAAAAAACTGCCAACATTCTAAAGACAGTTTAAAAGACTGCCAACATTCTAAAGACAATTCAAAAGACTGCCAACATTCTAAAGACAATTCAAAAGACAGCCAACATTCTAAAGACAATTCAAAAGATTGCCAACATTCTAAAGACAATTCAAAAGGCTGCCAACATTCTAAAGACAATTCAAATGACTGCCAACATTCTAAAGACAATTCAAAAAACTGCCAACATTCTAAAGACAGTTTAAAAGACTGCCAACATTCTAAAGACAATTCAAAAGACTGCCAACATTCTAAAGACAATTCAAATGACTGCCAACATTCTAAAGACAATTCAAAAAACTGCCAACATTCTAAAGACAGTTTAAAAGACTGCCAACATTCTAAAGACAGTTCAAAAGACTGCCAACATTCTAAAGACAGTTTAAAAGACTGCCAACATTCTAAAGACTGCCAACATTCTATAGACAGCTCAAAAGACTGCCAACATTCTATAGACAGTTCAAAAGACTGCCAACATTCTAAAGACAATTCAAAAGATTGCCAACATTCTAAAGACAATTCAAAAGACTGCCAACATTCTAAAGACAAATCAAAAGACTGCCAACATTCTAAAGACAATTCAAAAGACTGCCAACATTCTAAAGACAGTTTAAAAGACTGCCAACATTCTAAAGACTGCCAACATTCTATAGACAGTTCAAAAGACTGCCAACATTCTAAAGACAATTCAAAAGATTGCCAACATTCTAAAGACAATTCAAAAGACTGCCAACATTCTAAAGACAATTCAAAAGACTGCCAACATTCTAAAGACAGTTTAAAAGACTGCCAACATTCTAAATATACTGCCAACATTCTAAAGACAATTCAAAAGACTGCCAACATTCTAAAGACAGTTTAAAAGACTGCCAACATTCTAAAGTCAGTTCAAAAGACTGCTAACATTCTAGACTGCCAACATTCTAAAGACAATTCAAAAGACTTCCAACATTCTAAAGACAATTCATAAGACTGCCAACATTCTAAAGACAATTCTAAAGACAGTTTAAAAGACTGCCAACATTCTAAAGATAGTTTAAAAGACTGCCAACATTCTAAATAGACTGCCAACATTCTAAAGACAATACAAAAGACTGCCAACATTCTAAAGACAATTTAAAAGACTGCCAACATTCTAAAGACAATTCAAAAGACTGCCAACATTCTAAAGACAGTTTAAAAGACTGCCAACATTCTAAAGTCAGTTCAAAAGACTGCTAACATTCTAAAGACAGTTTAAAAGACTGCCAACATTCTAAAGACTGCCAACATTCTATAGACAGTTCAAAAGACTGCCAACATTCTATAGACAGTTCAAAAGACTGCCAACATTCTAAAGACAATTCAAAAGACTTCCAACATTCTAAAGACAATTCATAAGACTGCCAACATTCTAAAGACAATTCTAAAGACAGTTTAAAAGACTGCCAACATTCTAAAGACAGTTCAAAAGACTGCCAACATTCTAAAGACAGTTTAAAAGACTGCCAACATTCTAAAGACATTTCAAAAGGCTGCCAACATTCTAAAGACAGTTTAAAAGTCTGCCAACATTCTAAAGACTGCCAACATTCTATAGACAGTTCAAAAGACTGCCAACATTCTATAGACAGTTTAAAAGACTGCCAATATTCTAAAGACTGCCAACATTCTATAGACAATTCAAAAGACTGCCAACATTCTAAAGACAGTTTAAAAGACTGCCAACATTCTAAAGACTGCCAACATTCTAAATACAGTTCAAAAGACTGCCAACATTCTAAAGACAATTCAAAAGACTGCCAACATTCTAAAGACAATTCAAAAGGCTGCCAACATTCTAAAGACAGTTCAAAAGACTGCCAACATTCTAAAGACTGCCAACATTCTAAAGACAGTTTAAAAGACTGCCAACATTCTAAAGACAATTCAAAAGACTGCCAACATTCTAAAGACAATTCAAAAGACTGCCAACATTCTATAGACAGTTCAAAAGTCTGCCAACATTCTATGGACAGTTCAAAAGACTGCCAACATTCTAAAGACAATTCAAAAGACTGCCAACATTCTAAAGACAATTCAAAAGACTGCCAACATTCTAAAGACAGTTTAAAAGACTGCCAACATTCTAAAGACAATTCAAAAGACTGCCAACATTCTAAAGACAATTCAAAAGACTGCCAACATTCTAAAGACAATTCAAAAGACTGCCAACATTCTAAAGACAATTCAAAAGGCTGCCAACATTCTAAAGACAATTCAAATGACTGCCAACATTCTAAAGACAATTCAAAAAACTGCCAACATTCTAAAGACAGTTTAAAAGACTGCCAACATTCTAAAGACAATTCAAAAGACTGCCAACATTCTAAAGACAATTCAAAAGACAGCCAACATTCTAAAGACAATTCAAAAGATTGCCAACATTCTAAAGACAATTCAAAAGGCTGCCAACATTCTAAAGACAATTCAAATGACTGCCAACATTCTAAAGACAATTCAAAAAACTGCCAACATTCTAAAGACAGTTTAAAAGACTGCCAACATTCTAAAGACAATTCAAAAGACTGCCAACATTCTAAAGACAATTCAAATGACTGCCAACATTCTAAAGACAATTCAAAAAACTGCCAACATTCTAAAGACAGTTTAAAAGACTGCCAACATTCTAAAGACAGTTCAAAAGACTGCCAACATTCTAAAGACAGTTTAAAAGACTGCCAACATTCTAAAGACTGCCAACATTCTATAGACAGCTCAAAAGACTGCCAACATTCTATAGACAGTTCAAAAGACTGCCAACATTCTAAAGACAATTCAAAAGATTGCCAACATTCTAAAGACAATTCAAAAGACTGCCAACATTCTAAAGACAATTCAAAAGACTGCCAACATTCTAAAGACAGTTTAAAAGACTGCCAACATTCTAAATAGACTGCCAACATTCTAAAGACAATACAAAAGACTGCCAACATTCTAAAGACAATTTAAAAGACTGCCAACATTCTAAAGACAATTCAAAAGACTGCCAACATTCTAAAGACAGTTTAAAAGACTGCCAACATTCTAAAGTCAGTTCAAAAGACTGCTAACATTCTAAAGACAGTTTAAAAGACTGCCAACATTCTAAAGACTGCCAACATTCTATAGACAGTTCAAAAGACTGCCAACATTCTATAGACAGTTCAAAAGACTGCCAACATTCTAAAGACAATTCAAAAGACTTCCAACATTCTAAAGACAATTCATAAGACTGCCAACATTCTAAAGACAATTCTAAAGACAGTTTAAAAGACTGCCAACATTCTAAAGATAGTTTAAAAGACTGCCAACATTCTAAATAGACTGCAAACATTCTAAAGACAATACAAAAGACTGCCAACATTCTAAAGACAATTTAAAAGACTGCCGACATTCTAAAGACAATTCAAAAGACTGACAACATTCTAAAGACAGTTTAAAAGACTGCCAACATTCTAAAGTCAGTTCAAAAGACTGCTAACATTCTAAAGACAGTTTAAAAGACTGCCAACATTCTAAAGACTGCCAACATTCTATAGACAGTTCAAAAGACTGCCAACATTCTATAGACAGTTCAAAAGACTGCCAACATTCTAAAGACAATTCAAAAGACTTCCAACATTCTAAAGACAATTCATAAGACTGCCAACATTCTAAAGACAATTCTAAAGACAGTTTAAAAGACTGCCAACATTTTAAAGACAGTTCAAAAGACTGCCAACATTCTAAAGACAGTTTAAAAGACTGCCAACATTCTAAAGACATTTCAAAAGGCTGCCAACATTCTAAAGACAGTTTAAAAGTCTGCCAACATTCTAAAGACTGCCAACATTCTATAGACAGTTCAAAAGACTGCCAACATTCTAAAGACAATTCAAAAGACTTCCAACATTCTAAAGACAATTCATAAGACTGCCAACATTCTAAAGACAATTCTAAAGACAGTTTAAAAGACTGCCAACATTCTAAAGACAGTTCAAAAGACTGCCAACATTCTAAAGACAGTTTAAAAGACTGCCAACATTCTATAGACAGTTCAAAAGACTGCCAACATTCTATAGACAGTTTAAAAGACTGCCAACATTCTAAAGACTGCCAACATTCTATAGACAATTCAAAAGACTGCCAACATTCTAAAGACAGTTTAAAAGACTGCCAACATTCTAAAGACTGCCAACATTCTAAAGACAGTTCAAAAGACTGCCAACATTCTAAAGACAATTCAAAAGACTGCCAACATTCTAAAGACAATTCAAAAGGCTGCCAACATTCTAAAGACAGTTCAAAAGACTGCCAACATTCTAAAGACTGCCAACATTCTAAAGACAGTTTAAAAGACTGCCAACATTCTAAAGACAGTTTAAAAGACTGCCAACATTCTAAAGACTGCCAACATTCTAAAGACAGTTCATAAGACTGCCAACATTCTAAAGACAATTCAAAAGACTGCCAACATTCTAAAGACAGTTTAAAAGACTGCCAACATTCTAAAGACAATTCAAATGACTGCCAACATTCTAAAGACAATTCAAAAGGCTGCCAACATTCTAAAGACAATTCTAAAGACAGTTTAAAAGACTGCCAACATTCTAAAGACAGTTCAAAAGACTGCCAACATTCTAAAGACAGTTTAAAAGTCTGCCAACATTCTAAAGACTGCCAACATTCTATAGACAGTTCAAAAGACTGCCAACATTCTAAAGACAATTCAAAAGACTTCCAACATTCTAAAGACAATTCATAAGACTGCCAACATTCTAAAGACAATTCTAAAGACAGTTTAAAAGACTGCCAACATTCTAAAGACAGTTCAAAAGACTGCCAACATTCTAAAGACAGTTTAAAAGACTGCCAACATTCTAAAGACATTTCAAAAGGCTGCCAACATTCTAAAGACAGTTTAAAAGTCTGCCAACATTCTAAAGACTGCCAACATTCTATAGACAGTTCAAAAGACTGCCAACATTCTATAGACAGTTTAAAAGACTGCCAACATTCTAAAGACTGCCAACATTCTATAGACAATTCAAAAGACTGCCAACATTCTAAAGACAGTTTAAAAGACTGCCAACATTCTAAAGACTGCCAACATTCTAAAGACAGTTCAAAAGTCTGCCAACATTCTAAAGACAATTCAAAAGACTGCCAACATTCTAAAGACAATTCAAAAGGCTGCCAACATTCTAAAGACAGTTCAAAAGACTGCCAACATTCTAAAGACTGCCAACATTCTAAAGACAGTTTAAAAGACTGCCAACATTCTAAAGACAGTTTAAAAGACTGCCAACATTCTAAAGACTGCCAACATTCTAAAGACAGTTCATAAGACTGCCAACATTCTAAAGACAATTCAAAAGACTGCCAACATTCTAAAGACAGTTTAAAAGACTGCCAACATTATAAAGACAATTCAAATGACTGCCAACATTCTAAAGACAATTCAAAAGGCTGCCAACATTCTAAAGACAGTTTAAAAGACTGCCAACATTCTAAAGACTGCCAACATTCTTTAGACAGTTTAAAAGACTGCCAACATTCTATAGACAGTTCAAAAGACTGCCAACATTCTAAAGACAATTCAAAAGACTACCAACATTCTAAAGAGAATTCAAAAGACTGCCAACATTCTAAAGACAATTCAAAAGACTGCCAACATTCTAAAGACAGTTTAAAAGACTGCCAACATTCTAAAGACTGCCAACATTCTAAAGACAGTTAAAAAGACTGCCAACATTCTAAAGACAATTCAAAAGACTGCCAACATTCTAAAGACAATTCAAAAGGCTGCCAACATTCTAAAGACAATACAAATGACTGCCAACATTCTAAAGACAATTTAAAAGACTGCCAACATTCTAAAGACAGTTTAAGACTGCCAACTTTCTAAAGACTGCCAACATTCTAAAGACAGTTCAAAAGACTGCCAACATTCTATAGACAGTTCAAAAGACTGCCAACATTCTAAAGACAATTCGAAAAACTGCCAACATCCTAAAGATAATTCAAAAGACTGCCAACATTCTAAAGACAATTCAAAAGACTGCCAACATTCTAAAGACAGTTTAAAAGACTGCCAACATTCTAAAGACTGCCAACATTCTATAGACAGTTCAAAAGACTGCCAACATTCTAAAGACATTTCAAAAGACTGCCAACATTCAAAATTCAGTTTAAAAGACTGCCAACATTCTAAAGACTGCCAACATTCTAAGGACAGTTCAAAAGACTGCCAACATTCTAAAGACTGCCAACATTCTATAGACAGTTCAAAAGACTGCCAACATTCTATAGACAGTTTAAAAGACTGCCAATATTCTAAAGACTGCCAACATTCTATAGACAATTCAAAAGACTGCCAACATTCTAAAGACAGTTTAAAAGACTGCCAACATTCTAAAGACTGCCAACATTCTAAATACAGTTCAAAAGACTGCCAACATTCTAAAGACAATTCAAAAGACTGCCAACATTCTAAAGACAATTCAAAAGGCTGCCAACATTCTAAAGACAGTTCAAAAGACTGCCAACATTCTAAAGACTGCCAACATTCTAAAGACAGTTTAAAAGACTGCCAACATTCTAAAGACAATTCAAAAGACTGCCAACATTCTAAAGACAATTCAAAAGACTGCCAACATTCTATAGACAGTTCAAAAGTCTGCCAACATTCTATGGACAGTTCAAAAGACTGCCAACATTCTAAAGACAATTCAAAAGACTGCCAACATTCTAAAGACAATTCAAAAGACTGCCAACATTCTAAAGACAGTTTAAAAGACTGCCAACATTCTAAAGACAATTCAAAAGACTGCCAACATTCTAAAGACAATTCAAAAGACTGCCAACATTCTAAAGACAATTCAAAAGACTGCCAACATTCTAAAGACAATTCAAAAGGCTGCCAACATTCTAAAGACAATTCAAATGACTGCCAACATTCTAAAGACAATTCAAAAAACTGCCAACATTCTAAAGACAGTTTAAAAGACTGCCAACATTCTAAAGACAATTCAAAAGACTGCCAACATTCTAAAGACAATTCAAAAGACAGCCAACATTCTAAAGACAATTCAAAAGATTGCCAACATTCTAAAGACAATTCAAAAGGCTGCCAACATTCTAAAGACAATTCAAATGACTGCCAACATTCTAAAGACAATTCAAAAAACTGCCAACATTCTAAAGACAGTTTAAAAGACTGCCAACATTCTAAAGACAATTCAAAAGACTGCCAACATTCTAAAGACAATTCAAATGACTGCCAACATTCTAAAGACAATTCAAAAAACTGCCAACATTCTAAAGACAGTTTAAAAGACTGCCAACATTCTAAAGACAGTTCAAAAGACTGCCAACATTCTAAAGACAGTTTAAAAGACTGCCAACATTCTAAAGACTGCCAACATTCTATAGACAGCTCAAAAGACTGCCAACATTCTATAGACAGTTCAAAAGACTGCCAACATTCTAAAGACAATTCAAAAGATTGCCAACATTCTAAAGACAATTCAAAAGACTGCCAACATTCTAAAGACAATTCAAAAGACTGCCAACATTCTAAAGACAGTTTAAAAGACTGCCAACATTCTAAATAGACTGCCAACATTCTAAAGACAATACAAAAGACTGCCAACATTCTAAAGACAATTTAAAAGACTGCCAACATTCTAAAGACAATTCAAAAGACTGCCAACATTCTAAAGACAGTTTAAAAGACTGCCAACATTCTAAAGTCAGTTCAAAAGACTGCTAACATTCTAAAGACAGTTTAAAAGACTGCCAACATTCTAAAGACTGCCAACATTCTATAGACAGTTCAAAAGACTGCCAACATTCTATAGACAGTTCAAAAGACTGCCAACATTCTAAAGACAATTCAAAAGACTTCCAACATTCTAAAGACAATTCATAAGACTGCCAACATTCTAAAGACAATTCTAAAGACAGTTTAAAAGACTGCCAACATTCTAAAGATAGTTTAAAAGACTGCCAACATTCTAAATAGACTGCAAACATTCTAAAGACAATACAAAAGACTGCCAACATTCTAAAGACAATTTAAAAGACTGCCGACATTCTAAAGACAATTCAAAAGACTGACAACATTCTAAAGACAGTTTAAAAGACTGCCAACATTCTAAAGTCAGTTCAAAAGACTGCTAACATTCTAAAGACAGTTTAAAAGACTGCCAACATTCTAAAGACTGCCAACATTCTATAGACAGTTCAAAAGACTGCCAACATTCTATAGACAGTTCAAAAGACTGCCAACATTCTAAAGACAATTCAAAAGACTTCCAACATTCTAAAGACAATTCATAAGACTGCCAACATTCTAAAGACAATTCTAAAGACAGTTTAAAAGACTGCCAACATTTTAAAGACAGTTCAAAAGACTGCCAACATTCTAAAGACAGTTTAAAAGACTGCCAACATTCTAAAGACATTTCAAAAGGCTGCCAACATTCTAAAGACAGTTTAAAAGTCTGCCAACATTCTAAAGACTGCCAACATTCTATAGACAGTTCAAAAGACTGCCAACATTCTAAAGACAATTCAAAAGACTTCCAACATTCTAAAGACAATTCATAAGACTGCCAACATTCTAAAGACAATTCTAAAGACAGTTTAAAAGACTGCCAACATTCTAAAGACAGTTCAAAAGACTGCCAACATTCTAAAGACAGTTTAAAAGACTGCCAACATTCTATAGACAGTTCAAAAGACTGCCAACATTCTATAGACAGTTTAAAAGACTGCCAACATTCTAAAGACTGCCAACATTCTATAGACAATTCAAAAGACTGCCAACATTCTAAAGACAGTTTAAAAGACTGCCAACATTCTAAAGACTGCCAACATTCTAAAGACAGTTCAAAAGACTGCCAACATTCTAAAGACAATTCAAAAGACTGCCAACATTCTAAAGACAATTCAAAAGGCTGCCAACATTCTAAAGACAGTTCAAAAGACTGCCAACATTCTAAAGACTGCCAACATTCTAAAGACAGTTTAAAAGACTGCCAACATTCTAAAGACAGTTTAAAAGACTGCCAACATTCTAAAGACTGCCAACATTCTAAAGACAGTTCATAAGACTGCCAACATTCTAAAGACAATTCAAAAGACTGCCAACATTCTAAAGACAGTTTAAAAGACTGCCAACATTCTAAAGACAATTCAAATGACTGCCAACATTCTAAAGACAATTCAAAAGGCTGCCAACATTCTAAAGACAATTCTAAAGACAGTTTAAAAGACTGCCAACATTCTAAAGACAGTTCAAAAGACTGCCAACATTCTAAAGACAGTTTAAAAGTCTGCCAACATTCTAAAGACTGCCAACATTCTATAGACAGTTCAAAAGACTGCCAACATTCTAAAGACAATTCAAAAGACTTCCAACATTCTAAAGACAATTCATAAGACTGCCAACATTCTAAAGACAATTCTAAAGACAGTTTAAAAGACTGCCAACATTCTAAAGACAGTTCAAAAGACTGCCAACATTCTAAAGACAGTTTAAAAGACTGCCAACATTCTAAAGACATTTCAAAAGGCTGCCAACATTCTAAAGACAGTTTAAAAGTCTGCCAACATTCTAAAGACTGCCAACATTCTATAGACAGTTCAAAAGACTGCCAACATTCTATAGACAGTTTAAAAGACTGCCAACATTCTAAAGACTGCCAACATTCTATAGACAATTCAAAAGACTGCCAACATTCTAAAGACAGTTTAAAAGACTGCCAACATTCTAAAGACTGCCAACATTCTAAAGACAGTTCAAAAGTCTGCCAACATTCTAAAGACAATTCAAAAGACTGCCAACATTCTAAAGACAATTCAAAAGGCTGCCAACATTCTAAAGACAGTTCAAAAGACTGCCAACATTCTAAAGACTGCCAACATTCTAAAGACAGTTTAAAAGACTGCCAACATTCTAAAGACAGTTTAAAAGACTGCCAACATTCTAAAGACTGCCAACATTCTAAAGACAGTTCATAAGACTGCCAACATTCTAAAGACAATTCAAAAGACTGCCAACATTCTAAAGACAGTTTAAAAGACTGCCAACATTATAAAGACAATTCAAATGACTGCCAACATTCTAAAGACAATTCAAAAGGCTGCCAACATTCTAAAGACAGTTTAAAAGACTGCCAACATTCTAAAGACTGCCAACATTCTTTAGACAGTTTAAAAGACTGCCAACATTCTATAGACAGTTCAAAAGACTGCCAACATTCTAAAGACAATTCAAAAGACTACCAACATTCTAAAGAGAATTCAAAAGACTGCCAACATTCTAAAGACAATTCAAAAGACTGCCAACATTCTAAAGACAGTTTAAAAGACTGCCAACATTCTAAAGACTGCCAACATTCTAAAGACAGTTAAAAAGACTGCCAACATTCTAAAGACAATTCAAAAGACTGCCAACATTCTAAAGACAATTCAAAAGGCTGCCAACATTCTAAAGACAATACAAATGACTGCCAACATTCTAAAGACAATTTAAAAGACTGCCAACATTCTAAAGACAGTTTAAGACTGCCAACTTTCTAAAGACTGCCAACATTCTAAAGACAGTTCAAAAGACTGCCAACATTCTATAGACAGTTCAAAAGACTGCCAACATTCTAAAGACAATTCGAAAAACTGCCAACATCCTAAAGATAATTCAAAAGACTGCCAACATTCTAAAGACAATTCAAAAGACTGCCAACATTCTAAAGACAGTTTAAAAGACTGCCAACATTCTAAAGACTGCCAACATTCTATAGACAGTTCAAAAGACTGCCAACATTCTAAAGACATTTCAAAAGACTGCCAACATTCAAAATTCAGTTTAAAAGACTGCCAACATTCTAAAGACTGCCAACATTCTAAGGACAGTTCAAAAGACTGCCAACATTCTAAAGACTGCCAACATTCTATAGACAGTTCAAAAGACTGCCAACATTCTATAGACAGTTTAAAAGACTGCCAATATTCTAAAGACTGCCAACATTCTATAGACAATTCAAAAGACTGCCAACATTCTAAAGACAGTTTAAAAGACTGCCAACATTCTAAAGACTGCCAACATTCTAAATACAGTTCAAAAGACTGCCAACATTCTAAAGACAATTCAAAAGACTGCCAACATTCTAAAGACAATTCAAAAGGCTGCCAACATTCTAAAGACAGTTCAAAAGACTGCCAACATTCTAAAGACTGCCAACATTCTAAAGACAGTTTAAAAGACTGCCAACATTCTAAAGACAATTCAAAAGACTGCCAACATTCTAAAGACAATTCAAAAGACTGCCAACATTCTATAGACAGTTCAAAAGTCTGCCAACATTCTATGGACAGTTCAAAAGACTGCCAACATTCTAAAGACAATTCAAAAGACTGCCAACATTCTAAAGACAATTCAAAAGACTGCCAACATTCTAAAGACAGTTTAAAAGACTGCCAACATTCTAAAGACAATTCAAAAGACTGCCAACATTCTAAAGACAATTCAAAAGACTGCCAACATTCTAAAGACAATTCAAAAGACTGCCAACATTCTAAAGACAATTCAAAAGGCTGCCAACATTCTAAAGACAATTCAAATGACTGCCAACATTCTAAAGACAATTCAAAAAACTGCCAACATTCTAAAGACAGTTTAAAAGACTGCCAACATTCTAAAGACAATTCAAAAGACTGCCAACATTCTAAAGACAATTCAAAAGACAGCCAACATTCTAAAGACAATTCAAAAGATTGCCAACATTCTAAAGACAATTCAAAAGGCTGCCAACATTCTAAAGACAATTCAAATGACTGCCAACATTCTAAAGACAATTCCAAAAACTGCCAACATTCTAAAGACAGTTTAAAAGACTGCCAACATTCTAAAGACAATTCAAAAGACTGCCAACATTCTAAAGACAATTCAAATGACTGCCAACATTCTAAAGACAATTCAAAAAACTGCCAACATTCTAAAGACAGTTTAAAAGACTGCCAACATTCTAAAGACAGTTCAAAAGACTGCCAACATTCTAAAGACAGTTTAAAAGACTGCCAACATTCTAAAGACTGCCAACATTCTATAGACAGCTCAAAAGACTGCCAACATTCTATAGACAGTTCAAAAGACTGCCAACATTCTAAAGACAATTCAAAAGATTGCCAACATTCTAAAGACAATTCAAAAGACTGCCAACATTCTAAAGACAATTCAAAAGACTGCCAACATTCTAAAGACAGTTTAAAAGACTGCCAACATTCTAAATAGACTGCCAACATTCTAAAGACAATACAAAAGACTGCCAACATTCTAAAGACAATTTAAAAGACTGCCAACATTCTAAAGACAATTCAAAAGACTGCCAACATTCTAAAGACAGTTTAAAAGACTGCCAACATTCTAAAGTCAGTTCAAAAGACTGCTAACATTCTAAAGACAGTTTAAAAGACTGCCAACATTCTAAAGACTGCCAACATTCTATAGACAGTTCAAAAGACTGCCAACATTCTATAGACAGTTCAAAAGACTGCCAACATTCTAAAGACAATTCAAAAGACTTCCAACATTCTAAAGACAATTCATAAGACTGCCAACATTCTAAAGACAATTCTAAAGACAGTTTAAAAGACTGCCAACATTCTAAAGATAGTTTAAAAGACTGCCAACATTCTAAATAGACTGCAAACATTCTAAAGACAATACAAAAGACTGCCAACATTCTAAAGACAATTTAAAAGACTGCCAACATTCTAAAGACAATTCAAAAGACTGCCAACATTCTAAAGACAGTTTAAAAGACTGCCAACATTCTAAAGTCAGTTCAAAAGACTGCTAACATTCTAAAGACAGTTTAAAAGACTGCCAACATTCTAAAGACTGCCAACATTCTATAGACAGTTCAAAAGACTGCCAACATTCTATAGACAGTTCAAAAGACTGCCAACATTCTAAAGACAATTCAAAAGACTTCCAACATTCTAAAGACAATTCATAAGACTGCCAACATTCTAAAGACAATTCTAAAGACAGTTTAAAAGACTGCCAACATTTTAAAGACAGTTCAAAAGACTGCCAACATTCTAAAGACAGTTTAAAAGACTGCCAACATTCTAAAGACATTTCAAAAGGCTGCCAACATTCTAAAGACAGTTTAAAAGTCTGCCAACATTCTAAAGACTGCCAACATTCTATAGACAGTTCAAAAGACTGCCAACATTCTAAAGACAATTCAAAAGACTGCCAACATTCTAAAGACAATTCATAAGACTGCCAATATTCTAAAGACAATTCTAAAGACAGTTTAAAAGACTGCCAACATTCTAAAGACAGTTCAAAAGACTGCCAACATTCTAAAGACAGTTTAAAAGACTGCCAACATTCTAAAGACATTTCAAAAGGCTGCCAACATTCTAAAGACAGTTTAAAAGTCTGCCAACATTCTAAAGACTGCCAACATTCTATAGACAGTTCAAAAGACTGCCAACATTCTATAGACAGTTTAAAAGACTGCCAACATTCTAAAGACTGCCAACATTCTATAGACAATTCAAAAGACTGCCAACATTCTAAAGACAGTTTAAAAGACTGCCAACATTCTAAAGACTGCCAACATTCTAAAGACAGTTCAAAAGACTGCCAACATTCTAAAGACAATTCAAAAGACTGCCAACATTCTAAAGACAATTCAAAAGGCTGCCAACATTCTAAAGACAGTTCAAAAGACTGCCAACATTCTAAAGACTGCCAACATTCTAAAGACAGTTTAAAAGACTGCCAACATTCTAAAGACAGTTTAAAAGACTGCCAACATTCTAAAGACTGCCAACATTCTAAAGACAGTTCATAAGACTGCCAACATTCTAAAGACAATTCAAAAGACTGCCAACATTCTAAAGACAGTTTAAAAGACTGCCAACATTCTAAAGACAATTCAAATGACTGCCAACATTCTAAAGACAATTCAAAAGGCTGCCAACATTCTAAAGACAATTCTAAAGACAGTTTAAAAGACTGCCAACATTCTAAAGACAGTTCAAAAGACTGCCAACATTCTAAAGACAGTTTAAAAGTCTGCCAACATTCTAAAGACTGCCAACATTCTATAGACAGTTCAAAAGACTGCCAACATTCTAAAGACAATTCAAAAGACTACCAACATTCTAAAGACAATTCATAAGACTGCCAACATTCTAAAGACAATTCTAAAGACAGTTTAAAAGACTGCCAACATTCTAAAGACAGTTCAAAAGACTGCCAACATTCTAAAGACAGTTTAAAAGACTGCCAACATTCTAAAGACATTTCAAAAGGCTGCCAACATTCTAAAGACAGTTTAAAAGTCTGCCAACATTCTAAAGACTGCCAACATTCTATAGACAGTTTAAAAGACTGCCAACATTCTAAAGACTGCCAACATTCTATAGACAATTCAAAAGACTGCCAACATTCTAAAGACAGTTTAAAAGACTGCCAACATTCTAAAGACAGTTCAAAAGTCTGCCAACATTCTAAAGACAATTCAAAAGACTGCCAAAATTCTAAAGACAATTCAAAAGGCTGCCAACATTCTAAAGACAGTTCAAAAGACTGCCAACATTCTAAAGACTGCCAACATTCTAAAGACAGTTTAAAAGACTGCCAACATTCTAAAGACAGTTTAAAAGACTGCCAACATTCTAAAGACTGCCAACATTCTAAAGACAGTTCATAAGACTGCCAACATTCTAAAGACAATTCAAAAGACTGCCAACATTCTAAAGACAGTTTAAAAGACTGCCAACATTCTAAAGACAATTCAAATGACTGCCAACATTCTAAAGACAATTCAAAAGGCTGCCAACATTCTAAAGACAGTTTAAAAGACTGCCAACATTCTAAAGACTGCCAACATTCTTTAGACAGTTTAAAAGACTGCCAACATTCTATAGACAGTTCAAAAGACTGCCAACATTCTAAAGACAATTCAAAAGACTGCCAACATTCTAAAGACAATTCAAAAGACTGCCAACATTCTAAAGACAATTCAAAAGACTGCCAACATTCTAAAGACAGTTTAAAAGACTGCCAATATTCTAAAGACTGCCAACATTCTAAAGACAGTTAAAAAGACTGCCAACATTCTAAAGACAATTCAAAAGACTGCCAACATTCTAAAGACAATTCAAAAGGCTGCCAACATTCTAAAGACAATACAAATGACTGCCAACATTCTAAAGACAATTTAAAAGACTGCCAACATTCTAAAGACAGTTTAAGACTGCCAACTTTCTAAAGACTGCCAACATTCTAAAGACAGTTCAAAAGACTGCCAACATTCTATAGACAGTTCAAAAGACTGCCAACATTCTAAAGACAATTCAAAAAACTGCCAACATCCTAAAGATAATTCAAAAGACTGCCAACATTCTAAAGACAATTCAAAAGACTGCCAACATTCTAAAGACAGTTTAAAAGACTGCCAACATTCTAAAGACTGCCAACATTCTATAGACAGTTCAAAAGACTGCCAACATTCTAAAGACATTTCAAAAGACTGCCAACATTCAAAATTCAGTTTAAAAGACTGCCAACATTCTAAAGACTGCCAACATTCTAAGGACAGTTCAAAAGACTGCCCACATTCTAAAGACAATACAAAAGACTGCCAACATTCTAAAGACAATTCAAAAGGCTGCCAACATTCTAAAGACAATTCAAATGACTGCCAACATTCTAAAGACAATTCAAAAAACTGCCAACATTCTAAAGACAGTTTAAAAGACTTCCAACATTCTAAAGACAATTCAAAAGACTGCCAACATTCTAAAGACAATTCAAAAGACTGCCAACATTCTAAAGACAATTCAAAAGACTGCCAACATTCTAAAGACAATTCAAAAGACTGCCAACATTCTAAAGACAGTTTAAAAGACTGCCAACATTCTAAAGACAAATCAAAAGGCTGCCAACATTCTAAAGACAGTTTAAAAGACTGCCAACATTCTAAAGACTTCCAACAATCTAAAGACAATTCAAAAGACTGCCAACATTCTAAAGACAATTCAAAAGGCTGCCAACATTCTAGGGACAGTTTAAAAGACTGCCAACATTCTAAAGACTGCCAACATTCTATAGACAGTTCAAAAGACTGCCAACATTCTATAGACAGTTCAAAAGACAGCCAACATTCTAAAGACAATTCAAAAGACTGCCAACATTCTAAAGACAATTCAAAAGACTGCCAACATTCTAAAGACAATTTAAAAGACTGCCAACATTCTAAAGACAGTTTAAAAGACTGCCAACCTTCTAAAGACTGCGAACATTCTATAGACAGTTCAAAAGACTGCCCAGATTCTATAGACAGTTTAAAAGACTGCCAACATTCTAAAGACAATTCAAAAGACTGCCAACATTCTAAAGACAATTCAAAAGACTGCCAACATTCTAAAGACAATTCAAAAGACTGCCAACATTCTAAAGACAGTTTAAAAGACTGCCAACATTCTAAAGACTGCCAACATTCTATAGACAGTTCAAAAGACTGCCAACATTCTAAAGACAATTCAAAAGACTGCCAACATTCTAAAGACAGTTTAAAAGACTGCCAACATTCTAAAGACTGCCAACATTCTAAAGACAGTTCAAAAGACTGCCAACATTCTAAAGACAATTCAAAAGACTGCCAACATTCTAAAGACAACTCAAAAGGCTGCCAACATTCTAAAGACAATTCAAATGACTGCCAACATTCTAAAGACAATTCAAAAAACTGCCAACATTCTAAAGACAGTTTAAAAGACTGCCAACATTCTAAAGACAATTCAAAAGACTGCCAACATTCTAAAGACAATTCAAAAAACTGCCAACATTCTAAAGACAGTTTAAAAGACTGCCAACATTCTAAAGACAATTCAAAAGACTGCCAACATTCTAAAGACAATTCAAAAGACTGCCAACATTCTAAAGACAATTCAAAAGGCTGCCAACATTCTAAAGACAATTCAAATGACTGCCAACATTCTAAAGACAATTCAAAAAACTGCCAACATTCTAAAGACAGTTTAAAAGACTGCCAACATTCTAAAGACAATTCAAAAGACTGCCAACATTCTAAAGACAATTCAAAAGACTGCCAACATTCTAAAGACAATTCAAAAGACTGCCAACATTCTAAAGACAATTCAAAAGACTGCCAACATTCTAAAGACAGTTTAAAAGACTGCCAACATTCTAAAGACTGCCAACATTCTATAGACAGTTCAAAAGACTGTCAACATTCTAAAGACAATTTAAAAGACTGCCAACATTCTAAAGACAATTCAAAAGACTGCCAACATTCTAAAGACAATTCAAAAGACTGCCAACATTCTAAAGACAATTCAAAAGACTGCCAACATTCTAAAGACAGTTTAAAAGACTGCCAACATTCTTAATAGACTGCCAACATTCTAAAGACAATTCAAAAGACTGCCAACATTCTAAAGACAATTTAAAAGACTGCCAACATTCTAAAGACAGTTTAAAAGACTGCCAACCTTCTAAAGACTGCGAACATTCTATAGACAGTTCAAAAGACTGCCCAGATTCTATAGACAGTTTAAAAGACTGCCAACATTCTAAAGACAATTCAAAAGACTGCCAACATTCTAAAGACAATTCAAAAGACTGCCAACATTCTAAAGACAATTCAAAAGACTGCCAACATTCTAAAGACAGTTTAAAAGACTGCCAACATTCTAAAGACTGCCAACATTCTATAGACAGTTCAAAAGACTGCCAACATTCTAAAGACAATTCAAAAGACTGCCAACATTCTAAAGACAGTTTAAAAGACTGCCAACATTCTAAAGACTGCCAACATTCTAAAGACAGTTCAAAAGACTGCCAACATTCTAAAGACAATTCAAAAGACTGCCAACATTCTAAAGACAACTCAAAAGGCTGCCAACATTCTAAAGACAATTCAAATGACTGCCAACATTCTAAAGACAATTCAAAAAACTGCCAACATTCTAAAGACAGTTTAAAAGACTGCCAACATTCTAAAGACAATTCAAAAGACTGCCAACATTCTAAAGACAATTCAAAAGACTGCCAACATTCTAAAGACAATTCAAAAGGCTGCCAACATTCTAAAGACAATTCAAAAGACTGCCAACATTCTAAAGACAATTCAAAAGACTGCCAACATTCTAAAGACAATTCAAAAGACTGCCAACATTCTAAAGACAATTCAAAAGACTGCCAACATTCTAAAGACAGTTTAAAAGACTGCCAACATTCTAAAGACTGCCAACATTCTATAGACAGTTCAAAAGACTGCCAACATTCTATAGACAGTTCAAAAGACTGCCAACATTCTAAAGACAATTCAAAAGACTGCCAACATTCTAAAGACAATTCAAAAGACTGCCAACATTCTAAAGACAATTCAAAAGACTGCCAACATTCTAAAGACAGTTTAAAAGACTGCCAACATTCTTAATAGACTGCCAACATTCTAAAGACAATTCAAAAGACTGCCAACATTCTAAAGACAGTTTAAAAGACTGCCAACATTCTAAAGTCAGTTCAAAAGACTGCTAACTTTCTAAAGACAGTTTAAAAGACTGCCAACATTCTAAAGACTGCCAACATTCTATAGACAGTTCAAAAGACTGCCAACATTCTATAGACAGTTCAAAAGACTGCCAACATTCTAAAGACAATTCAAAAGACTTCCAACATTCTAAAGACAATTTATAAGACTGCCAACATTCTAAAGACAATTCTAAAGACAGTTTAAAAGACTGCCAACATTCTAAAGACTGCCAACATTCTAAAGACAGTTCAAAAGACTGCCAACATTCTAAAGACAGTTTAAAAGACTGCCAACATTCTAAAGACAGTTCAAAAGGCTGCCAACATTCTAAAGACAGTTTAAAAGTCTGCCAACATTCTATAGACAGTTCAAAAGACTGCCAACATTCTATAGGCAGTTCAAAAGACTGCCAACATTCTAAAGGCAATTCAAAAGACTTCCAACATTCTAAAGACAATTCATAAGACTGCCAACATTCTAAAGACAATTCAAAAGGCTGCCAACATTCTAAAGACAGTTCAAAAGACTGCCAACATTCTAAAGACAGTTTAAAAGACTGCCAACATTCTAAAGACTGCCAACATTCTATAGACAATTCAAAAGACTGCCAACATTCTAAAGACAGTTTAAAAGACTGCCAACATTCTAAAGACTGCCAACATTCTAAAGACAGTTCAAAAGACTGCCAACACTCTAAAGACAATTCAAAAGACTGCCAACATTCTAAAGACAATTCAAAAGGCTGCCAACATTCTAAAGACAGTTTAAAAGACTGCCAAAATTCTAAAGACTGCCAACACTCTAAAGACAATTCAAAAGACTGCCAACATTCTAAAGACAATTCAAAAGACTGCCAACATTCTAAAGACAATTCAAAAGACTGCCAACATTCTAAAGACAGTTTAAAAGACTGCCAACATTCTAAAGACTGCCAACATTCTATAGACAGTTCAAAAGACTGCCAACATTCTATAGACAGTTCAAAAGACTGCCAACATTCTAAAGACAATTCAAAAGACTGCCAACATTCTAAAGACAATTCAAAAGACTGCCAACATTCTAAAGACAGTTTAAAAGACTGCCAACATTCTAGACAGTTCAAAAGACTGCCAAGATTCTAAAGACAGTTTAAAAGACTGCCAACATTCTAAAGACTGCCAACATTCTATAGACAGTTCAAAAGACTGCCAACATTCTAAAGACAATTCAAAAGACTGCCAACATTCTAAAGACAGTTTAAAAGACTGCCAACATTCTAAAGACAATTCAAAAGACTGCCAACATTCTGAAGACAATTCAAAAGGCTGCCAACATTCTAAAGACAGTTTAAAAGACAGCCAACATTCTAAAGACTGCCAACTTTCTAAAGACAGTTCAAAAGACTGCCAACATTCTAAAGACAATTCAAAAGACTGCCAACATTCTAAAGACAATTCAAAAGGCTGCCAACATTCTAAAGACAGTTTAAAAGACTGCCAATATTCTAAAGACAATTCAAAACCTGCCAACATTCTAAAGACAATTCAAAAGACTGCCAACATTCTAAAGACAATTCAAAAGACTGCCAACATTCTATAGACAATTCAAAAGACTGGCAACATTCTAAAGACAGTTTAAAAGACTGCCAACATTCTAAAGACAATTCAAAAGACTGCCAACATTCTAAAGACAATTCAAAAGACTGCCAACATTCTAAAGACAGTTCAAAAGACTGCCAACATTCTAAAGACAGTTTAAAAGACTACCAACATTCTAAAGACTGCCAACATTCTATAGACAGTTCAAAAGACTGCCAACATTCTAAAGACAATTCAAAAGACTGCCAACATTCTAAAGACAGTTTAAAAGACTGCCAACATTCTAAATAGACTGCCAACATTCTAAAGACAATATAAAAGACTGCCAACATTCTAAAGACAGTTTAAAAGACTGCCAACATTCTAAAGACAGTTCAAAAGACTGCTAACATTCTAAAGACAGTTTAAAAGACTGCCAACATTCTAAAGACTGCCAACATTCTAAAGACAGTTCATAAGACTGTCAACATTCTAAAGACAATTTAAAAGACTGCCAACATTCTAAAGACTGCCAACATTCTAAAGACAGTTCATAAGACTGCCAACATTCTAAAGACAATTCAAAAGACTGCCAACATTCTAAAGACAGTTTAAAAGACTGCCAACATTCTAAAGACAATTCAAAAGACTGCCAACATTCTAAAGACAATTCAAAAGGCTGCCAACATTCTAAAGACAGTTTAAAAGACTGCCAACATTCTAAAGACTGCCAACATTCTTTAGACAGTTTAAAAGACTGCCAACATTCTATAGACAGTTCAAAAGACTGCCAACATTCTAAAGACAATTCAAAAGACTGCCAACATTCTAAAGACAATTCAAAAGACTGCCAACATTCTAAAGACAATTCAAAAGACTGCAAACATTCTAAAGACAGTTTAAAAGACTGCCAACATTCTAAAGACTGCCAACATTCTAAAGACAGTTCAAAAGACTGCCAACATTCTAAAGACAATTCAAAAGACTGCCAACATTCTAAAGACAATTCAAAAGACTGCCAACATTCTAAAGACAGTTCAAAAGACTGCCAACATTCTAAAGACAGTTTAAAAGACTACCAACATTCTAAAGACAATTCAATAGACTGCCAACATTCTAAAGACAGTTTAAAAGACTGCCAACATTCTAAAGACAGTTTAAAAGACTGCCAACATTCTAAAGACAATTCAAAAGACTGCCAACATTCTAAAGACAGTTTAAAAGACTGCCAACATTCTAAAGACTGCCAACATTCTGTAGACAGTTCAAAAGACTGCCAACATTCTATAGACAGTTCAAAAGACTGCCAACATTCTAAAGACAGTTCAAAAGACTGCCAACATTCTAAAGACTGCCAACATTCTATAGACAGTTCAAAAGACTGCCAACATTCTAAAGACAATTCAAAAGACTGCCAACATTCTAAAGACAGTTTAAAAGACTGCCAACATTCTAAAGACAATTCAAAAGACTGCCAACATTCTAAACACAATTTAAAGGACTGCCAACATTCTAAAGACCTTCAACATTCTAAAGACAGTTCAAAAGACTGCCAACATTCTAAAGACAATTCAAAAGACTGCCAACATTCTAAAGACTGCCAACATTCTAAAGACAGTTCAAAAGACTGCCAACATTCTAAAGACAGTTTAAAAGACTGCCAACATTCTAAAGACAATTCAAAAGACTGCCAACATTCTAAAGACAGTTTAAAAGACTGCCAACATTCTAAAGACAGTTCAAAAGACTGCCAACATTCTAAAGACAATTTAAAGGACTGCCAACATTCTATAGACCTTCAACATTCTATAGACAGTTCAAAAGACTGCCAACATTCTATAGACAATTCAAAAGACTGCCAACATTCTAAAGACAATTCAAAAGACTGCCAACATTCTAAAGACAGTTCAAAAGACTGCCAACATTCTAAAGACAGTTTAAAAGACTGCCAAAATTCTAAAGACAATTCAAAAGACTGCCGACATTCTAAAGACAGTTTAAAAGACTGCCAACATTCTAAAGACAGTTTAAAAGACTGCCAACATTCTAAAGACAATTCAAAAGACTGCCAACATTCTAAAGACAGTTTAAAAGACTGCCAACTTTCTAAAGACTGCCAACATTCTGTAGACAGTTCAAAAGACTGCCAACATTCTATAGACAGTTCAAAAGACTGCCAACATTCTAAAGACAATTCAAAAGACTGCCAACATTCTAAAGACAATTCAAAAGACTGCCAACATTCTAAAGACAATTCAAAAGACTGCCAACATTCTAAAGACAGTTCAAAAGACTGCCAACATTCTAAAGACTGCCAACATTCTATAGACAGTTCAAAAGACTGCCAACATTCTAAAGACAATTCAAAAGACTGCCAACATTCTAAAGACAGTTGAAAAGACTGCCAACATTCTAAAGACAATTCAAAAGACTGCCAACATTCTAAAGACAATTTAAAGGACTGCCAACATTCTAAAGACCTTCAACATTCTAAAGACAGTTCAAAAGACTGCCAACATTCTAAAGACAATTCAAAAGACTGCCAACATTCTAAAGACAATTCAAAAGGCTGCCAACATTCTAAAGACAATTCAAATGACTGCCAACATTCTAAAGACAATTCAAAAAACTGCCAACATTCTAAAGACAGTTTAAAAGACTGCCAACATTCTAAAGACAATTCAAAAGACTGCCAACATTCTAAAGACAGTTTAAAAGATTGCCAACATTCTAAAGACTGCCAACATTCTAAAGACAATTCAAAAGGCTGCCAACATTCTAAAGACAATTCAAATGACTGCCAACATTCTAAAGACAATTCAAAAGACTGCCAACATTCTAAAGACAATTCAAAAGGCTGCCAACATTCTAAAGACAGTTTAAAAGACTGCCAACATTCTAAAGACAGTTCAAAAGACTGCCAACATTCTAAAGACAGTTTAAAAGATTGCTAACATTCTAAACACTGCCAACATTCTATAGACAGTTCAAAAGACTGCCAACATTCTTAAGACAATTTAAAGGACTGCCAACATTCTAAAGACCTTCAACATTCTATAGACAGTTCAAAAGACTGCCAACATTCTATAGACAATTCAAAAGACTGCCAACATTCTAAAGACAATTCAAAAGACTGCCAACATTCTAAAGACAATTCAAAAGACTGCCCACATTCTAAAGACAGTTTAAAAGATTGCCAACATTCTAAAGACTGCCAACATTCTAAAGACAGTTCAAATGACTGCCAACATTCTATAGACAATTCAAAAGACTGCCAACATTCTAAAGACAATTCAAAAGACTGCCAACATTCTAAAGACAATTCAAAAGACTGCCAACATTCTAAAGACAATTCAAAAGACTGCCAACATTCTAAAGACAATTCAAAAGACTGCCAACATTCTAAAGACAGTTCAAAAGACTGCCAACATTCTAAAGACAGTTTAAAAGACTGCCAAAATTCTAAAGACAATTCAAAAGACTGCCGACATTCTAAAGACAGTTTAAAAGACTGCCAACATTCTAAAGACAGTTTAAAAGACTGCCAACATTCTAAAGACAATTCAAAAGACTGCCAACATTCTAAAGACAGTTTAAAAGACTGCCAACTTTCTAAAGACTGCCAACATTCTGTAGACAGTTCAAAAGACTGCCAACATTCTATAGACAGTTCAAAAGACTGCCAACATTCTAAAGACAATTCAAAAGACTGCCAACATTCTAAAGACAATTCAAAAGACTGCCAACATTCTAAAGACAATTCAAAAGACTGCCAACATTCTAAAGACAGTTCAAAAGACTGCCAACATTCTAAAGACTGCCAACATTCTATAGACAGTTCAAAAGACTGCCAACATTCTAAAGACAATTCAAAAGACTGCCAACATTCTAAAGACAGTTGAAAAGACTGCCAACATTCTAAAGACAATTCAAAAGACTGCCAACATTCTAAAGACAATTTAAAGGACTGCCAACATTCTAAAGACCTTCAACATTCTAAAGACAGTTCAAAAGACTGCCAACATTCTAAAGACAATTCAAAAGACTGCCAACATTCTAAAGACAATTCAAAAGGCTGCCAACATTCTAAAGACAATTCAAATGACTGCCAACATTCTAAAGACAATTCAAAAAACTGCCAACATTCTAAAGACAGTTTAAAAGACTGCCAACATTCTAAAGACAATTCAAAAGACTGCCAACATTCTAAAGACAGTTTAAAAGATTGCCAACATTCTAAAGACTGCCAACATTCTAAAGACAATTCAAAAGGCTGCCAACATTCTAAAGACAATTCAAATGACTGCCAACATTCTAAAGACAATTCAAAAGACTGCCAACATTCTAAAGACAATTCAAAAGGCTGCCAACATTCTAAAGACAGTTTAAAAGACTGCCAACATTCTAAAGACAGTTCAAAAGACTGCCAACATTCTAAAGACAGTTTAAAAGATTGCTAACATTCTAAACACTGCCAACATTCTATAGACAGTTCAAAAGACTGCCAACATTCTTAAGACAATTTAAAGGACTGCCAACATTCTAAAGACCTTCAACATTCTATAGACAGTTCAAAAGACTGCCAACATTCTATAGACAATTCAAAAGACTGCCAACATTCTAAAGACAATTCAAAAGACTGCCAACATTCTAAAGACAATTCAAAAGACTGCCCACATTCTAAAGACAGTTTAAAAGATTGCCAACATTCTAAAGACTGCCAACATTCTAAAGACAGTTCAAATGACTGCCAACATTCTATAGACAATTCAAAAGACTGCCAACATTCTAAAGACAATTCAAAAGACTGCCAACATTCTAAAGACAATTCAAAAGACTGTCAACTTTCTAAAGACAATTTAAAAGACTGCCAACATTCTAAAGACAATTTGAAAAGACTGCCAACATTCTAAAGACAATTCAAAAGACTGCCAACATTCTAAAGACAGTTTAAAAGACTGCCAACATTCTAAAGACAGTTCAAAAGACTGCCAACATTCTAAAGACAGTTTAAAAGACTGCCAACATTCTAAAGACTGCCAACATTCTATAGACAGTTCAAAAGACTGCCAACATTCTAAAGACAATTTAAAGGACTGCCAACATTCTAAAGACCTTCAACATTCTATAGACAGTTCAAAAGACTGCCAACATTCTGTAGACAATTCAAAAGACTGCCAACATTCTAAAGACAATTCAAAAGACTGCCAACATTCTAAAGACAGTTCAAAAGACTGCCAACATTCTAAAGACAGTTTGAAAGACTGCCAACATTCTAAAGACAATTCAATAGACTGCCAACATTCTAAAGACAGTTTAAAAGACTGCCAACATTCTAAAGACAGTTTAAAAGACTGCCAACATTCTAAAGACAGTTTAAAAGACTGCCAACATTCTAAAGACAGTTCAAAAGACTGCCAACATTCTAAAGACAGTTCAAAAGACTGCCAACATTCTAAAGACTGCCAACATTCTATAGACAGTTCAAAAGACTGCCAACATTCTAAAGACAATTTAAAGGACTGCCAACATTCTAAAGACCTTCAACATTCTATAGACAGTTCAAAAGACTGCCAACATTCTATAGACAATTCAAAAGACTGCCAACATTCTAAAGACAATTCAAAAGACTGCCAACATTCTAAAGACAGTTCAAAAGACTGCCAACATTCTAAAGACAGTTTAAAAGACTGCCAACATTCTAAAGACAATTCAATATACTGCCAACATTCTAAAGACAGTTTAAAAGACTGCCAACATTCTAAAGACAGTTTAAAAGACTGCCAACATTCTAAAGACAATTCAAAAGACTGCCAACATTCTAAAGACAGTTTAAAAGACTGCCAACATTCTAAAGACTGCCAACATTCTGTAGACAGTTCAAAAGACTGCCAACATTCTATAGACAGTTCAAAAGACTGCCAACATTCTAAAGACAATTCAAAAGACTGCCAACATTCTAAAGACAATTCAAAAGACTGCCAACATTCTAAAGACAATTCAAAAGACTGCCAACATTCTAAAGACAGTTCAAAAGACTGCCAACATTCTATAGACAGTTCAAAAGACTGCCAACATTCTAAAGACAGTTCAAAAGACTGCCAACATTCTAAAGACTGCCAACATTCTATAGACAGTTCAAAAGACTGCCAACATTCTAAAGACAATTCAAAAGACTGCCAACATTCTAAAGACAGTTTAAAAGACTGCCAACATTCTAAAGACAATTCAAAAGACTGCCAACATTCTAAAGACAATTTAAAGGACTGCCAACATTCTAAAGACCTTCAACATTCTAAAGACAGTTCAAAAGACTGCCAACATTCTAAAGACAATTCAAAAGACTGCCAACATTCTAAAGACTGCCAACATTCTAAAGACAGTTCATAAGACTGCCAACATTCTAAAGACAATTCAAAAGACTGCCAACATTCTAAAGACAGTTTAAAAGACTGCCAACATTCTAAAGACAATTCAAATGACTGCCAACATTCTAAAGACAATTCAAAAGGCTGCCAACATTCTAAAGACAGTTTAAAAGACTGCCAACATTCTAAGGACTGCCAACATTCTTTAGACAGTTTAAAAGACTGCCAACATTCTATAGACAGTTCAAAAGACTGCCAACATTCTGAAGACAATTCAAAAGACTGCCAACATTCTAAAGACAATTCAAAAGACTGCCAACATTCTAAAGACAGTTTAAAAGACTGCCAACATACTAAAGACTGCCAACATTCTAAAGACAGTTAAAAAGACTGCCAACATTCTATTGACAATTCAAAAGACTGCCAACATTCTAAAGACAATTCAAAAGGCTGCCAACATTCTAAAGACAATACAAATGACTGCCAACATTCTAAAGACAATTCAAAAGACTGCCAACATTCTAAAGACAGTTTAAGACTGCCAACTTTCTAAAGACTGCCAACATTCTAAAGACAGTTCAAAAGACTGCCAACATTCTAAAGACAGTTCAAAAGACTGCCAACATTCTAAAGACAATTCAAAAAACTGCCAACATCCTAAAGATAATTCAAAAGACTGCCAACATTCTAAAGACAATTCAAAAGACTGCCAACATTCTAAAGACAGTTTAAAAAACTGCCAACATTCTAAAGACTGCCAACATTCTATAGACAGTTCAAAAGACTGCCAACATTCTAAAGACATTTCAAAAGACTGCCAACATTCAAAATTCAGTTTAAAAGACTGCCAACATTCTAAAAGACTGCCAACATTCTAAGGACAGTTCAAAAGACTGCCAACATTCTAAAGACATTTCAAAAGACTGCCAACATTCAAAATTCAGTTTAAAAGACTGCCAACATTCTAAAGACTGCCAACATTCTAAGGACAATTCAAAAGACTGCCAACATTCTTAAGACAGTTTAAAAGACTGCCAACATTCTAAAGACTGCCAACATTCTAAAGACAGTTCAAATGACTGCCAACATTCTATAGACAATTCAAAAGACTGCCAACATTCTAAAGACAATTCAAAAGACTGCCAACATTCTAAAGACAATTCAAAAGACTGTCAACATTCTAAAGACAATTTAAAAGACTGCCAACATTCTAAAGACAATTTGAAAAGACTGCCAACATTCTAAAGACAATTCAAAAGACTGCCAACATTCTAAAGACAGTTTAAAAGACTGCCAACATTCTAAAGACAGTTCAAAAGACTGCCAACATTCTAAAGACAGTTTAAAAGACTGCCAACATTCTAAAGACTGCCAACATTCTATAGACAGTTCAAAAGACTGCCAACATTCTAAAGACAATTTAAAGGACTGCCAACATTCTAAAGACCTTCAACATTCTATAGACAGTTCAAAAGACTGCCAACATTCTATAGACAATTCAAAAGACTGCCAACATTCTAAAGACAATTCAAAAGACTGCCAACATTCTAAAGACAGTTTAAAAGACTGCCAACATTCTAAAGACAGTTTAAAAGACTGCCAACATTCTAAAGACAATTCAATAGACTGCCAACATTCTAAAGACAGTTTAAAAGACTGCCAACATTCTAAAGACAGTTTAAAAGACTGCCAACATTCTAAAGACAGTTTAAAAGACTGCCAACATTCTAAAGACAGTTCAAAAGACTGCCAACATTCTAAAGACAGTTTAAAAGACTGCCAACATTCTAAAGACTGCCAACATTCTATAGACAGTTCAAAAGACTGCCAACATTCTAAAGACAATTTAAAGGACTGCCAACATTCTAAAGACCTTCAACATTCTATAGACAGTTCAAAAGACTGCCGACATTCTATAGACAATTCAAAAGACTGCCAACATTCTAAAGACAATTCAAAAGACTGCCAACATTCTAAAGACAGTTCAAAAGACTGCCAACATTCTAAAGACAGTTAAAAAGACTGCCAACATTCTAAAGACAATTCAATAGACTGCCAACATTCTAAAGACAGTTTAAAAGACTGCCAACATTCTAAAGACAGTTTAAAAGACTGCCAACATTCTAAAGACAATTCAAAAGACTGCCAACATTCTAAAGACAGTTTAAAAGACTGCCAACATTCTAAAGACTGCCAACATTCTGTAGACAGTTCAAAAGACTGCCAACATTCTATAGACAGTTCAAAAGACTGCCAACATTCTAAAGACAATTCAAAAGACTGCCAACATTCTAAAGACAATTCAAAAGACTGCCAACATTCTAAAGACAATTCAAAAGACTGCCAACATTCTATAGACAGTTCAAAAGACTGCCAACATTCTATAGACAGTTCAAAAGACTGCCAACATTCTAAAGACAGTTCAAAAGACTGCCAACATTCTAAAGACTGCCAACATTCTATAGACAGTTCAAAAGACTGCCAACATTCTAAAGACAATTCAAAAGACTGCCAACATTCTAAAGACAGTTTAAAAGACTGCCAACATTCTAAAGACAATTCAAAAGACTGCCAACATTCTAAAGACAATTTAAAGGACTGCCAACATTCTAAAGACCTTCAACATTCTAAAGACAGTTCAAAAGACTGCCAACATTCTAAAGACAATTCAAAAGACTGCCAACATTCTAAAGACTGCCAACATTCTAAAGACAGTTCATAAGACTGCCAACATTCTAAAGACAATTCAAAAGACTGCCAACATTCTAAAGACAGTTTAAAAGACTGCCAACATTCTAAAGACAATTCAAATGACTGCCAACATTCTAAAGACAATTCAAAAGGCTGCCAACATTCTAAAGACAGTTTAAAAGACTGCCAACATTCTAAAGACTGCCAACATTCTTTAGACAGTTTAAAAGACTGCCAACATTCTATAGACAGTTCAAAAGACTGCCAACATTCTGAAGACAATTCAAAAGACTGCCAACATTCTAAAGACAATTCAAAAGACTGCCAACATTCTAAAGACAATTCAAAAGACTGCCAACATTCTAAAGACAGTTTAAAAGACTGCCAACATTCTAAAGACTGCCAACATTCTAAAGACAGTTAAAAAGACTGCCAACATTCTAAAGACAATTCAAAAGACTGCCAACATTCTAAAGACAATTCAAAAGGCTGCCAACATTCTAAAGACAATACAAATGACTGCCAACATTCTAAAGACAATTCAAAAGACTGCCAACATTCTAAAGACAGTTTAAGACTGCCAACTTTCTAAAGACTGCCAACATTCTAAAGACAGTTCAAAAGACTGCCAACATTCTATAGACAGTTCAAAAGACTGCCAACATTCTAAAGACAATTCAAAAAACTGCCAACATCCTAAAGATAACTCAAAAGACTGCCAACATTCTAAAGACAATTCAAAAGACTGCCAACATTCTAAAGACAGTTTAAAAGACTGCCAACATTCTAAAGACTGCCAACATTCTATAGACAGTTCAAAAGACTGCCAACATTCTAAAGACATTTCAAAAGACTGCCAACATTCAAAATTCAGTTTAAAAGACTGCCAACATTCTAAAGACTGCCAACATTCTAAGGACAGTTCAAAAGACTGCCAACATTCTAAGGACAATACAAAAGACTGCCAACATTCTAAGGACAGTTCAAAAGACTGCCAACATTCTAAAGACAATTCAAAAGACTGCCAACATTCTAAAGACAATTCAAAAGACTGCCAACATTCTAAAGACAATTCAAAAGACTGCCAACATTCTAAAGACAGTTTAAAAGACTGCCAACATTCTAAAGACAAATCAGAAGGCTGCCAACATTCTAAAGACAGTTTAAAAGACTGCCAACATTCTAAAGACTTCCAACATTCTAAAGACAATTCAAAAGACTGCCAACATTCTAAAGACAATTCAAAAGGCTGCCAACATTCTAGGGACAGTTTAAAAGACTGCCAACATTCTAAAGACTGCCAACATTCTATAGACAGTTCAAAAGACTGCCAACATTCTAAAGACATTTCAAAAGACTGCCAACATTCAAAATTCAGTTTAAAAGACTGCCAACATTCTAAAGACTGCCAACATTCTAAGGACAGTTCAAAAGACTGCCAACATTCTAAGGACAATACAAAAGACTGCCAACATTCTAAGGACAGTTCAAAAGACTGCCAACATTCTAAAGACAATTCAAAAGACTGCCAACATTCTAAAGACAATTCAAAAGACTGCCAACATTCTAAAGACAATTCAAAAGACTGCCAACATTCTAAAGACAGTTTAAAAGACTGCCAACATTCTAAAGACAAATCAAAAGGCTGCCAACATTCTAAAGACAGTTTAAAAGACTGCCAACATTCTAAAGACTTCCAACATTCTAAAGACAATTCAAAAGACTGCCAACATTCTAAAGACAATTCAAAAGGCTGCCAACATTCTAGGGACAGTTTAAAAGACTGCCAACATTCTAAAGACTGCCAACATTCTATAGACAGTTCAAAAGACTGCCAACATTCTATAGACAGTTCAAAAGACTGCCAACATTCTAAAGACAATTCAAAAGACTGCCAACATTCTAAAGACAATTCAAAAGACTGCCAACATTCTAAAGACAATTTAAAAGACTGCCAACATTCTAAAGACAGTTTAAAAGACTGCCAACCTTCTAAAGACTGCCAACATTCTATAGACAGTTCAAAAGACTGCCCAGATTCTATAGACAGTTTAAAAGACTGCCAACATTCTAAAGACAATTCAAAAGACTGCCAACATTCTAAAGACAATTCAAAAGACTGCCAACATTCTAAAGACAGTTTAAAAGACTGCCAACATTCTAAAGACTGCCAACATTCTATAGACAGTTCAAAAGACTGCCAACATTCTAAAGACAATTCAAAAGACTGCCAACATTCTAAAGACAGTTTAAAAGACTGCCAACATTCTAAAGACTGCCAACATTCTAAAGACAGTTCAAAAGACTGCCAACATTCTAAAGACAATTCAAAAGACTGCCAACATTCTAAAGACAACTCAAAAGGCTGCCAACATTCTAAAGACAATTCAAATGACTGCCAACATTCTAAAGACAATTCAAAAAACTGCCAACATTCTAAAGACAGTTTAAAAGACTGCCAACATTCTAAAGACAATTCAAAAGACTGCCAACATTCTAAAGACAATTCAAAAAACTGCCAACATTCTAAAGACAGTTTAAAAGACTGCCAACATTCTAAAGACAATTCAAAAGACTGCCAACATTCTAAAGACAATTCAAAAGACTGCCAACATTCTAAAGACAATTCAAAAGACTGCCAACATTCTAAAGACAATTCAAAAGGCTGCCAACATTCTAAAGACAATTCAAATGACTGCCAACATTCTAAAGACAATTCAAAAAACTGCCAACATTCTAAAGACAGTTTAAAAGACTGCCAACATTCTAAAGACAATTCAAAAGACTGCCAACCTTCTAAAGACTGCCAACATTCTATAGACAGTTCAAAAGACTGCCCAGATTCTATAGACAGTTTAAAAGACTGCCAACATTCTAAAGACAATTCAAAAGACTGCCAACATTCTAAAGACAATTCAAAAGACTGCCAACATTCTAAAGACAATTCAAAAGACTGCCAACATTCTAAAGACAGTTTAAAAGACTGCCAACATTCTAAAGACTGCCAACATTCTATAGACAGTTCAAAAGACTGCCAACATTCTAAAGACAATTTAAAAGACTGCCAACATTCTAAAGACAGTTTAAAAGACTGCCAACATTCTAAAGACTGCCAACATTCTAAAGACAGTTCAAAAGACTGCCAACATTCTAAAGACAATTCAAAAGACTGCCAACATTCTAAAGACAACTCAAAAGGCTGCCAACATTCTAAAGACAATTCAAATGACTGCCAACATTCTAAAGACAATTCAAAAAACTGCCAACATTCTAAAGACAGTTTAAAAGACTGCCAACATTCTAAAGACAATTCAAAAAACTGCCAACATCCTAAAGATAATTCAAAAGACTGCCAACATTCTAAAGACAATTCAAAAGACTGCCAACATTCTAAAGACAGTTTAAAAGACTGCCAACATTCTAAAGACTGCCAACATTCTATAGACAGTTCAAAAGACTGCCAACATTCTAAAGACATTTCAAAAGACTGCCAACATTCAAAATTCAGTTTAAAAGACTGCCAACATTCTAAAGACTGCCAACATTCTAAGGACAGTTCAAAAGACTGCCAACATTCTAAGGACAATACAAAAGACTGCCAACATTCTAAAGACAATTCAAAAGGCTGCCAACATTCTAAAGACAATTCAAATGACTGCCAACATTCTAAAGACAATTCAAAAAACTGCCAACATTCTAAAGACAGTTTAAAAGACTGCCAACATTCTAAAGACAATTCAAAAGACTGCCAACATTCTAAAGACAATTCAAAAGACTGCCAACATTCTAAAGACAATTCAAAAGACTGCCAACATTCTAAAGACAGTTTAAAAGACTGCCAACATTCTAAAGACAAATCAAAAGGCTGCCAACATTCTAAAGACAGTTTAAAAGACTGCCAACATTCTAAAGACAATTCAAAAGACTGCCAACATTCTAAAGACAATTCAAAAGGCTGCCAACATTCTAGGGACAGTTTAAAAGACTGCCAACATTCTAAAGACTGCCAACATTCTATAGACAGTTCAAAAGACTGCCAACATTCTATAGACAGTTCAAAAGACTGCCAACATTCTAAAGACAATTCAAAAGACTGCCAACATTCTAAAGACAATTCAAAAGACTGCCAACATTCTAAAGACAATTTAAAAGACTGCCAACATTCTAAAGATAGTTTAAAAGACTGCCAACCTTCTAGACTGCCAACATTCTATAGACAGTTCAAAAGACTGCCCAGATTCTATAGACAGTTTAAAAGACTGCCAACATTCTAAAGACAATTCAAAAGACTGCCAACATTCTAAAGACAATTCAAAAGACTGCCAACATTCTAAAGACAATTCAAAAGACTGCCAACATTCTAAAGACAGTTTAAAAGACTGCCAACATTCTAAAGACTGCCAACATTCTATAGACAGTTCAAAAGACTGCCAACATTCTATAGACAATTCAAAAGACTGCCAACATTCTAAAGACAGTTTAAAAGACTGCCAACATTCTAAAGACTGCCAACATTCTAAAGACAGTTCAAAAGACTGCCAACATTCTAAAGACAATTCAAAAGACTGCCAACATTCTAAAGACAACTCAAAAGGCTGCCAACATTCTAAAGACAATTCAAATGACTGCCAACATTCTAAAGACAATTCAAAAAACTGCCAACATTCTAAAGACAGTTTAAAAGACTGCCAACATTCTAAAGACAATTCAAAAGACTGCCAACATTCTAAAGACAATTCAAAAAACTGCCAACATTCTAAAGACAGTTTAAAAGACTGCCAACATTCTAAAGACAATTCAAAAGACTGCCAACATTCTAAAGACAATTCAAAAGACTGCCAACATTCTAAAGACAATTCAAAAGACTGCCAACATTCTAAAGACAATTCAAAAGGCTGCCAACATTCTAAAGACAATTCAAATGACTGCCAACATTCTAAAGACAATTCAAAAAACTGCCAACATTCTAAAGACAGTTTAAAAGACTGCCAACATTCTAAAGACAATTCAAAAGACTGCCAACATTCTAAAGACAATTCAAAAGACTGCCAACATTCTAAAGACAATTCAAAAGACTGCCAACATTCTAAAGACAATTCAAAAGGCTGCCAACATTCTAAAGACAATTCAAATGACTGCCAACATTCTAAAGACAATTCAAAAAACTGCCAACATTCTAAAGACAGTTTAAAAGACTGCCAACATTCTAAAGACAATTCAAAAGACTGCCAACATTCTAAAGACAATTCAAATGACTGCCAACATTCTAAAGACAATTCAAAAAACTGCCAACATTCTAAAGACAGTTTAAAAGACTGCCAACATTCTAAAGACAGTTCAAAAGACTGCCAACATTCTAAAGACAGTTTAAAAGACTGCCAACATTCTAAAGACTGCCAACATTCTATAGACAGTTCAAAAGACTGCCAACATTCTATAGACAGTTCAAAAGACTGCCAACATTCTAAAGACAATTCAAAAGACTGCCAACATTCTAAAGACAATTCAAAAGACTGCCAACATTCTAAAGACAATTCAAAAGACTGCCAACATTCTAAAGACAGTTTAAAAGACTGCCAACATTCTTAATAGACTGCCAACATTCTAAAGACAATTCAAAAGACTGCCAACATTCTAAAGACAGTTTAAAAGACTGCCAACATTCTAAAGTCAGTTCAAAAGACTGCTAACATTCTAAAGACAGTTTAAAAGACTGCCAACATTCTAAAGACTGCCAACATTCTATAGACAGTTCAAAAGACTGCCAACATTCTATAGACAGTTCAAAAGACTGCCAACATTCTAAAGACAATTCAAAAGACTTCCAACATTCTAAAGACAATTTATAAGACTGCCAACATTCTAAAGACAATTCTAAAGACAGTTTAAAAGACTGCCAACATTCTAAAGACTGCCAACATTCTAAAGACAGTTCAAAAGACTGCCAACATTCTAAAGACAGTTTAAAAGACTGCCAACATTCTAAAGACTGCCAACATTCTAAAGACAGTTCAAAAGACTGCCAACATTCTAAAGACAGTTTAAAAGACTGCCAACATTCTAAAGACAGTTCAAAAGGCTGCCAACATTCTAAAGACAGTTTAAAAGTCTGCCAACATTCTAAAGACAATTCAAAAGACTGCCGACATTCTAAAGACAGTTTAAAAGACTGCCAACATTCTGTAGACAGTTCAAAAGACTGCCAACATTCTATAGACAGTTCAAAAGACTGCCAACATTCTAAAGACAATTCAAAAGACTGCCAACATTCTAAAGACAATTCAAAAGACTGCCAACATTCTAAAGACAATTCAAAAGACTGCCAACATTCTAAAGACAGTTCAAAAGACTGCCAACATTCTAAAGACTGCCAACATTCTATAGACAGTTCAAAAGACTGCCAACATTCTAAAGACAATTCAAAAGACTGCCAACATTCTAAAGACAGTTTAAAAGACTGCCAACATTCTAAAGACAATTCAAAAGACTGCCAACATTCTAAAGACAATTTAAAGGACTGCCAACATTCTAAAGACCTTCAACATTCTAAAGACAGTTCAAAAGACTGCCAACATTCTAAAGACAATTCAAAAGACTGCCAACATTCTAAAGACAATTCAAAAGGCTGCCAACATTCTAAAGACAATTCAAATAACTGCCAACATTCTAAAGACAATTCAAAAAACTGCCAACATTCTAAAGACAGTTTAAAAGACTGCCAACATTCTAAAGACAATTCAAAAGACTGCCAACATTCTAAAGACAGTTTAAAAGATTGCCAACATTCTAAAGACTGCCAACATTCTAAAGACAATTCAAAAGGCTGCCAACATTTTAAAGACAATTTAAATGACTGCCAACATTCTAAAGACAATTCAAAAGACTGCCAACATTCTAAAGACAATTCAAAAGGCTGCCAACATTCTAAAGACAGTTTAAAAGACTGCCAACATTCTAAAGACAGTTCAAAAGACTGCCAACATTCTAAAGACAGTTTAAAAGATTGCTAACATTCTAAAGACTGCCAACATTCTATAGACAGTTCAAAAGACTGCCAACATTCTAAAGACAATTTAAAGGACTGCCAACATTCTAAAGACCTTCAACATTCTATAGACAGTTCAAAAGACTGCCAACATTCTATAGACAATTCAAAAGACTGCCAACATTCTAAAGACAATTCAAAAGACTGCCAACATTCTAAAGACAATTCAAAAGACTGCCAACATTCTAAAGACAGTTTAAAAGACTGCCAACATTCTAAAGACTGCCAACATTCTAAAGACAGTTCAAATGACTGCCAACATTCTATAGACAATTCAAAAGACTGCCAACATTCTAAAGACAATTCAAAAGACTGCCAACATTCTAAAGACAATTCAAAAGACTGTCAACATTCTAAAGACAATTTAAAAGACTGCCAACATTCTAAAGACAATTTGAAAAGACTGCCAACATTCTAAAGACAATTCAAAAGACTGCCAACATTCTAAAGACAGTTTAAAAGACTGCCAACATTCTAAAGACAGTTCAAAAGACTGCCAACATTCTAAAGACAGTTTAAAAGACTGCCAACATTCTAAAGACTGCCAACATTCTATAGACAGTTCAAAAGACTGCCAACATTCTAAAGACAATTTAAAGGACTGCCAACATTCTAAAGACCTTCAACATTCTATAGACAGTTCAAAAGACTGCCAACATTCTATAGACAATTCAAAAGACTGCCAACATTCTAAAGACAATTCAAAAGACTGCCAACATTCTAAAGACAGTTCAAAAGACTGCCAACATTCTAAAGACAGTTTAAAAGACTGCCAACATTCTAAAGACAATTCAATAGACTGCCAACATTCTAAAGACAGTTTAAAAGACTGCCAACATTCTAAAGACAGTTTAAAAGACTGCCAACATTCTAAAGACAGTTTAAAAGACTGCCAACATTCTAAAGACTGCCAACATTCTGTAGACAGTTCAAAAGACTGCCAACATTCTATAGACAGTTCAAAAGACTGCCAACATTCTAAAGACAATTCAAAAGACTGCCAACATTCTAAAGACAATTCAAAAGACTGCCAACATTCTAAAGACAATTCAAAAGACTGCCAACATTCTATAGACAGTTCAAAAGACTGCCAACATTCTATAGACAGTTCAAAAGACTGCCAACATTCTAAAGACAGTTCAAAAGACTGCCAACATTCTAAAGACTGCCAACATTCTATAGACAGTTCAAAAGACTGCCAACATTCTAAAGACAATTCAAAAGACTGCCAACATTCTAAAGACAGTTTAAAAGACTGCCAACATTCTAAAGACAATTCAAAAGACTGCCAACATTCTAAAGACAATTTAAAGGACTGCCAACATTCTAAAGACCTTCAACATTCTAAAGACAGTTCAAAAGACTGCCAACATTCTAAAGACAATTCAAAAGACTGCCAACATTCTAAAGACTGCCAACATTCTAAAGACAGTTCATAAGACTGCCAACATTCTAAAGACAATTCAAAAGACTGCCAACATTCTAAAGACAGTTTAAAAGACTGCCAACATTCTAAAGACAATTCAAATGACTGCCAACATTCTAAAGACAATTCAAAAGGCTGTCAACATTCTAAAGACAGTTTAAAAGACTGCCAACATTCTAAAGACTGCCAACATTCTTTAGACAGTTTAAAAGACTGCCAACATTCTATAGACAGTTCAAAAGCCTGCCAACATTCTGAAGACAATTCAAAAGACTGCCAACATTCTAAAGACAATTCAAAAGACTGCCAACATTCTAAAGACAATTCAAAAGACTGCCAACATTCTAAAGACAGTTTAAAAGACTGCCAACATTCTAAAGACTGCCAACATTCTAAAGACAGTTAAAAAGACTGCCAACATTCTAAAGACAATTCAAAAGACTGCCAACATTCTAAAGACAGTTCAAAAGACTGCCAACATTCTAAAGACAGTTTAAAAGACTGCCAACATTCTAAAGACAATTCAATAGACTGCCAACATTCTAAAGACAGTTTAAAAGACTGCCAACATTCTAAAGACAGTTTAAAAGACTGCCAACATTCTAAAGACAGTTTAAAAGACTGCCAACATTCTAAAGACTGCCAACATTCTGTAGACAGTTCAAAAGACTGCCAACATTCTATAGACAGTTCAAAAGACTGCCAACATTCTAAAGACAATTCAAAAGACTGCCAACATTCTAAAGACAATTCAAAAGACTGCCAACATTCTAAAGACAATTCAAAAGACTGCCAACATTCTATAGACAGTTCAAAAGACTGCCAACATTCTATAGACAGTTCAAAAGACTGCCAACATTCTAAAGACAATTCAAAAGACTGCCAACATTCTAAAGACAGTTTAAAAGACTGCCAACATTCTAAAGACAATTCAAAAGACTGCCAACATTCTAAAGACAATTTAAAGGACTGCCAACATTCTAAAGACCTTCAACATTCTAAAGACAGTTCAAAAGACTGCCAACATTCTAAAGACAATTCAAAAGACTGCCAACATTCTAAAGACTGCCAACATTCTAAAGACAGTTCATAAGACTGCCAACATTCTAAAGACAATTCAAAAGACTGCCAACATTCTAAAGACAGTTTAAAAGACTGCCAACATTCTAAAGACAATTCAAATGACTGCCAACATTCTAAAGACAATTCAAAAGGCTGTCAACATTCTAAAGACAGTTTAAAAGACTGCCAACATTCTAAAGACTGCCAACATTCTTTAGACAGTTTAAAAGACTGCCAACATTCTATAGACAGTTCAAAAGCCTGCCAACATTCTGAAGACAATTCAAAAGACTGCCAACATTCTAAAGACAATTCAAAAGACTGCCAACATTCTAAAGACAATTCAAAAGACTGCCAACATTCTAAAGACAGTTTAAAAGACTGCCAACATTCTAAAGACTGCCAACATTCTAAAGACAGTTAAAAAGACTGCCAACATTCTAAAGACAATTCAAAAGACTGCCAACATTCTAAAGACAATTCAAAAGGCTGCTAACATTCTAAAGACAATACAAATGACTGCCAACATTCTAAAGACAATTCAAAAGACTGCCAACATTCTAAAGACAGTTTAAGACTGCCAACTTTCTAAAGACTGCAAACATTCTAAAGACAGTTCAAAAGACTGCCAACATTCTATAGACAGTTCAAAAGACTGCCAACATTCTAAAGACAATTCAAAAAACTGCCAACATCCTAAAGATAATTCAAAAAACTGCCAACATTCTAAAGACAATTCAAAAGACTGCCAACATTCTAAAGACAGTTTAAAAGACTGCCAACATTCTAAAGACTGCCAACATTCTATAGACAGTTCAAAAGACTGCCAACATTCTAAAAACATTTCAAAAGACTGCCAACATTCAAAATTCAGTTTAAAAGACTGCCAACATTCTAAAGACTGCCAACATTCTAAGGACAGTTCAAAAGACTGCCAACATTCTAAAGACAATACAAAAGACTGCCAACATTCTAAAGACAATTCAAAAGACTGCCAACATTCTATAGACAGTTCAAAAGACTGCCAACATTCTAAAGACAATTCAAAAGACTTCCAACATTCTAAAGACAATTTATAAGACTGCCAACATTCTAAAGACAATTCTAAAGACAGTTTAAAAGACTGCCAACATTCTAAAGACTGCCAACATTCTAAAGACAGTTCAAAAGACTGCCAACATTCTAAAGACAGTTTAAAAGACTGCCAACATTCTAAAGACTGCCAACATTCTAAAGACAGTTCAAAAGACTGCCAACATTCTAAAGACAGTTTAAAAGACTGCCAACATTCTAAAGACAGTTCAAAAGGCTGCCAACATTCTAAAGACAGTTTAAAAGTCTGCCAACATTCTAAAGACAATTCAAAAGACTGCCGACATTCTAAAGACAGTTTAAAAGACTGCCAACATTCTGTAGACAGTTCAAAAGACTGCCAACATTCTATAGACAGTTCAAAAGACTGCCAACATTCTAAAGACAATTCAAAAGACTGCCAACATTCTAAAGACAATTCAAAAGACTGCCAACATTCTAAAGACAATTCAAAAGACTGCCAACATTCTAAAGACAGTTCAAAAGACTGCCAACATTCTAAAGACTGCCAACATTCTATAGACAGTTCAAAAGACTGCCAACATTCTAAAGACAATTCAAAAGACTGCCAACATTCTAAAGACAGTTTAAAAGACTGCCAACATTCTAAAGACAATTCAAAAGACTGCCAACATTCTAAAGACAATTTAAAGGACTGCCAACATTCTAAAGACCTTCAACATTCTAAAGACAGTTCAAAAGACTGCCAACATTCTAAAGACAATTCAAAAGACTGCCAACATTCTAAAGACAATTCAAAAGGCTGCCAACATTCTAAAGACAATTCAAATAACTGCCAACATTCTAAAGACAATTCAAAAAACTGCCAACATTCTAAAGACAGTTTAAAAGACTGCCAACATTCTAAAGACAATTCAAAAGACTGCCAACATTCTAAAGACAGTTTAAAAGATTGCCAACATTCTAAAGACTGCCAACATTCTAAAGACAATTCAAAAGGCTGCCAACATTTTAAAGACAATTTAAATGACTGCCAACATTCTAAAGACAATTCAAAAGACTGCCAACATTCTAAAGACAATTCAAAAGGCTGCCAACATTCTAAAGACAGTTTAAAAGACTGCCAACATTCTAAAGACAGTTCAAAAGACTGCCAACATTCTAAAGACAGTTTAAAAGATTGCTAACATTCTAAAGACTGCCAACATTCTATAGACAGTTCAAAAGACTGCCAACATTCTAAAGACAATTTAAAGGACTGCCAACATTCTAAAGACCTTCAACATTCTATAGACAGTTCAAAAGACTGCCAACATTCTATAGACAATTCAAAAGACTGCCAACATTCTAAAGACAATTCAAAAGACTGCCAACATTCTAAAGACAATTCAAAAGACTGCCAACATTCTAAAGACAGTTTAAAAGACTGCCAACATTCTAAAGACTGCCAACATTCTAAAGACAGTTCAAATGACTGCCAACATTCTATAGACAATTCAAAAGACTGCCAACATTCTAAAGACAATTCAAAAGACTGCCAACATTCTAAAGACAATTCAAAAGACTGTCAACATTCTAAAGACAATTTAAAAGACTGCCAACATTCTAAAGACAATTTGAAAAGACTGCCAACATTCTAAAGACAATTCAAAAGACTGCCAACATTCTAAAGACAGTTTAAAAGACTGCCAACATTCTAAAGACAGTTCAAAAGACTGCCAACATTCTAAAGACAGTTTAAAAGACTGCCAACATTCTAAAGACTGCCAACATTCTATAGACAGTTCAAAAGACTGCCAACATTCTAAAGACAATTTAAAGGACTGCCAACATTCTAAAGACCTTCAACATTCTATAGACAGTTCAAAAGACTGCCAACATTCTATAGACAATTCAAAAGACTGCCAACATTCTAAAGACAATTCAAAAGACTGCCAACATTCTAAAGACAGTTTAAAAGACTGCCAACATTCTAAAGACAGTTCAAATGACTGCCAACATTCTATAGACAATTCAAAAGACTGCCAACATTCTAAAGACAATTCAAAAGACTGCCAACATTCTAAAGACAATTCAAAAGACTGTCAACATTCTAAAGACAATTTAAAAGACTGCCAACATTCTAAAGACAATTTGAAAAGACTGCCAACATTCTAAAGACAATTCAAAAGACTGCCAACATTCTAAAGACAGTTTAAAAGACTGCCAACATTCTAAAGACAGTTCAAAAGACTGCCAACATTCTAAAGACAGTTTAAAAGACTGCCAACATTCTAAAGACTGCCAACATTCTATAGACAGTTCAAAAGACTGCCAACATTCTAAAGACAATTTAAAGGACTGCCAACATTCTAAAGACCTTCAACATTCTATAGACAGTTCAAAAGACTGCCAACATTCTAAAGACAGTTTAAAAGACTGCCAACATTCTAAAGACAGTTTAAAAGACTGCCAACATTCTAAAGACAGTTTAAAAGACTGCCAACATTCTAAAGACTGCCAACATTCTGTAGACAGTTCAAAAGACTGCCAACATTCTATAGACAGTTCAAAAGACTGCCAACATTCTAAAGACAATTCAAAAGACTGCCAACATTCTAAAGACAATTCAAAAGACTGCCAACATTCTAAAGACAATTCAAAAGACTGCCAACATTCTATAGACAGTTCAAAAGACTGCCAACATTCTATAGACAGTTCAAAAGACTGCCAACATTCTAAAGACAGTTCAAAAGACTGCCAACATTCTAAAGACTGCCAACATTCTATAGACAGTTCAAAAGACTGCCAACATTCTAAAGACAATTCAAAAGACTGCCAACATTCTAAAGACAGTTTAAAAGACTGCCAACATTCTAAAGACAATTCAAAAGACTGCCAACATTCTAAAGACAATTTAAAGGACTGCCAACATTCTAAAGACCTTCAACATTCTAAAGACAGTTCAAAAGACTGCCAACATTCTAAAGACAATTCAAAAGACTGCCAACATTCTAAAGATTGCCAACATTCTAAAGACAGTTCATAAGACTGCCAACATTCTAAAGACAATTCAAAAGACTGCCAACATTCTAAAGACAGTTTAAAAGACTGCCAACATTCTAAAGACAATTCAAATGACTGCCAACATTCTAAAGACAATTCAAAAGGCTGTCAACATTCTAAAGACAGTTTAAAAGACTGCCAACATTCTAAAGACTGCCAACATTCTTTAGACAGTTTAAAAGACTGCCAACATTCTATAGACAGTTCAAAAGCCTGCCAACATTCTGAAGACAATTCAAAAGACTGCCAACATTCTAAAGACAATTCAAAAGACTGCCAACATTCTAAAGACAATTCAAAAGACTGCCAACATTCTAAAGACAGTTTAAAAGACTGCCAACATTCTAAAGACTGCCAACATTCTAAAGACAGTTAAAAAGACTGCCAACATTCTAAAGACAATTCAAAAGACTACCAACATTCTAAAGACAATTCAAAAGGCTGCTAACATTCTAAAGACAATACAAATGACTGCCAACATTCTAAAGACAATTCAAAAGACTGCCAACATTCTAAAGACAGTTTAAGACTGCCAACTTTCTAAAGACTGCAAACATTCTAAAGACAGTTCAAAAGACTGCCAACATTCTATAGACAGTTCAAAAGACTGCCAACATTCTAAAGACAATTCAAAAAACTGCCAACATCCTAAAGATAATTCAAAAGACTGCCAACATTCTAAAGACAATTCAAAAGACTGCCAACATTCTAAAGACAGTTTAAAAGACTGCCAACATTCTAAAGACTGCCATCATTCTATAGACAGTTCAAAAGACTGCCAACATTCTAAAAACATTTCAAAAGACTGCCAACATTCAAAATTCAGTTTAAAAGACTGCCAACATTCTAAAGACTGCCAACATTCTAAGGACAGTTCAAAAGACTGCCAACATTCTAAAGACAATACAAAAGACTGCCAACATTCTAAAGACAATTCAAAAGGCTGCCAACATTCTAAAGACAATTCAAAAGACTGCCAACATTCTAAAGACAATTCAAAAAACTGCCAACATTCTAAAGACAGTTTAAAAGACTGCCAACATTCTAAAGACAATTCAAAAGACTGCCAACATTCTAAAGACAATTCAAAAGACTGCCAACATTCTAAAGACAATTCAAAAGACTGCCAACATTCTAAAGACAATTCAAAAGACTGCCAACATTCTAAAGACAGTTTAAAAGACTGCCAAAATTCTAAAGACAAATCAAAAGGCTGCCAACATTCTAAAGACAGTTTAAAAGACTGCCAACATTCTAAAGACTTCCAACATTCTAAAGACAATTCAAAAGACTGCCAACATTCTAAAGACAATTCAAAAGGCTGCCAACATTCTAGGGACAGTTCAAAAGACTGCCAACATTCTATAGACAGTTCAAAAGACTGCCAACATTCTATAGACAGTTCAAAAGACTGCCAACATTCTAAAGACAATTCAAAAGACTGCCAACATTCTAAAGACAATTCAAAAGACTGCCAACATTCTAAAGACAATTTAAAAGACTGCCAACATTCTAAAGACAGTTTAAAAGACTGCCAACCTTCTAAAGACTGCCAACATTCTATAGACAGTTCAAAAGACTGCCCAGATTCTATAGACAGTTTAAAAGACTGCCAACATTCTAAAGACAATTCAAAAGACTGCCAACATTCTAAAGACAATTCAAAAGACTGCCAACATTCTAAAGACAATTCAAAAGACTGCCAACATTCTAAAGACAGTTTAAAAGACTGCCAACATTCTAAAGACTGCCAACATTCTATAGACAGTTCAAAAGACTGCCAACATTCTAAAGACAATTCAAAAGACTGCCAACATTCTAAAGACAGTTTAAAAGACTGCCAACATTCTAAAGACTGCCAACATTCTAAAGACAGTTCAAAAGACTGCCAACATTCTAAAGACAATTCAAAAGACTGCCAACATTCTAAAGACAACTCAAAAGGCTGCCAACATTCTAAAGACAATTCAAATGACTGCCAACATTCTAAAGACAATTCAAAAAACTGCCAACATTCTAAAGACAGTTTAAAAGACTGCCAACATTCTAAAGACAATTCAAAAGACTGCCAACATTCTAAAGACAATTAAAAAAACTGCCAACATTCTAAAGACAGTTTAAAAGACTGCCAACATTCTAAAGACAATTCAAAAGACTGCCAACATTCTAAAGACAATTCAAAAGACTGCCAACATTCTAAAGACAATTCAAAAGACTGCCAACATTCTAAAGACAATTCAAATGACTGCCAACATTCTAAAGACAATTCAAAAAACTGCCAACATTCTAAAGACAGTTTAAAAGACTGCCAACATTCTAAAGACAATTCAAAAGACTGCCAACATTCTAAAGACAATTCAAAAGACTGCCAACATTCTAAAGACAATTCAAAAGACTGCCAACATTCTAAAGACAATTCAAAAGGCTGCCAACATTCTAAAGACAATTCAAATGACTGCCAACATTCTAAAGACAATTCAAAAAACTGCCAACATTCTAAAGATAGTTTAAAAGACTGCCAACATTCTAAAGACAATTCAAAAGACTGCCAACATTCTAAAGACAATTCAAATGACTGCCAACATTCTAAAGACAATTCAAAAAACTGCCAACATTCTAAAGACAGTTTAAAAGACTGCCAACATTCTAAAGACAGTTCAAAAGACTGCCAACATTCTAAAGACAGTTTAAAAGACTGCCAACATTCTAAAGACTGCCAACATTCTATAGACAGTTCAAAAGACTGCCAACATTCTATAGACAGTTCAAAAGACTGCCAACATTCTAAAGACAATTCAAAAGACTGCCAACATTCTAAAGACAATTCAAAAGACTGCCAACATTCTAAAGACAATTCAAAAGACTGCCAACATTCTAAAGACAGTTTAAAAGACTGCCAACATTCTTAATAGACTGCCAACATTCTAAAGACAATTCAAAAGACTGCCAACATTCTAAAGACAGTTTAAAAGACTGGCAACATTCTAAAGTCAGTTCAAAAGACTGCCAACATTCTAAAGACAGTTTAAAAGACTGCCAACATTCTAAAGACTGCCAACATTCTATAGACAGTTCAAAAGACTGCCAACATTCTATAGACAGTTCAAAAGACTGCCAACATTCTAAAGACAATTCAAAAGACTTCCAACATTCTAAAGACAATTTATAAGACTGCCAACATTCTAAAGACAATTCTAAAGACAGTTTAAAAGACTGCCAACATTCTAAAGACTGCCAACATTCTAAAGACAGTTCAAAAGACTGCCAACATTCTAAAGACAGTTTAAAAGACTGCCAACATTCTAAAGACAGTTCAAAAGGCTGCCAACATTCTAAAGACAGTTTAAAAGTCTGCCAACATTCTATAGACAGTTCAAAAGACTGCCAACATTCTATAGGCAGTTCAAAAGACTGCCAACATTCTAAAGACAATTCAAAAGACTTCCAACATTCTAAAGACAATTCATAAGACTGCCAACATTCTAAAGACAATTCAAAAGGCTGCCAACATTCTAAAGACAGTTCAAAAGACTGCCAACATTCTAAAGACAGTTTAAAAGACTGCCAACATTCTAAAGACTGCCAACATTCTATAGAAAATTCAAAAGACTGCCAACATTCTAAAGACAGTTTAAAAGACTGCCAACATTCTAAAGACTGCCAACATTCTAAAGACAGTTCAAAAGACTGCCAACACTCTAAAGACAATTCAAAAGACTGCCAACATTCTAAAGACAATTCAAAAGGCTGCCAACATTCTAAAGACAGTTTAAAAAACTGCCAACTTTCTAAAGACTGCCAACATTCTATAGACAGTTCAAAAGACTGCCAACATTCTATAGACAGTTCAAAAGACTGCCAACATTCTAAAGACAATTCAAAAGACTGCCAACATTCTAAAGACAGTTTAAAAGACTGCCAACATTCTAAAGACAGTTCAAAAGACTGCCAAGATTCTAAAGACAGTTTAAAAGACTGCCAACATTCTAAAGACTGCCAACATTCTATAGACAGTTCAAAAGACTGCCAACATTCTAAAGACAATTCAAAAGACTGCCAACATTCTAAAGACAGTTTAAAAGACTGCCAACATTCTAAAGACAATTCAAAAGACTGCCAACATTCTGAAGACAATTCAAAAGGCTGCCAACATTCTAAAGACAGTTTAAAAGACAGCCAACATTCTAAAGACTGCCAACTTTCTAAAGACAGTTCAAAAGACTGCCAACATTCTAAAGACAATTCAAAAGACTGCCAACATTCTAAAGACAATTCAAAAGGCTGCCAACATTCTAAAGACAGTTTAAAAGACTGCCAATATTCTAAAGACAATTCAAAACCTGCCAACATTCTAAACACAATTCAAAAGACTGCCAACATTCTAAAGACAATTCAAAAGACTGCCAACATTCTAAAGACAATTCAAAAGACTGCCAACATTCTAAAGACAGTTTAAAAGACTGCCAACATTCTAAAGACAATTCAAAAGACTGCCAACATTCTAAAGACAATTCAAAAGACTGCCAACATTCTAAAGACAGTTTAAAAGACTGCCAACATTCTAAAGACAATTCAAAAGACTGCCAACATTCTAAAGACTGCCAACATTCTATAGACAGTTCAAAAGACTGCCAACATTCTAAAGACAATTCAAAAGACTGCCAACATTCTAAAGACAGTTTAAAAGACTGCCAACATTCTAAATAGACTGCCAACATTCTAAAGACAATATAAAAGACTGCCAACATTCTAAAGACAGTTTAAAAGACTGCCAACATTCTAAAGACAGTTCAAAAGACTGCTAACATTCTAAAGACATTTTAAAAGACTGAAAACATTCTAAAGACTGCCAACATTCTAAAGACAGTTCATAAGACTGTCAACATTCTAAAGACAATTTAAAAGACTGGCAACATTCTAAAGACTGCCAACATTCTAAAGACAGTTCATAAGACTGCCAACATTCTAAAGACAATTCAAAAGACTGCCAACATTCTAAAGACAGTTTAAAAGACTGCCAACATTCTAAAGACAATTCAAAAGACTGCCAACATTCTAAAGACAATTCAAAAGGCTGCCAACATTCTAAAGACAGTTTAAAAGACTGCCAACATTCTAAAGACTGCCAACATTCTTTAGACAGTTTAAAAGACTGCCAACATTCTATAGACAGTTCAAAAGACTGCCAACATTCTAAAGACAATTCAAAAGACTGCCAACATTCTAAAGACAATTCAAAAGACTGCCAACATTCTAAAGACAGTTTAAAAGACTGCCAACATTCTAAAGACTGCCAACATTCTAAAGACAGTTCAAAAGACTGCCAACATTCTAAAGACAATTCAAAAGACTGCCAACATTCTAAAGACAATTCAAAAGACTGCCAACATTCAAAAGACAGTTCAAAAGACTGCCAACATTCTAAAGACAGTTTAAAAGACTGCCAACATTCTAAAGACAATTCAATAGACTGCCAACATTCTAAAGACAGTTTAAAACACTGCCAACATTCTAAAGACATTTTAAAAGACTGCCAACATTCTAAAGACAATTCAAAAGACTGCCAACATTCTAAAGACAGTTTAAAAGACTGCCAACATTCTAAAGACTGCCAACATTCTGTAGACAGTTCAAAAGACTGCCAACATTCTATAGACAGTTCAAAAGACTGCCAACATTCTATAGACAGGTCAAAAGACTGCCAACATTCTAAAGACAATTCAAAAGACTGCCAACATTCTAAAGACAGTTTAAAAGACTGCCAACATTCTAAAGACAGTTCAAAAGACTGCCAAGATTCTAAAGACAGTTTAAAAGACTGCCAACATTCTAAAGACTGCCAACATTCTATAGACAGTTCAAAAGACTGCCAACATTCTAAAGACAATTCAAAAGACTGCCAACATTCTAAAGACAGTTTAAAAGACTGCCAACATTCTAAAGACAATTCAAAAGACTGCCAACATTCTGAAGACAATTCAAAAGGCTGCCAACATTCTAAAGACAGTTTAAAAGACAGCCAACATTCTAAAGACTGCCAACTTTCTAAAGACAGTTCAAAAGACTGCCAACATTCTAAAGACAATTCAAAAGACTGCCAACATTCTAAAGACAATTCAAAAGGCTGACAACATTCTAAAGACAGTTTAAAAGACTGCCAATATTCTAAAGACAATTCAAAACCTGCCAACATTCTAAACACAATTCAAAAGACTGCCAACATTCTAAAGACAATTCAAAAGACTGCCAACATTCTAAAGACAATTCAAAAGACTGCCAACATTCTAAAGACAGTTTAAAAGACTGCCAACATTCTAAAGACAATTCAAAAGACTGCCAACATTCTAAAGACAATTCAAAAGACTGCCAACATTCTAAAGACAGTTCAAAAGACTGCCAACATTCTAAAGACAGTTTAAAAGACTGCCAACATTCTAAAGACTGCCAACATTCTATAGACAGTTCAAAAGACTGCCAACATTCTAAAGACAATTCAAAAGACTGCCAACATTCTAAAGACAGTTTAAAAGACTGCCAACATTCTAAATAGACTGCCAACATTCTAAAGACAATATAAAAGACTGCCAACATTCTAAAGACAGTTTAAAAGACTGCCAACATTCTAAAGACAATTCAAAAGACTGCCAACATTCTAAAGACAATTCAAATGACTGCCAACATTCTAAAGACAATTCAAAAAACTGCCAACATTCTAAAGACAGTTTAAAAGACTGCCAACATTCTAAAGACAGTTCAAAAGACTGCCAACATTCTAAAGACAGTTTAAAAGACTGCCAACATTCTAAAGACTGCCAACATTCTATAGACAGTTCAAAAGACTGCCAACATTCTATAGACAGTTCAAAAGACTGCCAACATTCTAAAGACAATTCAAAAGACTGCCAACATTCTAAAGACAATTCAAAAGACTGCCAACATTCTAAAGACAATTCAAAAGACTGCCAACATTCTAAAGACAGTTTAAAAGACTGCCAACATTCTTAATAGACTGCCAACATTCTAAAGACAATTCAAAAGACTGCCAACATTCTAAAGACAGTTTAAAAGACTGGCAACATTCTAAAGTCAGTTCAAAAGACTGCCAACATTCTAAAGACAGTTTAAAAGACTGCCAACATTCTAAAGACTGCCAACATTCTATAGACAGTTCAAAAGACTGCCAACATTCTATAGACAGTTCAAAAGACTGCCAACATTCTAAAGACAATTCAAAAGACTTCCAACATTCTAAAGACAATTTATAAGACTGCCAACATTCTAAAGACAATTCTAAAGACAGTTTAAAAGACTGCCAACATTCTAAAGACTGCCAACATTCTAAAGACAGTTCAAAAGACTGCCAACATTCTAAAGACAGTTTAAAAGACTGCCAACATTCTAAAGACAGTTCAAAAGGCTGCCAACATTCTAAAGACAGTTTAAAAGTCTGCCAACATTCTATAGACAGTTCAAAAGACTGCCAACATTCTATAGGCAGTTCAAAAGACTGCCAACATTCTAAAGACAATTCAAAAGACTTCCAACATTCTAAAGACAATTCATAAGACTGCCAACATTCTAAAGACAATTCAAAAGGCTGCCAACATTCTAAAGACAGTTCAAAAGACTGCCAACATTCTAAAGACAGTTTAAAAGACTGCCAACATTCTAAAGACTGCCAACATTCTATAGAAAATTCAAAAGACTGCCAACATTCTAAAGACAGTTTAAAAGACTGCCAACATTCTAAAGACTGCCAACATTCTAAAGACAGTTCAAAAGACTGCCAACACTCTAAAGACAATTCAAAAGACTGCCAACATTCTAAAGACAATTCAAAAGGCTGCCAACATTCTAAAGACAGTTTAAAAAACTGCCAACTTTCTAAAGACTGCCAACATTCTATAGACAGTTCAAAAGACTGCCAACATTCTATAGACAGTTCAAAAGACTGCCAACATTCTAAAGACAATTCAAAAGACTGCCAACATTCTAAAGACAGTTTAAAAGACTGCCAACATTCTAAAGACAGTTCAAAAGACTGCCAAGATTCTAAAGACAGTTTAAAAGACTGCCAACATTCTAAAGACTGCCAACATTCTATAGACAGTTCAAAAGACTGCCAACATTCTAAAGACAATTCAAAAGACTGCCAACATTCTAAAGACAGTTTAAAAGACTGCCAACATTCTAAAGACAATTCAAAAGACTGCCAACATTCTGAAGACAATTCAAAAGGCTGCCAACATTCTAAAGACAGTTTAAAAGACAGCCAACATTCTAAAGACTGCCAACTTTCTAAAGACAGTTCAAAAGACTGCCAACATTCTAAAGACAATTCAAAAGACTGCCAACATTCTAAAGACAATTCAAAAGGCTGCCAACATTCTAAAGACAGTTTAAAAGACTGCCAATATTCTAAAGACAATTCAAAACCTGCCAACATTCTAAACACAATTCAAAAGACTGCCAACATTCTAAAGACAATTCAAAAGACTGCCAACATTCTAAAGACAATTCAAAAGACTGCCAACATTCTAAAGACAGTTTAAAAGACTGCCAACATTCTAAAGACAATTCAAAAGACTGCCAACATTCTAAAGACAATTCAAAAGACTGCCAACATTCTAAAGACAGTTCAAAAGACTGCCAACATTCTAAAGACAGTTTAAAAGACTGCCAACATTCTAAAGACTGCCAACATTCTATAGACAGTTCAAAAGACTGCCAACATTCTAAAGACAATTCAAAAGACTGCCAACATTCTAAAGACAGTTTAAAAGACTGCCAACATTCTAAATAGACTGCCAACATTCTAAAGACAATATAAAAGACTGCCAACATTCTAAAGACAGTTTAAAAGACTGCCAACATTCTAAAGACAGTTCAAAAGACTGCTAACATTCTAAAGACATTTTAAAAGACTGAAAACATTCTAAAGACTGCCAACATTCTAAAGACAGTTCATAAGACTGTCAACATTCTAAAGACAATTTAAAAGACTGGCAACATTCTAAAGACTGCCAACATTCTAAAGACAGTTCATAAGACTGCCAACATTCTAAAGACAATTCAAAAGACTGCCAACATTCTAAAGACAGTTTAAAAGACTGCCAACATTCTAAAGACAATTCAAAAGACTGCCAACATTCTAAAGACAATTCAAAAGGCTGCCAACATTCTAAAGACAGTTTAAAAGACTGCCAACATTCTAAAGACTGCCAACATTCTTTAGACAGTTTAAAAGACTGCCAACATTCTATAGACAGTTCAAAAGACTGCCAACATTCTAAAGACAATTCAAAAGACTGCCAACATTCTAAAGACAATTCAAAAGACTGCCAACATTCTAAAGACAGTTTAAAAGACTGCCAACATTCTAAAGACTGCCAACATTCTAAAGACAGTTCAAAAGACTGCCAACATTCTAAAGACAATTCAAAAGACTGCCAACATTCTAAAGACAATTCAAAAGACTGCCAACATTCAAAAGACAGTTCAAAAGACTGCCAACATTCTAAAGACAGTTTAAAAGACTGCCAACATTCTAAAGACAATTCAATAGACTGCCAACATTCTAAAGACAGTTTAAAACACTGCCAACATTCTAAAGACATTTTAAAAGACTGCCAACATTCTAAAGACAATTCAAAAGACTGCCAACATTCTAAAGACAGTTTAAAAGACTGCCAACATTCTAAAGACTGCCAACATTCTGTAGACAGTTCAAAAGACTGCCAACATTCTATAGACAGTTCAAAAGACTGCCAACATTCTATAGACAGGTCAAAAGACTGCCAACATTCTAAAGACAATTCAAAAGACTGCCAACATTCTAAAGACAGTTTAAAAGACTGCCAACATTCTAAAGACAGTTCAAAAGACTGCCAAGATTCTAAAGACAGTTTAAAAGACTGCCAACATTCTAAAGACTGCCAACATTCTATAGACAGTTCAAAAGACTGCCAACATTCTAAAGACAATTCAAAAGACTGCCAACATTCTAAAGACAGTTTAAAAGACTGCCAACATTCTAAAGACAATTCAAAAGACTGCCAACATTCTGAAGACAATTCAAAAGGCTGCCAACATTCTAAAGACAGTTTAAAAGACAGCCAACATTCTAAAGACTGCCAACTTTCTAAAGACAGTTCAAAAGACTGCCAACATTCTAAAGACAATTCAAAAGACTGCCAACATTCTAAAGACAATTCAAAAGGCTGACAACATTCTAAAGACAGTTTAAAAGACTGCCAATATTCTAAAGACAATTCAAAACCTGCCAACATTCTAAACACAATTCAAAAGACTGCCAACATTCTAAAGACAATTCAAAAGACTGCCAACATTCTAAAGACAATTCAAAAGACTGCCAACATTCTAAAGACAGTTTAAAAGACTGCCAACATTCTAAAGACAATTCAAAAGACTGCCAACATTCTAAAGACAATTCAAAAGACTGCCAACATTCTAAAGACAGTTCAAAAGACTGCCAACATTCTAAAGACAGTTTAAAAGACTGCCAACATTCTAAAGACTGCCAACATTCTATAGACAGTTCAAAAGACTGCCAACATTCTAAAGACAATTCAAAAGACTGCCAACATTCTAAAGACAGTTTAAAAGACTGCCAACATTCTAAATAGACTGCCAACATTCTAAAGACAATATAAAAGACTGCCAACATTCTAAAGACAGTTTAAAAGACTGCCAACATTCTAAAGACAGTTCAAAAGACTGCTAACATTCTAAAGACATTTTAAAAGACTGCCAACATTCTAAAGACTGCCAACATTCTAAAGACAGTTCATAAGACTGTCAACATTCTAAAGACAATTTAAAAGACTGCCAACATTCTAAAGACTGCCAACATTCTAAAGACAGTTCATAAGACTGCCAACATTCTAAAGACAATTCAAAAGACTGCCAACATTCTAAAGACAGTTTAAAAGACTGCCAACATTCTAAAGACAATTCAAAAGACTGCCAACATTCTAAAGACAATTCAAAAGGCTGCCAACATTCTAAAGACAGTTTAAAAGACTGCCAACATTCTAAAGACTGCCAACATTCTTTAGACAGTTTAAAAGACTGCCAACATTCTATGGACAGTTCAAAAGACTGCCAACATTCTAAAGACAATTCAAAAGACTGCCAACATTCTAAAGACAATTCAAAAGACTGCCAACATTCTAAAGACAGTTTAAAAGACTGCCAACATTCTAAAGACTGCCAACATTCTAAAGACAGTTCAAAAGACTGCCAACATTCTAAAGACAATTCAAAAGACTGCCAACATTCTAAAGACAATTCAAAAGACTGCCAACATTCAAAAGACAGTTCAAAAGACTGCCAACATTCTAAAGACAGTTTAAAAGACTGCCAACATTCTAAAGACAATTCAATAGACTGCCAACATTCTAAAGACAGTTTAAAAGACTGCCAACATTCTAAAGACAGTTTAAAAGACTGCCAACATTCTAAAGACAATTCAAAAGACTGCCAACATTCTAAAGACAGTTTAAAAGACTGCCAACATTCTAAAGACTGCCAACATTCTGTAGACAGTTCAAAAGACTGCCAACATTCTATAGACAGTTCAAAAGACTGCCAACATTCTAAAGACAGTTCAAAAGACTGCCAACATTCTAAAGACTGCCAACATTCTATAGACAGTTCAAAAGACTGCCAACATTCTAAAGACAATTCAAAAGACTGCCAACATTCTAAAGACAGTTTAAAAGACTGCCAACATTCTAAAGACAATTCAAAAGACTGCCAACATTCTAAACACAATTTAAAGGACTGCCAACATTCTAAAGACCTTCAACATTCTAAAGACAGTTCAAAAGACTGCCAACATTCTAAAGACAATTCAAAAGACTGCCAACATTCTAAAGACTGCCAACATTCTAAAGACAGTTCAAAAGACTGCCAACATTCTAAAGACAGTTTAAAAGACTGCCAACATTCTAAAGACAATTCAAAAGACTGCCAACATTCTAAAGACAGTTTAAAAGACTGCCAACATTCTAAAGACAGTTCAAAAGACTGCCAACATTCTAAAGACAATTTAAAGGACTGCCAACATTCTAAAGACCTTCAACATTCTATAGACAGTTCAAAAGACTGCCAACATTCTATAGACAATTCAAAAGACTGCCAACATTCTAAAGACAATTCAAAAGACTGCCAACATTCTAATGACAGTTCAAAAGACTGCCAACATTCTAAAGACAGTTTAAAAGACTGCCAACATTCTAAAGACAATTCAAAAGACTGCCAACATTCTAAAGACAGTTTAAAAGACTGCCAACATTCTAAAGACAGTTTAAAAGACTGCCAACATTCTAAAGACAATTCAAAAGACTGCCAACATTCTAAAGACAGTTTAAAAGACTGCCAACTTTCTAAAGACCTTCAACATTCTAAAGACAGTTCAAAAGACTGCCAACATTCTAAAGACAATTCAAAAGACTGCCAACATTCTGTAGACAGTTCAAAAGACTGCCAACATTCTATAGACAGTTCAAAAGACTGCCAACATTCTAAAGACAATTCAAAAGACTGCCAACATTCTAAAGACAATTCAAAAGACTGCCAACATTCTAAAGACAATTCAAAAGACTGCCAACATTCTAAAGACAGTTCAAAAGACTGCCAACATTCTAAAGACTGCCAACATTCTATAGACAGTTCAAAAGACTGCCAACATTCTAAAGACAATTCAAAAGACTGCCAACATTCTAAAGACAGTTTAAAAGACTGCCAACATTCTAAAGACAGTTTAAAAGACTGCCAACATTCTAAAGACAATTCAAAAGACTGCCAACATTCTAAAGACAATTTAAAGGACTGCCAACATTCTAAAGACCTTCAACATTCTAAAGACAGTTCAAAAGACTGCCAACATTCTAAAGACAATTCAAAAGACTGCCAACATTCTAAAGACAGTTTAAAAGACTGCCAACATTCTAAAGACAGTTCAAAAGACTGCCAAGATTCTAAAGACAGTTTAAAAGACTGCCAACATTCTAAAGACTGCCAACATTCTATAGACAGTTCAAAAGACTGCCAACATTCTAAAGACAATTCAAAAGACTGCCAACATTCTAAAGACAGTTTAAAAGACTGCCAACATTCTAAAGACAATTCAAAAGACTGCCAACATTCTGAAGACAATTCAAAAGGCTGCCAACATTCTAAAGACAGTTTAAAAGACAGCCAACATTCTAAAGACTGCCAACATTCTAAAGACAGTTCAAAAGACTGCCAACATTCTAAAGACAATTCAAAAGACTGCCAACATTCTAAAGACAATTCAAAAGGCTGACAACATTCTAAAGACAGTTTAAAAGACTGCCAATATTCTAAAGACAATTCAAAACCTGCCAACATTCTAAACACAATTCAAAAGACTGCCAACATTCTAAAGACAATTCAAAAGACTGCCAACATTCTAAAGACAATTCAAAAGACTGCCAACATTCTAAAGACAGTTTAAAAGACTGCCAACATTCTAAAGACAATTCAAAAGACTGCCAACATTCTAAAGACAGTTCAAAAGACTGCCAACATTCTAAAGACAGTTTAAAAGACTGCCAACATTCTAAAGACTGCCAACATTCTATAGACAGTTCAAAAGACTGCCAACATTCTAAAGACAATTCAAAAGACTGCCAACATTCTAAAGACAGTTTAAAAGACTGCCAACATTCTAAATAGACTGCCAACATTCTAAAGACAATATAAAAGACTGCCAACATTCTAAAGACAGTTTAAAAGACTGCCAACATTCTAAAGACAGTTCAAAAGACTGCTAACATTCTAAAGACATTTTAAAAGACTGCCAACATTCTAAAGACTGCCAACATTCTAAAGACAGTTCATAAGACTGTCAACATTCTAAAGACAATTTAAAAGACTGCCAACATTCTAAAGACTGCCAACATTCTAAAGACAGTTCATAAGACTGCCAACATTCTAAAGACAATTCAAAAGACTGCCAACATTCTAAAGACAGTTTAAAAGACTGCCAACATTCTAAAGACAATTCAAAAGACTGCCAACATTCTAAAGACAATTCAAAAGGCTGCCAACATTCTAAAGACAGTTTAAAAGACTGCCAACATTCTAAAGACTGCCAACATTCTTTAGACAGTTTAAAAGACTGCCAACATTCTATGGACAGTTCAAAAGACTGCCAACATTCTAAAGACAATTCAAAAGACTGCCAACATTCTAAAGACAATTCAAAAGACTGCCAACATTCTAAAGACAGTTTAAAAGACTGCCAACATTCTAAAGACTGCCAACATTCTAAAGACAGTTCAAAAGACTGCCAACATTCTAAAGACAATTCAAAAGACTGCCAACATTCTAAAGACAATTCAAAAGACTGCCAACATTCAAAAGACAGTTCAAAAGACTGCCAACATTCTAAAGACAGTTTAAAAGACTGCCAACATTCTAAAGACAATTCAATAGACTGCCAACATTCTAAAGACAGTTTAAAAGACTGCCAACATTCTAAAGACAGTTTAAAAGACTGCCAACATTCTAAAGACAATTCAAAAGACTGCCAACATTCTAAAGACAGTTTAAAAGACTGCCAACATTCTAAAGACTGCCAACATTCTGTAGACAGTTCAAAAGACTGCCAACATTCTATAGACAGTTCAAAAGACTGCCAACATTCTAAAGACAGTTCAAAAGACTGCCAACATTCTAAAGACTGCCAACATTCTATAGACAGTTCAAAAGACTGCCAACATTCTAAAGACAATTCAAAAGACTGCCAACATTCTAAAGACAGTTTAAAAGACTGCCAACATTCTAAAGACAATTCAAAAGACTGCCAACATTCTAAACACAATTTAAAGGACTGCCAACATTCTAAAGACCTTCAACATTCTAAAGACAGTTCAAAAGACTGCCAACATTCTAAAGACAATTCAAAAGACTGCCAACATTCTAAAGACTGCCAACATTCTAAAGACAGTTCAAAAGACTGCCAACATTCTAAAGACAGTTTAAAAGACTGCCAACATTCTAAAGACAATTCAAAAGACTGCCAACATTCTAAAGACAGTTTAAAAGACTGCCAACATTCTAAAGACAGTTCAAAAGACTGCCAACATTCTAAAGACAATTTAAAGGACTGCCAACATTCTAAAGACCTTCAACATTCTATAGACAGTTCAAAAGACTGCCAACATTCTATAGACAATTCAAAAGACTGCCAACATTCTAAAGACAATTCAAAAGACTGCCAACATTCTAATGACAGTTCAAAAGACTGCCAACATTCTAAAGACAGTTTAAAAGACTGCCAACATTCTAAAGACAATTCAAAAGACTGCCAACATTCTAAAGACAGTTTAAAAGACTGCCAACATTCTAAAGACAGTTTAAAAGACTGCCAACATTCTAAAGACAATTCAAAAGACTGCCAACATTCTAAAGACAGTTTAAAAGACTGCCAACTTTCTAAAGACTGCCAACATTCTGTAGACAGTTCAAAAGACTGCCAACATTCTATAGACAGTTCAAAAGACTGCCAACATTCTAAAGACAATTCAAAAGACTGCCAACATTCTAAAGACAATTCAAAAGACTGCCAACATTCTAAAGACAATTCAAAAGACTGCCAACATTCTAAAGACAGTTGAAAAGACTGCCAACATTCTAAAGACTGCCAACATTCTATAGACAGTTCAAAAGACTGCCAACATTCTAAAGACAATTCAAAAGACTGCCAACATTCTAAAGACAGTTTAAAAGACTGCCAACATTCTAAAGACAATTCAAAAGACTGCCAACATTCTAAAGACAATTTAAAGGACTGCCAACATTCTAAAGACCTTCAACATTCTAAAGACAGTTCAAAAGACTGCCAACATTCTAAAGACAATTCAAAAGACTGCCAACATTCTAAAGACAATTCAAAAGGCTGCCAACATTCTAAAGACAATTCAAATGACTGCCAACATTCTAAAGACAATTCAAAAAACTGCCAACATTCTAAAGACAGTTTAAAAGACTGCCAACATTCTAAAGACAATTCAAAAGACTGCCAACATTCTAAAGACAGTTTAAAAGATTGCCAACATTCTAAAGACTGCCAACATTCTAAAGACAATTCAAAAGGCTGCCAACATTCTAAAGACAATTCAAATGACTGCCAACATTCTAAAGACAATTCAAAAGACTGCCAACATTCTAAAGACAATTCAAAAGGCTGCCAACATTCTAAAGACAGTTTAAAAGACTGCCAACATTCTAAAGACAGTTCAAAAGACTGCCAACATTCTAAAGACAGTTTAAAAGATTGCTAACATTCTAAAGACTGCCAACATTCTATAGACAATTCAAAAGACTGCCAACATTCTAAAGACAATTTAAAGGACTGCCAACATTCTAAAGACCTTCAACATTCTATAGACAGTTCAAAAGACTGCCAACATTCTATAGACAATTCAAAAGACTGCCAACATTCTAAAGACAATTCAAAAGACTGCCAACATTCTAAAGACAGTTTAAAAGACTGCCAACATTCTAAAGACTGCCAACATTCTAAAGACAGTTCAAATGACTGCCAACATTCTATAGACAATTCAAAAGACTGCCAACATTCTAAAGACAATTCAAAAGACTGCCAACATTCTAAAGACAATTCAAAAGACTGTCAACATTCTAAAGACAATTTAAAAGACTGCCAACATTCTAAAGACAATTTGAAAAGACTGCCAACATTCTAAAGACAATTCAAAAGACTGCCAACATTCTAAAGACAGTTTAAAAGACTGCCAACATTCTAAAGACAGTTCAAAAGACTGCCAACATTCTAAAGACAGTTTAAAAGACTGCCAACATTCTAAAGACTGCCAACATTCTATAGACAGTTCAAAAGACTGCCAACATTCTAAAGACAATTTAAAGGACTGCCAACATTCTAAAGACCTTCAACATTCTATAGACAGTTCAAAAGACTGCCAACATTCTATAGACAATTCAAAAGACTGCCAACATTCTAAAGACAATTCAAAAGACTGCCAACATTCTAAAGACAGTTCAAAAGACTGCCAACATTCTAAAGACAGTTTAAAAGACTGCCAACATTCTAAAGACAATTCAATAGACTGCCAACATTCTAAAGACAGTTTAAAAGACTGCCAACATTCTAAAGACAGTTTAAAAGACTGCCAACATTCTAAAGACAATTCAAAAGACTGCCAACATTCTAAAGACAGTTTAAAAGACTGCCAACATTCTAAAGACTGCCAACATTCTGTAGACAGTTCAAAAGACTGCCAACATTCTATAGACTGTTCAAAAGACTGCCAACATTCTAAAGACAATTCAAAAGACTGCCAACATTCTAAAGACAATTCAAAAGACTGCCAACATTCTAAAGACAATTCAAAAGACTGCCAACATTCTATAGACAGTTCAAAAGACTGCCAACATTCTAAAGACAGTTCAAAAGACTGCCAACATTCTAAAGACTGCCAACATTCTATAGACAGTTCAAAAGACTGCCAACATTCTAAAGACAATTCAAAAGACTGCCAACATTCTAAAGACAGTTTAAAAGACTGCCAACATTCTAAAGACAATTCAAAAGACTGCCAACATTCTAAAGACAATTTAAAGGACTGCCAACATTCAAAATACCTTCAACATTCTATAGACAGTTCAAAAGACTGCCAACATTCTAAAGACAATTCAAAAGATTGCCAACATTCTAAAGACAGTTTAAAAGACTGCCAACATTCTAAAGACAATTCAAAAGACTGCCAACATTCTAAAGACAATTCAAAAGGCTGCCAACATTCTAAAGACAATTTAAAGGACTGCCAACATTCTAAAGACCTTCAACATTCTAAAGACAGTTCAAAAGACTGCCAACATTCTAAAGACAATTCAAAAGACTGCCAACATTCTAAAGACAATGCAAAAGGCTGCCAACATTCTAAAGACAATTCAAATGACTGCCAACATTCTAAAGACAATTCAAAAAACTGCCAACATTCTAAAGACAGTTTAAAAGACTGCCAACATTCTAAAGACAATTCAAAAGACTGCCAACATTCTAAAGACAGTTTAAAAGATTGCCAACATTCTAAAGACTGCCAACATTCTAAAGACAATTCAAAAGGCTGCCAACATTCTAAACACAATTCAAATGACTACCAACACTCTAAAGACAATTCAAAAGACTGCCAACATTCTAAAGACAGATTAAAATACTGCCAACATTCTAAAGACTGCCAACATTCTATAGACAGTTCAAAACACTGCCAACATTCTATAGACAGTTCAAAAGACTGCCAACATTCTAAAGACAATTCAAAAGACTGCCAACATTCTAAAGACAATTCAAAAGACTGCCAACATTCTAAAGACAATTCAAAAGACTGCCAACATTCTAAAGACAGTTTAAAAGACTGCCAACATTCTAAAGACAGTTCAAAAGACTGCCAACATTCTAAAGACAGTTTAAAAGACTGCCAACATTCTAAAGACTGCCAACATTCTATAGACAGTTCAAAAGACTGCCAACATTCTAAAGACAATTTAAAGGACTGCCAACATTCTAAAGACCTTCAACATTCTATAGACAGTTCAAAAGACTGCCAACATTCTATAGACAATTCAAAAGACTGCCAACATTCTAAAGACAATTCAAAAGACTGCCAACATTCTAAAGACAGTTCAAAAGACTGCCAACATTCTAAAGACAGTTTAAAAGACTGCCAACATTCTAAAGACAATTCAATAGACTGCCAACATTCTAAAGACAGTTTAAAAGACTGCCAACATTCTAAAGACAGTTTAAAAGACTGCCAACATTCTAAAGACAATTCAAAAGACTGCCAACATTCTAAAGACAGTTTAAAAGACTGCCAACATTCTAAAGACTGCCAACATTCTGTAGACAGTTCAAAAGACTGCCAACATTCTATAGACTGTTCAAAAGACTGCCAACATTCTAAAGACAATTCAAAAGACTGCCAACATTCTAAAGACAATTCAAAAGACTGCCAACATTCTAAAGACAATTCAAAAGACTGCCAACATTCTATAGACAGTTCAAAAGACTGCCAACATTCTAAAGACAGTTCAAAAGACTGCCAACATTCTAAAGACTGCCAACATTCTATAGACAGTTCAAAAGACTGCCAACATTCTAAAGACAATTCAAAAGACTGCCAACATTCTAAAGACAGTTTAAAAGACTGCCAACATTCTAAAGACAATTCAAAAGACTGCCAACATTCTAAAGACAATTTAAAGGACTGCCAACATTCAAAATACCTTCAACATTCTATAGACAGTTCAAAAGACTGCCAACATTCTAAAGACAATTCAAAAGATTGCCAACATTCTAAAGACAGTTTAAAAGACTGCCAACATTCTAAAGACAATTCAAAAGACTGCCAACATTCTAAAGACAATTCAAAAGGCTGCCAACATTCTAAAGACAATTTAAAGGACTGCCAACATTCTAAAGACCTTCAACATTCTAAAGACAGTTCAAAAGACTGCCAACATTCTAAAGACAATTCAAAAGACTGCCAACATTCTAAAGACAATGCAAAAGGCTGCCAACATTCTAAAGACAATTCAAATGACTGCCAACATTCTAAAGACAATTCAAAAAACTGCCAACATTCTAAAGACAGTTTAAAAGACTGCCAACATTCTAAAGACAATTCAAAAGACTGCCAACATTCTAAAGACAGTTTAAAAGATTGCCAACATTCTAAAGACTGCCAACATTCTAAAGACAATTCAAAAGGCTGCCAACATTCTAAAGACAATTCAAATGACTGCCAACATTCTAAAGACAATTCAAAAGACTGCCAACATTCTAAAGACAATTCAAAAGACTGCCAACATTCTATAGACAGTTCAAAAGACTGCCAACATTCTAAAGACAGTTCAAAAGACTGCCAACATTCTAAAGACTGCCAACATTCTATAGACAGTTCAAAAGACTGCCAACATTCTAAAGACAATTCAAAAGACTGCCAACATTCTAAAGACAGTTTAAAAGACTGCCAACATTCTAAAGACAATTCAAAAGACTGCCAACATTCTAAAGACAATTTAAAGGACTGCCAACATTCTAAAGACCTTCAACATTCTAAAGACAGTTCAAAAGACTGCCAACATTCTAAAGACAATTCAAAAGACTGCCAACATTCTAAAGACTGCCAACATTCTAAAGTCAGTTCAAAAGACTGCCAACATTCTAAAGACAGTTTAAAAGACTGCCAACATTCTAAAGACAATTCAAAAGACTGCCAACATTCTAAAGACAGTTTAAAAGACTGCCAACATTCTAAAGACAGTTTAAAAGACTGCCAACATTCTAAAGACAATTCAAAAGACTGCCAACATTCTAAAGACAGTTTAAAAGACTGCCAACATTCTAAAGACTGCCAACATTCTGTAGACAGTTCAAAAGACTGCCAACATTCTATAGACAGTTCAAAAGACTGCCAACATTCTAAAGACAATTCAAAAGACTGCCAACATTCTAAAGACAATTCAAAAGACTGCCAACATTCTAAAGACAATTCAAAAGACTGCCAACATTCTAAAGACAGTTCAAAAGACTGCCAACATTCTAAAGACAGTTCAAAAGACTGCCAACATTCTAAAGACTGCCAACATTCTATAGACAGTTCAAAAGACTGCCAACATTCTAAAGACAATTCAAAAGACTGCCAACATTCTAAAGACAGTTTAAAAGACTGCCAACATTCTAAAGACTGCCAACATTCTAAAGACAATTCAAAAGACTGCCAACATTCTAAAGACAATTCAAAAGACTGCCAACATTCTAAAGACAGTTTAAAAGACTGCCAACATTCTAAAGACAATTCAAAAGACTGCCAACATTCTAAAGACAGTTTAAAAGACTGCCAACATTCTAAAGACAATTCAAAAGACTGCCAACATTCTAAAGACAATTTAAAGGACTGCCAACATTCTAAAGACCCTCAACATTCTAAAGACAGTTCAAAAGACTGCCAACATTCTAAAGACAATTCAAAAGACTGCCAACATTCTAAAGACAGTTCAAAAGACTGCCAACATTCTAAAGACAGTTTAAAAGACTGCCAACATTCTAAAGACAATTCAAAAGACTGCCAACATTCTAAAGACAGTTTAAAAGACTGCCAACATTCTAAAGACTGCCAACATTCTAAAGACAATTCAAAAGACTGCCAACATTCTAAAGACAATTCAAAAGACTGCCAACATTCTAAAGACAGTTTAAAAGACTGCCAACATTCTAAAGACAATTCAAAAGACTGCCAACATTCTAAGGACAGTTTAAAAGACTGCCAACATTCTAAAGACAATTCAAAAGACTGCCAACATTCTAAAGACAATTTAAAGGACTGCCAACATTCTAAAGACCTTCAACATTCTAAAGACAGTTCAAAAGACTGCCAACATTCTAAAGACAATTCAAAAGACTGCCAACATTCTAAAGACAGTTTAAAAGACTGCCAACATTCTAAAGACAGTTTAAAAGACTGCCAACATTCTAAAGACAACTCAAAAGACTGCCAACATTCTAAAGACAGTTTAAAAGACTGCCAACATTCTAAAGACAATTCAAAAGACTGCCAACATTCTAAAGACAATTTAAAGGACTGCCAACATTCTAAAGACCTTCAACATTCTAAAGACAGTTCAAAAGACTGCCAACATTCTAAAGACAATTCAAAAGACTGCCAACATTCTAAAGACAGTTCAAAAGACTGCCAACATTCTAAAGACAGTTTAAAAGACTGCCAACATTCTAAAGACAATTCAAAAGACTGCCAACATTCTAAAGACAGTTTAAAAGACTGCCAACATTCTAAAGACTGCCAACATTCTAAAGACAATTCAAAAGACTGCCAACATTCTAAAGACAATTCAAAAGACTGCCAACATTCTAAAGACAGTTTAAAAGACTGCCAACATTCTAAAGACAATTCAAAAGACTGCCAACATTCTAAAGACAGTTTAAAAGACTGCCAACATTCTAAAGACAATTCAAAAGACTGCCAACATTCTAAAGACAATTTAAAGGACTGCCAACATTCTAAAGACCTTCAACATTCTAAAGACAGTTCAAAATACTGCCAACATTCTAAAGACAATTCAAAAGACTGCCAACATTCTAAAGACAATTCAAAAGGCTGCCAACATTCTAAAGACAATTCAAATGACTGCCAACATTCTAAAGACAATTCAAAAAACTGCCAACATTCTAAAGACAGTTTAAAAGACTGCCAACATTCTAAAGACAATTCAAAAGACTGCCAACATTCTAAAGACAGTTTAAAAGATTGCCAACATTCTAAAGACTGCCAACATTCTAAAGACAATTCAAAAGGCTGCCAACATTCTAAAGACAATTCAAATGACTGCCAACATTCTAAAGACAATTCAAAAGACTGCCAACATTCTAAAGACAATTCAAAAGGCTGCCAACATTCTAAAGACAGTTTAAAAGACTGCCAACATTCTAAAGACAGTTCAAAAGACTGCCAACATTCTAAAGACAGTTTAAAAGATTGCTAACATTCTAAAGACTGCCAACATTCTATAGACAGTTCAAAAGACTGCCAACATTCTAAAGACAATTTAAAGGACTGCCAACATTCTAAAGACCTTCAACATTCTATAGACAGTTCAAAAGACTGCCAACATTCTATAGACAATTCAAAAGACTGCCAACATTCTAAAGACAATTCAAAAGACTGCCAACATTCTAAAGACAATTCAAAAGACTGCCAACATTCTAAAGACAGTTTAAAAGACTGCCAACATTCTAAAGACTGCCAACATTCTAAAGACAGTTCAAATGACTGCCAACATTCTATAGACAATTCAAAAGACTGCCAACATTCTAAAGACAATTCAAAAGACTGCCAACATTCTAAAGACAATTCAAAAGACTGTCAACATTCTAAAGACAATTTAAAAGACTGCCAACATTCTAAAGACAATTCAAAAGACTGCCAACATTCTAAAGACAGTTTAAAAGACTGCCAACATTCTAAAGACAGTTCAAAAGACTGCCAACATTCTAAAGACAGTTTAAAAGACTGCCAACATTCTAAAGACTGCCAACATTCTATAGACAGTTCAAAAGACTGCCAACATTCTAAAGACAATTTAAAGGACTGCCAACATTCTAAAGACCTTCAACATTCTATAGACAGTTCAAAAGACTGCCAACATTCTATAGACAATTCAAAAGACTGCCAACATTCTAAAGACAATTCAAAAGACTGCAAACATTCTAAAGACAGTTCAAAAGACTGCCAACATTCTAAAGACAGTTTAAAAGACTGCCAACATACTAAAGACAATTCAATAGACTGCCAACATTCTAAAGACAGTTTAAAAGACTGCCAACATTCTAAAGACAGTTTAAAAGACTGCCAACATTCTAAAGACAATTCAAAAGACTGCCAACATTCTAAAGACAGTTTAAAAGACTGCCAACATTCTAAAGACTGCCAACATTCTGTAGACAGTTCAAAAGACTGCCAACATTCTATAGACAGTTCAAAAGACTGCCAACATTCTAAAGACAATTCAAAAGACTGCCAACATTCTAAAGACAATTCAAAAGACTGCCAACATTCTAAAGACAATTCAAAAGACTGCCAACATTCTATAGACAGTTCAAAAGACTGCCAACATTCTAAAGACAGTTCAAAAGACTGCCAACATTCTAAAGACTGCCGACATTCTATAGACAGTTCAAAAGACTGCCAACATTCTAAAGACAATTCAAAAGACTGCCAACATTCTAAAGACAGTTTAAAAGACTGCCAACATTCTAAAGACAATTCAAAAGACTGCCAACATTCTAAAGACAATTTAAAGGACTGCCAACATTCTAAAGACCTTCAACATTCTAAAGACAGTTCAAAAGACTGCCAACATTCTAAAGACAATTCAAAAGACTGCCAACATTCTAAAGACTGCCAACATTCTAAAGTCAGTTCAAAAGACTGCCAACATTCTAAAGACAGTTTAAAAGACTGCCAACATTCTAAAGACAATTCAAAAGACTGCCAACATTCTAAAGACAGTTTAAAAGACTGCCAACATTCTAAAGACAGTTCAAAAGACTGCCAACATTCTAAAGACAATTTAAAGGACTGCCAACATTCTAAAGACCTTCAACATTCTATAGACAGTTCAAAAGACTGCCAACATTCTATAGACAATTCAAAAGACTGCCAACATTCTAAAGACAATTCAAAAGACTGCCAACATTCTAAAGACAGTTCAAAAGACTGCCAACATTCTAAAGACAGTTTAAAAGACTGCCAACATACTAAAGACAATTCAAAAGACTGCCAACATTCTAAAGACAGTTTAAAAGACTGCCAACATTCTAAAGACAGTTTAAAAGACTGCCAACATTCTAAAGACAATTCAAAAGACTGCCAACATTCTAAAGACAGTTTAAAAGATTGCCAACATTCTAAAGACTGCCAACATTCTGTAGACAGTTCAAAAGACTGCCAACATTCTATAGACAGTTCCAAAGACTGCCAACATTCTAAAGACAATTCAAAAGACTGCCAACATTCTAAAGACAATTCAAAAGACTGCCAACATTCTAAAGACAGTTTAAAAGACTGCCAACATTCTAAAGACAATTCAAAAGACTGCCAACATTCTAAAGACAGTTTAAAAGACTGCCAACATTCTAAAGACAATTCAAAAGACTGCCAACATTCTAAAGACAATTTAAAGGACTGCCAACATTCTAAAGACCTTCAACATTCTAAAGACAGTTCAAAAGACTGCCAACATTCTAAAGACAATTCAAAAGACTGCCAACATTCTAAAGACAGTTCAAAAGACTGCCAACATTCTAAAGACAGTTTAAAAGACTGCCAACATTCTTAAGACAATTCAAAAGACTGCCAACATTCTAAAGACAGTTTAAAAGACTGCCAACATTCTAAAGACTGCCAACATTCTAAAGACAATTCAAAAGACTGCCAACATTCTAAAGACAATTCAAAAGACTGCCAACATTCTAAAGACAGTTTAAAAGACTGCCAACATTCTAAAGACAATTCAAAAGACTGCCAACATTCTAAAGACAGTTTAAAAGACTGCCAACATTCTAAAGACAATTCAAAAGACTGCCAACATTCTAAAGACAATTTAAAGGACTGCCAACATTCTAAAGACCTTCAACATTCTAAAGACAGTTCAAAAGACTGCCAACATTCTGAAGACAATTCAAAAGACTGCCAACATTCTAAAGACAATTCAAAAGGCTGCCAACATTCTAAAGACAATTCAAATGACTGCCAACATTCTAAAGACAATTCAAAAAACTGCCAACATTCTAAAGACAGTTTAAAAGACTGCCAACATTCTAAAGACAATTCAAAAGACTGCCAACATTCTAAAGACAGTTTAAAAGATTGCCAACATTCTAAAGACTGCCAACATTCTAAAGACAATTTAAAAGACTGCCAACATTCTAAAGACAATTTGAAAAGACTGCCAACATTCTAAAGACAATTCAAAAGACTGCCAACATTCTAAAGACAGTTTAAAAGACTGCCAACATTCTAAAGACAGTTCAAAAGACTGCCAACATTCTAAAGACAGTTTAAAAGACTGCCAACATTCTAAAGACTGCCAACATTCTATAGACAGTTCAAAAGACTGCCAACATTCTAAAGACAATTTAAAGGACTGCCAACATTCTAAAGACCTTCAACATTCTATAGACAGTTCAAAAGACTGCCAACATTCTATAGACAATTCAAAAGACTGCCAACATTCTAAAGACAATTCAAAAGACTGCCAACATTCTAAAGACAGTTCAAAAGACTGCCAACATTCTAAAGACAGTTTAAAAGACTGCCAACATTCTAAAGACAATTCAATAGACTGCCAACATTCTAAAGACAGTTTAAAAGACTGCCAACATTCTAAAGACAGTTTAAAAGACTGCCAACATTCTAAAGACAATTCAAAAGACTGCCAACATTCTAAAGACAGTTTAAAAGACTGCCAACATTCTAAAGACTGCCAACATTCTGTAGACAGTTCAAAAGACTGCCAACATTCTATAGACAGTTCAAAAGACTGCCAACATTCTAAAGACAATTCAAAAGACTGCCAACATTCTAAAGACAATTCAAAAGACTGCCAACATTCTAAAGACAATTCAAAAGACTGCCAACATTCTATAGACAGTTCAAAAGACTGCCAACATTCTAAAGACAGTTCAAAAGACTGCCAACATTCTAAAGACTGCCAACATTCTATAGACAGTTCAAAAGACTGCCAACATTCTAAAGACAATTCAAAAGACTGCCAACATTCTAAAGACAGTTTAAAAGACTGCCAACATTCTAAAGACAATTCAAAAGACTGCCAACATTCTAAAGACAATTTAAAGGACTGCCAACATTCTAAAGACCTTCAACATTCTATAGACAGTTCAAAAGACTGCCAACATTCTAAAGACAATTCAAAAGATTGCCAACATTCTAAAGACAGTTTAAAAGACTGCCAACATTCTAAAGACAATTCAAAAGACTGCCAACATTCTAAAGACAATTCAAAAGGCTGCCAACATTCTAAAGACAATTTAAAGGACTGCCAACATTCTAAAGACCTTCAACATTCTAAAGACAGTTCAAAAGACTGCCAACATTCTAAAGACAATTCAAAAGACTGCCAACATTCTAAAGACAATTCAAAAGGCTGCCAACATTCTAAAGACAATTCAAATGACTGCCAACATTCTAAAGACAATTCAAAAAACTGCCAACATTCTAAAGACAGTTTAAAAGACTGCCAACATTCTAAAGACAATTCAAAAGACTGCCAACATTCTAAAGACAGTTTAAAAGATTGCCAACATTCTAAAGACTGCCAACATTCTAAAGACAATTCAAAAGGCTGCCAACATTCTAAAGACAATTCAAATGACTGCCAACATTCTAAAGACAATTCAAAAGACTGCCAACATTCTAAAGACAATTCAAAAGACTGCCAACATTCTATAGACAGTTCAAAAGACTGCCAACATTCTAAAGACAGTTCAAAAGACTGCCAACATTCTAAAGACTGCCAACATTCTATAGACAGTTCAAAAGACTGCCAACATTCTAAAGACAATTCAAAAGACTGCCAACATTCTAAAGACAGTTTAAAAGACTGCCAACATTCTAAAGACAATTCAAAAGACTGCCAACATTCTAAAGACAATTTAAAGGACTGCCAACATTCTAAAGACCTTCAACATTCTAAAGACAGTTCAAAAGACTGCCAACATTCTAAAGACAATTCAAAAGACTGCCAACATTCTAAAGACTGCCAACATTCTAAAGTCAGTTCAAAAGACTGCCAACATTCTAAAGACAGTTTAAAAGACTGCCAACATTCTAAAGACAATTCAAAAGACTGCCAACATTCTAAAGACAGTTTAAAAGACTGCCAACATTCTAAAGACAGTTTAAAAGACTGCCAACATTCTAAAGACAATTCAAAAGACTGCCAACATTCTAAAGACAGTTTAAAAGACTGCCAACATTCTAAAGACTGCCAACATTCTGTAGACAGTTCAAAAGACTGCCAACATTCTATAGACAGTTCAAAAGACTGCCAACATTCTAAAGACAATTCAAAAGACTGCCAACATTCTAAAGACAATTCAAAAGACTGCCAACATTCTAAAGACAATTCAAAAGACTGCCAACATTCTAAAGACAGTTCAAAAGACTGCCAACATTCTAAAGACAGTTCAAAAGACTGCCAACATTCTAAAGACTGCCAACATTCTATAGACAGTTCAAAAGACTGCCAACATTCTAAAGACAATTCAAAAGACTGCCAACATTCTAAAGACAGTTTAAAAGACTGCCAACATTCTAAAGACTGCCAACATTCTAAAGACAATTCAAAAGACTGCCAACATTCTAAAGACAATTCAAAAGACTGCCAACATTCTAAAGACAGTTTAAAAGACTGCCAACATTCTAAAGACAATTCAAAAGACTGCCAACATTCTAAAGACAGTTTAAAAGACTGCCAACATTCTAAAGACAATTCAAAAGACTGCCAACATTCTAAAGACAATTTAAAGGACTGCCAACATTCTAAAGACCTTCAACATTCTAAAGACAGTTCAAAAGACTGCCAACATTCTAAAGACAATTCAAAAGACTGCCAACATTCTAAAGACAGTTCAAAAGACTGCCAACATTCTAAAGACAGTTTAAAAGACTGCCAACATTCTAAAGACAATTCAAAAGACTGCCAACATTCTAAGGACAGTTTAAAAGACTGCCAACATTCTAAAGACTGCCAACATTCTAAAGACAATTCAAAAGACTGCCAACATTCTAAAGACAATTCAAAAGACTGCCAACATTCTAAAGACAGTTTAAAAGACTGCCAACATTCTAAAGACAATTCAAAAGACTGCCAACATTCTAAGGACAGTTTAAAAGACTGCCAACATTCTAAAGACAATTCAAAAGACTGCCAACATTCTAAAGACAATTTAAAGGACTGCCAACATTCTAAAGACCTTCAACATTCTAAAGACAGTTCAAAAGACTGCCAACATTCTAAAGACAATTCAAAAGACTGCCAACATTCTAAAGACAGTTTAAAATACTGCCAACATTCTAAAGACAGTTTAAAAGACTGCCAACATTCTAAAGACAATTCAAAAGACTGCCAACATTCTAAAGACAGTTTAAAAGACTGCCAACATTCTAAAGACAATTCAAAAGACTGCCAACATTCTAAAGACAATTTAAAGGACTGCCAACATTCTAAAGACCTTCAACATTCTAAAGACAGTTCAAAAGACTGCCAACATTCTAAAGACAATTCAAAAGACTGCCAACATTCTAAAGACAGTTCAAAAGACTGCCAACATTCTAAAGACAGTTTAAAAGACTGCCAACATTCTAAAGACAATTCAAAAGACTGCCAACATTCTAAAGACAGTTTAAAAGACTGCCAACATTCTAAAGACTGCCAACATTCTAAAGACAATTCAAAAGACTGCCAACATTCTAAAGACAATTCAAAAGACTGCCAACATTCTAAAGACAGTTTAAAAGACTGCCAACATTCTAAAGACAATTCAAAAGACTGCCAACATTCTAAAGACAGTTTAAAAGACTGCCAACATTCTAAAGACAATTCAAAAGACTGCCAACATTCTAAAGACAATTTAAAGGACTGCCAACATTCTAAAGACCTTCAACATTCTAAAGACAGTTCAAAAGACTGCCAACATTCTAAAGACAATTCAAAAGACTGCCAACATTCTAAAGACAATTCAAAAGGCTGCCAACATTCTAAAGACAATTCAAATGACTGCCAACATTCTAAAGACAATTCAAAAAACTGCCAACATTCTAAAGACAGTTTAAAAGACTGCCAACATTCTAAAGACAATTCAAAAGACTGCCAACATTCTAAAGACAGTTTAAAAGATTGCCAACATTCTAAAGACTGCCAACATTCTAAAGACAATTCAAAAGGCTGCCAACATTCTAAAGACAATTCAAATGACTGCCAACATTCTAAAGACAATTCAAAAGACTGCCAACATTCTAAAGACAATTCAAAAGGCTGCCAACATTCTAAAGACAGTTTAAAAGACTGCCAACATTCTAAAGACAGTTCAAAAGACTGCCAACATTCTAAAGACAGTTTAAAAGATTGCTAACATTCTAAAGACTGCCAACATTCTATAGACAGTTCAAAAGACTGCCAACATTCTAAAGACAATTTAAAGGACTGCCAACATTCTAAAGACCTTCAACATTCTATAGACAGTTCAAAAGACTGCCAACATTCTATAGACAATTCAAAAGACTGCCAACATTCTAAAGACAATTCAAAAGACTGCCAACATTCTAAAGACAATTCAAAAGACTGCCAACATTCTAAAGACAGTTTAAAAGACTGCCAACATTCTAAAGACTGCCAACATTCTAAAGACAGTTCAAATGACTGCCAACATTCTATAGACAATTCAAAAGACTGCCAACATTCTAAAGACAATTCAAAAGACTGCCAACATTCTAAAGACAATTCAAAAGACTGTCAACATTCTAAAGACAATTTAAAAGACTGCCAACATTCTAAAGACAATTTGAAAAGACTGCCAACATTCTAAAGACAATTCAAAAGACTGCCAACATTCTAAAGACAGTTTAAAAGACTGCCAACATTCTAAAGACAGTTCAAAAGACTGCCAACATTCTAAAGACAGTTTAAAAGACTGCCAACATTCTAAAGACTGCCAACATTCTATAGACAGTTCAAAAGACTGCCAACATTCTAAAGACAATTTAAAGGACTGCCAACATTCTAAAGACCTTCAACATTCTATAGACAGTTCAAAAGACTGCCAACATTCTATAGACAATTCAAAAGACTGCCAACATTCTAAAGACAATTCAAAAGACTGCAAACATTCTAAAGACAGTTCAAAAGACTGCCAACATTCTAAAGACAGTTTAAAAGACTGCCAACATACTAAAGACAATTCAATAGACTGCCAACATTCTAAAGACAGTTTAAAAGACTGCCAACATTCTAAAGACAGTTTAAAAGACTGCCAACATTCTAAAGACAATTCAAAAGACTGCCAACATTCTAAAGACAGTTTAAAAGACTGCCAACATTCTAAAGACTGCCAACATTCTGTAGACAGTTCAAAAGACTGCCAACATTCTATAGACAGTTCAAAAGACTGCCAACATTCTAAAGACAATTCAAAAGACTGCCAACATTCTAAAGACAATTCAAAAGACTGCCAACATTCTAAAGACAATTCAAAAGACTGCCAACATTCTATAGACAGTTCAAAAGACTGCCAACATTCTAAAGACAGTTCAAAAGACTGCCAACATTCTAAAGACTGCCGACATTCTATAGACAGTTCAAAAGACTGCCAACATTCTAAAGACAATTCAAAAGACTGCCAACATTCTAAAGACAGTTTAAAAGACTGCCAACATTCTAAAGACAATTCAAAAGACTGCCAACATTCTAAAGACAATTTAAAGGACTGCCAACATTCTAAAGACCTTCAACATTCTAAAGACAGTTCAAAAGACTGCCAACATTCTAAAGACAATTCAAAAGACTGCCAACATTCTAAAGACTGCCAACATTCTAAAGTCAGTTCAAAAGACTGCCAACATTCTAAAGACAGTTTAAAAGACTGCCAACATTCTAAAGACAATTCAAAAGACTGCCAACATTCTAAAGACAGTTTAAAAGACTGCCAACATTCTAAAGACAGTTCAAAAGACTGCCAACATTCTAAAGACAATTTAAAGGACTGCCAACATTCTAAAGACCTTCAACATTCTATAGACAGTTCAAAAGACTGCCAACATTCTATAGACAATTCAAAAGACTGCCAACATTCTAAAGACAATTCAAAAGACTGCCAACATTCTAAAGACAGTTCAAAAGACTGCCAACATTCTAAAGACAGTTTAAAAGACTGCCAACATACTAAAGACAATTCAAAAGACTGCCAACATTCTAAAGACAGTTTAAAAGACTGCCAACATTCTAAAGACAGTTTAAAAGACTGCCAACATTCTAAAGACAATTCAAAAGACTGCCAACATTCTAAAGACAGTTTAAAAGATTGCCAACATTCTAAAGACTGCCAACATTCTGTAGACAGTTCAAAAGACTGCCAACATTCTATAGACAGTTCAAAAGACTGCCAACATTCTAAAGACAATTCAAAAGACTGCCAACATTCTAAAGACAATTCAAAAGACTGCCAACATTCTAAAGACAGTTTAAAAGACTGCCAACATTCTAAAGACAATTCAAAAGACTGCCAACATTCTAAAGACAGTTTAAAAGACTGCCAACATTCTAAAGACAATTCAAAAGACTGCCAACATTCTAAAGACAATTTAAAGGACTGCCAACATTCTAAAGACCTTCAACATTCTAAAGACAGTTCAAAAGACTGCCAACATTCTAAAGACAATTCAAAAGACTGCCAACATTCTAAAGACAGTTCAAAAGACTGCCAACATTCTAAAGACAGTTTAAAAGACTGCCAACATTCTAAAGACAATTCAAAAGACTGCCAACATTCTAAAGACAGTTTAAAAGACTGCCAACATTCTAAAGACTGCCAACATTCTAAAGACAATTCAAAAGACTGCCAACATTCTAAAGACAATTCAAAAGACTGCCAACATTCTAAAGACAGTTTAAAAGACTGCCAACATTCTAAAGACAATTCAAAAGACTGCCAACATTCTAAAGACAGTTTAAAAGACTGCCAACATTCTAAAGACAATTCAAAAGACTGCCAACATTCTAAAGACAATTTAAAGGACTGCCAACATTCTAAAGACCTTCAACATTCTAAAGACAGTTCAAAAGACTGCCAACATTCTAAAGACAATTCAAAAGACTGCCAACATTCTAAAGACAATTCAAAAGGCTGCCAACATTCTAAAGACAATTCAAATGACTGCCAACATTCTAAAGACAATTCAAAAAACTGCCAACATTCTAAAGACAGTTTAAAAGACTGCCAACATTCTAAAGACAATTCAAAAGACTGCCAACATTCTAAAGACAGTTTAAAAGATTGCCAACATTCTAAAGACTGCCAACATTCTAAAGACAATTCAAAAGGCTGCCAACATTCTAAAGACAATTCAAATGACTGCCAACATTCTAAAGACAATTCAAAAGACTGCCAACATTCTAAAGACAATTCAAAAGGCTGCCAACATTCTAAAGACAGTTTAAAAGACTGCCAACATTCTAAAGACAGTTCAAAAGACTGCCAACATTCTAAAGACAGTTTAAAAGATTGCTAACATTCTAAAGACTGCCAACATTCTATAGACAGTTCAAAAGACTGCCAACATTCTAAAGACAATTTAAAGGACTGCCAACATTCTAAAGACCTTCAACATTCTATAGACAGTTCAAAAGACTGCCAACATTCTATAGACAATTCAAAAGACTGCCAACATTCTAAAGACAATTCAAAAGACTGCCAACATTCTAAAGACAATTCAAAAGACTGCCAACATTCTAAAGACAGTTTAAAAGACTGCCAACATTCTAAAGACTGCCAACATTCTAAGGACAGTTCAAATGACTGCCAACATTCTATAGACAATTCAAAAGACTGCCAACATTCTAAAGACAATTCAAAAGACTGCCAACATTCTAAAGACAATTCAAAAGACTGTCAACATTCTAAAGACAATTTAAAAGACTGCCAACATTCTAAAGACAATTTGAAAAGACTGCCAACATTCTAAAGACAATTCAAAAGACTGCCAACATTCTAAAGACAGTTTAAAAGACTGCCAACATTCTAAAGACAGTTCAAAAGACTGCCAACATTCTAAAGACAGTTTAAAAGACTGCCAACATTCTAAAGACTGCCAACATTCTATAGACAGTTCAAAAGACTGCCAACATTCTAAAGACAATTTAAAGGACTGCCAACATTCTAAAGACCTTCAACATTCTATAGACAGTTCAAAAGACTGCCAACATTCTATAGACAATTCAAAAGACTGCCAACATTCTAAAGACAATTCAAAAGACTGCAAACATTCTAAAGACAGTTCAAAAGACTGCCAACATTCTAAAGACAGTTTAAAAGACTGCCAACGTACTAAAGACAATTCAATAGACTGCCAACATTCTAAAGACAGTTTAAAAGACTGCCAACATTCTAAAGACAGTTTAAAAGACTGCCAACATTCTAAAGACAATTCAAAAGACTGCCAACATTCTAAAGACAGTTTAAAAGACTGCCAACATTCTAAAGACTGCCAACATTCTGTAGACAGTTCAAAAGACTGCCAACATTCTATAGACAGTTCAAAAGACTGCCAACATTCTAAAGACAATTCAAAAGACTGCCAACATTCTAAAGACAATTCAAAAGACTGCCAACATTCTAAAGACAATTCAAAAGACTGCCAACATTCTATAGACAGTTCAAAAGACTGCCAACATTCTAAAGACAGTTCAAAAGACTGCCAACATTCTAAAGACTGCCGACATTCTATAGACAGTTCAAAAGACTGCCAACATTCTAAAGACAATTCAAAAGACTGCCAACATTCTAAAGACAGTTTAAAAGACTGCCAACATTCTAAAGACAATTCAAAAGACTGCCAACATTCTAAAGACAATTTAAAGGACTGCCAACATTCTAAAGACCTTCAACATTCTAAAGACAGTTCAAAAGACTGCCAACATTCTAAAGACAATTCAAAAGACTGCCAACATTCTAAAGACTGCCAACATTCTAAAGTCAGTTCAAAAGACTGCCAACATTCTAAAGACAGTTTAAAAGACTGCCAACATTCTAAAGACAATTCAAAAGACTGCCAACATTCTAAAGACAGTTTAAAAGACTGCCAACATTCTAAAGACAGTTCAAAAGACTGCCAACATTCTAAAGACAATTTAAAGGACTGCCAACATTCTAAAGACCTTCAACATTCAATAGACAGTTCAAAAGACTGCCAACATTCTATAGACAATTCAAAAGACTGCCAACATTCTAAAGACAATTCAAAAGACTGCCAACATTCTAAAGACAGTTCAAAAGACAGCCAACATTCTAAAGACAGTTTAAAAGACTGCCAACATACTAAAGACAATTCAAAAGACTGCCAACATTCTAAAGACAGTTTAAAAGACTGCCAACATTCTAAAGACAGTTTAAAAGACTGCCAACATTCTAAAGACAATTCAAAAGACTGCCAACATTCTAAAGACAGTTTAAAAGATTGCCAACATTCTAAAGACTGCCAACATTCTGTAGACAGTTCAAAAGACTGCCAACATTCTATAGACAGTTCAAAAGACTGCCAACATTCTAAAGACAATTCAAAAGACTGCCAACATTCTAAAGACAATTCAAAAGACTGCCAACATTCTAAAGACAATTCAAAAGACTGCCAACATTCTAAAGACAGTTCAAAAGACTGCCAACATTCTAAAGACAGTTCAAAAGACTGCCAACATTCTAAAGACTGCCAACATTCTATAGACAGTTCAAAAGACTGCCAACATTCTAAAGACAATTCAAAAGACTGCCAACATTCTAAAGACAGTTTAAAAGACTGCCAACATTCTAAAGACAATTCAAAAGACTGCCAACATTCTAAAGACAATTTAAAGGACTGCCAACATTCTAAAGACCTTCAACATTCTAAGGACAGTTCAAAAGACTGCCAACATTCTAAAGACAATTCAAAAGACTGCCAACATTCTAAAGACAGTTCAAAAGACTGCCAACATTCTAAAGACAGTTTAAAAGACTGCCAACATTCTAAAGACAATTCAAAAGACTGCCAACATTCTAAAGACTGCCAACATTCTAAAGACAATTCAAAAGACTGCCAACATTCTAAAGACAATTCAAAAGACTGCCAACATTCTAAAGACAGTTTAAAAGACTGCCAACATTCTAAAGACTGCCAACATTCTAAAGACAATTCAAAAGCCTGCCAACATTCTAAAGACAGTTTAAAAGACTGCCAACATTCTAAAGACAATTCAAAAGCCTGCCAACATTCTAAAGACAGTTTAAAAGACTGCCAACATTCTAAAGACTGCCAACATTCTATAGACAGTTCAAATGACTGCCAACATTCTATAGACAATTCAAAAGACTGCCAACATTCTAAAGACAATTCAAAAGACTGCCAACATTCTAAAGACAGTTTAAAAGACTGCCAACATTCTAAAGACAGTTCAAAAGACTGCCAACATTCTAAAGACAATTTAAAGGACTGCCAACATTCTAAAGACCTTCAACATTCTATAGACAGTTCAAAAGACTGCCAACATTCTATAGACAATTCAAAGACTGCCAACATTCTAAAGACAATTCAAAAGACTGCCAACATTCTAAAGACAGTTCAAAAGACTGCCAACATTCTAAAGACAGTTTAAAAGACTGCCAACATACTAAAGACAATTCAAAAGACTGCCAACATTCTAAAGACAGTTTAAAAGACTGCCAACATTCTAAAGACAGTTTAAAAGACTGCCAACATTCTAAAGACAATTCAAAAGACTGCCAACATTCTAAAGACAGTTTAAAAGATTGCCAACATTCTAAAGACTGCCAACATTCTGTAGACAGTTCAAAAGACTGCCAACATTCTATAGACAGTTCAAAAGACTGCCAACATTCTAAAGACAATTCAAAAGACTGCCAACATTCTAAAGACAATTCAAAAGACTGCCAACATTCTAAAGACAATTCAAAAGACTGCCAACATTCTAAAGACAGTTCAAAAGACTGCCAACATTCTAAAGACAGTTCAAAAGACTGCCAACATTCTAAAGACTGCCAACATTCTATAGACAGTTCAAAAGACTGCCAACATTCTAAAGACAATTCAAAAGACTGCCAACATTCTAAAGACAGTTTAAAAGACTGCCAACATTCTAAAGACAATTCAAAAGACTGCCAACATTCTAAAGACAATTTAAAGGACTGCCAACATTCTAAAGACCTTCAACATTCTAAAGACAGTTCAAAAGACTGCCAACATTCTAAAGACAATTCAAAAGACTGCCAACATTCTAAAGACTGCCAACATTCTAAAGACAGTTCAAAAGACTGCCAACATTCTAAAGACAGTTTAAAAGACTGCCAACATTCTAAAGACAATTCAAAAGACTGCCAACATTCTAAAGACAGTTTAAAAGACTGCCAACATTCTAAAGACAGTTCAAAAGACTGCCAACATTCTAAAGACAATTTAAAGGACTGCCAACATTCTAAAGACCTTCAACATTCTATAGACAGTTCAAAAGACTGCCAACATTCTATAGACAATTCCAAAGACTGCCAACATTCTAAAGACAATTCAAAAGACTGCCAACATTCTAAAGACAGTTCAAAAGACTGCCAACATTCTAAAGACAGTTTAAAAGACTGCCAACATTCTAAAGACAATTCAAAAGACTGCCAACATTCTAAAGACAGTTTAAAAGACTGCCAACATTCTAAAGACAGTTTAAAAGACTGCCAACATTCTAAAGACAATTCAAAAGACTGCCAACATTCTAAAGACAGTTTAAAAGACTGCCAACATTCTAAAGACTGCCAACATTCTGTAGACAGTTCAAAAGACTGCCAACATTCTATAGACAGTTCAAAAGACTGCCAACATTCTAAAGACAATTCAAAAGACTGCCAACATTCTAAAGACAATTCAAAAGACTGCCAACATTCTAAAGACAATTCAAAAGACTGCCAACATTCTAAAGACAGTTCAAAAGACTGCCAACATTCTAAAGACAGTTCAAAAGACTGCCAACATTCTAAAGACTGCCAACATTCTATAGACAGTTCAAAAGACTGCCAACATTCTAAAGACAATTCAAAAGACTGCCAACATTCTAAAGACAGTTTAAAAGACTGCCAACATTCTAAAGACAATTCAAAAGACTGCCAACATTCTAAAGACAATTTAAAGGACTGCCAACATTCTAAAGACCTTCAACATTCTAAAGACAGTTCAAAAGACTGCCAACATTCTAAAGACAATTCAAAAGACTGCCAACATTCTAAAGACAGTTCAAAAGACTGCCAACATTCTAAAGACAGTTTAAAAGACTGCCAACATTCTAAAGACAATTCAAAAGACTGCCAACATTCTAAAGACAGTTTAAAAGACTGCCAACATTCTAAAGACTGCCAACATTCTAAAGACAATTCAAAAGACTGCCAACATTCTAAAGACAATTCAAAAGACTGCCAACATTCTAAAGACAGTTTAAAAGACTGCCAACATTCTAAAGACTGCCAACATTCTAAAGACAATTCAAAAGACTGCCAACATTCTAAAGACAATTCAAAAGACTGCCAACATTCTAAAGACAGTTTAAAAGACTGCCAACATTCTAAAGACTGCCAACATTCTAAAGACAATTCAAAAGACTGCCAACATTCTAAAGACAGTTTAAAAGACTGCCAACATTCTAAAGACAATTCAAAAGACTGCCAACATTCTAAAGACAGTTTAAAAGACTGCCAACATTCTAAAGACTGCCAACATTCTATAGACAGTTTAAAAGACTGCCAACATTCTAAAGACAATTCAAAAGACTGCCAACATTCTAAAGACAATTTAAAGGACTGCCAACATTCTAAAGACCTTCAACATTCTAAGGACAGTTCAAAAGACTGCCAACATTCTAAAGACAATTCAAAAGACTGCCAACATTCTAAAGACAGTTCAAAAGACTGCCAACATTCTAAAGACAGTTTAAAAGACTGCCAACATTCTAAAGACAATTCAAAAGACTGCCAACATTCTAAAGACTGCCAACATTCTAAAGACAATTCAAAAGACTGCCAACATTCTAAAGACAATTCAAAAGACTGCCAACATTCTAAAGACAGTTTAAAAGACTGCCAACATTCTAAAGACTGCCAACATTCTAAAGACAATTCAAAAGCCTGCCAACATTCTAAAGACAGTTTAAAAGACTGCCAACATTCTAAAGACAATTCAAAAGCCTGCCAACATTCTAAAGACAGTTTAAAAGACTGCCAACATTCTAAAGACTGCCAACATTCTATAGACAGTTCAAATGACTGCCAACATTCTATAGACAATTCAAAAGACTGCCAACATTCTAAAGACAATTCAAAAGACTGCCAACATTCTAAAGACAGTTTAAAAGACTGCCAACATTCTAAAGACAGTTCAAAAGACTGCCAACATTCTAAAGACAATTTAAAGGACTGCCAACATTCTAAAGACCTTCAACATTCTATAGACAGTTCAAAAGACTGCCAACATTCTATAGACAATTCAAAGACTGCCAACATTCTAAAGACAATTCAAAAGACTGCCAACATTCTAAAGACAGTTCAAAAGACTGCCAACATTCTAAAGACAGTTTAAAAGACTGCCAACATACTAAAGACAATTCAAAAGACTGCCAACATTCTAAAGACAGTTTAAAAGACTGCCAACATTCTAAAGACAGTTTAAAAGACTGCCAACATTCTAAAGACAATTCAAAAGACTGCCAACATTCTAAAGACAGTTTAAAAGATTGCCAACATTCTAAAGACTGCCAACATTCTGTAGACAGTTCAAAAGACTGCCAACATTCTATAGACAGTTCAAAAGACTGCCAACATTCTAAAGACAATTCAAAAGACTGCCAACATTCTAAAGACAATTCAAAAGACTGCCAACATTCTAAAGACAATTCAAAAGACTGCCAACATTCTAAAGACAGTTCAAAAGACTGCCAACATTCTAAAGACAGTTCAAAAGACTGCCAACATTCTAAAGACTGCCAACATTCTATAGACAGTTCAAAAGACTGCCAACATTCTAAAGACAATTCAAAAGACTGCCAACATTCTAAAGACAGTTTAAAAGACTGCCAACATTCTAAAGACAATTCAAAAGACTGCCAACATTCTAAAGACAATTTAAAGGACTGCCAACATTCTAAAGACCTTCAACATTCTAAAGACAGTTCAAAAGACTGCCAACATTCTAAAGACAATTCAAAAGACTGCCAACATTCTAAAGACTGCCAACATTCTAAAGACAGTTCAAAAGACTGCCAACATTCTAAAGACAATTCAAAAGACTGCCAACATTCTAAAGACAGTTTAAAAGACTGCCAACATTCTAAAGACTGCCAACATTCTAAAGACAATTCAAAAGCCTGCCAACATTCTAAAGACAGTTTAAAAGACTGCCAACATTCTAAAGACAATTCAAAAGCCTGCCAACATTCTAAAGACAGTTTAAAAGACTGCCAACATTCTAAAGACTGCCAACATTCTATAGACAGTTCAAATGACTGCCAACATTCTATAGACAATTCAAAAGACTGCCAACATTCTAAAGACAATTCAAAAGACTGCCAACATTCTAAAGACAGTTTAAAAGACTGCCAACATTCTAAAGACAGTTCAAAAGACTGCCAACATTCTAAAGACAATTTAAAGGACTGCCAACATTCTAAAGACCTTCAACATTCTATAGACAGTTCAAAAGACTGCCAACATTCTATAGACAATTCAAAGACTGCCAACATTCTAAAGACAATTCAAAAGACTGCCAACATTCTAAAGACAGTTCAAAAGACTGCCAACATTCTAAAGACAGTTTAAAAGACTGCCAACATACTAAAGACAATTCAAAAGACTGCCAACATTCTAAAGACAGTTTAAAAGACTGCCAACATTCTAAAGACAGTTTAAAAGACTGCCAACATTCTAAAGACAATTCAAAAGACTGCCAACATTCTAAAGACAGTTTAAAAGATTGCCAACATTCTAAAGACTGCCAACATTCTGTAGACAGTTCAAAAGACTGCCAACATTCTATAGACAGTTCAAAAGACTGCCAACATTCTAAAGACAATTCAAAAGACTGCCAACATTCTAAAGACAATTCAAAAGACTGCCAACATTCTAAAGACAATTCAAAAGACTGCCAACATTCTAAAGACAGTTCAAAAGACTGCCAACATTCTAAAGACAGTTCAAAAGACTGCCAACATTCTAAAGACTGCCAACATTCTATAGACAGTTCAAAAGACTGCCAACATTCTAAAGACAATTCAAAAGACTGCCAACATTCTAAAGACAGTTTAAAAGACTGCCAACATTCTAAAGACAATTCAAAAGACTGCCAACATTCTAAAGACAATTTAAAGGACTGCCAACATTCTAAAGACCTTCAACATTCTAAAGACAGTTCAAAAGACTGCCAACATTCTAAAGACAATTCAAAAGACTGCCAACATTCTAAAGACTGCCAACATTCTAAAGACAGTTCAAAAGACTGCCAACATTCTAAAGACAGTTTAAAAGACTGCCAACATTCTAAAGACAATTCAAAAGACTGCCAACATTCTAAAGACAGTTTAAAAGACTGCCAACATTCTAAAGACAGTTCAAAAGACTGCCAACATTCTAAAGACAATTTAAAGGACTGCCAACATTCTAAAGACCTTCAACATTCTATAGACAGTTCAAAAGACTGCCAACATTCTATAGACAATTCCAAAGACTGCCAACATTCTAAAGACAATTCAAAAGACTGCCAACATTCTAAAGACAGTTCAAAAGACTGCCAACATTCTAAAGACAGTTTAAAAGACTGCCAACATTCTAAAGACAATTCAAAAGACTGCCAACATTCTAAAGACAGTTTAAAAGACTGCCAACATTCTAAAGACAGTTTAAAAGACTGCCAACATTCTAAAGACAATTCAAAAGACTGCCAACATTCTAAAGACAGTTTAAAAGACTGCCAACATTCTAAAGACTGCCAACATTCTGTAGACAGTTCAAAAGACTGCCAACATTCTATAGACAGTTCAAAAGACTGCCAACATTCTAAAGACAATTCAAAAGACTGCCAACATTCTAAAGACAATTCAAAAGACTGCCAACATTCTAAAGACAATTCAAAAGACTGCCAACATTCTAAAGACAGTTCAAAAGACTGCCAACATTCTAAAGACAGTTCAAAAGACTGCCAACATTCTAAAGACTGCCAACATTCTATAGACAGTTCAAAAGACTGCCAACATTCTAAAGACAATTCAAAAGACTGCCAACATTCTAAAGACAGTTTAAAAGACTGCCAACATTCTAAAGACAATTCAAAAGACTGCCAACATTCTAAAGACAATTTAAAGGACTGCCAACATTCTAAAGACCTTCAACATTCTAAAGACAGTTCAAAAGACTGCCAACATTCTAAAGACAATTCAAAAGACTGCCAACATTCTAAAGACAGTTCAAAAGACTGCCAACATTCTAAAGACAGTTTAAAAGACTGCCAACATTCTAAAGACAATTCAAAAGACTGCCAACATTCTAAAGACAGTTTAAAAGACTGCCAACATTCTAAAGACTGCCAACATTCTAAAGACAATTCAAAAGACTGCCAACATTCTAAAGACAATTCAAAAGACTGCCAACATTCTAAAGACAGTTTAAAAGACTGCCAACATTCTAAAGACTGCCAACATTCTAAAGACAATTCAAAAGACTGCCAACATTCTAAAGACAATTCAAAAGACTGCCAACATTCTAAAGACAGTTTAAAAGACTGCCAACATTCTAAAGACTGCCAACATTCTAAAGACAATTCAAAAGACTGCCAACATTCTAAAGACAGTTTAAAAGACTGCCAACATTCTAAAGACAATTCAAAAGACTGCCAACATTCTAAAGACAGTTTAAAAGACTGCCAACATTCTAAAGACTGCCAACATTCTATAGACAGTTCAAAAGACTGCCAACATTCGGGGGCGTGGCCTGAATGCCGACCGAGCCAGTCACACCTTACTGAGCTCTCCTGGCTTAATCTCTTCCCTAGCGACTCACAAGCGACAGAAAGAGGGAATAATCAGCTTATCAGCATCAGCAGAGATAAGAGACACAGCGGAGATGTCTAAAAGGAGGACATCCAAACACCCTCCACACAGAGTGTCGGATTTCTTCACAGCCCGCACTGCCGGCAGAGACAGAGCAGCAGTCACTGATAGCCCCTCCCTCCTCCTAACACTGAGAGAGAAGATGTGAGCCCTGCAGCTGCTGCTGCTTGCTCTGAAGAAGCTAACACTGCCGGCACTGAGACAGGAGGAAGCGCTGGAGGCTCTGCACAGCGCAGACTACCACAGGCACCCCGAGAACAGCGTCAGAGAAGGGTGAGTGGAAAAACCTTCCCCCATAATTCAGGCGGGAAAGCAGATAAAATGGCGCCCACAGCTAAATCTCAAAGAGAGGGAAACCCTTCCCCCTCCTCAAGCCCAGAAAAACAAAGGCCAAGAATAACCTCACCATCCCCCTCAACCCCCAACCTGTACTTATCTGAGGATCCGATGCTAACCCTCCCTTCCTCAGACCAACCTGCTTCGGAACTCTTTATTAAAAATATAATGGTTGCGCTGAGAAAATCAATGCACAATGATTTTAATCTGCTATCATCCGCTGTAAACGCATCCCTCAAAGATCTGGGCGAGCGTACGGAGCATATAGAAAACAAGATGGAGGAGTTAACCACCTCTCATAACAATTTGATTGACTCTCATTATTCCTTAGAAGACGAAGTTACCGCCATTAAAAATAAGCTAGCGGATTTAGAAGATAGGAACAGGCGTAACAACATAAAGTTCCGTGGGATACCAGAGAACATTAACCAATCCAACTTGAATAAACACCTTTCCCAGCTCATTAACGCCATCCTCCCAGATATACCAGAGTCTAAACGGATCATTGATAGAGCCCACAGACTCCCCAAACCAAACTTCCTCCCCGCAGAAACCCCAAGAGATGTCATAGCACGTATTCATTTCTTTCATGTAAAAGAAGCTATGATGCAGGCATCCAGAAAAATGGGCACTCTCCCAGAACCTTTCACAAAAATTCAGATGTTTGCTGATTTATCTCAAGCAACAATTCAAGCAAGGAAATCCTTCGCTCCGATCACCGCAGCCCTAGCCGCAAATAAGATCCTATACAAGTGGGGTTTTCCTACGAAATTATTAATCCACAAAGAGGGGTCCCTCCATGTGATTTCATCTCCTCAAGAAGGCAACAAAATCCTAACATCATGGAATATCTCCATACCAAAGGATGCACAAAACACCACAGCTGCAAGATCAAACAAAATCCCCAATTCCTGGGCCCGAGCAACAACCACTTGAAAACCAATCCCGGTTGGATCCCATACTCTCAGATCTCTCGACTCTCCTTACCCTGAGTAAATTTTCCCAAAGTACTCCAAGTGGAAGAGATTGACTTTAGGTGAACTTTTACCAGTTCCCCACAAGTATGCAGGCAATAATCCCTGCTTTCCACACTGTTCTATGTTTCTGCTTTGCTCTCTTACCTTATCTTTGCAGGAATCAAGATTTAAGTGCTACAACTCTTCGACTTAAAGAACATGATGCCTTCCCAGCAGTATGTATAAGCATTAATGTTGTTGTTGTTATTGTTTACACGGTCTTTTACTATTCTCAGTGTAGTACCGGTCACTTAATTAATAGCCATGTCACTTAAACTTACATCCCAAAATGCAAGGGGGTTAAACTCACCTTTTAAAAGAGTGTCAATATGGAAAGATGCCAGACAATCAGGGGCGGAAGTGATATGCGTACAAGAAACTCACTTCTCTTTCTCAGCATGTCCAAAATTCACCAACAAAAACTTCCCTCTAATATATATGTCCTGTGCCCCTAAAAAGCAAGCAGGAGTTCTGATTGCTTTCAAATCAAATATTAATTTTATTCACAAAACGAGCCTTGTAGACCCAAAGGGCAGATACCTTGCTGTGGCTGGCACTATAAATGAGTGTCCCATCACGATCGCTAATATCTACGCTCCAAACAAATCACAAATCTTCTTTTTAAACAGGACAATAAAGAAAATAAAAAGAATATAAATGGGAAAGTTGATAATTTGTGGCGATTTTAACAGCATCCCGGATAGAAATCTAGATTCAACAAACAAACATAGGACCTCCCCCACACTCTTTCCTTGGCTACACAAAGAGGCATTATATGACTCATTCAGATGCCTAAACTCCTCATCTAGAGAATTTACCCATTTCTCTCACAGGCACAAATCATTCTCACGTATCGACCTGTTCCTAGTAGATAGATGGACCCTCCCATTAGTCACCTCCTCAGAAATAGGTACAGCCACATGGTCGGACCACGCCCCAATAACATTAAAAATAAATTTAGGACACCCCAAAATAAACACAAAAATTTGGCCCATCAATGTCCCTCTAATTAAATCTCCAAAGAAGAAAAACACAATAACCAAAGCTTTAGAGGAATATTTTAGTTTAAATGAGGACCCAGAGATAAGCCCCTTCACCTTATGGAACGCCCATAAAGCGTTTATCCGGGGCATACTAATCAAACTAAACTCCCAACACAGAAGAAATAAACAAAAGTCAATAGATGAACTCCTAAGTCAAATACAAATAATTGAAAAGAGATTACAAACATCCCCTTTGAATACAGATCAAATAGAATTGAGCAATCTTAGAAGAAAATTACGGGCTATTCTTATAGAAGAACACAATAAAAACCATATGTTTATGAAAGCCAACTACTACTCTCATCATAATAAGCCGTCCAAACTGATGTCAAATAAAGTAAAGCCAAAGCACATCAAAGCAAAAATCCCCTTTCTAATCAAATCAAACAACTCCAAAACTAAACTTACTCATCCACAAGACATAGCTAACGAATTTAGCTCATTCTACGCCAACTTATATAACCTAAAAAATGACACAGCAACACTCCAACCGAACTCAGACACTATCAACAACTTTCTACAAAAAATGTCCCTCCCCAAAATTGATCCCTCGTGCTATACACTAGACGATCCCATTTCAACAAAAGAAGTCATCTCCGCGATAAAACTACTAAAAAACTATAAATCGCCTGGACCTGATGGTTTTACAAATGAATATTATAAAACGTATGCTCAAACACTATCTCCTTACCTTGCCTCTATTTTTAATGAAGCCATGCACTCAGGAGGTATGCCCTCGGAGATGCTTCAAGCCACTATTGTCACAATCCCTAAGCCCAGAAAGCCAGCAGATACACCCGCAAACTTTAGACCCATTTCCCTCCTCAACTCTGACACAAAACTACTATCAAAAATCTTAGCGTTAAGGCTACTCCAAGTACTCCCAAATTTAATACATAGCGATCAGGTGGGCTTTGTTAAGGGCAGACAGTCATCTGATGGCACAAGGAGGCTTATTAACCTCCTAGCCGGGGTGGGGTCGAGCCGGGCGCCTTCTCTGCTCCTTGCCCTGGATGCAGAGAAGGCGTTTGATAGACTTCATTGGGGCTTCATGTTCGCCACTCTGGAGAAGTTCGGTGTGGGAGGTAGTTTTCTGAGGGCAATCAAGGCTCTATACTCCTCCCCATCTGCCAGAGTATTAATAGACGGGACCTTGTCCAAGCCCTTCCTGATAACGAACGGCTCAAGACAGGGCTGCCCCCTATCGCCATTGCTATTTATAATGGTAATGGAACCGATGGCAGAGCTCATCAGAACCTCACCTTTCATCAGTGGCTTCCCTAGTGGAGGCAGACAACACAAGATCGGATTATATGCCGACGATGTAATTCTAACGCTGTCTAACCCACTAGAATCTTTAAGAGCAGCACAAAACATCATAGCAGATTTCAGTAACACATCCTATTATAAGCTAAACATAAATAAGTCCCAAATCCTGGGAATAAACATCCCCTCCTTGTTGAAACAGGCCATCCAATCCGAATTCAGGTACACATGGAAAACCACGATCCCATATTTAGGGATAACCATATCCTACCCACTTTCAGAAATGATCTCGGCTAACCTAGACCCCCTATGCCTCTCAGTTCAGGAGGAATTGAATTCTCTGAGCAAATTTGAATATTCGTGGATTGGGAGAATCACGCTTTACAAAATGATAATATTACCTAAACTTTTGTACATCTTCCGCACAATGGCTCTCCCAATACCACACACCAAAGTGATGGAATTCCAAAAGCAACTATCTAAATTCATATGGAATAACAAAAGACCCAGAGTTGCGTCCACGATTCTATCTCTCAACCGCAGGCAGGGGGGCCTGGGAGTACCGGATCTATGGGCATACTGCCAGGCCATAAACCTAAACATATCCAAGTCCTGGTTTGATGAGATGCACCCCTCCCCCCCATGGCTCTATATTGAAAAACAATTCAATAAAAACAGAGGGCTAAACTCCCTTCTACTCGCAGCAACATCAGCCGCAACTATTTCTCATTCTCCCTTAGATCTGAACCTACAAGGCCTATCCCCTCCAATGTTAGCCACTTTACAAGCATGGAACATCTGCAACCTTAAATTAAAAGCGAGCTTAAGTAAAAAAGAAATCAAACTTCCAATAGAGACCCTTACATATTTCATCCCAGGGCTTTCAACTTTAGCTTGGTCGAAAGCAGGAATAACATGTATCTCAGACCTATATTCAGAGGGAAGGATTCTCTCCTTCCAAACAGTAAAAGACAAATATAATATTCTTTCCAATGAGCTATACACATATTATCGGATACGGTCTTGCTTAACAGCATCTCATCTGGAAAAATGTTCGCTACCTATCAAACTATTTTCTTTATTTTCCGGACAAAAGCAACTAAAGTCTTCTCTGACAGGAAGACTCTACAATGTCCTTGCAGGAGATCTAGGCCCAAAAAAGAAGATGCATCTATTGAACTGGGAAATAGACCTGAGAAAATCATTTTCTATTGACCAATGGTTGACAGCCTTTACCTGGGCAAACAAATCTACCCTGTCTGCAGATCTTCTCCAAGTATATTACAAAATCCTAACCAGATGGTATTATACACCCTCTAAATTAGCAAGATACATTCCAAACATCGACAAAAACTGTTGGAGGGGTTGCAGCCAAGTGGGCTCCCTTATACATTTATTTTGGGACTGTACATTTATACAATCCTTCTGGAGAGAGATTTTCCAAATTGTTTGGAGAGTTTCGGGCCATATGATTCCTAAATCTCCGGAACTTGCGCTACTATTACTGAACTGCAGCAATATACCTCCTCATAACCGAAAGTTGGTGTGTCACTTGCTGATGGTGGCGAAATTGGCCATAACCAGGAAATGGAAATCTACAACCCCTCCAACAATATCTGAAGTACTAGATATTATGGCAGATCACTGCTCATATGAAAAGATACTCGCTTTGGCAGGGGACTCTATGCCCAATTTCCTTAGCACTTGGAACCCCTGGATTAGATATATGCAAAAAAAAAAAAACCTTGACTAATTGAATATATATAAGAAACCTTACTGATGTTAACTGAGGACGTGATGTACAAGACCGTTTAATGTTTTAATGTTTTGAGATAAATGTAAAACTGTTTCAAAGTTTTTTCTCATAATTCTGTTCGGCGTTATAAACACTACTTATGTAAAGTCAATGGAATCTGATGCTCATACCACCTGCTATTTACATTGTTGCTGGAAAAACAACTAATTTACACCTTGCATTTTAAGATATATGGATCCTTAACAATGTATAATTCAAAGAAAAGATTTGACTTGTAACACAACTGTATTTTGTAAAACCCAATAAAAAACTATTTGAAAAAAAAAAAAAAGACTGCCAACATTCTATAGACAGTTTAAAAGACTGCCAACATTCTAAAGACAATTCAAAAGACTGCCAACATTCTAAAGACAATTCAAAGGACTGACAACATTCTAAAGACAATTCAAAAGACTGCCAACATTCTAAAGACAGTTCAAAAGACTGCCAACATTCTAAAGACAGTTTAAAAGATTGCCAACATTCTAAAGACTGCCAACATTCTATAGACAGTTCAAAAGACTGCCAACATTCTAAAGACAGTTTAAAAGACTGCCAACATTCTAAAGACAATTCAAAAGACTGCCAATATTCTATAGACAGTTCAAAAGACTGCCAACATTCTAAGGACAATTCAAAAGACTGCCAACATTCTAAAGACAGTTCAAAAGACTGCCAACATTCTAAAGAGAATTCAAAAGACTGCCAACATTCTAAAGACAGTTCAAAAGACTGCCAACATTCTAAAGACAATTCAAAAGACTGCCAACATTCTAAAGACAGTTTAAAAGACTGCCAACATTCTAAAGACTGCCAACATTCTATAGACAGTTCAAAAGACTGCCAACATTCTATTGACAGTTCAAAAGACTGCCAACATTCTAAAGACAATTCAAAAGACTGCCAACATTCTAAAGACAATTCAAAAGACTGCCAACATTCTAAAGGCAGTTTAAAAGACTGCTAACATTCTAAAGACTGCCAACATTCTATAGACAGTTCAAAAGTACTGTCAACATTCTAAAGACAGTTCAAAAGACTGCCAACATTCTAAAGACTGCCAACATTCTATAGACAATTCAAAAGACTGCCAACATTCTAAAGACTGCCAACATTCTAAAGACAGTTCAAAAGACTGCCAACATTCTAAAGACAATTCAAAGACTGCCAACATTCTAAAGACAATTCAAAAGGCTGCCAACATTCTAAAGACTGCCAACATTCTAAAGACAGTTCAAAAGACTGCCAACATTCTAAAGACAATTAAAAGACTGCCAACATTCTAAAGACTGCCAACATTCTAAAGACAGTTCAAAAGACTGCCAACATTCTAAAGACAATTCAAAGACTGCCAACATTCTATAGACAATTCAAAAGACTGCCAACATTCTAAAGACTGCCAACATTCTAAAGACAGTTCAAAAGACTGCCAACATTCTAAAGACAATTCAAAGACTGCCAACATTCTATAGACAGTTCAAAAGACTGCCAACATTCTATAGACAGTTCAAAAGACTGCCAACATTCTAAAGACAATTCAAAAGACTGCCAACATTCTAAAGACAATTCAAAAGACTGCCAACATTCTAAAGACAGTTTAAAAGACTGCCAACATTCTAAAGACAGTTCAAAAGACTGCCAAAATTCTAAAGGCAGTTTAAAAGACTGCCAACATTCTAAAGACTGCCAACATTCTATAGACAGTTCAAAAGACTGCCAACATTCTAAAGACAATTCAAAAGACTGCCAACATTCTAAAGACAATTTAAAGGACTGCCAACATTCTAAAGACCTTCAACATTCTACAGACAGTTCAAAAGACTGCCAACATTCTATAGACAATTCAAAAGACTGCCAACATTCTAAAGACAGTTCAAAAGACTGCCAAAATTCTAAAGACAATTCAAAAGACTGCCAACATTCTAAAGACAGTTTAAAAGACTGCCAACATTCTAATGACTGCCAACATTCTAAAGACAGTTCAAAAGACTGCCAACATTCTAAAGACAGTTCAAAAGACTGCCAAAATTCTAAAGACAATTCAAAAGACTGCCAACATTCTAAAGACAGTTTAAAAGACTGCCAACATTCTAATGACTGCCAACATTCTAAAGACAGTTCAAAAGACTGCCAACATTCTAAAGACAATTCAAAAGACTGCCAACATTCTAAAGACTGCCAACATTCTATAGACAGTTCAAAAGACTGCCAACATTCTAAAAACAATTTAAAAGCCTGCCAACATTCTAAAGACAATTCAAAAGACTGCCAACATTCCAAAGACAATTCAAAAGACTGCAAACATTCTAAAGACAATTCAAAAGACTGCCAACATTCTAAAGACAATTTAAAGGACTGCCAACATTCTAAAGACCTTCAACATTCTATAGACAGTTCAAAAGACTGCCAACATTCTAAGGCCTTAGTCACACGGGCGTTTTTTCACGCGATTTGCGCATCGCATGACGGATGCGCATGCGCAAATCGCGTGACCGGCGCCGAAAAATCGGCCCAAAAATCGCCCGAAAATCTGCTCCTAGCCGCGTTTCATTAGAAACGGGCCGGAGCTGTCCAGCGCATTGCATTCAATGGAGCCGGCAATACAGCGGCTCCATTGAATGCAAGCGCTGCGGGCGAGTGTGGGATGAATTGTCGGCAAGGGGTTAAATATATAACCCCTTACCTGCAATGCATCCTTAAATGTGAAAAAATAAAAAAAAAGGATGTACTCACCAGCTCCCGGCAGCTGGAGATCCCGGCGGTCGGCCTGCAGTGGGTGTGAAGGAGGTGTGACTCAGGCTTGCCCCTGATTGGCTCAGCGCTGAGCCAATCAGAAGCAAGTCTCAGTCACACCCATTCATGAATTGATGAATGGGTGTGACTGAGATCAGCCTCTGATTGGCTCAGGCTGAGCCAATCAGGGGCAAGCCTGAGTCACACCTCCTTCACACCCACTGCAGGCCGACCGCCGGGATCTCCAGCTGCCGGGAGCTGGTGAGTACATCCTTTTTTTTTATTTTTTCACATTTAAGGATGCATTGCAGGTAAGGGGTTATATATTTAACCCCTTGCCGACAATTCATCCCGCGCACGCCGGCAGCCCATTGCTTTCAATGGAGTCGGCTGTATTGCCGCTCCATTGAATTTAATGGGCAAACATTGTTCTTCTCTGCCACAGCTGTTCCAGCTGGGGCAGAGAAGAATGATTTGTCTTCTGTATGTTCTCAATGGGGTCGGCGCTGCTGCCGCCGGCCCCATTGAGCGCATATAGAGAAGAGAACAGGAATCGCAGATCGCAGATAGGTGCGATCTGCGATTTCTGTTCTCTAATTTATCGGACGAGCGCATAAAAAGCGCTCATGTGTCCGATACCATTGCAAAGCAATGGTTTTAAAAAGTCGCCGGACGCATGCGCATGCGCAAATCGCGGCAATAAACGCCCGTGTGACTAAGCCCTAAAGACAATTCAAAAGACTGCCAACATTCTAAAGACAGTTTAAAAGACTGCCAACATTCTAAAGACTGCCAACATTCTAAAGACAGTTCAAAAGACTGCCAACATTCTAAAGACAATTCAAAAGACTGCCAACATTCTAAAGACAATTCAAAAGACTGCCAACATTCTAAAGACTGCCAACATTCTAAAGACAGTTCAAAAGACTGCCAACATTCTAAAGACAGTTTAAAAGACTGCCAACATTCTAAAGACAATTCAAAAGATTGCCAACATTCTAAAGACAGTTTAAAAGACTGCCAACATTCTAAAGACTGTCAACATTCTATAGACAGTTCAAAAGACTGCCAACATTCTATAGACAGTTCAAAAGACTGCCAACATTCTATAGACAGTTCAAAAGACTGCCAACATTCTTTAGACAATTCAAAAGACTGCCAACATTCTAAAGACAATTCAAAAAGACTGCCAACATTCTAAAGAGAATTCAAAAGACTGCCAACATTCTAAAGACAATTCAAAAGACTGCCAACATTCTAAAGACAGTTTTAAAGACTGCCAACATTCTAAAGACAGTTCAAAAGACTGCCAAAATTCTAAAGACAATTCAAAAGACTGCCAACATTCTAAAGACTGCCAAAATTCTAAAGACAGTTCAAAAAACTGCCAACATTCTAAAGACAGTTTAAAAGACTGCCAACATTCTAAAGACAACTCAAAAGACTGCCAACATTCTAAAGACAGTTTAAAAGACTGCCAACATTCTAAAGACAATTCAAAAGACTGCCAACATTCTAAAGACAGTTTAAAAAACTGCCAAAATTCTAAAGACTGCCAACATTCTGTAGACAGTTCAAAAGACTGCCAACATTCTATAGACAGTTCAAAAGACTGTCAACATTCTAAAGACAATTTAAAAGACTGCCAACATTCTAAAGACAATTTGAAAAGACTGCCAACATTCTAAAGACAATTCAAAAGACTGCCAACATTCTAAAGACAGTTTAAAAGACTGCCAACATTCTAAAGACAGTTCAAAAGACTGCCAACATTCTAAAGACAGTTTAAAAGACTGCCAACATTCTAAAGACTGCCAACATTCTGTAGACAGTTCAAAAGACTGGCAACATTCTAAAGACAATTTAAAGGACTGCCAACATTCTAAAGACCTTCAACATTCTATAGACAGTTCAAAAGACTGCCAACATTCTATAGACAATTCAAAAGACTGCCAACATTCTAAAGACAGTTCAAAAGACTGCCAACATTCTAAAGACAATTCAAAAGACTGCCAACATTCTAAAGACAGTTTAAAAGACTGCCAACATTCTAAAGACTGCCAACATTCTAAAGACAGTTCAAAATACTGCCAACATTCTAAAGACAATTCAAAAGACTGCCAACATTCTAAAGACAGTTCACAAGACTGCCAACATTCTAAAGACAGTTTAAAAAACTGCCAACATTCTAAAGACAGTTCAAAAGACTGCCAACATTCTAAAGACAGTTTAAAAGACTGCCAACATTCTAAAGACAATTCAAAAGACTGCCAACATTCTAAAGACAGTTTAAAAGACTGCCAAAATTCTAAAGACAGTTTAAAAGACTGCCAACATTCTAAAGACAATTCAAAAGACTGCCAACATTCTAAAGACAGTTTAAAAGACTGCCAACATTCTAAAGACTGCCAACATTCTGTAGACAGTTCAAAAGACTGCCAACATTCTAAAGACAATTCAAAAGACTGCCAACAATCTAAAGACAATTCAAAAGACTGCCAACATTCTAAAGACAGTTTAAAAGACTGCCAACATTCTAAAGACAGTTTAAAAGACTGCCAACATTCTAAAGACTGCCAACATTCTAAAGACAATTTAAAGGACTGCCAACATTCTCAAGACCTTGAACATTCTATAGACAGTTCAAAAGACTGCCAACATTCTATAGACAATTCAAAAGACTGCCAACATTCTAAAGACAGTTCAAAAGACTGCCAACATTCTAAAGACAATTCAAAAGACTGCCAACATTCTAAAGACAATTCAAAAGACTGCCAACATTCTAAAGACAGTTCAAAAGACTGCCAAGATTCTAAAGACAGTTTAAAAGACTGCCAACATTCTAAAGACAATTCAAAAGACTGCCAACATTCTAAAGACAGTTTAAAAGACTGCCAACATTCTAAAGACTGCCAACATTCTAAAGACAATTCAAAAGACTGCCAACATTCTAAAGACAGTTTAAAAGACTGCCAACATTCTAAAGACTGCCAACATTCTAAAGACAATTCAAAAGACTGCCAACATTCTAAAGACAGTTTAAAAGACTGCCAACATTCAAAAGACTGCCAACATTCTAAAGACAGTTTAAAAGACTGCCAACATTCTAAAGACAGTTCAAAAGACTGCCAACATCTAAAGGCAGTTTAAAAGACTGCCAACATTCTAAAGACTGCCAACATTCTATAGACAGTTCAAAAGACTGCCAACATTCTAAAGACAATTCAAAAGACTGCCAACATTCTAAAGACAATTTAAAGGACTGCCAACATTCTAAAGACCTTCAACATTCTACAGACAGTTCAAAAGACTGCCAACATTCTATAGACAATTCAAAAGACTGCCAACATTCTAAAGACAGTTCAAAAGACTGTCAAAATTCTAAAGACAATTCAAAAGACTGCCAACATTCTAAAGACAGTTTAAAAGACTGCCAACATTCTAATGACTGCCAACATTCTAAAGACAGTTCAAAAGACTGCCAACATTCTAAAGACAATTCAAAAGACTGCCAACATTCTAAAGACTGCCAACATTCTATAGACAGTTCAAAAGACTGCCAACATTCTAAAAACAGTTTAAAAGACTGCCAACATTCTAAAGACAATTCAAAAGACTGCCAACATTCCAAAGACAATTCAAAAGACTGCCAACATTCTAAAGACAATTCAAAAGACTGCCAACATTCTAAAGACAATTTAAAGGACTGCCAACATTCTAAAGACCTTCAACATTCTATAGACAGTTCAAAAGACTGCCAACATTCTAAAGACAATTCAAAAGACTGCCAACATTCTAAAGACAGTTTAAAAGACTGCCAACATTCTAAAGACTGCCAACATTCTAAAGACAGTTCAAAAGACTGCCAACATTCTAAAGACAATTCAAAAGACTGCCAACATTCTAAAGACAATTCAAAAGACTGCCAACATTCTAAAGACTGCCAACATTCTAAAGACAGTTCAAAAGACTGCCAACATTCTAAAGACAGTTTAAAAGACTGCCAACATTCTAAAGACAATTCAAAAGATTGCCAACATTCTAAAGACAGTTTAAAAGACTGCCAACATTCTAAAGACTGTCAACATTCTATAGACAGTTCAAAAGACTGCCAACATTCTTTAGACAATTCAAAAGACTGCCAACATTCTAAAGACAATTCAAAAAGACTGCCAACATTCTAAAGAGAATTCAAAAGACTGCCAACATTCTAAAGACAATTCAAAAGACTGCCAACATTCTAAAGACAGTTTAAAAGACTGCCAACATTCTAAAGACAGTTCAAAAGACTGCCAAAATTCTAAAGACAATTCAAAAGACTGCCAACATTCTAAAGACTGCCAAAATTCTAAAGACAGTTCAAAAGACTGCCAACATTCTAAAGACAGTTTAAAAGACTGCCAACATTCTAAAGACAACTCAAAAGACTGCCAACATTCTAAAGACAGTTTAAAAGACTGCCAACATTCTAAAGACAATTCAAAAGACTGCCAACATTCTAAAGACAGTTTAAAAGACTGCCTAAATTCTAAAGACTGCCAACATTCTGTAGACAGTTCAAAAGACTGCCAACATTCTATAGACAGTTCAAAAGACTGTCAACATTCTAAAGACAATTTAAAAGACTGCCAACATTCTAAAGACAATTTGAAAAGACTGCCAACATTCTAAAGACAATTCAAAAGACTGCCAACATTCTAAAGACAGTTTAAAAGACTGCCAACATTCTAAAGACAGTTCAAAAGACTGCCAACATTCTAAAGACAGTTTAAAAGACTGCCAACATTCTAAAGACTGCCAACATTCTGTAGACAGTTCAAAAGACTGGCAACATTCTAAAGACAATTTAAAGGACTGCCAACATTCTAAAGACCTTCAACATTCTATAGACAGTTCAAAAGACTGCCAACATTCTATAGACAATTCAAAAGACTGCCAACATTCTAAAGACAGTTCAAAAGACTGCCAACATTCTAAAGACAATTCAAAAGACTGCCAACATTCTAAAGACAGTTTAAAAGACTGCCAACATTCTAAAGACTGCCAACATTCTAAAGACAGTTCAAAATACTGCCAACATTCTAAAGACAATTCAAAAGACTGCCAACATTCTAAAGACAGTTCAAAAGACTGCCAACATTCTAAAGACAGTTTAAAAAACTGCCAACATTCTAAAGACAGTTCAAAAGACTGCCAACATTCTAAAGACAGTTTAAAAGACTGCCAACATTCTAAAGACAATTCAAAAGACTGCCAACATTCTAAAGACAGTTTAAAAGACTGCCAAAATTCTAAAGACAGTTTAAAAGACTGCCAACATTCTAAAGACAATTCAAAAGACTGCCAACATTCTAAAGACAGTTTAAAAGACTGCCAACATTCTAAAGACTGTCAACATTCTATAGACAGTTCAAAAGACTGCCAACATTCTATAGACAGTTCAAAAGACTGCCAACATTCTATAGACAGTTCAAAAGACTGCCAACATTCTTTAGACAATTCAAAAGACTGCCAACATTCTAAAGACAATTCAAAAAGACTGCCAACATTCTAAAGAGAATTCAAAAGACTGCCAACATTCTAAAGACAATTCAAAAGACTGCCAACATTCTAAAGACAGTTTAAAAGACTGCCAACATTCTAAAGACAGTTCAAAAGACTGCCAAAATTCTAAAGACAATTCAAAAGACTGCCAACATTCTAAAGACTGCCAAAATTCTAAAGACAGTTCAAAAGACTGCCAACATTCTAAAGACAGTTTAAAAGACTGCCAACATTCTAAAGACAACTCAAAAGACTGCCAACATTCTAAAGACAGTTTAAAAGACTGCCAACATTCTAAAGACAATTCAAAAGACTGCCAACATTCTAAAGACAGTTTAAAAGACTGCCAAAATTCTAAAGACTGCCAACATTCTGTAGACAGTTCAAAAGACTGCCAACATTCTATAGACAGTTCAAAAGACTGTCAACATTCTAAAGACAATTTAAAAGACTGCCAACATTCTAAAGACAATTTGAAAAGACTGCCAACATTCTAAAGACAATTCAAAAGACTGCCAACATTCTAAAGACAGTTTAAAAGACTGCCAACATTCTAAAGACAGTTCAAAAGACTGCCAACATTCTAAAGACAGTTTAAAAGACTGCCAACATTCTAAAGACTGCCAACATTCTGTAGACAGTTCAAAAGACTGGCAACATTCTAAAGACAATTTAAAGGACTGCCAACATTCTAAAGACCTTCAACATTCTATAGACAATTCAAAAGACTGCCAACATTCTAAAGACAGTTCAAAAGACTGCCAACATTCTAAAGACAATTCAAAAGACTGCCAACATTCTAAAGACAGTTTAAAAGACTGCCAACATTCTAAAGACTGCCAACATTCTAAAGACAGTTCAAAATACTGCCAACATTCTAAAGACAATTCAAAAGACTGCCAACATTCTAAAGACAGTTCAAAAGACTGCCAACATTCTAAAGACAGTTTAAAAAACTGCCAACATTCTAAAGACAGTTCAAAAGACTGCCAACATTCTAAAGACAGTTTAAAAGACTGCCAACATTCTAAAGACAATTCAAAAGACTGCCAACATTCTAAAGACAGTTTAAAAGACTGCCAAAATTCTAAAGACAGTTTAAAAGACTGCCAACATTCTAACGACAATTCAAAAGACTGCCAACATTCTAAAGACAGTTTAAAAGACTGCCAACATTCTAAAGACTGCCAACATTCTGTAGACAGTTCAAAAGACTGCCAACATTCTAAAGACAATTCAAAAGACTGCCAACAATCTAAAGACAATTCAAAAGACTGCCAACATTCTAAAGACAGTTTAAAAGACTGCCAACATTCTAAAGACAGTTTAAAAGACTGCCAACATTCTAAAGACTGCCAACATTCTAAAGACAATTTAAAGGACTGCCAACATTCTCAAGACCTTGAACATTCTATAGACAGTTCAAAAGACTGCCAACATTCTATAGACAATTCAAAAGACTGCCAACATTCTAAAGACAGTTCAAAAGACTGCCAACATTCTAAAGACAATTCAAAAGACTGCCAACATTCTAAAGACAATTCAAAAGACTGCCAACATTCTAAAGACAGTTCAAAAGACTGCCAAGATTCTAAAGACAGTTTAAAAGACTGCCAACATTCTAAAGACAATTCAAAAGACTGCCAACATTCTAAAGACAGTTTAAAAGACTGCCAACATTCTAAAGACTGCCAACATTCTAAAGACAATTCAAAAGACTGCCAACATTCTAAAGACAGTTTAAAAGACTGCCAACATTCTAAAGACTGCCAACATTCTAAAGACAATTCAAAAGACTGCCAACATTCTAAAGACAGTTTAAAAGACTGCCAACATTCAAAAGACTGCCAACATTCTAAAGACAGTTTAAAAGACTGCCAACATTCTAAAGACAGTTCAAAAGACTGCCAACATCTAAAGGCAGTTTAAAAGACTGCCAACATTCTAAAGACTGCCAACATTCTATAGACAGTTCAAAAGACTGCCAACATTCTAAAGACAATTCAAAAGACTGCCAACATTCTAAAGACAATTTAAAGGACTGCCAACATTCTAAAGACCTTCAACATTCTACAGACAGTTCAAAAGACTGCCAACATTCTATAGACAATTCAAAAGACTGCCAACATTCTAAAGACAGTTCAAAAGACTGTCAAAATTCTAAAGACAATTCAAAAGACTGCCAACATTCTAAAGACAGTTTAAAAGACTGCCAACATTCTAATGACTGCCAACATTCTAAAGACAGTTCAAAAGACTGCCAACATTCTAAAGACAATTCAAAAGACTGCCAACATTCTAAAGACTGCCAACATTCTATAGACAGTTCAAAAGACTGCCAACATTCTAAAAACAGTTTAAAAGACTGCCAACATTCTAAAGACAATTCAAAAGACTGCCAACATTCCAAAGACAATTCAAAAGACTGCCAACATTCTAAAGACAATTCAAAAGACTGCCAACATTCTAAAGACAATTCAAAAGACTGCCAACATTCTAAAGACAGTTCAAAAGACTGCCAAGATTCTAAAGACAGTTTAAAAGACTGCCAACATTCTAAAGACAATTCAAAAGACTGCCAACATTCTAAAGACAGTTTAAAAGACTGCCAACATTCTAAAGACTGCCAACATTCTAAAGACAATTCAAAAGACTGCCAACATTCTAAAGACAGTTTAAAAGACTGCCAACATTCTAAAGACTGCCAACATTCTAAAGACAATTCAAAAGACTGCCAACATTCTAAAGACAGTTTAAAAGACTGCCAACATTCAAAAGACTGCCAACATTCTAAAGACAGTTTAAAAGACTGCCAACATTCTAAAGACAGTTCAAAAGACTGCCAACATCTAAAGGCAGTTTAAAAGACTGCCAACATTCTAAAGACTGCCAACATTCTATAGACAGTTCAAAAGACTGCCAACATTCTAAAGACAATTCAAAAGACTGCCAACATTCTAAAGACAATTTAAAGGACTGCCAACATTCTAAAGACCTTCAACATTCTACAGACAGTTCAAAAGACTGCCAACATTCTATAGACAATTCAAAAGACTGCCAACATTCTAAAGACAGTTCAAAAGACTGTCAAAATTCTAAAGACAATTCAAAAGACTGCCAACATTCTAAAGACAGTTTAAAAGACTGCCAACATTCTAATGACTGCCAACATTCTAAAGACAGTTCAAAAGACTGCCAACATTCTAAAGACAATTCAAAAGACTGCCAACATTCTAAAGACTGCCAACATTCTATAGACAGTTCAAAAGACTGCCAACATTCTAAAAACAGTTTAAAAGACTGCCAACATTCTAAAGACAATTCAAAAGACTGCCAACATTCCAAAGACAATTCAAAAGACTGCCAACATTCTAAAGACAATTCAAAAGACTGCCAACATTCTAAAGACAATTTAAAGGACTGCCAACATTCTAAAGACCTTCAACATTCTATAGACAGTTCAAAAGACTGCCAACATTCTAAAGACAATTCAAAAGACTGCCAACATTCTAAAGACAGTTTAAAAGACTGCCAACATTCTAAAGACTGTCAACATTCTATAGACAGTTCAAAAGACTGCCAACATTCTAAAGACAATTCAAAAGACTGCCAACATTCTAAAGACAATTCAAAAAGACTGCCAACATTCTAAAGAGAATTCAAAAGACTGCCAACATTCTAAAGACAATTCAAAAGACTGCCAACATTCTAAAGACAGTTTAAAAGACTGCCAACATTCTAAAGACAGTTCAAAAGACTGCCAAAATTCTAAAGACAATTCAAAAGACTGCCAACATTCTAAAGACTGCCAAAATTCTAAAGACAGTTCAAAAGACTGCCAACATTCTAAAGACAGTTTAAAAGACTGCCAACATTCTAAAGACAGTTTAAAAGACTGCCAACATTCTAAAGACAATTCAAAAGACTGCCAACATTCTAAAGACAGTTTAAAAGACTGCCAAAATTCTAAAGACAGTTTAAAAGACTGCCAACATTCTAACGACAATTCAAAAGACTGCCAACATTCTAAAGACAGTTTAAAAGACTGCCAACATTCTAAAGACTGCCAACATTCTGTAGACAGTTCAAAAGACTGCCAACATTCTAAAGACAATTCAAAAGACTGCCAACAATCTAAAGACAATTCAAAAGACTGCCAACATTCTAAAGACAGTTTAAAAGACTGCCAACATTCTAAAGACAGTTTAAAAGACTGCCAACATTCTAAAGACTGCCAACATTCTAAAGACAATTTAAAGGACTGCCAACATTCTCAAGACCTTGAACATTCTATAGACAGTTCAAAAGACTGCCAACATTCTATAGACAATTCAAAAGACTGCCAACATTCTAAAGACAGTTCAAAAGACTGCCAACATTCTAAAGACAATTCAAAAGACTGCCAACATTCTAAAGACAATTCAAAAGACTGCCAACATTCTAAAGACAGTTCAAAAGACTGCCAAGATTCTAAAGACAGTTTAAAAGACTGCCAACATTCTAAAGACAATTCAAAAGACTGCCAACATTCTAAAGACAGTTTAAAAGACTGCCAACATTCTAAAGACTGCCAACATTCTAAAGACAATTCAAAAGACTGCCAACATTCTAAAGACAGTTTAAAAGACTGCCAACATTCTAAAGACTGCCAACATTCTAAAGACAATTCAAAAGACTGCCAACATTCTAAAGACAGTTTAAAAGACTGCCAACATTCAAAAGACTGCCAACATTCTAAAGACAGTTTAAAAGACTGCCAACATTCTAAAGACAGTTCAAAAGACTGCCAACATCTAAAGGCAGTTTAAAAGACTGCCAACATTCTAAAGACTGCCAACATTCTATAGACAGTTCAAAAGACTGCCAACATTCTAAAGACAATTCAAAAGACTGCCAACATTCTAAAGACAATTTAAAGGACTGCCAACATTCTAAAGACCTTCAACATTCTACAGACAGTTCAAAAGACTGCCAACATTCTATAGACAATTCAAAAGACTGCCAACATTCTAAAGACAGTTCAAAAGACTGTCAAAATTCTAAAGACAATTCAAAAGACTGCCAACATTCTAAAGACAGTTTAAAAGACTGCCAACATTCTAATGACTGCCAACATTCTAAAGACAGTTCAAAAGACTGCCAACATTCTAAAGACAATTCAAAAGACTGCCAACATTCTAAAGACTGCCAACATTCTATAGACAGTTCAAAAGACTGCCAACATTCTAAAAACAGTTTAAAAGACTGCCAACATTCTAAAGACAATTCAAAAGACTGCCAACATTCCAAAGACAATTCAAAAGACTGCCAACATTCTAAAGACAATTCAAAAGACTGCCAACATTCTAAAGACAATTCAAAAGACTGCCAACATTCTAAAGACAGTTCAAAAGACTGCCAAGATTCTAAAGACAGTTTAAAAGACTGCCAACATTCTAAAGACAATTCAAAAGACTGCCAACATTCTAAAGACAGTTTAAAAGACTGCCAACATTCTAAAGACTGCCAACATTCTAAAGACAATTCAAAAGACTGCCAACATTCTAAAGACAGTTTAAAAGACTGCCAACATTCTAAAGACTGCCAACATTCTAAAGACAATTCAAAAGACTGCCAACATTCTAAAGACAGTTTAAAAGACTGCCAACATTCAAAAGACTGCCAACATTCTAAAGACAGTTTAAAAGACTGCCAACATTCTAAAGACAGTTCAAAAGACTGCCAACATCTAAAGGCAGTTTAAAAGACTGCCAACATTCTAAAGACTGCCAACATTCTATAGACAGTTCAAAAGACTGCCAACATTCTAAAGACAATTCAAAAGACTGCCAACATTCTAAAGACAATTTAAAGGACTGCCAACATTCTAAAGACCTTCAACATTCTACAGACAGTTCAAAAGACTGCCAACATTCTATAGACAATTCAAAAGACTGCCAACATTCTAAAGACAGTTCAAAAGACTGTCAAAATTCTAAAGACAATTCAAAAGACTGCCAACATTCTAAAGACAGTTTAAAAGACTGCCAACATTCTAATGACTGCCAACATTCTAAAGACAGTTCAAAAGACTGCCAACATTCTAAAGACAATTCAAAAGACTGCCAACATTCTAAAGACTGCCAACATTCTATAGACAGTTCAAAAGACTGCCAACATTCTAAAAACAGTTTAAAAGACTGCCAACATTCTAAAGACAATTCAAAAGACTGCCAACATTCCAAAGACAATTCAAAAGACTGCCAACATTCTAAAGACAATTCAAAAGACTGCCAACATTCTAAAGACAATTTAAAGGACTGCCAACATTCTAAAGACCTTCAACATTCTATAGACAGTTCAAAAGACTGCCAACATTCTAAAGACAATTCAAAAGACTGCCAACATTCTAAAGACAGTTTAAAAGACTGCCAACATTCTAAAGACTGTCAACATTCTATAGACAGTTCAAAAGACTGCCAACATTCTAAAGACAATTCAAAAGACTGCCAACATTCTAAAGACAATTCAAAAAGACTGCCAACATTCTAAAGAGAATTCAAAAGACTGCCAACATTCTAAAGACAATTCAAAAGACTGCCAACATTCTAAAGACAGTTTAAAAGACTGCCAACATTCTAAAGACAGTTCAAAAGACTGCCAAAATTCTAAAGACAATTCAAAAGACTGCCAACATTCTAAAGACTGCCAAAATTCTAAAGACAGTTCAAAAGACTGCCAACATTCTAAAGACAGTTTAAAAGACTGCCAACATTCTAAAGACAACTCAAAAGACTGCCAACATTCTAAAGACAGTTTAAAAGACTGCCAACATTCTAAAGACAATTCAAAAGACTGCCAACATTCTAAAGACAGTTTAAAAGACTGCCTAAATTCTAAAGACTGCCAACATTCTGTAGACAGTTCAAAAGACTGCCAACATTCTATAGACAGTTCAAAAGACTGTCAACATTCTAAAGACAATTTAAAAGACTGCCAACATTCTAAAGACAATTTGAAAAGACTGCCAACATTCTAAAGACAATTCAAAAGACTGCCAACATTCTAAAGACAGTTTAAAAGACTGCCAACATTCTAAAGACAGTTCAAAAGACTGCCAACATTCTAAAGACAGTTTAAAAGACTGCCAACATTCTAAAGACTGCCAACATTCTGTAGACAGTTCAAAAGACTGGCAACATTCTAAAGACAATTTAAAGGACTGCCAACATTCTAAAGACCTTCAACATTCTATAGACAGTTCAAAAGACTGCCAACATTCTATAGACAATTCAAAAGACTGCCAACATTCTAGACAGTTCAAAAGACTGCCAACATTCTAAAGACAATTCAAAAGACTGCCAACATTCTAAAGACAGTTTAAAAGACTGCCAACATTCTAAAGACTGCCAACATTCTAAAGACAGTTCAAAATACTGCCAACATTCTAAAGACAATTCAAAAGACTGCCAACATTCTAAAGACAGTTCAAAAGACTGCCAACATTCTAAAGACAGTTTAAAAAACTGCCAACATTCTAAAGACAGTTCAAAAGACTGCCAACATTCTAAAGACAGTTTAAAAGACTGCCAACATTCTAAAGACAATTCAAAAGACTGCCAACATTCAAAGACAGTTTAAAAGACTGCCAAAATTCTAAAGACAGTTTAAAAAGACTGCCAACATTCTAAAGACAATTCAAAAGACTGCCAACATTCTAAAGACAGTTTAAAAGACTGCCAACATTCTAAAGACTGCCAACATTCTGTAGACAGTTCAAAAGACTGCCAACATTCTAAAGACAATTCAAAAGACTGCCAACAATCTAAAGACAATTCAAAAGACTGCCAACATTCTAAAGACCGTTTAAAAGACTGCCAACATTCTAAAGACAGTTTAAAAGACTGCCAACATTCTAAAGACAGTTCAAAAGACTGCCAACATTCTAAAGACAGTTTAAAAGACTGCCAACATTCTAAAGACTGCCAACATTCTGTAGACAGTTCAAAAGACTGGCAACATTCTAAAGACAATTTAAAGGACTGCCAACATTCTAAAGACCTTCAACATTCTATAGACAGTTCAAAAGACTGCCAACATTCTATAGACAATTCAAAAGACTGCCAACATTCTAAAGACAGTTCAAAAGACTGCCAACATTCTAAAGACAATTCAAAAGACTGCCAACATTCTAAAGACAGTTTAAAAGACTGCCAACATTCTAAAGACTGCCAACATTCTAAAGACAGTTCAAAATACTGCCAACATTCTAAAGACAATTCAAAAGACTGCCAACATTCTAAAGACAGTTCAAAAGACTGCCAACATTCTAAAGACAGTTTAAAAAACTGCCAACATTCTAAAGACAGTTCAAAAGACTGCCAACATTCTAAAGACAGTTTAAAAGACTGCCAACATTCTAAAGACAATTCAAAAGACTGCCAACATTCTAAAGACAGTTTAAAAGACTGCCAACATTCTATAGACAGTTTAAAAGACTGCCAACATTCTAAAGACAATTCAAAAGACTGCCAACATTCTAAAGACAGTTTAAAAGACTGCCAACATTCTAAAGACTGCCAACATTCTGTAGACAGTTCAAAAGACTGCCAACATTCTAAAGACAATTCAAAAGACTGCCAACAATCTAAAGACAATTCAAAAGACTGACAACATTCTAAAGACAGTTTAAAAGACTGCCAACATTCTAAAGACAGTTTTAAAGACTGCCAACATTCTAAAGACTGCCAACATTCTAAAGACCTTGAACATTCTATAGACAGTTCAAAAGACTGCCAACATTCTATAGACAATTCAAAAGACTGACAACATTCTAAAGACAGTTCAAAAGACTGCCAACATTCTAAAGACAATTCAAAAGACTGCCAACATTCTAAAGACAATTCAAAAGACTGCCAACATTCTAAAGACAGTTCAAAAGACTGCCAAGATTCTAAAGACAGTTTAAAAGACTGCCAACATTCTAAAGACAATTCAAAAGACTGCCAACATTCTAAAGACAGTTTAAAAGACTGCCAACATTCTAAAGACAATTCAAAAGACTGCCAACATTCTAAAGACAGTTTAAAAGACTGCCAACATTCTAAAGACAATTCAAAAGACTGCCAACATTCAAAGACAGTTTAAAAGACTGCCAAAATTCTAAAGACAGTTTAAAAGACTGCCAACATTCTAAAGACAATTCAAAAGACTGCCAACATTCTAAAGACAGTTTAAAAGACTGCCAACATTCTAAAGACTGCCAACATTCTGTAGACAGTTCAAAAGACTGCCAACATTCTAAAGACAATTCAAAAGACTGCCAACAATCTAAAGACAATTCAAAAGACTGCCAACATTCTAAAGACAGTTTAAAAGACTGCCAACATTCTAAAGACAGTTTAAAAGACTGCCAACATTCTAAAGACTGCCAACATTCTAAAGACAATTCAAAAGACTGCCAACATTCTAAAGACAGTTTAAAAGACTGCCAACATTCAAAAGACTGCCAACATTCTAAAGACAGTTTAAAAGACTGCCAACATTCTAAAGACAGTTCAAAAGACTGCCAACATCTAAAGGCAGTTTAAAAGACTGCCAACATTCTAAAGACTGCCAACATTCTATAGACAGTTCAAAAGACTGCCAACATTCTAAAGACAATTCAAAAGACTGCCAACATTCTAAAGACAATTTAAAGGACTGCCAACATTCTAAAGACCTTCAACATTCTACAGACAGTTCAAAAGACTGCCAACATTCTATAGACAATTCAAAAGACTGCCAACATTCTAAAGACAGTTCAAAAGACTGTCAAAATTCTAAAGACAATTCAAAAGACTGCCAACATTCTAAAGACAGTTTAAAAGACTGCCAACATTCTAATGACTGCCAACATTCTAAAGACAGTTCAAAAGACTGCCAACATTCTAAAAACAATTCAAAAGACTGCCAACATTCTAAAGACTGCCAACATTCTATAGACAGTTCAAAAGACTGCCAACATTCTAAAAACAGTTTAAAAGACTGCCAACATTCTAAAGACAATTCAAAAGACTGCCAACATTCCAAAGACAATTCAAAAGACTGCCAACATTCTAAAGACAATTCAAAAGACTGCCAACATTCTAAAGACAATTTAAAGGACTGCCAACATTCTAAAGACCTTCAACATTCTATAGACAGTTCAAAAGACTGCCAACATTCTAAAGACAATTCAAAAGACTGCCAACATTCTAAAGACAGTTTAAAAGACTGCCAACATTCTAAAGACTGTCAACATTCTATAGACAGTTCAAAAGACTGCCAACATTCTAAAGACAATTCAAAAGACTGCCAACATTCTAAAGACAATTCAAAAAGACTGCCAACATTCTAAAGAGAATTCAAAAGACTGCCAACATTCTAAAGACAATTCAAAAGACTGCCAACATTCTAAAGACAGTTTAAAAGACTGCCAACATTCTAAAGACAGTTCAAAAGACTGCCAAAATTCTAAAGACAATTCAAAAGACTGCCAACATTCTAAAGACTGCCAAAATTCTAAAGACAGTTCAAAAGACTGCCAACATTCTAAAGACAGTTTAAAAGACTGCCAACATTCTAAAGACAACTCAAAAGACTGCCAACATTCTAAAGACAGTTTAAAAGACTGCCAACATTCTAAAGACAATTCAAAAGACTGCCAACATTCTAAAGACAGTTTAAAAGACTGCCTAAATTCTAAAGACTGCCAACATTCTGTAGACAGTTCAAAAGACTGCCAACATTCTATAGACAGTTCAAAAGACTGTCAACATTCTAAAGACAATTTAAAAGACTGCCAACATTCTAAAGACAATTTGAAAAGACTGCCAACATTCTAAAGACAATTCAAAAGACTGCCAACATTCTAAAGACAGTTTAAAAGACTGCCAACATTCTAAAGACAGTTCAAAAGACTGCCAACATTCTAAAGACAGTTTAAAAGACTGCCAACATTCTAAAGACTGCCAACATTCTGTAGACAGTTCAAAAGACTGGCAACATTCTAAAGACAATTTAAAGGACTGCCAACATTCTAAAGACCTTCAACATTCTATAGACAGTTCAAAAGACTGCCAACATTCTATAGACAATTCAAAAGACTGCCAACATTCTAAAGACAGTTCAAAAGACTGCCAACATTCTAAAGACAATTCAAAAGACTGCCAACATTCTAAAGACAGTTTAAAAGACTGCCAACATTCTAAAGACTGCCAACATTCTAAAGACAATTCAAAAGACTGCCAACAATCTAAAGACAATTCAAAAGACTGCCAACATTCTAAAGACAGTTTAAAAGACTGCCAACATTCTAAAGACAGTTTAAAAGACTGCCAACATTCTAAAGACAGTTCAAAAGACTGCCAACATTCTAAAGACAGTTTAAAAGACTGCCAACATTCTAAAGACTGCCAACATTCTGTAGACAGTTCAAAAGACTGGCAACATTCTAAAGACAATTTAAAGGACTGCCAACATTCTAAAGACCTTCAACATTCTATAGACAGTTCAAAAGACTGCCAACATTCTATAGACAATTCAAAAGACTGCCAACATTCTAAAGACAGTTCAAAAGACTGCCAACATTCTAAAGACAATTCAAAAGACTGCCAACATTCTAAAGACAGTTTAAAAGACTGCCAACATTCTAAAGACTGCCAACATTCTAAAGACAGTTCAAAATACTGCCAACATTCTAAAGACAATTCAAAAGACTGCCAACATTCTAAAGACAGTTCAAAAGACTGCCAACATTCTAAAGACAGTTTAAAAAACTGCCAACATTCTAAAGACAGTTCAAAAGACTGCCAACATTCTAAAGACAGTTTAAAAGACTGCCAACATTCTAAAGACAATTCAAAAGACTGCCAACATTCTAAAGACAGTTTAAAAGACTGCCAACATTCTAAAGACAGTTTAAAAGACTGCCAACATTCTAAAGACAATTCAAAAGACTGCCAACATTCTAAAGACAGTTTAAAAGACTGCCAACATTCTAAAGACTGCCAACATTCTGTAGACAGTTCAAAAGACTGCCAACATTCTAAAGACAATTCAAAAGACTGCCAACAATCTAAAGACAATTCAAAAGACTGCCAACATTCTAAAGACAGTTTAAAAGACTGCCAACATTCTAAAGACAGTTTAAAAGACTGCCAACATTCTAAAGACTGCCAACATTCTAAAGACCTTGAACATTCTATAGACAGTTCAAAAGACTGCCAACATTCTATAGACAATTCAAAAGACTGCCAACATTCTAAAGACAGTTCAAAAGACTGCCAACATTCTAAAGACAATTCAAAAGACTGCCAACATTCTAAAGACAATTCAAAAGACTGCCAACATTCTAAAGACAGTTCAAAAGACTGCCAAGATTCTAAAGACAGTTTAAAAGACTGCCAACATTCTAAAGACAATTCAAAAGACTGCCAACATTCTAAAGACAGTTTAAAAGACTGCCAACATTCTAAAGACAATTCAAAAGACTGCCAACATTCTAAAGACAGTTTAAAAGACTGCCAACATTCTAAAGACTGCCAACATTCTAAAGACAATTCAAAAGACTGCCAACATTCTAAAGACAGTTTAAAAGACTGCCAACATTCAAAAGACTGCCAACATTCTAAAGACAGTTTAAAAGACTGCCAACATTCTAAAGACAGTTCAAAAGACTGCCAACATTCTAAAGACAGTTTAAAAGACTGCCAACATTCTAAAGACTGCCAACATTCTATAGACAGTTCAAAAGACTGCCAACATTCTAAAGACAATTCAAAAGACTGCCAACATTCTAAAGACAGTTTAAAAGACTGCCAACATTCTAAAGACAATTCAAAAGACTGCCAACCTTCTAAAGACAGTTTAAAAGACTGCCAACATTCAAAAGACTGCCAACATTCTAAAGAGAATTCAAAAGACTGCCAACATTCTAAAGACAATTCAAAAGACTGCCAACATTCTAAAGATAGTTTAAAAGACTGCCAACATTCTAAAGACTGTTTAAAAGACTGCCAACATTCTAAAGACAATTCAAAAGGCTGCCAACATTCTAAAGACAATTCAAAAGACTTGCAACATTCTAAAGACAGTTGAAAATACTGCCAACATTCGAAAGACAATTGAAAAGACTGCCAACATTCTAAAGACAGTTTAAAAGACTGCCAACATTCTAAAGACAATTCAAAAGACTGCCAACCTTCTAAAGACAGTTCAAAAGACTGCCAACATTCAAAAGACTGCCAACATTCTAAAGAGAATTCAAAAGACTGCCAACATTCTAAAGACAATTCAAAAGACTGCCAACATTCTAAAGATAGTTTAAAAGACTGCCAACATTCTAAAGACTGTTTAAAAGACTGCCAACATTCTAAAGACAATTCAAAAGACTGCCAACATTCTAAAGACAGTTCAAAAGACTGCCAACATTCTAAAGACAATTCAAAAGACTGCCAACATTCTACAGACAGTTCTAAAGACTGCCAACATTCTATAGACAGTTCAAAAAAATGTCAACATTCTATAGACAGTTCAAAAGACTGCCAATATTCTATAGACAGTTCAAAAGACTGCCAACATTCTAAAGACAATTCAAAAGACTGCCAACATTCTAAAGACAGTTCAAAAGACTGCCAACATTCTAAAGACAATTCAAAAGACTGCGAACATTCTAAAGACAATTCAAAAGACTGCCAACATTCTAAAGACAATTGAAAAGACTGCCAACATTTTAAAGACAATTCAAAAGACTGCCAACATTCTAAAGACAATTCAAAAGACTGCCAACATTCTAAAGACAGTTTAAAAGACTGCCAACATTCTAAAGACTGTCAACATTCTATAGACAGTTCAAAAGACTGCCAACATTCTATTGACAGTTCAAAAGACTGCCAACATTCTAAAGACAATTCAAAAGACTGCCAACATTCTAAAGACAATTCAAAAGACTGCCAACATTCTAAAGACAGTTCAAAAGGCTGCCAAGATTCTAAAGACAGTTTAAAAGACTGCCAACATTCTAAAGACAATTCAAAAGACTGCCAACATTCTAAAGACAGTTTAAAAGACTGCCAACATTCTAAAGACAATTCAAAAGACTGCCAACATTCTAAAGACAGTTTAAAAGACTGCCAACATTCTAAAGACAATTCAAAAGACTGCCAACATTCTAAAGACAGTTTAAAAGACTGCCAACATTCAAAAGACTGCCAACATTCTAAAGACAGTTTAAAAGACTGCCAACATTCTAAAGACAGTTCAAAAGACTGCCAACATTCTAAAGACAGTTTAAAAGACTGCCAACATTCTAAAGACTGCCAACATTCTATAGACAGTTCAAAAGACTGCCAACATTCTAAAGACAATTCAAAAGACTGCCAACATTCTAAAGACAGTTTAAAAGACTGCCAACATTCTAAAGACAATTCAAAAGACTGCCAACCTTCTAAAGACAGTTCAAAAGACTGCCAACATTCAAAAGACTGCCAACATTCTAAAGAGAATTCAAAAGACTGCCAACATTCTAAAGACAATTCAAAAGACTGCCAACATTCTAAAGATAGTTTAAAAGACTGCCAACATTCTAAAGACTGTTTAAAAGACTGCCAACATTCTAAAGACAATTCAAAAGGCTGCCAACATTCTAAAGACAATTCAAAAGACTTGCAACATTCTAAAGACAGTTGAAAATACTGCCAACATTCGAAAGACAATTGAAAAGACTGCCAACATTCTAAAGACAGTTTAAAAGACTGCCAACATTCTAAAGACAATTCAAAAGACTGCCAACCTTCTAAAGACAGTTCAAAAGACTGCCAACATTCAAAAGACTGCCAACATTCTAAAGAGAATTCAAAAGACTGCCAACATTCTAAAGACAATTCAAAAGACTGCCATTATTCTAAAGATAGTTTAAAAGACTGCCAACATTCTAAAGACTGTTTAAAAGACTGCCAACATTCTAAAGACAATTCAAAAGACTGCCAACATTCTAAAGACAGTTCAAAAGACTGCCAACATTCTAAAGACAATTCAAAAGACTGCCAACATTCTACAGACAGTTCTAAAGACTGCCAACATTCTATAGACAGTTCAAAAAAATGTCAACATTCTATAGACAGTTCAAAAGACTGCCAATATTCTATAGACAGTTCAAAAGACTGCCAACATTCTAAAGACAATTCAAAAGACTGCCAACATTCTAAAGACAGTTCAAAAGACTGCCAACATTCTAAAGACAATTCAAAAGACTGCGAACATTCTAAAGACAATTCAAAAGACTGCCAACATTCTAAAGACAATTGAAAAGACTGCCAACATTTTAAAGACAATTCAAAAGACTGCCAACATTCTAAAGACAATTCAAAAGACTGCCAACATTCTAAAGACAGTTTAAAAGACTGCCAACATTCTAAAGACTGTCAACATTCTATAGACAGTTCAAAAGACTGCCAACATTCTATTGACAGTTCAAAAGACTGCCAACATTCTAAAGACAATTCAAAAGACTGCCAACATTCTAAAGACAATTCAAAAGACTGCCAACATTCTAAAGACAGTTTAAAAGACTGCTAACATTCTAAAGACTGCCATCATTCTATAGACAGTTCAAAAGTACTGTCAACATTCTAAAGACAGTTCAAAAGACTGCCAACATTCTAAAGACAGTTCAAAATACTGCCAACATTCTAAAGACAATTCAAAAGACTGCCAACATTCTAAAGACAATTTAAAAGACTGCCAACATTCTATAGACAGTTCAAAAAACTGCTAACATTCTAAGGACAGTTCAAAAGACTGCCAACATTCTAAAGACAGTTCAAAAGACTGCCAACATTCTAAAGACAATTCAAAAGACTGCCAACATTCTAAAGACAATTCAAAAGACTGCCAACATTCTAAAGACAGTTTAAAAGACTGTCAACATTCTAAAGACTGCCAACATTCTATAGACAGTTCAAAAGACTGCCAACATTCTATTGACAGTTCAAAAGACTGCCAACATTCTAAAGACAATTCAAAAGACTGCCAACATTCTAAAGACAGTTCAAAAGACTGCCAACATTCTAAAGACAATTCAAAAGACTGCCAACATTCTAAAGACAGTTTAAAAGACTGCCAACATTCTAGGGACAATTCAAAAGGCTGCCAACATTCCAAAGACAGTTTAAAAGACTGCCAACATTCTAAAGACAGTTCAAAAGACTGGCAACATCCTAAAGACAGTTCAAAAGACTGCCAACATTCTATAGACAGTTCAAAAGACTGCCAACATTCTAAAGACAGTTCCAAAGACTTCCAACATTCTAAAGACAATTCAAAAGACTGCCAACATTCTAAAGACAGTTGAAATTACTGCCAACATTCTAAAGACAGTTTAAAAGACTGCCAACATTCTAAAGACAGTCCAAAAGACTGCCAACATACTAAAGACAGTTCAAAAGACTGCCAACATTATCTGTGACAATCATGATCAGTGTTCATGCCGATCGCAGCTGTTAACCCTTCACATGCTGTTGTCAGTGCTAACAGCGGCATCTGAGGAGTAGTCGTGCTTTCATCTATCGTTTGACATGTCATATAGACATGTTAAATGTATTGATAAGTGGGGGTCCCAATGCTGACACCCCCGCTGATGGTTAGAACAGGGGGCCCACATCACTCACCCGAGGCCTTGCTGCTTTTGGGTTATTCTGGCAGCTGAAGAGGGCCCAAATAGAGGTGTAGCGAAAAGGATGTGAAAAGAACTGGTATGGAGGCGCAACACTCTAAGCTACTGGAAGATGTAGATCAAAGTCCAATGTGTGATGGTGAAAGCACTTCTTTTTTATTATTTTTTCAGAAATTAAAAACCAGCAATGGAATACGCGTTTCGGGGAAGAACCCCTTCGTCAGTTCGGCTGGATAGGACAACAGGATGCCTAGGGGTGACACGATTCCAAAGATGTATAGGATGTGTCGGAGGTCCTGTGTGCAGGAGGACAGGGGAGAAAAAAGTGCTTTAAAGTGGTTAAAGCACTTTTTTCTACACTTACGCCCACACTGGTGGAGCGTCATCTGGTTGGCAGCACCTCCACTATTCAAAATTCTCAATCATTGAAAACTCTTTGTACTCCATAAATATTCCACTACCCTCACTGGGTCTTGCTCCACCCTCCTTTTTCATTTCTTTTACTCAAATAGAGGTGTATCAGGGTTTCTACAGTCCTCTAAGTCGGCATCTTCAGCTGCTGGAAGGAGCTGAAGAACAGCGAAGACAGGGGAGCCCTGCAGCCCCCTCATTCTAGCAAAGACTTTTGGCATATGTCTATGACATGTCCAAAGTGAGTTGAAAATGCAACTACTCCTTAACCCCTTAAGGACCAGGCTGTTTTGTACCTTAAGGACCAGACAATTTTTAGGGATTTTACCCATGTGGTGGTTTAACTGCCCTATTTTTTTTTCTTTCAGCTATCAAAAATTGTTTTTGATGCATATTTTTTTCCCGTGACACATGGGGCTATTTTTTTAATATTTTGTTTACTGATGTTTTCGGGGTTTTTTGTTTTATGGGGGTAAATAGCTAAAAAAGAAGACTTTTTTAACATTTATAGTAATTTTTTTTTTAAATCAGTATATTTACCCTAAAATAAAATATGGGAGTGGGTTTTTCATTTTGTTTCAGATTTTTTTCTATATTATGTGTCTGGTTGTGGATTACAGGGCGCATATGGCAACGGTTTTGGTTGGGGTCGGCTTTGGGTTATTATTAGAGATTAGCGAGCACAAAAATGCTCGGTTGCTCATTGCTCGAGTCGAACTTTCCGCGATGCTCGAGAGTTCATTTCGAGTAACGAACCCCATTTAAGTCAATGGGCGACTCGAGCATTTTTGTATATGACCAATGCTCCACTTAGGTTTTCACTTTGGAAAATCTGGAAAACCTACGAAAGTGATGGAAACGACACAGAAACGGATAGGGCAGGCCAGGGGCAACATGCAGGGCTGCATCCCAGGCTCCCAGGTCTCACTATTAAGCCATAATAGCGGCAAGAGAATGCCCCCCCCCCCCAACAATTTTTACTTTGGACAAACCCTCATTAGCAAGGCACACCTTAGCTAAGCACCACACTACCTCCAACCAAGCACAGTCACTGCCTGCAGGACACAGCGCTGCCTATTCTCCAGGGTTACATGCTGCCCAACCCACCACATGACCCTGCGTCTGCAGCGCCCACAAAAGTGTCCCTGCGCAGCCTTCAGCTGCCCTCATGCCACACGCTCGCTTCATAGCCACACCACCCTCATATCTATTTATAAGTGTGTCTGCGATGAGGAGGAACCGGAGGAACACACTGCAGAGGGTTGGCAGGGCCAAGTAGCGACCCTCTTTAAAAGGGGGGGGCAATAGCCCCCAATGCTGTTGAGAATCGATGAGAAATTGACGTTCGATCTTCATTCCAATCCTGTGCCACCTCCGTCAGGAGCTGCAAACGTGGTCATAAAGGGGACTCAGGTGCCAGCCCAGCACTTCTACACATCTCCACAATGCAGCAATACTCTGTGCGGGAAGTATGTGAGCGGGCCCTGGGTCTGCATCTGTCCCAGCAAACACCTTGTGTGGCCCAAGGTGCTGCGAGTGACATAGCAATGAGGAATCTTTGTGTCCACACACTACTCATTCTGTTTGGGTGTTGGATACCTCATCGACAATGCAAGGGGTAAACCATCTGCACTCTGCACCCTACCCAAGTCTGTCAGTGTTTTGGGGACAGATAGGTAAAACACCTCTATGGGAAGTCTGTGTGCACCCACAGCATGGGTGGCTAGCAGAAACACACAGACGGTACAGAAAGAAATCCCATTGCAGTGCCCCGGATAGCTGTGGTAACGTGAGAGAAAATACATGTTGGCTTCGGCCCACACTCCATTCCCTAGTCAGTCTGGGTTTCTTTTTAAGTGCCAGGCAGGTACAACTCCGCTATGGGAAGTCTGTGTGCACCCACAGCATGGGTGGGTCCCAGGAACCCAGAGAAGGTACATAAAGTAAACCCATTGCAGTTCCCCGGATAGCTGTGATAACGCAAGAGAAAATACATGTTGGCCTCGGCACAGAATCCATGCCCTAGTCAGTCTGTTTTTTGTTGTTTTTTGTGCCAGGCAGGTACAACAGCGCCATGGGAAGTCTGTGTGCACCCACAGCATGGGTGGGTCCCAGGAACCCACAGACGGTACATAAAGAAATCCCATTGCAGTGCCCCGGATAACTGTGGTAACGTGAGAGAAAATACATGTTGGCCTCGGCCCACAATCCATGCCCTAGTCAGTCAATGTTTTTTGGGGGCCAGATAGGTAGAACACCGCGATGGGAAGACTTAGTGCACACATAGTATACACAGACCCCTGTAATATTCCTGTAGCAAAGGTATAAGCTGACCCCAGTAACAGTTATGTTTTAGAAGTCTAGGGAGACCCCAGTAACATTTCAGTTGTAACACTATGGACAGACCCCAGTAACATTTCATTAGCAGAAGTATAGGCAGACCCCTGTAACATTTCTGTAGCAGAAGTATAGGCAGACCCCTGTAACATTTACGTGGCAGAAGTATAGGCAGACCCCAGTAACATTTTAGTAGCAGAAGTATACGCAGACCCCCTAGTAACATTTATGTAGCATCAATATTGGCAGACCCCTGTAACATTTCTGTAGCAGAAGTATAGGCAGACCCCTGTAACATTTCAGTAGCAGCAGTATAGGCAGAGCCCAGTATTAGTAACATTTCTGTAGTAACACTATAGACAGACACCAGTAACATTTCTTTAGTAACAGTATAGGCAGACCCCAGTAACATTTATGTAGCAGCAGTACTGGCAGACCCCTGTAACATTTCAGTAGCAGAAGTATAGGCAGACCCCTGTAACATTTGTGTAGCAGCAGTATAGGCAGAAACCTGTAACATTTCAGTAGCAGCAGTATAGGCGGAGCCCAGTATTAGTAACATTTCAGTAGTAACAGTATAGACAGACCCCAGTAACATTTCTGTAGTAACAGTATAGGCAGACCCCTGTAACATTCGTGTTGCAGCAGTATAGGCAGACCCCTGTAACATTTCAGTAGCAGGAGTATAGGCAGACCCCTGTAACATTTCAGTAGCAGCAGTATAGGCAGAGCCCAGTATTAGTAACATTTCAGTAGTAACAGTATAGACAGACCCCAGTAACATTTCTGTAGTAACAGTATAGACAGAGCCCAGTACCATTTCTGTAGTAACAGTATAGGCAGACCCCAGTAACATTTATGTAGCAGCAGTATAGGCAGACCCCGGTAATATTTGTGTAGCAGCAGTATAGGCAGACTCCTGTAACATTTCTGTAGCTGAAGTATAGGCAGACCCCTGTAACATTAACGTGCCAGAAGTATAGGCAGAGCCCAGTAACATTTTTGTAGCAGAAGTATACGCAGACCCCTGTAACATTTATGTAGCAGTAGTATAGCCAGACCCCAGTAACATTTTTATCGAAAGAGTATAGGCGAACCCCGGAAACATTGGGGTACCATGAGTGTAGGCGAAGGCTGGAAAAATTAGTTATATAAGAGTATAGATGAGGGCCTGAAAAATTAGTGTTGCAAGAGTACATATGTACCCCTGAAACATTGCTCAACCGAGAGGGCAGGTAAAACCCATAAATATTTATTGAAAGATACAGCTCGCTGTTGCTTAATTTGTAACAGAGCCTGGAGGCAGCCCTGTTAAAAAAGTTGGTTCATGTTAAAGTATTAATGCTTTTGAAACTTTGAAAAATTGTTGAAAAATTGTAAGCAAAGTCTACTGGGCCGTAGAAAAATTGGCAGTTCAGCGTGATGACATGATGTTTCAGGAGGAGGATCAGGAAAGGGAGGACTAATATACACAGATTGACAAAGATAAATGTCCCTTTTTTTTCAGTGATAGAGAAGAATGCTTGCATCCGCGGTTGCAGCGAAAAGAATCTTTAGGTTCCGCTGCTCTCTGCTGGTGGAGAAGAGAAGTCTGCGGAAATCCAGGCTTTGTTCATCTTTATGTCGGCACTGGCAGTTGACAGGCGGGTACGCTTATCCGTGATGATTCCCCCAGCTGCACTAAACACCCTCTCTGACAAGACGCTATCGGCAGGGCAAGCAAGCACCTCCAGGGCATACAGCGCAAGTTCGTGCCACGTGTCCAGCTTTGACATCCAGTAGTTGTATGGAGCAGAGGCATCACGAAGGATGGTGGTACGATCGGCTACATACTCCCTCACCATCTTTTTACAGTGCTCCCTCTGACTCAGTCTTGACTGGGGAGTGGTGACACAGTCTTGCTGGGGAGCCATAAAGCTGGCAAAGGCCTTGGAGAGTGTTCCCCTGCCTGCGCTAAACATGCTGCCTGATCTCCGCGCCTCCCCTGCTACTTGGCCCTCGGAACTGCGCCTTCTGCCACTACCGCTGTCAGATGGGAAGTTTACCATCAGTTTGTCCACCAGGGCCCTGTTGTATTGCATCACTCTCGAACCCCTTTCCTCTTTGGGAATGAGAGTGGAAAGGTTCTCCTTATACCATGGGTCGCTAAGGGTGTACACCCAGTAATCCGTAGTGGCCAGAATGCGTCTAACGCGAGGGTCACGAGAAAGGCAGCCTAACTTGAAGTCAACAATGTGTGCCAGTACCAGATCCTCCTCCTCCTCCACAGGCCATACACGTTGAACAGATGAGAGGCAAGCAGCATGGGTACCCTCTGCAGTGGGCCTAGCTGTTTTTTCCCCCTCCTCCTCCAAAACGCGCTGAGATATAGAAATTAGGGTGCTTTGACTATCAAGCGACATACTCTCTTCCCCCGTCTCCTGTTCCGACCGCAAAGCGTCAGCCTTTATGCTTTGCAGCGAACTTCTCAGCAGGCATAGCAGAGGAATGGTGACGCTAATGATTGCAGCATCGCTGCTCACCATCTGGGTAGACTCCTCAAAGTTTCCAAGGACCTGGCAGATATCTGCCATCCAGGCCTACTCCTCGGTAAAGAATTCAGGAGGCTGACTCCCAGTACGCCGCCCATGTTGGAGTTGGTATTCCACAATTGCTCTATGCTGCTCATACAGCCTGGCCAATTTGTGCAGCGTAGAATTCCACCATGGGGGCACGTCGCACAGCAGTCGGTGCTCTGGCAGATTAAACCGATGTTGCAGGGTCTGCAGGGGGGCAGCATCCGTGGTGGACTTGCGGAAATGTGCGCAGAACCGGCGCACCTTGCCAAGGAGGTCTGACAAGTGTGGGTAGGTTTTCAGAAACCGCTGAACCACCAAATTGAAGACGTGCGCCAGGCATGGCAAGTGTGTGAGGCTGCCGAGCCGCCACCAGGTTACGGCCGTTGTCACACACGACCATGTCCGGTTGGAGGCTCAGCGGTGAAAGCCAGAGGTCTGTCTGCTCTGTCAGACCCTGCAACAGTTCGGGGGCTGTGTGCCTCCTGTCACCTAGGCTGAGGAGTTTCAGCACGGCCTGCTGACGCTTGCCCACCGCTGTGCTGCCGCGCCGCACCACTCCGACTGCGGGCGACGTGCTGCTCAGATTTCGTAATTGAGAGGTAGAGGTTGCGTAGAAGGAGGGGGAGGGTTTAGAGGAGGTGGCATAGACCGCCGCAGATACCAGAACCGAGGAAGGACCCGCTATTCTGGGTGTGGGTAGGACGTGTCTGGTCCCAGGCTCTTACTCGGTGCCAGCCTCCACCAAATTCACCAAATGCGCTATCAGGGAGATATAGTGGCCCTGCCCACCAGTACTTGTCCACGTGTCCATGGTTAAGTGGACCTTCCCAGTAACCGCGTTGGTGAGGGCACGATTGATGTTGCGGGAGATGTGCTGGTGTTCGGCTGGGATGGCACACCGGGAAAAATAGTGGCGACTGGGGACCGAGTAGCATGGGACTGCCGCCGCCATCATGTTTTTGAAAGCCTCCGTTTCCACAAGCCTGTACGGCAGCATCTCCAGGCTGATCAATTTGGCAATGTGCACGTTTAAAGCTTGAGCGTGCAGGTGCGTGGCGGCGTATTTGCGCTTTCGCTCCAACACTTGCGCTAGCGACAGCTGGACGCGCAAGTGTTGAATGCGCTGAGAGACATTGGGGTGGGGTCGAGGACAGCGGAGGTGAGGGTGTGGGTGCAGGCCGGGAGGCGCTCGTGCCTGTGTCCTGAGAGGGGGGTTGGATCTGGGTGGCAGGTTGGGGCACAGGGGGAGAGGCAGTGGTGCGACCCGGAGGCGGTGAACAGCCTTCGTCCCACCTTGTGCGGTGCTTGGCCATCATATGCCTGTGCATGCTGGTGATGGTGAGGCTGGTAGTGGTGGCTCCCCGACTGATCTTGGCGTGACACAGGTTGCACACCACTGTTCGTCGGTCGTCCGCGCTCTCACTGAAAAACATCCACACCTTTGAACACCTAGGCCTCTGCACGGTGGCCTGGCACGAGAGGGTGCTTTGGGAAACAGTTGGGGGATTCTTCGCTCTGGTCCTGCCTCTACCCCTGGCCCCCCCACTGCTCTTCCAACCTGTCCTGCTGCTGCACTTGCCTCCCCCTCTGAAGACCTGTCCTCAGTTGGCTTAGCAAACCAGGTGGGGTCAGTCACCTCATCGTCCAGCTGCTCTTCCTCCGAATCCTTTGTGCGCTCCTCCCTTGGACTTACTGCCCTTACTACTACCTCACTGATAGACAACTGTGTCTCATTATCATCGCCCTCCTCACCCACTGAAAGCTCTTGAGACAGTTGCCGTAAGTCCCCAGCCTCATCACCCGGACTCCGGGAACTTTCCAAAGGTTGGGCATCGGTCACGACAAACTCCTCAGGTAAGAGAGGAACCATTTTTTCCCAATCAAGGCAGGGGCCCAAGAACAGTTCCTGGGAGTCTGCCTGCTCATCAGAATGTGTCATTTTCATGGAGTGAGGAGGATGGGAGGAAGGAGGAGCAGCAGCGAGAGGATTCACAGTTGCAGCAGTGGACGGCGTAGAAGACTGGGTGGTCGATACATTGCTGGATGAATTTTTTGCCATCCACGACAGGACCTGCTCACACTGCTCTGTTTGTAATAAAGGTCTACCACGTGGACCCATAAATTGTGATATGAAGCTGGGGACCCCAGAAACTTGCCTCTCTCCTAATCCCACAGCAGCCGGCTGCGATTCTCCTGGACCAGGAACTCGGCCTGTGCCCACACCATCACTTGGACCTCCACGTCCTCGCCCGCGTCCATGTCCATGTCCATGTCCACGTCCACGTCCTCTAGCCCTACCCCTACCCCTCAGCATGGTGAATTACGAATAGAGCAGACACAGAGCGGTGTAAATAATTATGGAATAATTTGCCTACAGTTAGAGGCTGACAGCGGTATTGTAATGCTAACTTCAGGCAGAAACAAAGAATACGGAAGGCTGCAAACAGGCCTAGCCGAGCAATAGTGATGCACTACAATTCCCACCAGACACCCAGTAAATTTCAGACGGTCAGAGGTAGCCGTAAAAAGGAGCTTTTATTTAACATTTTTTTGAAAAAGAATACAGGCTATATAGCGTGTATATGACTTTCCGTCTATCAGCGGCTGTGGCCATATGCTGTGCGTGAAGTTGACGGCAGACACAGAGCGGTGTAAAAAATTATGGAATTATTGGCGTACAGTTGGAGGCTGACAGCGGTAATGTACTGCAAACTGCAGCCAGAAAAAAAATTATACGGAAGGCTGCAAAAAGGTCTGGCTCTGCAATATTGATGCACTACAACTCCCAGCAGCCATGCAGTAAAATGCACACAGTCACAGGTAGCCGTAACAAGGTCCTTTTTTTAAAAAAAAAATTTGAAAAAGAATACAGGCTATATAGCGTGTATATGACTTTCCCTCTATCAGCGGCTGTGCCCGTACGCTGTGCGTAAAGTTGACGGCAGACACAGACCGGTGTAAAAAAATATGGAATTATTGGCATACAGTTGGAGGCTGACAGCGATAATGTGACGCAAACTGCAGCCAGAAAAAAATTATACGGAAGGCTGCAAACAGGCTCAGCTGCGTAATAGTGAAGCACTACAACTCCCAGCAGCCACGCAGTAAAATGCACACGGTCACAGGTAGCCGTAAGAAGGACCGTTGGGATTCTTGTAGACAGGATTCTACACTACCACTGTCCCTGTCTCACAAGCACTGTTCCTATACTCTGTATAATTGACTCCAGACTGAGAACGCTATAGCTGTAATAGCCTGCACAGCCCGAGATGAAAAATAAATAAATTTCGGTGCAAAACTGCTCCCAGCAGCCACAACAGTAATGCACGCGGTCAGATGTGGCCCTAAGAAGGACCGTTGGGGTTCTTGAAGACAGGAACCAACACTAACACTTTCTCTATAGCATCAGCAGCACTCTCCCTGATCTCTGCAAGCATGTGACTGAGGCGAGCCGCGGGCAGGACTGCTTTAAGTACTTGGCGGTCACTTGATCTCACCAGCCACTCACTGCAGGGAAGGAAATGGAATTGACTCGAGTACCGCGTGGTGCTCGTCTCGAGTAACGAGCATCTCGAGTACCCTAATACTCGAACGAGTATCAAGCTTGGACGAGTATACTCGCTCATCTCTAGTTATTATCTTCTTTATGTATATATTTTTATTTAATTCTGTAATTTTGTCTTACTTATTTATGTTGTAGTGGCCCAGAACACCATCCTGGGGCCCTCCATAAATGTCATACATGTTTGTCCTATGTGGATGCACTGTGCAAAACCTGTCTTGTCACATTCAGTGTGTGTGTTGCACAGCTGCGGCGCTTGAGAGGTTAGGGCCTCCTTCCCACGAACGGATTTACGCCGCGTAATTCGCGGCGGAAATCCGCTGCGTTGCCCGCAGCTATTAGGTTCTATTGAACCTAATAGCACAATGCTCACGATGCGGAATTCCACCGCGGAATTCCGCACCGTGAAATCTCCCGTCCTCACCCGCGGCATGCTCTATTTGCCGCGGGTGTACGCGCTGACGGCTTCCATTGCAGTCAATGGAAGCCGTCCGTTCACGCTATCTCCCGCTGTAACACATATTGTATTGTATACCTGAGAGAGTGCTAACACAGAGCCACATGGAAGCACTTTCAGCTTCCATGCAGGTGAAGATGGAGTAAAAGGAGCGATATGCTGTAGTGATTTGAGTTTGCATGTATATGGAGTAAGTCCCAAATTCGAGCGAGAGAGACATTCCAAATAATTCTCCATAGAGGCACCCACCGTATATGTACCAATCCACACTACAGGCTTTTCCTATGCGGCTGTCCATAGTCAGGATCACCGCACAAAGGTACGCGACTAAGTCTCACCCACGTGCCTGCCATGTGGGATGTTTATTGTTAAAGCCTTTCAATTAAATAATTGTCTGTGGAGTGACTTTTAAACCCTTCCTCCTCTGGAGTGCTCCCCGCCCAGGAGCGGTGTCGTACAGATAACGTGGATTGTAGGACCGGTTTTCATCCTGTGTATCCTCCCTGACCTCTGAGCTCTAGTCTACTTGTACTTAATAGAATTGTACCTGTATTGCTTCAAATACCTGTTGTAAAAGTTTATTCTTCAAGTAAAGTTATACTAGGCCGTAACCGTTCCTGAGACCCGAGGTACTATACACAAGTCTCTCTGTTATTTCTCTGCTGCATAGCATACCAGTGTGTGGGAACGGTGGCATTACGAGTGATAACTACTACTATCCCCGTCAACCCCATTTATTGGCATTCCCGATCCTAGGGGTGTCGAAGGTGGCCTGCAATCCTGCTCTAACCTTGGCTGCGTGTCATCCCTCTGGGATCAGAGCCTGGTAAGCGCCACCATGACAAGCCAACACTAAACTCTCCCAGCTCTGCAAGTTAGTCAAGTGTCCGGGGTCATCCCTCTGGAGTGTTGCAATATAATTATTTTTTTATCATCAGTGTCCCCCATGACGTCAGACAGGACTTTTTCAGGGGCAGTCACATGTTTTTTTTGTTTTATTCTATTTGACATTTTCCCATTGTAGCTGGGGCATCTATAGGAGCCCCAGTTACAGGGAGAAACAATCATGTGACCGCCAGCTCACGTAGTGGAAGTTATACTTCCACTTTCAGTTCTTGATAAATAGTGCTCATTAAAAACCACTTCTCCTTTCAGGTTCTCAGCTGCGACATGCTTCTGCTTGATTGCAGAACAGGATCTTTAATTCCCTGCCATATTTTTACTATCAGCTGGGATTAAAGCCCAGGACCAAGCGCCATAAATTTACTGTGCTTGTCCTTTAATGGGCTGAGTCACCCAGTAACTGGACAACCCCTTTAAAATAATGAAAGCAGGGCTATTTAGTCCATCCTCAACCCTGACAATCCTGCGCTTCAGCCCCACATTCCTCCGGGTGTTTGTTTATGACCACCTGTCACCTGACCACTGCAGCAGTCAGGTACCATTCTTTTGACATCATGGCTGTGATGGCAGAAAAGAAACATCTGATTGAGGGTTAGGTCGTAGCTGTTACATAACAGGACCACAGGGCTGCAGCACTGGATCGCCGAGGGAAGCACAGGTAAGTAGCACTACTTTTATAGTACATAGTATATTTGGAAAATGGCAACTGCCATCTTGGCTGCCCAGAAATGAAAATCAAATAATAAGTAATATAACTCCTCCAGTCCCAGGACAGAGTTTGGTCTCAAAACCAGAAAGTTGCTTTAACGAGACCCTCTAGGCCTGGATGAACAAAGATGGCCGCACCGCTTCTCTGCTTATCTGATGCACACTGTGGATTGGAGCCTGTTCCCACATAACAAAAACCTCTTACACCTGAGGTAAGCAATGGAAACATGATCTTGCAGTTTTTGTTACGCTTCAAAACCCTCTCATGGCTTTCTCACATGTGTATGTTACCACGTATTACACGCAATGGTTTTGCACGCGTACCAATCAATAAATTACTTTCAATTGTACCTCTTACACACATCGCACAAAATAGATTGAAGCATACACTAACTTGGCATGTGTTACGCATGCATATGTGCCAAATAATGTACGGAGATTGTCTGCACACAGGTACACAATACATTGCATACTGTTGCGTGGTCCCGCTCAGAAGATATGCGATGCGCTGTATTAGAAAAGTCATATGAGAAAGCCCTTGTGCCATATTTACACAGCCAAGTGCGAGATTTGTGCAATGTGAGAAACACAAAACTTGCACAAAAATAGAACTAATTGCTTGCAACAGATCTGTTTACATGGATGATTTTTCATTCGATGCGTCATGGAAGAATGGGACCATGTCCTATTTTAGTACGAGTCTCTCACAAGAGTAGTACATGCAAATGTGTGGGTCCCGCATTTGTCCTTGTGCTGTGCAATGTGAATCACACCCAACAATCTCGGGCCTCGTTGTAAATACAGACTTAGTATGCATTGGTAGTCTAAGACACTGTTCAACTACAGTCCTTAGGGTCCCCCAACAGGTCATGGTTTCAGGATTTCCTCAGTATTGCACAGATGATGTAGTTATTGTCTGTGCATCACACATTGCCACAGGTGTTCTTACTATAGGATATCCTGACAACATGACCTGTTGGGGGTCCCTGAGGACCTGAATTGAGAAACACTGGTCAAAAACACTACATGCTGCTCTTACCGGCCAGCACTGGTTAATATTAATACACAGTGTACATCAGGTAGTCAGAAAAGCTGGTGCCGCCATCTTTGTTTGTCTAGGTCCAGACGGCCACTTTAAGGTTAGTTTCTGATCACCAGCCCATGTAGATGTGCCATAATCAGTCGACAAAAGAGCAAATGTTCTTTTGGGTGTAAGGGCCTTTTAGATGGGCAGAGCTATGACCTGTAAGAGCGGCAATCGATAAAGTAAAAGTCAAATCAGTGCTCATGCAAAAGGATATTTGCAAAAAATCACTCAAATGGTCGTATTTATATGGGCAGTGGTTGAGAACAACCAAGCTGCAGATTGTAGAGGGGCTGCACTTCAAACTTGATTTACAGTTGTTATACAAAAATTTAAAAAATGAAGTTGAGTTCATGCGCAGGTATAGATCCCAACTTGGGTGTCCACTTGTATTGGGTCACGGAGCTATACTTGCTTGTTTAGGCCAAGTAGCATCTAACCCAGATGTGACCTCCCAAGTTTGTAGTTTCTACTGCTTGTGTCTGACGTAATGCTGTTGGCTTCTTCTGTGGGTCCATCCCCTCCAACTGGATCATCTCATTTTTATTATGTTATGTTGAATAAGTCCTCATTAAGGTAAGCGTGCCTATGCCGCCTTGTGCAGGCACAAATTAGTGACGTTCCTTGGTTTGTGCAACAGTGGTACCTTCAAAAATCTGGTCCTGGGGGACGAGGCCTGACCGTGTGCCGAGACGGTCGCATATTTCTGAGCTCCGCTCAGCCTTTTCCTCCTGAAGCAACTCCACCTCACCTGTGAGCAACACTAGAACCCTCAGGAGAGCTTCAAAACTGCAAATGAAGCGCTTAACAGAATTCTTTGCCATGTGCATCTCCCCAGGCGTGATTTGGGGACCAGGCCTGTTTTTTCTCCTCTCAGGGCAGCTCCCTGGAGAGTGAGGGAGCTTCAGACACATTCTCACAGGGTTCTGTCAGTCTACCGCAGGAGCTACAAGTGGGAAAACTACCCGCTGCACAACACGAAGAGGTGAATGAGGGCGGGCAGAAGCTCCCCCCAAAGTGCCAGTATACCAGCTAAATGGCCTTCCAAAGCCATATACCTCCAAGGCCATATACAGATTTCCACCTCTTCGCTGGCCTTTCGCCTGCCCCATTTGAAGTAAGAAAAGCCTTTATCAACATCCCTTTCACTTTGAGGTAATCCAAAATCCCTTATAAACAATGTTTTCCTACAAAACTACTAATCCAAAGAGAAGATTCTACACGTCTTATCCATTCCAGAAGAGGACTCTAAACTACTGTCTAAACTGGAGCCTACGAGTTTCATAGCAACCTCAAAGCAGCTCTACAGGAAAGTCCAACAAAGTAACGCAAAATTAGACAGATAAGTCTTTATGCTGCTGAGGTAACACCTTTCGCTAACCTATTGAAATGGAGGATATATACTCGTCAGGTGAACTTTTTCCCCATGTGTTTTGCAGGTCTCGATTCCTTCCAGAACTCTTGTGTTTTCATTTCTCATCTTTTCCTGGATTTTTATCCTTGTGGAAATAGGTTTCTTCATGGTTCCTATTTGGTATAAAAAACCTTAGCTTGTTCTTTATTGTTTACATAATCTTATCTAACTTTTAATTAGTTAAGGGCTGGGTACCAAGGTTCCTCTATATGTATCAAGTCATCAACTAAACTACAATAGAAAATGACTGGCAGCATAAACAGGATTGCAAATGTGAAAAAAGGCTTCTTTATTCCCCCATTACATAGGTAGCGACGTTTCGGCCTAAAAAGGACAAAATTAACACTATCCCTGAATGCCATCTGTGAAGCTTGTAGATCTCAATAGAGAATTCATTATACTTTCGGGTTCAATAGCCAACTCACAAATAACTGGTAAATACTGTATTTATGCCACAAATTCATCTTCTATCAGTTTTCATAAACAAAACTATCAACGTTGGATGTTGTGGGTGTAATCCAATCTCTAAAATCCTATATTGCTATAAGACCAGATGGATTTGCTATTGAATATTATAAATTTATCCCTGTATTTTAACCCCCACATTTAGCTAGAACCTTTAATAGAGCGAGTTCTTGCAGTTATCTTCCAGAAGAAATCCTTCAAGCCACTCTAGTTACTATACCCAAGCCAGGAACGTCTCAAAATTACCAAAATTTTTAAGCCAATGTCTTTACTCAATTTTCATACCAAAATGTGTTCAAAACTTCTAGCTTACAGGCTTCTTACAATTCTTCCAAATGATATACATAATGATCAAGTTGGGTTTACAAAAAACTGGAGGACTGAAATCCTTCTGTCAGCCAGAACAACTTCTGTCAGCCAGAGTAAACTGACTAGTAGAGCCTCAACTACTACCCTGGTTTCACAGCCTTTGGTAGTTTCTCAGGCTCTCTGCTAGCCTGCTCCCCTGTTGGAAACGGCCCTTTATAGCCTCTCCACTAAGGTATTATATAGGGCTGGAGGACAGTCTTAGGGATGGGGGAAGATATCAGGAGGACAGAGAAAACTAGATTTTTTTTTACTCATCATAAAATGTCTGTCTCATCCTTTGGGGGGGGGGGGGCACAGCTGAAGACCATGGGTATAGCTACTGCCACTAGAAGGTGGACACTAAGCAAAAAAAATGTGTTAGCTCCTCCTACCAGCTATACCCCTCATACAAGCACCAAGGTAACCAGTTTGTAAACAAGCAGTAGGAAAGAAACAGGTTAAACCAGATAAAGTAAACAGATCGTTAAAACCATATACAACTCCAGTAAGAATGTTACAATAAGGAGGTGGCTAAACAGGAATTCTTCAGATCATTGGCTGGGTGCAGTTTCCCCCAAGGAACGAGACAAGAAAGAGATTTTAGGGCAAGTACAATAATCTTGTTTTCTCATCTATTGCACTAGAGACATAGGTGGGAAACACATAAGGACTTATGTGGTCATAATTAGCAAAACTCTTCAACCAAGAAAAGCATTAGCGGATACACAAGTGTGCACCCGGTAGAACTTTGAGATGGTGTATAGAGAGGCCCGTGTAGTAGCTTTATGAACTTGGCGATCAGAAGCACCATTGCATATACACCAAGAGGCGTCTACAGCCCGAGTAGGGTGTGCCATGACCCAAAAAATGGAGGCTCCCAGCCCTTGGCATGGTAAGCCTCTACCACTGCTGGCCTGATCCAACATGACAGGGCAGCTTTAGAAGCTACAAAACCATGCCTTGAGTCATGGAATAATACAGAGTGATCATAAAGCCCGCAAAATATCAGTCAGTGCATTAAAATTCCTCTGTCAGAATTGACTGCAGCATTTAAAGGGTTAACAGCCCGATGTTGGTTGTACAAAACAGCCGGCACCCGCATTGTATGAGGCGGGATCGACCCGCGATCCCCCTCCATGCACACCCCAAACCTGCAGGACCTAACTGTACCCCCTGCAGTGTTAAGGGGTTAATGGTTATAGTGCACATTCTGATGCATGGAGCAATAGTGCAATACTTAAATGCAGCACACTACTATAGCGGTTTGTACTAGATTTACAATGGACGCCTATATACTGTACACAAATATAAATCCTTCCACACAAGAGAGAAGAACCCCACAACAAAGCAGGACTGATGGAAGAAATGAATCACAAGTCAGGTAATGAGATATCAAATACATTTTATCAGGTCCTTAAAATGTTATGTACAGAATATACAGACGAATGGGGGGGGGGGGGGGGGGTCACAGTTATTCAGGATGCGTGTATGGGGGCACTGAAGAGTCGGTTTCACTCATTGCGATACTGTTCTTGTCACTGAGGGTTCTGGTCATGGGGCTGGCAAGGGAATGCAGAACTTTTCTGGACAACCTCATTCTACCGTCGGTTGGATCACGGCCAAAGTATTTCACCTGTTAGATAAGGAACAGACCGTTAGCATTTCACATTGTTACCTGCAAGGAATTGAAAACCAGGCAGGACATGATTTGTATTCACCCTACTTGTAGTAAATCTCCATGGTCAAACTATTGTATGTAATCCCATGAAGAACCCTAAAAGAGAATGTATAGATTTGCCTAAACTTGTGTGATCCCAGCGGGGTCTACATTCACACTATGTGGATTTACTTCTCTTGTGGATGTTTGCGAACGGTCCAAGACTGGACAGAAGCTTCACCTGAGGCAGAGATTCCTCACCGACAGATTATTAACCCCTTAGTGACCAAGCCTGTTTGCGCCTTAATTACCAGGCCAAACTTTGGAAATCTGACATGTGTACTTTAACATAGAATAGCTCCGTAAAGGTTTTGCATATCCAAGTGATTCTGATATTGTTTTTTCGCCACGTTGTACTTCATTTAGGTGGTGAAAATAGTCCAATATAATTTGTGTATATTTATTAAAAGTGCCAATATTGGGAAAATTTTGAACAAATTATCGTTTTTTCACATTTTCAATTGTAATATATCAAATATGTGCAAACATACTGTACAAACTTTTGCTAAGATATATATATTCCATCTATTTACTTTATTCTGAATGCACATTTGAAAAACTTTTTTTTTAACCATTTAGGAGGCGTACAAATTTAACATTACTTTTCAGCATTTTGAGGAACACTTTATTTTCCTGCACCAAGCCAAGATAGCAAAGGCTCATAGATGTCAGAACAATAGATACCCCCACAAATGACCCTCTTTTAAAAACTACACCCCTAAATGTATTCACTGAGGGGTGTCATGATTATTTTGACCCCACATTTTTTTTCAGGAATTAATTCAATTTAGAGGAGAAAAAGTAAAATTTCATATTTTTGCAAATATTTTTTTTCTATAGTTTACATGAAAATGAGGATTTACACCCCAAAATGGATCCCCGTTTGTCCTGTGTTCAAAAATATACCCAATGTGGCCCCAATCTTATATCTGAGTGCACAAAGGGGCCCAAAATGAAAGTGTCTTTCAGAACAGAAATTTTGCTTGAAGGCGTTTTAGGCCGCATAGCACACATGTAGAGTTCTTGAGCGCCCAAAACCACAGAAAACCCTCACAAATGACCCCATTTTGAAAACTAGACCCCTTAACAACTTTATCTAGGGGTTTACTGTCCATTTTGACCCCACAGTTTTTGAATAAATTCAAGCAAAGCAAAAGGAAAAAAACGGGAATTTTTCTTACCGATAATTCCCTTTCTTGAAGGCATCATGACAGCATACACCTGGAGGTTGCTCACCTGCTGACCTGATGGGACAGGAAGTGGCAGAACATAAAAGGCACCTCCCCTCCACCAAACACCAGTGCGTTCCAAATAACCACAGTGACAGTATACTTAACCAGAAGGTGTGTTTTATTGGCACCACACACCTTAGACAAAGAAATCATAAGCATACACATTACCTCATGTGTTAAACAAACAAGGGTAACCGTGTCGGTAGGGGGGGGGGAAAGCCCGTATGCTGTCATGATGCCTTCAAGAAAGGGAATTATCGGTAAGAAAAATTCCCGTTTTCCCTCCGACATCATGACAGCATACACCTGGAGGAATACCAAATAACTGGCATGGGCTTTTTTAGGGAGGGATTACTGCTTGAAGCACCTTCCTCCCGAAGGTTGCATCCTCACTAGATTTTAATGTCCAGCCTATAAGGTTTAATAAACGTATGACTAGAAGTCCACGTGGCTGCGTTACAAATCTGTTCGATTGAGGCATGCGCTCTTTCTGCCAAGGAAAATGCCATCGGCGGAGTAAAGTGGGCTTTCAAACCTTCTGGGGGAGGAATGCCCCTGGCCTTGTAAGCCTCCTGGATGGCTCTTCTGAGCCACCTGGCTATTGAATCTCTAGAAGTAGCCTTCCCTTTGGCCTGCCCCTGAAATTGAACGAACGTTTGTCAGTCTTTCTGCAACTTTCCGTTGCCTCAAGGTACGCTAATGCAGCTCTTTTAATGTCAAGATTATGGAGCCTCTGCTCCTTTTCGTTTTTAAAATTTAGACAAAGGCTGGAATGACTATTGGCTGGCCTCCGTGGAAGTCTGACAAGACTTTGGGTTGGAGGGAAGGGTCTAAGGAGAATACAATCTCATCAGGGTGCATAGTCCTATATGGGGCCCTTTGTGAAAGGTCCTGAATTTCACCCACGCACATAGCCGACATAACTGCCACAAGGTGGGCTACCTTGTACGTCAGCAAGGCGATGGATAGGTTTCTAATAGGTTCAAACGGGGAAAATCGCAGAAGGCCTGAAGGACTATAGTCAGATCCCAGGGGGGGCACCATCAGCCTTATGAATCGATGCAGTCTACTCGCCCTTCTAGGAAATTTCCTGATCCCCTTGTGCTCAGCAAGCACGAGATCAAAGAATGCCCTCAAAGCCACTACTTGGGCTTTGAGGGAATCTGGACTCAACCCTTATCCGGGCCTGCCTGGACGAAATTTAAAATTTTTTACGAATGTCTGATTGGATGTCCTGACCCATCCATTCTGAGAATTTTTTCCCGACTTTGGAATAAATCTTTTTCATCGAGGGCATAAGGCTCTCGCAATTAGTGGAAACCCTATTAGATGATAGACCCTTTTCTAAGAATTTTACCCGTTCAAGATCCAAACTCTAAGCCTGAACTTGTGAACCTCCGGGTAGAGGAGAAGACCCTACAGCAATAGGTCCAGTCTTGACGGAAGATGGAGAGGCTCTCCCACTGACAGATCTCAGGAGAGGAAACCAAGGTCTTTTGGGCCAATAAGGCGCTACTAACGTTACTGACAGCCTTGGCCGCAGTAACTTTCTTAGGAGTAGCGGAATCAGGGGTAAAGGGGAAAAAGCATAAGCCAAGTCCCAAACCCAGGGGTGAGAGGGGGCGCCCATGCCTAAGGCTTGTTTCTCCGAGTCTCGGGAAAAGAGAAGACGGCAATAGGTATTTGCGCTTCACGCAAGCAAAACTATTTCGGGTACCCCCTATTTGTCCCGAGTAGGCTAAACACTTCGGGATGGAGTCCACACTCTCCTGCGTCCACTTTCTTCCTGCTTAGAAAGCCCGCGACTGAATTCTCGACTCCTTTTATACGTAAGGCCGACAGTGACTTAGTTGTGAGTTCCGCCCATTGAAGGAACCTTCCCGCCAAATGCTGAAGTAGAGGATTCCTGGTGGTACCCTGGTGGCGAATGAGTGGCACTGCCATCATGTTATCGGAAAAAATCCTCACATGCTTCATCCCTAAACGGTTTGCAGGCTACGTCGGGTTTCCCAAACCTCATTACGTTCTCTAACGTTAGATAACCTGGATCTCTCATGAGGGTCCTGGGTACCCTGTATATGGCCCCCTTCAAAAGGTGACCCCTCACCCTTTTGCGCTGGCATCAGTTATCGCGGGGTCCCCATTAAAAGGTTGTCTGAGGACAACCGCCAGCGGAGTGAGGATCTAGCCCTAGTGGAAATAGGGATTGTCCTGTCAAGTGAGGACTGACTTGTCCCCATTCTGGAGGATAAGTGTCTGGAGATCACCGCTGTGGAACTGGGCCCAGGGAACCACTCTAATGCATGAAGTCATTAGCCCCAGGATCCGCATCGCCTCTTATTGAAACTGTAGATTTTTTATATAGAGCAGAACATTCTCTAGAATGAGCTGTTTCCTTAGAGGAGGAAGGGACGAACATTGGAGACGAAAATCCAAAATGGCTACCATTTCAATCACCCCTTTGGAGAAGATCCGTGAAGCAGAGGAGATTCCAAAGGGAAGGCGCCATTCTCAGCGCAAATTTAGGAACTTTTTGCGAGTTGACATAACTGGGGATGTGAATTAATACTCATCCTTTATGTCAATCGTAGCCATAACGTTATCCCTACCAATCAGGGGGGTTGCGGTTCTGATAGTCTCCATCGGTGGGAGCCATCTGGTTGGGAACCAGAAAGAGAGGGGAGTAAAACCCTTTCCCCCATTCCGTCTTAGGGATGGGGATAACTGCACCGATATCCAGCACGATTTGTTCACCCTTAAGTAGAGCCTGCTCTAGGGTTGGTGCCGGGATGACGGTCGCGGTGGAACCGGAAGCCCGTACTTGGACCCAGGCCCACACAGTGCGAGGTTAAAATGAATCTATTTGGAGGGCGGGGTTCTAGCTCAAATCTTGTACCCCTCCGTCACCAGGCCTGCGCTTGTGGGATCGATTCCTGTCATTAGGATCGTTTCCCAGCGTGTGGTAGGCACCGTCAGTAGCTATGCTTCTCCAACTAGTGCACAAGTGAACTAATCTTCTGTGGGCATGAAGATGCAGGTTGAGGGACAACAGTAAGAGCCTTACCACTTCCTCCGGTCTTTCCATTCCCCACTTATGTTGTAGACGAGGGACATGGAATTAAGGCGCTTTTTGCGGGGTCTGATGACTAGCCGCCCCGAAAGGGTGGGGTACACAACCTATTTTTGGAGGTTATGTCTCTTGACCACTACTTTACCCCTGAATGACGGCCACAGTGGTGCCGGAAAGCCCGTCCTTGGGCCCAGGCCCACGCAGTCTCCGGTTAGCTCCCAGATGAGGTACTTCCCACTGGGGCAACCGAGGCTGCCAGAAGAGATGCCGTCGCTCACCGGTAAGTCCTGGAACCACCGGTATGGGACAGCATCGCTGGAGCTCTTGCGCTGCTGTCCTGGAGGGACAGGAAAAGCACTGGTGTTTGGTGGAGGGGAGGTGCCTTTTATGTTCTGCCTCTTCCTGTCCCATCAGGTCAGCAGGTGAGCAACCTCCAGGTGTATACTGTCATGATGTCGGAGGGAAATTGTGATTTTCGTTTTTTTGGCAATTCTGTCATTTTAAAAACAGCTTTTTTTGTACCGCACACATATAAATGAAGACTTGAACCCCAAAATGGATACCCCTGTTTGTGCTGTTTTTAGAAATATACCCATTGTGGCCCTAATCTTATGTCCGCATGCACAACGGGTCTCAAAATGAAAGGAGTAATTAGTGGTTTTCAGAACATAGATTTTGCTTGAAGACCTTTTAGGCCCAATAGCACACTTGTAGAGTTCTTGAGCGCCCAAAACAATAGAGAACCCCCACAAATGACCCCATTTTGAAAACTAGACCCCTTAACGAATTTATCTAGGGGTGTACTACCAATTTTGATGGCACAGTTTTTGAATAAATTCAAGCAAAGCAAAAGGAAAAAAAATTGTGATTTTCATTTTTTTGGCAATTCTGTCACTTTAAAAACAGCTTTTTTTGTACAGCACACATGTGAATAAAGACTTGCACCCCAAAATGGATACCCGTTTGTGCTGTTTTCAGAAATATACCCATTGTGGCCCTAATCTTATGTCTGGATGCACAACATGGCCCAAAATGAAAGGAGCAGTCGGTGGCTTTTAGAACATAAATTTTGCTTGAAGGCCTTTTATGACCTATACCACACTTGTAGAGTTCTTGAGTACCCAAAACAATAGAGAATTCCCATTAATGACCTCATTTTGAAAACTAGACCCCTTAACGCGTTCATCTAGGGGTGTACTGTGTATTTTAACCGTACAATTTTTGAATGAATCTAAGCAAAGCAGAAGGAAAAAATTACGATATTCAACTTTTTGGGCAATTTTTTCCATTTAAAAACTGTTTTTTTTGTACAACGTACATAGAAATAAAGAGATGTTCCCCCCAAAATGGATACCCCTGTTTGTCCCGTGTTCAGAAACATACCCATTGTGGCCCTAATCTACTTACAGGACACATGGCTAGGTCTATAATGAAAGGAACACCCGTTGGATTTCAGGGTACAACTGAATAAATTCCAGGCCCCATCGCCCACTTATAGAGCCATTGAGCGGCCAAAGCGATAAGGAACCCCCTCAAATTACCCCATTTTGAAAACTAGACCCCTTAACGAATTTATCTAGGGGTGTACTGTGTATTTTGACTCCACAGTATTTGAATGAATCTAAGCAAAGCAGAAAGAAAAAAAATAAGATTTTCAATTTTTTGGCAATTTTTAAAATTTAAAAACTTTTTTTGTACAGTGTACATAAGAATGAAGACATTCACCCCAAAATGGATACCCCCGTTTGTTCCGAAGCATACCCATTGTGGCCCTAATCTACTTACAGGGCCCATGGCAAGGCCTATAATGGAGGGGACACCCATTGGATTGCAGGGCACAACTGAATAAATTCCAGGCCCCATTGCTCATTTGTACGGAATAAAAATGGACTCCATAAAAATATCACCCCCCCCCCCCCCCCCCCCCCCGCCAACCCTCCCGCGCGCCCTTTTCGGCGTTCCCAAAATCTTAGATAAAAGTAATAATGTGAACTGTGTGGTATTTTTGAAGACAGCGGTAATTACGGAGGCTGGTTGGAATGGGCACATGGGGCAATAAAACGAGTATCCCCCCTCCTCTCATGCTTTTTGGGGGTCATTTCTTGACCTCAGTGGCGGGTATGGGGTGTAAAAAGTAGCGCTCTGTGAGTCTTCGTAAGCTTGCGGAGGTGCGGTGGTCTTGCACAGAAGGCGCTCAACAAGCTGCTCCTGGAACTGCTTCTTGTAAAATACGTATTACAGGTAGCGGTCTGAATAACGCCGGGCTCACGCAGTCGTAAGCAGAATCCGCTTGCGGAGGCCCGCAGCGGATCCCAGCTGCGTACGGCTGTGACCCTGCGTATGGCCGCGTAATGTACTGCGCATAATTGCCTACTCACACAGGCTGTCATTCGCAGTACGCTTTTGTTTGTATTTCCCGCACCTTCGCTTAGCGATGACGCGGGTACCCGCAGGCCGTACACAACGTAGTTGCGTATGGGCAGCGGGTATATTCACGACCATGGAGCACAATGAGCTCTACGTTGCGGATATCCGCCGTAAAAATAGAACCTGCTGCGTTCTCTTTTCTGCATGTGGATTACGCAATTCCGACCCACTAATGTGGGCGGAATTGTGTAATCCAATGCGATTGATCTGCGTATTACCGCGGATGAGACGCATGCGGAATCTAATTCCTATCCGGTTATGTGAGACTGACCTATGTTAGATCGCTACTTTATTACATGACCGGGGACCGCTCAACGAGGCCACCGGTCACTGCGCCAGGCTCTTGGCGACTGTTGGTCGGTGAGAGCAAGGATATTTTAAGTTTCCTGGGCTCCCCGACTCCTGCGCATGTGTCCGGCATTTTGCCGGCGGTCGCATGTGCAGAATCCGGCAAGGTTCACGAAGGAGGATCGCGTCGGGGTTGAAATAGAGAGGCCTCCGGTAAAAAATTTCATCTCCTCTCACCGATCGCATTGGTGAGGGGACATGAAACTTGAATTTTTTTTTAAACTTTTACGTGACCGCCATTATCCATTGTATAATGGCGAACACGTGACCACCCCTGTGAAAGCTCCAGGCTCTTGGCTAAGTTTTGTAGCCAGGAGCAGGGAGAATTTAAATTATCCTGGCAATCCACAGCTTTTGCTAATGCGTCCGTCATTTTGGCAACGGGCGCGTGCGCAGAAGCTGGGGTAAGGTCCGCGGATAAATCCGGGGGCCTTATGTACGTACTTTCATCCTCCCTCACGGATATGAGCCGTGAGGGGAGATGAAACGTAAGCTTTTTAAACTTTTTTAAACCTTTTAAAACTTTTTTTTTTCTTTTTTTACACTTTTTTTTTTTACTTTACATGATCACTGTTATCCATTGGATAACAGTGATCATGTCCCCAGTGACATCCCTCTGCTCCTGGCTACACATGGCAGCCAGGAGCAGAGGGATTTTGAATTTCCTGGGGCTCGAGCCCCTCTGTGCACGCGCTCGATGTCAATCATCGGGCGCGCATGCGCAGACGGGGGCTTCGGGTCCCGGAACACCGGGGACATCGGCGGACCTGAGGTGAGTATTTTCACCTCCCCTCATGGATCAGATCCATGAGGGGGAGGTGAAACTTGTACTTTTTTTTACTTTTTCAAACTTTTTCGCGATCACGGGGCGGAGGACTGCTCACCGCGGTCCCCGGTAACATCTCCTGCTTCCCGGCTACCTTCAGGAGCCGGGATCCAGGAGATTTTGAATTTGCCGGGGGCTCCCGGGCTTCTGCACATGCGCGTGATGTCACACAGCTGGCGCGCATGCGCCGAAGAGCGGCGGCGGGTCCGGGAGGACTCAGTCACCGAAGATGACCCCGGAGAAGGCGGGTGAGTAATTTCAGCTGCCCTGATGGATCCGATCCATCAGGGCAGCTGAACATAACTTTTTTAAAACTGTTTTTTTTTTACTTTATTGTGATCGGCGCTATCCATTGGATAGCGCCGATCGCAGTGCCGAGGGTACCTGCGGGCACCGACAGCATGGAGTGGTCACGTCCAGTGCCCACGTGGCTTTATTCTCTGCAGGACACATGTTTTTACGTCCTCAGAGAATAAAGCCCACTTGGGTAGGACGTAAAAAGGCAATGGGCTGGTCACTAAGGGGTTAAACAGGTGTCATATTTGGGGGCTGCATTCATCTTCTTCGTCTACAGTCACATTTGCGTTGGGGATTCCATTTTCCTTCTGCGTTTATGCGAGCTGAAAAAGGGAATCCTCTGGACAAACGGTTCAATGACCAAATGAACCCCATTGACTAGAATATGTGTTCTGCTTGGTTCTTGCAGGCATTTCATGTCAGATCTGCGCCGGACGCTGCGGCACAGATGTGAACAGAGCTTTATACTCTACCTTTATTTAGAGGTATGGTGGTGGTTTTTTCTATTAGTATTTTTTGTGTTTTTTGGGGGTATTACAACTTTTTCCCCAATATGAACAGACGAAAAGGGGTATTTAAAGAAACATTTTAAAGCAGTTTACTATTAGGCTAGTTTCACATGGGTGACCGTGATACTGCCACCAGAAAATCGCGGCATAATCGCGTCTTTTTTCCCCCCACGATCTTTCCGTGTCAGAGCTGCTTTTTCTACCATTTGCAATTTTCTTGCGTGATTTTGCCACAATTTTTTAGCACAAAAGTGAACAGCACTTTCCAATGTTAAAAACGCGTCACACGAAAATCGCAAGTTCGTGCTTTGCGATGTGATACAAAGAAGGCTCTATAGGGAAACATCGGAGATTTAAAAAAAAAAAAATTAAAATCACACTTTGCAGAAAGTTAGGGCACGTCACGATTTTTTTTTTCTTGCAACATCGCATGAGTGAAGACATCGCAAGTTTGAAGGAAACCACGTAAAATAGCAAGCAGCAGCACTCACCAAGAGAACACTATTTTGAGTCAATTTCTTGTGAGGCACGCCTTAAGTAGGATCGAACCCTGATCCACAACAGTCCAAATATAGAGAAGGCGGCAGCATCCACATAGAAAAATAGAAAAACGTTTATTTCCCATGGCCCATATCAGCGACGTTTCAACCCCTCCAGGGGTCTTTGTCGAGCTTGACCGTGGATGGTGAAAATTATTGGTTTTATAAGTTTTTACTCAATCTCAAATTGTGCGAAAATCGCACAGTTTTCGCCCATGTGAAACCACCCTGAGATACATTGAAAACCTGTGGGCAGCATGTGTATTCTTACAAGGAGTCTACTGGAAACATCTGAATGCACCCACTTCCAGGGGGGGGACTTCATCTCATACTTCCTCAGTGCTGATGGTGCTGACTGACACAGGAGGAAGCCTCCACAGCTCACGCAATATTGTCAATGTGCAGCGCACCCCTTTCAGTCTTAAACCATATAATTCGGTGCACGAGACACTATTTTAGGGCTTATTTGCATTGTACCTCCAGTGACCCACTTAGGATAAGCACCATAGTGGTTCTACTTTGGAATTAAAACTTAAGAGCTTTATGTAGTTTGTTAGCTTCATGTACTTGCAGCCGGCCTACTTAATTCATTTCAGTATAGGGCAGAGTAGGAAGTAATACAATTACTGCCTCCCTGCTAACAGATAGACATATAGTTAAAATATGTTGAATATCCTATCCAAACAGTGAATTACAGTATAAGCTGTGTACCTGGAGAAGGTACTGACCAGCTATCAAAGTCCTGTTATTACTGCAGCATCAGCGATACTTCCAGCAGGCTTTCCATCTCTGCAGTTAGAGAGGAGGGATGATAAGTGTAAATGTGAGCTAGCTGGCTGGTAGACAGTGACAATTTATATCTGACTTTTGCTTGAAGGAATGCTGCCTTCCAATAGGCGGCACAGGAGAGAGTGATACCCTCCTGTTGGAGCTATGGCCTTAATTCATTAACAGGAGCTTAGAAGAAATTAAGGGCCTTTCACATGGCCCAATTATCTGGCAAGAAGATTTGCCAAATTGTCAGGTCGTGTGAAAGTACAAAAAAATTAGCCGATGAATAAGCAGAAGGTTTAGCCTAGACACTTCCTCTTCACCGTATATACCTGGATCTGCTGGTCAATTTCAAGCCCCAATGCACTTGGATGCTGTATCTGAAAAACATGCAGAATTAGATAAGGAAGCTCACATGGATAAGACAGCAGTATTACAAGGTGATGTTCACATTTACAGAAGCATTTCTTAAAGTACTTTTACTTTTCTTTAACGCACACTGGGGGGTAGGCTCATGGGCAGGGACTCAACCCAACCATTTATAAGTAGGTAAATGAAGGCAGCTAAATATTTGGGGGTAGGGGGAAACTTTTTCTAGCATTGCACAAACTCCTTTAAGGAGTAATGGCCCTTTTACATGGGACAATCATCCTTCAGAAGTGTTCAAGCTCCCGCAGGAATTTATACAATTATCGTCCCGTGTAAAAACACACAAAAAACGGAACGGAGTGTCATTCAGTGTAAAAAGCTGTCGTTACCTTCTGATTGACTGTCTGTTTACTGTGAATGGAGGCGGGCGGCCCACTACAACTTCATGCCCGCAGCGCTGTGAGCGATGCCAATGATACTGGCACCTGTGTAACAGCACAGGAACGAACATCACTGGGACGAGCTGCTGGGCATAGTTTGCCTGACAGTTGGTCCCGTGTAAATGGGCCATAATTTAGCAAGATGGGAAACCACTTGGAAGGAGCTACTTGGGAGAGTGCAAAGTTTATCTAACTGCCCTGTAGGCTCTTTAGCCCTGTAATATATTGGCTATATCAATCTGTCTTCGAAGAGCAAATTTCAGGGACTGAAACTACAGGAACTTCATTCCCAAAAGCAGGTTCACGCAGCAATCTTCATGTTACCTGTTCAGCCCCAGATACATAAAGATTTAACATACTTACTTTTCGATGATCAAGTTGTGAATTGTGAAGCAAAACCGGAGTCATATTTGGGTAGAGCTTTACCATCACTCCAATATCTCTGAAAACATGTAACCATATGATACATCACTACATATAGCGCCAATTATATTACTGCAAATGGTGCAAAACAAGGAACAAACCATACGGTTCTAACCGATCAGTTGAGAAGCCATGCAAATATTTTTTGTAGGAATCGCATGAAAGGGAATTTGTCAGTCGATACATGCCACCTGAACCGCGGGCAGCAGGACGTTCGGGCAGTCACCCACATTACAGGGACGTGGGTATTATTCTAAGATACTGTGGGCATTTCATAACAAGCACAACAGGCCATGAATGAAGGAGAGTCACGGGGGGCAGCGGATCAAGATTGACAGGTCTCTCCCTGTTTGACAGTTCATACACAATCTAGTAGATCCAGGCAGGGAGAAGCCTGCTGTACTCAACCCGTGATTCTTCTCCCTGTTCCCAAATGATTTTTGAAGTAGGCTTTGTTTTCAGAGATGCCCAAGCGTTTTATGATAAAACATTCATCCCTGTAGTGTAGGCGCCTGTTCAGACTTCATGGTGCTGGTTATTCGGGTGCAAGAACCTAAATAGAGGCTTCCTTTAAACGGCCTGATGTTAAACCCAGCTTGTGATGTGGGAGAAGAACAACAGCCCGGAAGGAGCTTCTATTTATGTCAATAAAGTGTTCCCCTTAACACCAATAAGGTTTCATCACCAACACAGAAAAGGGTTCTTTAGGCCTCTTTCAGACGGGCGACAGATATCGCCGCAAGAAAGTCACAGCAATATGCAATGGCGATCTAACAATTTTAGCTGTGATTTTCAGAGGGCTTGAAATATAATCCCCATCCTGAAAATAAGCCCTGGCTGCATAAAAAAAAAACCTAACAGGCGCTGTCAGCTCAGCCGCACTTCTCCGCAGGCCCCCGGCACCTGTTTGAAGTTTTCAGGCAGCGCTTCCTGGATTGGAGGTTTAAAAACTGTTGAGCACCGTGGCTCAGCCAATCACTGCAGCGCTTGATGAACCAATCACAGCCATTCATGCGATGGCTGTGACTGCATACTAGGCACAGTGCCATCCATTTTGTAGTGGTAATAACTGTTGTAGCGGCTCAATCCCATTCACTTGAATGGGACCGAGCAAGACCCCAACCAATCTGACATTGAAGATGCATCCCCAGGTTAGGTCATCAATATTTTAGTGTCGGAAAACCTCCTCAATCATGAGCCAACTCCATTGAAAGCAATGGGATAGCATCATTGAATTCTGCCACAGCTGTCGCCGGCCCACATTGAAAACACTCTAGAATATCTCAGATTTTTTCTCTGCGCTAGTGGGTAGGCACCCTTAGGGGTGGTGGTGACAGACTATTTAAAGATAAAAAGCCAATGTAAAATCCTGAAAATTCCTTCAAATTTGTTGCACAAGTTGTTCATAGTCACTGAACTTGTAAAACCCTTTAATTCTAATCATGTAGAAGCTGCACCTCACCTGATCTCTGTTATGGTGGCTGTATATATGGCTCCAAACTCCAACTGAAAATCTTGCTGCAAAATAAAGAATTATTTAGCACGGAGAAAAACTAAAAAGAGACTGATCAATTTTGGGAGCCAGAAGGGTAAAACTTACATCATCTTTGCAGAGGTCAGTGATGAACTCCCTGGCCTCTTGCATGGCACTAGGTGTTGGAGCAAAAACAGAGAACACCTCCTCATCTAACTGACTAACAGTGACTCCTGCAGAACAAAACACAAAGGGTTAATAGAAAGTATGAAAGGAATTTGCACTTCAAATGATATAGTTCCCCAATAGACATGAGCGAGCATATTCGTCCGAGCTTGATGCTCGTTCGAGTATTAGAGTGTTCGAGAGGCTTGTTACTTGAGACGAGCACCACGCGGTGTTCGAGTCAATTACATTTCCTTCCCTGAAAAATTTGCGCCATTTTCTGGCCAATAGAAACGCAGGGAAGGCATTACAACTTCCTCCTGTGACGTTCAAGCCCTATCCCACCCCCCTGCAGTGAGTGGCTGGCGAGATCAAGTGACCGCCGAGTATATAAAGTGGCGCTGCCCGCGGCTCGCCACAGACGCGCCCTGGCAGAGATTAGGGACAGTGTTGCAGCTGATATTATAGGGAGAGTGTTAGCGTCTACAAGAACCCCAACGGTCCTTCTTAGGGCCACAGCTCACCTAGTGCACTACTGTTGTGGGTGCTGGGAGCAGTTGTGCATTTTTTTTTGGTATATCGGGCGTGCAGCCCCATTACAGCTATAGCGTTCTCAGGCTGTAGTCTGTACTACGTAGTATAGGGGGAAGTATTGGTGAGACAGGGACAGTGGTAGTGTGGAATCCTGTCTACAACAATCCCAACGCTCCTTCTTAGGGCTACCTGTGCATTTAACTCTGTGGTTGCTGGGAGTTGTAGTACCTCAGCATTGCACTGCAAGGCCTGAGTTCAGCCTTCAGTGTCATTTTTTGCTGGGGGCAGTTAGTGTAACGTAAGCGCTCTCTGCCTCCAAGTGCACGTTTAGAAAGCACTAATACTTTTATCCGCTCTGTGTTACCAGTCAGCTGCCGCCGCAATGTACGGTGCCAGACAGCCATAGAGGGAGAGTCCAATACAAGCTCCATTGCCTGGATTGGAAAAAAGCTAATTTTAAAAAAGGAATACTTTTTACGGCTGCTTGTAACCCAGTGCACATTACTGCTTGGCCTGTGGGACTTGAGGTGCATCTCAACTGCATACTGCACAGCAAGGCCTGAGTTCAGCCTTCAGTGTCAATTTTTGCTGGGGGCAGTTAGTGTAACGTTAGCGCTCTCTGCCTCCAAGTGCACGTTTAGAAAGCACTAATAAGGGCAATTTGTCTGGGGTACATTTGTACTGTCGGTACACCAATTTTTCGGGCCCTCGCCTACAATGTAATCCAAGTAATTTTTATGGGCTGTGCCTGCACTCATGGTACACTACTGTGTCTGGGGTTGGCTTACACTTTTGCTACAGAAATGTAACTCTGTTCTGCCTACGTATACTTCTGCCACAGTAATGCTAGAGGGGTCTGACTATACTTCTGCAACAGAAATGTAACTTCGGTCTGCCGATACTTCTGCTCCTGAAATGTTACCTTGGTTTGTGTATACTGTTACTACTGTAATGTTACTGATACTGGGCTCTGCCCATACTGCTTCAACGGAAATGTTACTGGGGCATACTGCTTCAACGGAAATGTTACTGGGGCATGTCTATACTGCTATAACTGAAATGTAACTAATACTGGGATGTGCCCATACTGCTTCAACGTAAATGTTACTGGGGCCTGTCTATACTGCTACTACTGAAATGTTACAAATGCTGTACTCTCCCTACACTGCTGCAAGGGAAATGTGAATCTGCTGCTTTGCCCATAATGCTTCTACGTAAATTTTACTGGGGTCTGACTATACTGCTACTAATGAAATGTTACAAATGCTGTACTCTCCCTACACTGCTGCAAGGGACATGTGAATCTGCTGCTTTGCCCATAATGCTTCTATGTAAATGTTACTGGGGTCTGACTATACTGCTACTACTGAAATTTAACAAATACTACGCTCTCCCTGTAATGCTGCAAGGGAAATGTGAATCTGCTGCTTTGCCCATACTGCTTCAACGTAAATGTTACTGGGGCCTGTCTATACTGCTACTACTGAAATGTTACAAATGCTGTACTCTCCCTACACTGCTGCAAGGGAAATGTGAATCTGCTGCTTTGCCCATACTGCTTCTACGTAAATGTTACTGGGGTCTCTCTATCCTGTTACTACAACAGAAAAGTTACTGCACTCTGTCAATACTGTTGCAAATGAAATGTTACTGGGGTCAGCCTACACTGCTGCAATGGAAATGTTAAAGGGGTGTGTCTACAATGTTACTACTACTGAAATATTACTGCGGTCTGTCTGCACTGCTGGAACTGAAATGTTACTGGGGCCTGTTCCTACTGATACTACTGAAAGGTTACTGGGGTCAGTATGCACTGCTGGAACTGAAATGTTACTGGGGTCTGTCAATACTGCTGTAAATGAAATGTTACTGGGGTCTGTCTCTACTGTTGCTACTGAAATGTTACTGGGGCCTGTCCCTACTGATACTACTGAAATCTTACTGGGGTCTGTATGCACTGCTGGAACTGAAAGGTTACCCCGGTCTGACTGGGGCATGCAGTGTGGGCCAAAGCCCACCTGTATTTTATCTGACGGTACCTCAGCTGTGCAGGGCAATGTAATGGGATTTATTTATGTACCGCCGGTGGGTTCCAGGGAGCCACCCATGCTGTGGGTCCACACAGACTTCACATAGGGGAGGTGTACCTGCCTGTGTCTATGTATAAAAAACCCGGTCTGACTGGGGCAAGCAGTGTTGGCTGAAGCCCACCTGTATTTAATCTGACATTAGCTCTGCTGTCCAGGGCACTGAAATGGGATATATTTATGTACCGCCGGTGGCTTCCTGGGACCCACCCATGCTGTCGGTCCACACGGACTTCACATTAGGGAGTTGTACCTGCCTGTGTCTACTTATAAAAAAAACCCAGTCTGACTGGGGCATGCAGTGTGGGCCGAAGCCCACCTGTATTTAATCTGACGTTACCGCAGCTGTCCAGGGCACTGCAATTTGATATATTTATGTACCGCCGATGGGTTCCAGGGAGCCACCCATGCTGTCGGTCCACACGGACTTCACATTAGGGAGTTGTACCTGCCTGTGTATACTTATAAAAAAAAAAACTGACTGGGGCATGTAGTGTGGGCCAAAGCCCACCTGTATTTCATCTGACGTTAGCTCTACTATCCGGGGCACTGCATTGGGACAAACTACAGGAGCAATACAGCGCTAATGAGACGTGCACAGCTACGCTAGCATTGAAGTCCGCTGTAGGCCCGCGATTGCTGAGGGTTTGTGCAGAGGCCTATATCCTGGGTGCAGTGAAAGTCGGCTTCCTGCCTATGATTGCTGAAGCTGTGGGCCGAGGCCTATGTCACTGGCGCGGTGCAAGTCTGCCATGCTTGGCCGCTCAGATTTATTTTTTGTTCATGTCTTGGGTTGCCTAGGACCCACCTATGCTGTTGGTGCCCACTTAGTTCCCATTACGCGGTGTTTGACCTGTCTGGCACAAAGACACTGACTGACTTGGGTAGGGGCCAGAGTGCAGATGGCTTTCCCCTTGCGGTGTCGATTGAGCTATGCGACACATTGACAGATTGAATACTGTGTGGGCACATGGATTCCCCATTGCTATGCCCACGTTTGCAGCTCCTAACGGAGGTGGCACAGGATTGGATTTCTCATTGCTTCTGTACAGCATTGTGGGCTATCGCCCCGCCCCTTTTAAAGAGGGTCGCTGCCTGGCCCTGCCAACCCTCTGCAGTGTGTGCCTCCGGTTCCTCCTCATCGCAGATGTACTGAGAAATAGACCTGAGGGTGGCATGAGGGCAGCTGAAGGCTGCGCAGGGACACTTTTGTGTGCGTTGTGGACGCAGGGTCGTGCAGGGGGGGGGGGGGGGGGGAGGGGTTGGGCAGCATGTAACCCAGGAGAAGAGGCAGCGGTGTGTCCCGCAGGCAGCGATTGTGCTTAGTTGGAGGTAGTGTGGTGCTTAGCTAAGGTTTGCCTTGCTAATGAGGGTTTGTCCCAAGTAAAAATTGTTTGGGGGAGGGGCCCACTCTTGCTGCTATTGTGGCTTAATAGTGGGACCTGGGAACCTGAAATGCAGCCCAGTATGTTGCCCCTCGCCTGCCCTATCCGTTTCTGTGTCGTTTCCATCAGTTTCTTGGGTTTTCCAGATTTTCACCAATGAAAACCTTAGCGGAGCATGGGTCACATACAAAAATGCTCGAGTCGCCTATTGACTTCAATTGGGTTCGTTAATCGAAACGAACCCTCGAGCATCACGGAAAGTTCGACTCGAGCAACGAGCACCCAAGCATTTTGGTGCTCGCTCATCTCTATTCCCCAATCATGAAGTGATAGATAAATTTTCAAAAGGGTTTACTTAGGTGAAAGCCCCCACTCACTGACTCGCCACTAATTCTCTAACTTCCTGATGTCTTACAAACATGAAATTTGGCAGGAGCATTCTTTAGGTCCTATTAGGAAAAGTAAAGGGGTCACAACTTGAAAATTCAATACCAAGTGCAAAAGTATTGGAACCCCTGTGTAAGGTACCATATCTAATTCTCTAACTTCTCGATGTCATATAAACATTACATTTGGGATGATCATTCTTTAGGTCCTACATAGGAAAATTAAAGGTGTCACAACTCTATTATTCAATGCCAAGTGCAAAAGTAAGTGCACCCCTATGTAATGTAACTTCTCGGTGTTGTACAAGCATGAAATTTAGCGTGAGCATTCTTTAGGTCCTAAATAAGGAAAGTGGGAGGGGTGGCACATTCTGCAGAGGGACATCGGTACATGCAGCCTGAGGAAAATCTAACGCTTCTCTATATGTATACATATTTTATTCCTCGGTAACTTGACTTCATAAAAGTTTTCTGTGCAAACAACACGTAAACACCTAAATCATATTAACTCGGGCGAGGCCGGGTATATCAGCTAGTATAATCTATAAACTAAGCTTATGTGCTGAATGTAGGTGATGAGTGAGGATTTAAGTGTCATACTCACCTTCCCTGTCGTTCCTCCAGTGTGAGCGCTGAAAGCTGCTGCTCAATGCATTGAGCGGTGCGCCAAGTAGTCCGCCCGTTCTAATTTTATAATGGGGGACTACTTAGCGTTCTGCTCAATGCACTGTAACGCCGGCTTTCACTGTTCACACCAGGGAGGAAACCCTTACATTGCGGACTCGGCAGGTCACTTACTTCCAGCCCGTAAGCTTAGCTTATTGTGCTAAAAGTAGGTGATAGTCGCTTTATAGAGTTCAAGTAAATCTGTTAGGAGTCTCATGCTTTCTCTATAGGAGGGCAGAATAAGACAGAGGGGGAAATGCTGAAATTAGAGATTTACAGCTTATGATCGGATTCAGCATTTTTATGTAAACCCTTTTTAAATGCTGTCAAGACTCAATAAGAAGTTGAGTCCTTTATCTGCCCCCACAGGGTGACTGACAGATATGCTTATATACAGGGCAGGGGAGGCAACACTCAGGCACTCTATACAAGTCCTGCCAGCATTTAAAGGGGTTGTCTCGAGGAAGCAGTGATTTTTTTTTTTTGCCCAGTCCCCCTAATTAAGCATACATTACTAAGCCCCCCTGTAAATGACTTTTCTAGCTGGTTTGTACTTACAGTTCCAGCGTTTCAGCAACTTATAAAAATTTTCCCAAGATGGCCGCCGGCTCTTTTCCCATCGCTTGCTGTAGCCCGACGTGCGCGCTCCCGAGACGCTACCAGCTGTGTCTCCCTGACAACCAGACGCCCCGCAGCCGCCGACCGGACCCCTGGATTGAACGCGGCCGACCACGGCACACAGTCACCCACCGCCAGGCAGCAGGTAACCGGCGCAGCCCCCCCACCCCACCCCCGGCCCAGTGCCAGCCCCAGCCCCCCCCCCAGCCCAGCGCGCAGAAGAGCTGTAGCGGCGAGCACACTGAGGCGGCTCGTGCTGAGAGGAGAAGACCGGACTGCGCAAGCGCGTCTAAAAAAAGCAAGCTGCCAGCGAATTTAGACGGAACCATGGAGACGAGGACGCTAGCAACGGAGCAGGTAAGTGAATAACTTCTGTATGGCTCATATTTAATGCACGATGTATATTACAAAGTGCAATAATATGGCCATACAGAAGTGTATAACCCCACTTGATTTCGCGAGACAACCCCTTTAAGCAATGGTTTACTCTATAGTTCCTCGAGTTCAAGATCTCCCACGCTAGCCTATACTGACCTGACATACGGTAAGCATAGGAGTCCTGAGAGAACCACTTTTAAGTTAGGAAGTCCAGCAGTAAGGGGATCCACTTTGAGTATTACCTTTCTTTGTTTTCGTTCTTTGTTTACTGGTTATTCAGATCTGGTCATTATTTCAAGCCATGGAGCCCAATACACATATAGTCCTTGCACTTTCCCACTGTGGCATCCAATATTTGGTGTGATTTATGCTTACCACAGCACCAAGATTAACCCCCTTGTAAAGGATAGGGTCAAAGAAGGACAGAGGAAGAAAAAAAAAAAATCAGGCGGAGGCTGGAGCAGCATGTAAAGGGCCAGGAGGCCGAAAAACTGTGGTTGCTGTGGGAGCAACAACGGACGTCTACGAGGCAAGTTGGTGAACTTCTGGCTTTATTTGTTCATTGTGGACTGTGTAGTCAAGATGGCGGCCGTTGCAGGAGGCAACCAAAAAGAGCCATGCTGGGGGGTGTCTACAAATGGACTTATGTATGTATTGGTGTCCAGTGGCAAAGTGGCCAGTAAAACCCCACTGGTCTGTGTTGCAGGCTGACTGCAGGGCTTTGAAGGCACAACTGGAACGTGTCCCCGCCAAAGGACTGTGATAACAATGCATGGAGTGGTGAGACCATTAAAAAGACCGTGGATTCTGGGCGGTATGGACTTGAGTGAAAAAAAAAATTGATGCCAATGTGGTTAAAATGCTACATAACAGAATGTATTCCTTGCAGGAGAGTACTGGGAAAACTGCAGTGTCTGCACTGGGTGCAAAAAAGTTCAAAAACCGTATGGTGCATAATGTGTTGCATGAGGATACCATGAAAGCTGCATAGTGTGCTGACTGGGTGGTGTAAGAAAAGTCCATTAACCCTAAAGTGTCGTGTGGGGGATGGTGGAATGTATTCTGTGCCTAATATGTGTAGATATGATTCCCAAATGAAGTCAGGGTGTGAACAGGTTGCTGTAAGGAGTGCACCCAACACCCATGTTGGAGTTAGCACAACTATGCCTCTAGTGATAGAAAGGAGTAGTGAAAGAAAACTAGAGCTGTCTAAGACAGATAGTACTAAAAGTGCTAAGAAGAAAAAGGCTTCTCCTAGTGAAACAAATGAGGTAGTCAGTGCAAATTCTGAAGTCCAGGGTGAGATAGACCGCAAAGGCTTGCCTAGAATTCAGGAAGGATTTGCACCAATGCAAGCTTATGTAAAGTCTCTTGAGGAAGAAGGTCAAACTGCTAATGAAAGATATGACGCACAGTTGAAAAAAGAAATGGCCAACTTGTGTCTGCTTAGAGAAGAGGACAAAAGGCAAAGGCTGTTAACAGAGGAGCAGAAAGAAAGAATCCTAAAAGAAAAAGGATAGTAGTCTCCAGGAGGCTGAACAACTGAAAGCAGAGAATGTAGCTCTCTTAAAGGAGAATGAGCACCTTGGGAGACTGGCTAAGGAGGAAGCTAAAAATAAAGGGTGTTGCTGGAACAGAAGAATGTGCAGTGTGAACAGTACTGTAAAAAGCTGCAAATGAAAACCCAAGAGTTGGAGGTGTTGCAAGTTAGAAAGAGCTTTTACTGATGTACGTAATCAAACTACAGGTTTGCAGAATTAAGTTGCAGAGTTGAAAATGCAGTTAGCAAATAAAAATGGTGAATTGGAGTCCCAGCTAAGTCAGCTTAAGAAAAAGCTGGAAATAGAGAAAGCTGCTTGCAGTCAGGCAGAGAAGCAAGGAGAGATCTTGAAAGACAGACTGGGTCACAAGGAAAACCAGGAAGCACTGCATGAAAGACTGGTGTCCCAGCTACAGATGAGCCTGGATGAGGAAGCTAAAGAATAAAAAGCTCAAATCCAGGAGCTTGAACAGAACCATGCTGTAGCTATGGGGGAAATATCCAAGTGGTTGGAGCAAACTGAAAAGGTGAAAGAAATATTGAAAAATGAGTGTACTGAGCTGACCCATAAGGTGAAGGTGCTATTCAAGGACAAGCACGAGTCTGAATGCCAGAGAGATGAAGTAGAGAAGCAGCTTCAAGTACAAATTACTGAAGGTGACAGAGTACAGACAGAGCTGTCTGAGAAGCTGAATAGACTACAGGTGGAGCTAGAAGCTCAGAGGGAAGAGTCCCAGAAGTTGCTACAGGAAGAGACGCAGCAGAGGCTTGGTCGTAGCGCACACCTGAAGACAATGCAAGATGGGAGAGATGAGTTCCTCAAGCGGTTAGAGGAAGATGCACAAACTAAGAGACCTGTCAGAGCAGATTGCAACCCTTCAGGCTGAGGTATCGGTTCTGGAAAAGAAAATGGAGAAGAGTGCCGTGTGCTTGGATTCTGTTGAAGAGCAAAAGAAGAAAGTTCAAAAGAAGTTAGAAGCTACAAATCAACAGTATGAAGAAAAAGCAGCTGCTCATGACAAACTAGAGAAGGCGAATACTAGACTTCAGCAAGAATTAGAAGACATCAGTGTGGATCGGGGTCACCAACATCAGATTGTGTCCAACTTGAAGAAACAGAACAAGTTTGATCAGTTGGTTAGCGAGGAGACAAGCAGAAGAACGTGATTGTGCGGAAGCAGAGGTTCGTGAGAAAGAAATTAAAGTGATCTCCTTGCAACGCACCCTGGAAGAGGCCTTCGAAGTGAAGACTGAGTTAGAAAGACTTAACAAGCAGTTGTGTTCAAGTCTGAACAGGGAGAAACAGAAGCAAGAGAGGCTTCAGGATGAGCTTGAGAGAAAGTCAGAGGACTTAAAAGGGACAGCATGCGATCGTCCAAGCATCACAAGAAGACATAGCTCAGGTGACACTCCAGCTGTCACAGGTACAAGCAAGTGAACGGTTTGCAGAGTCTCAGGGCTTGATGAAGTATAAAGAGGCTGAAGTCCAGAGGTTGCTCAGAAAACTAACAGACATGATTGTGGCCAACCAGCAGATGGAAGTAGAGATGACCCGTATGCAGGAAGAGCAAAAAGAGAGAGATAAACTCACTGATGAAATTGCAAGTAGCAATAGTGAAGAGACTCTAGTTGTGGAAAAAGAGAGACGGTTAGAATCTAGTATGACACAACTAGAGGAAAATGAAATAACCGGGAGAGTGTTTGCGGTTCTCACTGTCTCATATGTGGAGACCATTCAGAGTGGAACAGATCTCTGTGTAGAGAACACAGTCCTGAGGGAGATGGAAAACGCAGAAGTTGTGCAAGAGTCACTCTCGACAAATAAATGTGAACATGACCTGAAGTTCCCAATAGAGACACGGCAAGAGTTCCTGAACATACACCTGGAAGGTGAGGAAAAGGCCATTGAAGGGTTCTTGGGCCATTCAGTAATTGACCCGAGTCAGAAATATCAACAGAAGCTGAATGGTTTAAAAAGAGAGCTAGTAGGAAGTCTACAAGATGCTCTGAGAAAACAGGAAGCAAAGGTCACCAGTTGGGCTAAAACACGGTCCCAGTTAAAATCAGAAGCAAGGGCTCAAGAGGAAAATACTGAATTGCTACCCTTGACACGTCCTCGGAAAGTGGCGTCAAAAGAAAAGGTCTGGTTTTCAAAAGTGGCCCAGAAGTCAAGCGCAAAGATGAAACTCATGGAGTCAAATAGTTGTTTTGCTAGAAGGGAGGCTCAGAGACTAGAGAGGTAAAGTAAAAGAAAAGAAAATCCAGATGAAGAATTTTAAAAAGGAAGTCTAAAACGTGAAAGTAATTGAGAAAGTGAGCGTTGAGCTACAGATGAAGGCTGAGCAGCCCTCGGAGTTACAAGAGGTAGTAAAAATAAAGAGACCCCCGAGCCTGGAGTTTTAACCCTGGAGGGCCAAAAGAAAGTGTGATACGGCCTATGGCCTTTATCAAAAGGGGAGGGTTTGTAGTGGTGCATTACATAGAATGACCTGCAGAGGGTGCTAGTCAGGCATTCTAATACCTGCAAGACGGAAAGAGAGGGTTAATACCCTAGGTGTAGCAAGAGTTCGCTACAAAAAGAGGCAGTTTGTGCAGGAAGCAGGGAGACGTTGGCTGAGAGAGCCAGAGAGACAGCTCAGTGGAGCTGAAGGGGCTGCTAGCCCCAGGGTTCATTGCAGACCCAGAAAGGCACAAGGTTGACAGGGAAGACAACCCTAACCTCAAACACCCAGATGGGGTGCTTATATGGACTTTATTTATGGAAGAATGCTTATTTGGACTCGGTTTCCGTTATTTGTTATGCTGTGAATAAATGCTGGCAGGCGCCAGTCTTAAAGAGAAACCACGTCTCATGAAGCGTTTCTACACGTTTGGGGCCATTTTCTGGTCTGAGAGTTCAGCGACCCGCAGGCAAGGGACCCCAAGTTGCCACTATATTATATATAAACATACACACGCACGCATCTCTATCATGCACATTTATGTCGCAAAAGAAAAAATAGAACTAGCTGCGTCCTTAATTGCACTCGTGTATTACACAAGTCCGGTGCGCTAGTGTGAGTGGAACTGCGTAAGGCAATGCGATTGATTGCCTGCGAGTTACCGGGTATCATACGGGTGTACAGCACCTGCATAATACGTGGTAATCATATGCCGGTGTGAGTTCAGCCTAATGCATAGACAATGTCAGACAACGGTCCCTCCTCTAAGTACCTCAGACCCACTAAGCCACAATCCGTGGTGGAGAATACACAAAGGGGTGAAGCTGCGGCACTCACCTGTTTCAGCTTGAAGTTTTTTTAAGTTATATCCTCCAGGTCCAACAAATCTGCTTCTCTTGGACAACGGCACTTGGACGGTTTCTAGAAAACGAAGCAGAAATGGTAACAATTTCTATAAAAGCTCTACCATGATGTTATGGGAAAAAGTACAGTTCATCAAGTACACCACTAGCTTCTTAATAGCAACACATCAAAGTATGAATCACTTTTTTTCCTAATTCAGCATAAAACAAAAAAAAAATTCTACAAAGTTAAGCATTAGTTTATGCTTCAGCTTAGTTATCGGGTTTACAAACTACTCAGCAATGTCTACTAAGTGGAAGGATAAAACCACTTCCACAGGTGGGTACTGCAATATAACATTGGCTAGGAGGACTAGTTGTTATACTTGTAAATGGGTATTTCCAGAACAGACCAACCACCTATCCGCAGAACAGGTGATAAAGTATTATCAGCAGCGGGGATCTCACCACTGGGACACCCACCGATCCCAAGAATGCCCATCCCGTGTCCCTCTCTGCTGCTCACTTCGCACCCCGAAGTGAGGACCAGCTTGACTAGTGTGGCGGCTGAGCATATCCAATGCCACTATTACATTCTGTGGTCCTGCTGAAGATGGCTCAGTGCTTGTCCTCTGCTTTCTCCAGCAGTCCCATTGGAAGGAATTGAGCAGAAGCAGACAGTCGGCCACACTTTCATTCACGCACCTCCTCACTGCAAGGAGAGGCGGACACCGCAACCCCCTTCTCGGCATCAGTGCGGGTTTCGGTAGCGAGACACTCACTAAGCAGACTTTCAGCGCCTATTTTGTGGATAGGTGCCAAGACAATCCTGAGAATAGTGCTTTATAGCAACCCTCTGATTTAAGGACCAGACTTCTACCCTAGACTGAAGGAGGGTGTATTACTTGCAGTTGTTCTTCTCTGCCATCCCTCCAATTCACCAATTCCAGGTCACATTTTTCAGGTGTCCAAGTTGGCTGCTGCAATTTTCTAGTTACCTAATGTACACTGTGCACGGCTCTCTGATTGACCAGTGTTACTCATGTGATCAGTGCTGGCCAATCAGAGAGCAAATATAGCAGGTTACATCAGCCACCTTAGACAGCCAAAGACAGTACCCAGAACCAATGGATCAGAGGGACGGCAGAGAACAACTGCAGGTTATATACCTCCTTCTCTTTCCGACCCTGTAACAGAATTTTGTCCCAAGACCGGAGGGGTCCCTTTAAAGTATTCTACTTCACTAGACGCTAATTAGCTTCCATTTAGCACTGCACTTTAATAATATACAAGTATTACCAGTTACAGGACTGTTGTCTTTCTGGGTTTCTCTTGGCTTTGAGATGGTTCTATTCATGATCTGCAGGATTTCTTTTTTTGCAACTAGAAATAAAATGAGAATATTTGAGAGGGACGATTAAATTTGTAAGACGGGTCTGAGAAATACATAATTAGCCCAACAGCATATATAGAATATACAATCTACACTCCTTGTCTCTCAGAATATATTACATGTGTTTCCCCACCGATAACACACACATGGTATACAGCAATGAGATGCCATGAATGTCTGAACAGAGGTGAAGTTTCAGTGGCAATATTTTTGAATCAGTGAGAAAAGTTGCCCATCTACACAGTCGGACTATAACTGGTCTGTATGCGGTCACTAACAGAGCACAGCTGACTGAATGAGGCCTAACGCATGGTTGTGTATCTACAGTGTACAACATAAAGAGGAATGTAAGAACTCCTACCGCTAGCCTGCTGGATCGCCTCCATGACCACTTTTAGCGGTAATCCGGGGATCTTAATGTCCGCCTATAAAATAAACCCGGTTCACATAAACAACTATATTTTTATACATCTTCCTGCTTATAGTTTATTAATATAAGTTAAAATAAAACTCAACAACCAGATAACTTACTTGTAAAGCAGTTATACCTTTGCCAGTGCCAGCCATCTTAAAATCCATGTCACCAAAGTAATCCTCAATGCCCTGAAAATATAGAAATACAAGGTCTTTGAATCAATACATCAGAATGACACATGAAGACCGGGTGGGTTTCCAATCATTACCTACATAATTTAATAAGTTTGTGTAGGCGGACTTAAATGGGTTTTCCAGGGAAATACTATTGATGACCTATGCCACATCTGAGTATCTCCTCTTCTACAAATCTAGTCTTAGTGTAGGGACCCATCTGAACGAGGTCGCCGTGACGTGGCAGATGGGCTCGCACAATTGGAATAAAATGTGCGCCAAGAACCTCACATTTATACTTCTAGTCAGTAATATGTAAACTGTATGGGAAAAAGTTTATCATTGGGATCTCTGCTCATATCAGAAGTAAGACCAGGGCAGGCGATAGACCAGGGCAGGCGATAGACCAGGGCAGGCGATAGACCAGGGCAGGCGATAGACCAGGGCAGGCGATAGACCAGGGCAGGCGATAGACCAGGGCAGGCGATAGACCAGGGCAGGCGATAGACCAGGGCAGGCGATAGACCAGGGCAGGCGATAGACCAGGGCAGGCGATAGACCAGGGCAGGCGATAGACCAGGGCAGGCGATAGACCAGGGCAGGCGATAGACCAGGGCAGGCGATAGACCAGGGCAGGCGATAGACTGACAGACAGACTCATATATAGGCTATAGATTTATTAATAAACATACCGCCAGTCTTCCCTTCGTAATGTATGTAATGATGTCGCATGTGATCCAAGATCACCCTACACAACCCAAGTGCAGACACGCTCCTATAATGCCAAGTGTTGGTTCACACTTCTGTTTACAATAGAAACCATGACACAAGTGCTCAACTATCTCTAGCCATCCCATTGAAGTGAATGTGACAAATACTGCAGTACTCAGTAGGGCTGCCAGGAATAGTATGGTGCTCTGAGTAATGCTGCGTTATTATGATTATTGTTAAAAAAAATGGTTCAAATGAACGAAAGTTAAGAGAATTGTTCGGTTTAAAGGAAAGCCAATGACCGAATGAGAATTGCGCACTTTACATTCGTCATTCAGATTCAGCAGGACTAAACATCGTTGGCTCCTTCATTTATCGTTGGGGTTAAAGGAGATGTCCCGCGCCGAAACGGGTTTTTTTTTTTTTTTAAACCCCCCCCCCCGTTCGGCGCGAGACAACCCCGATGCAGGGGTTAAAAAAACAAACAGGAGAGCGCTTACCTGAATCCCGGCGGTCCGGCGTCTTCATACTCACCTGCTGAAGATGGCCGCCGGGATCCTCTGTCTTCATGGACCGCAGGGCTTCTGTGCGGTCCATTGCCGATTCCAGCCTCCTGATTGGCTGGAATCGGCACGTGACGGGGCGGAGCTACACGGAGCTACACGGAGCCCCATAGAGAAGAGGAGAAGACCCGGACTGCGCAAGCGCGGCTAATTTGGCCATCGGAGGCCGAAAATTAGTCGGCACCATGGAGACGAGGACGCTAGCAACGGAGCAGGTAAGTATAAAACTTTTTATAACTTCTGTATGGCTCATAATTAATGCACAATGTATATTACAAAGTGCATTATTATGGCCATACAGAAGTGTATAGACCCACTTGCTGCCTCGGGACATCTCCTTTAAGCATCCCCACTCAGTGTGTAACATAGGAGGTGGAACACTGAACGAGAAGTCAACGATTCTCAGCGAGTGCCACCGAGTTAGCGGTGACATCACTCGCTCGGTGAAACGAGAATCGTCTTGTCTAAGAGGGGCATAAGAGCCACTTACCAGACAGATGTAAACTTTAAAGTGATTGCAGTGTCAGCACTACCCTTTTCCCAAAAAATAAGACCTACCCTGAAAATAAGCCTTACCCTGATTTTTTTTTTTTTTTTTTGGAGGCTTGAAATATAAGCCCCACCCCAAAAATGAGTCCTTGCTGTAATACATTGAAACAAAAAAAAAATGCATTACCTAGCAGGCTCGGTCCAAGTCCCATCCATTGCTCTCCGGAGCTCCAATGCACTTCTTGCAGTCCTCGGCCGCCCACAGATCACCACTTTCTGGTTACAGGATTCATAAATTCCACTTTCATGAAGTGATGGCTCTGATTGGCTGAGTAGTACACGAGAACCAATCAATGCAGCACTCAATGAACCAATGCAATGGCTGTGATTGGTTCTTCGATGGCTGCTCAGATAATCAATGCAGCGCTTTGTGAACCAATCACAGCCATTGTGTTGTGGAGGCGGGATTTCTGAATTGGCCAATCAATGCCGTGACTCAGCCAATTCATAAATCCCACCACCACAACACAATGGCTGTGATTGGCTGAGCAGCGGTCGAAGAACCAATCAATGCAGTGTTCGAGAAATCAATCACAACAAACACATTGGTTCATCGAGCACTGCATTGATTGGCTGAGCAGTGCTCGAGAACAAACCAGAGCCATCGCTTCCTGGAGGCGGTATTTATGAATCTCCTAACTAGGAAGTGATCTTCAGTGGGTGGCCAGGGACTGCGAGAAGCGAGTCAGAACTACAGAGAGTAGCGGGAGGGACCTGGACTAAGCCTGCTAAGTAAATGTGATAAGACATCAACCCCCCCCCACCCCGAAAATAAGACAAAAATAAATATAAGACAGGGTCTTATTTTTGGGGAAACCCGATAGTTCTGTGGCCACCTGAATCAGCTGATCGGCAGGGCCGAGGTGGTAGGCTCCCCATTGAACAGCTATTCATGGCGTATCCCGAGGAAAGGCCATGAGTTTTTAATAGCCAGATAACACCTTTTAGCTATAGCAGCATGAACCTCCCCAAACTTGTACTCACTAGTATATCAGTCAGTATGCGATAATCCTCTATGTCATATGGTTTTTCTTTGCTACACTTTGTAATTAAACCGACTGCAACACCAGCAACAGGAGCAGAAATGCCGACACCTAGAAAAATATAACACAATTAATGGGGCACTAACTGTTCACACAACTTATGCTCATCTAATAGCCTGCATGTATCTCAATCAGCTATACAAATGTTGTTTTACCACAGTAAATCAAGTCTGAAGTGTCTGCCACCAGGGGTCTCCCTTCCGGCTCCTCTGCAATCCACTGTTTATTAAAGGAGTTCTGTCATAAAAAAAATAAATAAAATCTGTCCTACTCCTTACCTATTCCTCCCCAGTAGTCTTCTTACCAGATCTTCACCTCACCAATCTTCTCCTGGCTCCTCCAGTCCCCGGGTCACGTCACCTCCAGCTGGCCGGATCCTCTTCTTCCTGTGATGAAGCGTACATTCTCGGCATTCTGCTTCCTGCAGGGCAGTGATGTAGCGTTCACTGCCTAGTAGGGAATGCCGAATCCTTGCAAGCTTGCTTCTGTGCATAGGGTTTCATACACTACATGAAACACTAGTGGCGAGATATCACGCATGTGCACTAAAGCAGGCTGTCAAGAACACTAAATCACTCATAGTGTTCACTGTCCTGCAGGAAGTGAGCTGCAGCTAATGGACGCTCCAAAACAGGAAGAGGATCTGGCCGGCTTGCGGTGAGGTGACCCGGGGGACTAGAGGAGCCAGGAGAAGATGCCTATTTCTTCCCCGGCAGTCTTCTTACCGCAAGTATTGATTTTTTTTTTTTCTAAAGGCAAAACCCCTTTAAATATTGAGCTTCTGCAGTAACTGGGAAGTTTTCTTAGGTGTGGGGGAGGGGCTATCTCCCCTCACTCACATACTAACATCTGCAGACAGTGGGGCTTATTTACTATTCAAAATATTTTCCTGTCACAAATTACACCAGAAAACTGTTTTACATGCTTTGCATCACATTTATCATGAGTTTAAAACACAATTCCGGAGGCAAGGCCTAAATTGCACCAAAATGCCAAGCACTGCACCAACATTTTGGCATTAACTAAGTCTGGTATAAATAAACTAGACAGTCGTAAAATTCAACAGGATTTATCATTCAGCAGGGCCGCTATGATAAATCTGATGCATTTTAAGACAGCATTAGTAAATAAGCCCCGCAGCCTGCACTCTCCACATTCTCTGCCTCTCTTGCTGTTACAGCACCTGTATGTGCAGATTATTTTGGGGTTATAAATCATTTGGCCAAAATGTCTTTGAATGCCCAACTCCTACAATCGTCCTGGGAAAGCAGAGGAATGGACATTCAGATACTGCCTCCTCGCTGATTGAACCAGAGACAGCGTAATGCAGCATGGGAAATGAGGGGAAAGAAGCGCAGGGCAGTAAACTACTACTGGCAGAATAGTAGTCTTGCTACATGCTCCCTGCCTGAAAATAGATTGCAAACAGTAAGATAGCACAAAAATAGGGAAGACCACCTGAAAATCAGAACTTGCAACTGTGGGTAAGGAGAACATGTAATTTTTTAGAACAAATTGTGGAAAACGCAGATACACTTAAAAAGACAGTTAAAGTAGTCCACATTTATAGTTCTTATTCGGGTTTACTTACTGGTGCAGAGATAGGAGATAGCTAATAGTTAAGATAAAAAACCCACAACAACAATGGCTAAGGGATATCTAGACTGGATAGAAGACAAAACCCTATAGCGTACTTGGGTCAATGTATTCATTGTCAGTTTTCGCTTTTAAAAAATGTGCCGTATATTGGGTCATCTGGACCCAGAAACTTGGTACAACCCATAGTATAAAGCACATTTCTTGAAGGGGTTTTCCAGGACCAAAATAAAAAAAATTTGATTGGTAGGGAATGTTGTAAAATAAAAAGTGAGCCATTCGAGTCTGCTTAAAGTGCAATTACCCATTTTAAAATTTTTCTGACACGTCATAGTGACATGTCAATTTTGATCAGTGGGATCCCATGTGTCAAGACCCCCACCGATGACAACACATAGTCAGAAGTACTCCTCTTAGTGCTGTGCACATTCTGCTGTCATTGATAGTGTACAGACTCCATAGTTTTATGTGCTCGTACTCTGAGCAGTGATGGAAACAGCTGAACGGACATAGCACTCAGATAAGCGCTTCTGCCCGTATGCTTTAGTGATCAGAGGGGGTCTCAGCACCCGAATCCCCACTGATTAAAACTTTTGACTTGTCACCATGACATGTCAGCGCAAGAGTCCTGGTCCTCGTTACTCCAATCGCAGAAGATGTTGCTGTGGTCATATGCTGTTCACTGTACATGACTGTTCAGCCAATCACGGGCTGCAGCAGTGATACTGCCATGACCACCACATGACTGCTACAGCTTCTCCTGGGATCAGACCTGCAGGAACCAGGCCTCCTGCGCTGGACTGGGAAATCATTTAAGGAGTTGAGGATAGCATTATACCTCCTAACTCAGTAGAAGAGGGTCACCAAGTAGCAAACAAAATCTAAAAGTGTTTTGTTACCTGCATCCATTAATGCCAAGGAACCGCCACAAGCAGAAGCCATGGATGAAGAGCCTATTTAAAAAAAATAAAAAATATACTCAAAAAGAATAGTTGTTACTGTGTGAACAGCTTTACCACCACAGTTTTCTTCTAGAGCTGGATTCACACAGTTTAGGATGCAGTTTTTTAGCCGGAGGTAGGAGTTGTATGGGCATATAAGGCCAATCACACGTTACCAGATAGATTGCAGTATGTAGGGGCATTAGTGCATCTGTATAAGCCCATGCAAGGACAGACCGTAACATGACTGCTTTCAAATAGAGGAAGAACAAAAATATTTGGTGAAGATGCGGAAATGAAACCTACAGTCGACAACTTTATTACACTTGTACTGGTCATCACAAGACCGACAAAGATGATGTATGACAGAATTGATTTGACATTTCCATTTTGCTTACCATTGGATTCCAATACTTCTGCCGTTACTCTTATTGTGAAGGGAAAATCTTTAGGTATAACAGGCTTTAAGGCTTTCTCCGCTAGTGCGCCTGTGCAGGAAACATAGGAATCACTGACTGAAGCAACAGAAGTGCTGAGTGTGCATTTAAGAAGACACTTAACCCCATTCCATTGATCGCTCAGAGCCCACTGTAACCCTCTTATGACCAAAAGTCACTGATGCTCCTGTGTCCAGGCCACATTCTACAGTTCTGGTACATCCACTTTCAAAAAATTATTAGCGTGAGGGCTTGTTCTTTTTGTGCGGCTACCTATGATTTTTATTGGTACAATTTTGGGGTAGATGCAGCTTTTTATTCACTCTTTTCTTGCAGACATGGTGACCCCAAAAATTTTTGGGGATGTGATAAGTGGGAAAAGGTTTTTTGTTTTCTATTTTAAATTTTACATTTTTTTGTAACTTAAAAAAAAAAAAAAAAAAAAAAAAAAAAGCTTCCAAAGGGAATACGACTCCTAGTAAAGATATGCCACAGGCATGTCTTAATAGGCAAACAATCATGGCAGCCCTGTGGACCTTCAGAAGAAACTCAACTCAGGCAGCTATGATACCTGGAAAGCACCCACTATCTCATCATAGTTGGCCAATTTAAATCCCCGATTGATTGGGGCATTTAAATGCCATTGTCAGAAATTACAGCAGCATTTAAAGTGTTAACAGCGGCAATCTGAGTTATCTACAATCATATCTGTTGTGGGTGAGGTTTGGTTGTCAAAGACAGCAGAAACCTGCCATGTAAGAGGGCTCAGCTCCAAAGCCTGCTCCATATACATCCTTTTAAAAGAAAATAAAGGCAGTTGATTCTATAAGGGTAGCTTTCTCTCCAACAGACGTGGTCCGCCAATGCAAAATATGGGTTGGCCACCGTAGGGCTAGTTAATAGGTAGCCATGGGTTCCCTATGTGATAACAACTGATCACCAAGATTAGAGAAGTTAGACCAGGTCCTATCTCTAGGACAACCCCTTTTAGATAGTTCTTCCCATCACCAAAAGTGACTGCATATCATTAGGACATGCTACCATTTTCTTATTCTTGGGAATCAGACTGCTGGGATCCACGCCGGACCTCAGAATGAACAGCCATATAGCGCCATGTCCCCACAAAGTTCACTGAAATGGAGCCGAACTGCAATTCCCTATAAAGTGGATGACCAAGAAAAACGGTGAAGAGGACACAGCGCTAAGGACAGCTGCCGTCGCTTTAATATCAGGATTTTTGTGGGTCTGTCCCTAGGATATGGCACCCTACTGTGTGACAGGAATAACCATTTCATTGCCAATATAGTTGTATGGAGGTTTACTTACCGTGGCCTAGTTCTCTTCTGTTCATTCCCATGACCTTGCCAATCTCATTTGTAGCATAAGGGGGAAACTGAAAAGCACAACCAGTAAGTTATAAAACACTTATTTCATGTCAAGTTACAATATAGGCTTACATAGGCCAAAATAACATGGAGTGAAGAAACCCTACTAACTGTGGTGGTGGAATCCACCATCCATTATCTCACGTCTAGATCAGTTTTAAGATCGTTCACCCAAAGATCAACACATGTAGAAGGGGCAACAATCAGCCGACGAACATGCAAACACTTGTTCACCAGGTGATCGGGTCTTTTATAAGAGCATAAAAACGTATGTTTGTCAGTGGAACATCTTCCCTATATAAACTGTAGAATGCATTGTAGTAATGGGCAGATTATCTCGTGTACATAGAAGGAATGAGCGCTGGCTTTAGACCATGTTAATTCATGTGAATGGAGTATTTTATATTCCTCCACATGGAGAAGAAAAAAAACATCTGTGTGAATAATCAATGCATGACAGATACTCAGTGAGCAGCCTGTTACTGGCATAGAGTCTGCACGGACATGCTGCAGATTAGCTCTACAATGGGGTTAATGCGCTGCCAACGTGGGATAGGAATCCATGTTTCAGCCTCTGATTTCTGCAGATTCTTTAAAAAAATCCATGGTAGTTTTTCCCCAGACGTGTGTGAAGAAAGCCTTATAACGTTTATAGTGCCAAGTGTAGGTGTGCTTAAGCCACATTGAGCGCAAGAGACTAGGAGCGATGGGACAGAGGGAGATCCATGCGGTCAGCAATCTTTCTCCATCCCATAGAAGTGAATGGAGTGCTGGCCATGCATCCGCATCACTGCTCTATTCACTTGGAGGGATTCAGGCCACACAGATTTCAGGTTCACTGGGGGATCCCAGCAGTTGAGACATCCAGTGAATGGGAAATAAAGTTCAGTGTTTAAACCTTAAGCCAACTTACCTCATAATGCAGCATAAAGTTCTTATCCTTCATGCCACTGTAAAAATAATGAAAAAAGTTTGGTACCATGTTAGACCGTAGAGCAAAATGTGATTGCTCCCATTATCATCGTGTATTTTTGTTAGCCATTAACCCTTTCAGTGGCATATTTATTAGTACCATGTCAGTGCAGCAAGCCCCAGAGATTTTCCCGCGGTAATTCGTAGTGGCATACATGTACAGTGGTACAATAACTGTGTGTCATGGCCAGCATTTCAGCACTACAGCTGTCTACGGAAATCTTCCAGGGTTTAACTGCACGGTCAGTGCAGCAAGCCCCGGGAGATTTTCCAGGCGTGCCACTAAAGGAGTTAAAAGGTATCATATCTACAAGATTACTTAAATTTCTCTTGCTGGGAAAAAAAAAAAAAAAAAAAAAAAAAAAAAAAAAAAAAAAAAATCACACTATAAAAATAAAAACGAAGCATGTTTAAGACCAAATGATAAACTGCATTTCTCAGTTACCATCATGGATTTTGCGCACGCTCCAACTGAAATATCAGCCAGAAGCAGGTTTTTTCTGTAGAAGGAAATACGGTGTACGCGCCCACCCACTCCATTTCCAGCAACTACAGAACTACAGAAATGTGTGACTACATGATTTATCACTATCTGCTACAATTTCTTCATATTTAACCAGTTCTACTACAAAAATGAAAAAAAATAAAAATCACATTGAATTGTATTTTTTCTTGGGTAAAATGTATTCTGGTGACACAAGTGACAAAATGTTTAATGTCAATTAAAATATTCCCTTTAGATATTACTCTGGTTATACCATAAAGGAAGATACTAAACACTGAACGGCCAATTTATTACAGGCAACTGCTCTTTCCCAACTGAGGCTTCCCTGTATGAAATTAGGCACTTGATGGATCACTTTCGGTGTGAATCCACATAAGAATTGGAAAATCGAACGATCCGAGTGACTTTGAATAAGGTGTGGCCGTCGGTGGTAGACTAGCCGGGGCCATTATTTCAAAAAACGTCAACCTTGTGGGGATCTGTGGAGAGTATACAGAGAAATGGTGTGATTGAGGAAAAACATCAAGTGGATGCTGTGGACATGAATATCTCGTTGACAATAGGGATCAGTGGCGGATGTCAAGAATCATTCCGATTAACAGGCTGTGCTCAGTTAAAGGGGTTTTGTTAAAAAATAAATAAAATAAAAATTCTGCGCTCACCTATTCCTCCCCCATCAGTCTTCTTACCGCATCTTCTCCTGTCTCCTGCAGTCCTTGTACGCTGTGTCACTAGTCACGTAGTGTTCACAGCCTAGCAGGAAGTGCCGAGCTATTGCAGAGACTGTGCACGCGCACGCTGTCTCTCTGCAATAGAATATGAACACTCGTGCCGAGACAGCGCACATGCGCAGTCTAGGCAATAGATCGGAATCCAACTCCCCTACCCCAACTAATGTGTCTGAACGCACAATTTCTTCCTTAGCATAGATCAACTATGACAGCAGATGAACAGATCGAGAGTCATGTTTCTATTTCTCCTAAATAGCAACAATATTCCAGTGGGCAAAAGAGAGCAAAAATTAGATCACTGAGAAATGGAAAGACATCGCCTGGTCAGACGAATCCAGATTTTTGTTGTACAATACGGATGGGAGGGTCAGAAATTGGTACAGGGAAGGTTTTCTTGGCACACCCTTGGTCCAAAATAACTGAACGGACATCACAAGAAATTGCCCTTCAGAATCATAGCAGTTAAGGTCCAGCACGCTACTAGATGGGGGTCTCTAATAATGTGGCCATGCAGTGTAAATTAACATTAAGTGACATTTTTGAGATACATGACATTTCTTTGAGATTGTGCAGATAAAATTAAGACAAATCATGCATGTGACTGCACCAGCTAAATTCCAACGGTCTGTTACAAGGATTGCATTGCCCTCTAGAGACATTCAACGACATGCAGCAATATGCTTGGCCCCATTAAAATACAGTCTGATATAGTGATGTACAGCCTTCCATTGAATCCAGAGGTGTGAAGCAGAAGCTTTAGTTCATGGAAAATATTTGAGTGAATGGTGCAAAAATTAAAAAAAAAACAAAAACTTGCATGATTTGTAAGAAGTTTGGTGTGTCTTAAAGCAGTCATCTGGTCTGGAGAAACAAAGATGGCCGAACCGCTTCTCTGACTGCCTGATATGCACTGTGCATTCATATGCCCTAAAGCTTCTCCAGGCTCGGCGGGCTGCTCTAAAGCTTCTCCAGGCTCGGCGGGCTGCTCTAAAGCTTCTCCAGGCTCGGCGGGCTGCTCTAAAGCTTCTCCAGGCTCGGCGGGCTGCTCTAAAGCTTCTCCAGGCTCGGCGGGCTGCTCTAAAGCTTCTCCAGGCTCGGCGGGCTGCTCTAAAGCTTCTCCAGGCTCGGCGGGCTGCTCTAAAGCTTCTCCAGGCTCGGCGGGCTGCTCTAAAGCTTCTCCAGGCTCGGCGGGCTGCTCTAAAGATTCTCCAGGCTCGGCGGGCTGCTCTAAAGCTTCTCCAGGCTCGGAGGGCTGCTCTAAAGCTTCTCCAGGCTCGGAGGGCTGCTCTAAAGCTTCTCCAGGCAAGGAGGGTTACTCTAAAGTCAGAAAATATATTCAGGATTTAAACAATTTCTAGCTAACAGATCTATTCTGAAGTTGGAAACCACTCAAATTAAACCATGTTAATTTTTCAAATACAGGGAATAAGGAGGATGGAACAATACCTCTGCAGCGCCACCTATTGGAAGGTAGCATTCCTGCAAGTCAGTGTCAGACTCTTCATACAAGTCATATATAGCAATGACTGGAAATTGAAAACCAAAAGCCAGAAATCCATACACAGACAGCTGTTTTGGGGTGTTTGCCCCTCATTCGTGTGCAGTAGGTTTCTGGCTTGGATGGTGAGAGGCAATGGAACAATACCTCTAAGTCTCCTTCCTCACCTCCTAGGTGCTCTCCGTAAGGAGAGACGATACCTTTTCCGACCCATGTCACAGGCCTCTGACTTGCAGAAATGCTGCCTTCCAATAGATGACGCTGCAGAGGTATCGTTTCATATTCCTTATTTGCATATTTCCCAGAACCACATGCATGGACTAAGTCCTGTCACACACCTTATAGGTACTCTCCTTAAGGACAGATGACTGCCTTTGCGACCCAGGTCAAAGACCTCTCACTAGCCAAGGCGGAAACCTACTGCACACTGATGAGGGGCAAACACCCGGAAACAGCTGTCTGTGTATGGATTCTGGCTTGGTTTTCAATTCCCAGTCGTTGTTATAAAGACGTGTTTCAAGGGTCTGACATTGATTTGCAGGAATGCTGCCTTCCAATAGGTGGCGCTGCAGAAGTATTGCTCCATCTTCCTTATTTGCATATTTCCCAGAGGAGAATGCATGGCTCCTCCCACACCTTCTAGGTGTTCTCCTTAAAGGAGAGAGAGGATACCCCTTCCGACTCAAATCCAGTGAGTGATGAGAAAAGTTGCCATAATTAATGTAAACTGATTAATCTAGGCCAATGTGCTATTCATGTGGTAAAATTAAATTGTGAGTGCGTAAAACAGTGTGCAATTGCCAGTGCCAAGCTTATGGGCTGAAAGTAAGTGACCCACTGAGTCCGTAGATGCCTTTTACTTTTCCCCATCCCGTCGTCAAATATGCACCCATTCTAATTTTATAGTGGGAGGATTACTTAGGAGTGCCGCTGAATGCACTGCAGCAGTGGCTTTCTGCACTCACACAAGGGGAACAACGGGGGAGGTAAGTAGAATACTTACATCCCGGACTCAGCATGTCACCTACTTTCAGCCCACAAGCTTGGCTTATACAGCGAAAAGCAGGTGACAGGGTCTCCCTAATGTAAAAGCGTCAACATACCTCAACGCTGTTGTAATGTGATCAGCTTTCATACTGGACTCAATGGAGTCAAAAGTAACGGTAGATAAAACCTATTTAAAGAAATAAATGCATTACATGGTTACAAACAGAGTTTTTTAAATCATTAAGTCAATGCATTAGAGGGGTTTATTCACACTGTAGGAATTGGTGGCCTATCATGAAGCAAGGCCAGCAACATTCAAATCGGTGAGGGTGCGCTATTGGGAGCCCAATGATCAGATAATGAGAGGACTGTGTGCTTGTCGGAGCACTGCGGCCATTTCCATCAGAGTATGATCCTGTTAGTACTCAGAGCGTTGTACATTTTATAGCAGTCGTTCTGAAAAGCACAAGCTTGTCCTGTTGAAGTGCATGGATAAACCTGCAGTGCTCAGAACAGCCACTACAAAACATACAGCATTCTGAGTAGTAACAAGATGGTACTCTGATGGTGTCCCAGGCGGTGGACCCCATCGATCAGGTGCTGATGGCCTATCCTCTTTCTCAATAACTAAGAAAATTAAAACCTATGGACTTGTATGTTATGGTTCTTTTACACAGGACGAACTGTGGGGCAAAAGATGCCCAACACTCGTCCCAGTGACACACACTCCTGCGCTGTTGCCAACCTGTTTGTCTTCTTAGTGGTAGTAGCCTATACCAGTGTGCCCCAATGAAATGCATGTAAAAAGTCATTCCTACTGGACAGATCAGCATCCCAATCAATGGAAGCCAAGATTCCAGCCACTAGTTATGGCAGAGGTCGAGCGGCAGCTTATCCATCTAACGTTATGACACTGATGTCCAAAACAATCTGAACAAACCAAACATGTTCATATATCAGCCGTCTGAAATCCTTAATCTGTGTTTAGTTTTATTCAGAAACAGCAGCATAACCTGCTATGTAAAGTAATTGCTCAGACTCTACAGCCACAAATTGGTAAAAAAAATGTTTAAATGTGGATGATTTACAAAGCTGCTTAAATTTTGCAAAAATTGATGGCATTTTTCCCATTTTGTACACTGCTTCAGTAACTTCCATTCACTTCTACGCAGGAATGCTTCTTGCTGCAACGCTCAAGATCGGATCTTAGAGACCAAATACGCGATACAGTAAAGTTTATGGACACCTTTGAAAGGTTTGTTTAGTTGCAGGGGTAATTCCACATCAGCCAATCATGCCCGAGTAGCCAGCGATGGCTGGGATTGCAGAAACAGACAGACTGGGTGTTCTACTCAGTTTCTATGCAAATAAGGAAAATTCAACAATACCTCTGCAGTGCCACCTATTGGATAGCAGCATTCCTGCAAATCAATGTCCAACTCTTTATACAAGTCTTAACAATGATTGGGAATTGAAAACCAAGCCAGAAACCATATACAGATGGCTGTTTCGGTGCGTTTGTCCCTCATCAGTCTGCAGTAGGATATTTGCATATTACCCAGAACAGCATGCATGGCCTTATAAAAGTCTCCTCACTCACCTATTAGGTACTCTCCTCAAGGAGACACAATACCCCTCCCCACTCAGTTTCTATAATGCCCGTAGAAGTCAATGGGAGTTTCAGAAACTGCTTACAATTGTCAATTTTGGTTGCTTCTGTAATCTGATACCAGTGGCCACACAGAAATACAGCTTTAGAGGAAAAAAAAAAAGGACAAAAAAGGTGCCCACAGCCTTCATGAAGTGCATACCATGCCCAAGTATAGTCTCCGACTTAAAAGCGCTGAGATAACTTTGTGTCACAGTTTGTTTACCCACTTAATTTCTTTCCAATGTATTGTGTGTTAACCCCTTCATGACATGGCCTATTTTGGGCTTAAGGACGCAACAATTTTTGGCGGATTTTCTTCTCCGTTTAGCAAAAGTCATAACTTTTTTATTTTTCCGTCGACGAGGCCGTATGAGGGCTTGCTTTTTGCGTGGCGAACTGTAGTTTTTATCGATGCCACTTTGGGGTACATAGACTATATTGTAAACCTTTTTTTTTTTTGTTTTATGATAGCAGGGAGAGAAAACGCATCAATTCTGCCATAGATTTTTTTATTTTTTTTTTACAGCGTTAATCATGCAGCATAAATGAGACATTCCAGTTTTTCTGCGGACCGGTACGGTTACAACGATACCAAAATTCTTACATTTTTTTTTAGGTTTCCCCACTTTTCTGCAATAAAAAACCTTTTTTTTGGAAATCTTTTTTCTATTCTAAATTGCTGCATTCAAAGTCCTGTAACTTTTTTATTTTTCGATGTACGGCGCTCTATGAGGGCTTATTTTTTGCGAGACGAGCTGTAGTTTTTACTGGTACCATTTGGGGGTACATATGGCTTTTTTGATCACTTTTATTGCGTTTTTAGTGAGGCAAAATGCTAAAAATTAGAATTTTGCCTCAGTTTTTTAGCTTTTTTTTTAGTGTTTTTTTCCGTGCACAGTCAAAAGCATATGCAACTTATTGTACGTGTCATTACGGACGCGACAATACCAAATATGTGGGGTTTTATTTTTTTTTTACCTTTTTTTATGCTAATCTGAGAAAAAGCATAAAAAAATGTTTTTTTTACTCTTTTTTTACTTTTTTTAATTCATTTTTTTAATCTTTCTTTTTTTTACACTGTTTGTGTCCCTCTGAGGGACTTTAACCACTGCCCTGATGATCGCTGTCATAAGGCATGGCAGAGCTACTGCTCTGCCATGCCTTATCGCTTATACAGCGATCATAGGCATAGGCAATAAATACAGGACGCCAGTGCCTGGCGTCCTGTTGCCATGGTGACAGGCCGGGCTCTCGCAATGACATCGCGAGTTCCGGCCGGAGACACAGAGGGAGTCCGCTCCCTCTATGAACTCTTTCCCTGCCGCGATCTACAGGGAAGGGGTTAACAGCGGGTGGCGCATCTCCGATGCCCCCCCGCTGTTGCAGCGGGACGCCGGCTGTGACTGACAGCCGGCTCCCGCTGCGACTGACAGCCGGCTCCCGCTGCGGGATAGCGCGGGATCACATATGATCCCGCGCTATCTCCAGGACGTAAGTTTACGTCCTGTTGCGGGAAGTACCAGGCTGCCAGGACGTAAACTTACGCCCTGCAGCGGGAAGGGGTTAAAATAAGAGAATAGTTGTTGAATGGATTAAGATAACTTGTCACAGAAAGTTACCACCGTCATGTTGAACTTTGCTACTTCTGTAGCTATATCATTTTAGGATTAGAATGAAAGCAATATGTTATGAGAGACAGAGCGGCATTGGAGTAAATGTCATTTCAATAAAGGGACCTGCACAGGAAAATACTGACCTGAGTTTGTCCCCGCTGGAATAAAGCAGATCCATGAAGAGGTTTGAACAGATCAACTTCACAGCGGATATCTCTGAGAGATGACAAGTCTCTGCCATCACACCTTCAGCAAAAGGACAGAAGATTAAGGGTTTACAAAGGTGACCAAACATTTAATGGCTAATTTATATGTAATAAACGTTGCTTAAAAACCAATCGCTGGCTTTACGTTATGTGTAAATGCTTCCCGCTTCACATAAGAGGTCAAGTGCTGAGTCAGCAGCAGACGAGAAGCCCGCAACCCAGCGGCGAAGTCTGTCAGTCTGACGACCTTAGCGGTGACATCAGCGCCCGTGCAGTGGTTTAAATGACTGTCAGACCGGCCCATGTAAAAGGCCTTTATACTAAACTTAATGAATATGCTGATTTCTACCAACAATCATTCATTAGGTGGAATTTAACAAAATTGTTTTAAACCAACCGATGACACAGCGCCATTGTCTGGAAAGAAGGACAAATTTTAAGTGTTTGTCCATGAAGGATCTTTCTTAAGCCCCATTCACAACTGTTGGGCAAACTATTTCTGACACTCGTCCCCACATGTACTCGCTCCCGCGCTGTCACACAGGAGCGAATCTTGTTGGCTCGCAGCAGGGCAGCTGGAGACTTCTCTCCCCGCTCTCCCCTGCCTCTCTCCATTCACTTAACACAGCGTTCATTCAGTACTGAACGGCTGCTGTTTACACTGAACGATCAGCAATCAGCTCATCGTCCATCATTTAGACTGCATAAAATCTTGAATGATGATCAGTCAGTGTTAGCAGCAGCCGTTCAGTACTGAATGGTCGCAGTGTTAAGTGAATGGAGAGAGGCAGGGGAGAGCGAGGAGTGAGGTCTCCTCCAGCCTCTCCGGCCCCCTGCTAGCCACTCTGTCAGAGGCAGCGATGCTCGCTCCTGTGTGACAGCACTAGAGCGAGGACACACAGGGGCGAGTGTCAGGCAGAGATACTTTGAGCTTGTATATGTATGGCCAGTCTGAACAGCTACAGTAGTGTGCAGAGGTTTTTAGCAGGTGTTGAAAAATGCTGCAAAGTAACAAAGCTTTAAAAAAAATAGAAATGTTCATTTATTTTTGTCAAATAAAATGCAAAGTGAATGAACAAAAGAACTATAGGCCTCCTGCCCACGGCCAGGTCAGATTCTGATTGCAAAATCTCGCAGCAGAATCAGACCCGGTGAGCTCCATAGACTCTATACTCACCTTTCGGACCCACCACAAGTGTTTCTGCCGGCGGACCTGCAAACATGCGCAGTACAGGGCATGACGCGCCAGCGCTGGGCTACGACACGGATTCTCGCAATACTTCTGCAGTGCTCACTGCGGAAGTGCCGTGGGACAGATGGTTTCCATTGACTGCAATGGAATCCGTCCGTGTAATTTTCCACACCAAATAGAGCCTGCTGCGATTCTCCCCCGCAAGCGGAAAATCACAGTTGATTTCCGCTCGTGGGCAGGAAAGAATCTTTTAGGCCTCCTTCACACGGGCTACAAAATCGCATGTATGTGAAGCCCATGGTTTCCTATGGGTTCCTTCACACATGAAATGTTTTGTAGCATGCTACAAAACGACACCCAAACCTCGCAGGCCCGGCAATATGCTTGCGACATGCTAGGTTTTGTAGCCCATGCTTCTCTATGGAGCCTTCCTCTCTGTTGCATCGCATCGCACAAAAACGCGGTTTGCATGCGATGCGATGCAACTTTGACAGTAGCAGATTCTACAAAGTCGCATGATTTTGTAGCGTCTCATGCGACTTTGTAGCGCTACAAAATCGCGGTATTGCTGCGAGAAAAATCGCAGCGATATACGGTGCAGGGATGCGATATCGCTGCGATTTTCTCGCAGCGATGCGGTGTCGCCCGTGTGAAGGAGGCCTTAATATAGCATGTCAGCAGATGGACATTGCTATGGAATCTGCGGCAGGCGTCTGGCCGCGAATTCTGCAGCGGAAATCCGTCTGAGCATTGGGCCTAAATCAATATTTGGAGTGATCACCCTTTGTCTTCAAAACAGCATCAATTCTTCTAGGTACACTTGCACAAAGTCAGGGATTACAGTCAGGTGTATGATTAACCAAATATATTAAGCAGGTGATAATCATCATTTTCATGTGTAGGTTGAAACACAGTCATTAACAGAAACAGTTGTGTAGGAGGCGTTAAACTGGATGAGGAACAGATAAACTCTGCTATAAAGGTGTGGTTGTGGAAGACAGTTTCATGTCACTGGTCATACTCCATAACAAGACGGAGTAAAGTAGCAAGAAGCAAGGTAATTCTACTGCATCCGCAAGGGCTCTCACAGGAAAAGATTTCAAAGTAGACTGGGGTTTCAAGATGTGCTGTTCAAGCTCTATTGAAGCAGCACAAAGAAACGTCCAGCATTGAGGATCATAGACAGAGTGGTCACCCAAGGAAACTTTGTGCAGCAGATACAAATATAGATAGTCCCCTACTTGCGAACATTCGACTTACGAATTTCACAAGATACGAACTATCTGTCCTGCACAGTATGATGTAATGCTATGGCATTACATCATACTGTGCAGGGACCGGGCAAGCTTCTATCAAGCCTGATAGAAGCCTGTCCAGTCAGATCGTGGTTGCTCGGCAGCTGGGGGCCTTCTGAAAGGCCCTAGGGCTGTCTATGCAGAGCGCCTATCAAGCCGTGCGCTTGATGGGCACTCTGCATAGGCCTTTCAGGAGGTCCGCGGCTGACTAGCAACCACACAGCGTCCTGCGATCTCATCGTGGGACGCTGTACGGGCCCCCCTGAAAGTTGGGTGCAGGCTGTTTCTTACAGCGGGCACCCGGCGGCAGCAGTTCCGACGAGCCGCGCCGCTTGTCAAAACTGTTAACACTTTAAATACCGCTCTGACAGCGGCATTTAAAGTGTTAACAGTTCCGACAAGCGGCGGACAAGCGACGTTGTATGGAGCAGGATCCACCCGCAATCCCGCTCCATACAACCATTTGTTCGGACTTGCGAACAGGCTCCTGGAACGGAACCTGTTCGCAAGTAGGGGACTAACTGTACACATAATGCTTGCTTCCCTTCCAAATAGATAACTGTCCAGCAGTGCCATCAACTCAGAACTGACAAAAACAAGTCGGACCCAGGTACACCAATCTTATTGTTTGGAGAAGTCTGTTCAGACGTGGTCTTCATGGAAGAATTGCATCCAGAAAGCCATTTCCTCAACGTTGAAAAAAGACCAAGTGACACTTATCCACGAAAACATATGGAATGGGGTGAATAAAAATGGCAGCGGGTGTTCTGGACTAAGGAGTCAAAATGTGAAATATTTGGCTGTAACAGAAGGCAATATTTTTGCTGACGGGCTGGAGAGCAGTACAATCATTGTCTGTAGGCAACAGTGAAGCATGGTGGAGAGCGGTACAATAATGAGTGTCTGCAGGCAACAGTGAAGCAGGGTGGAGAGCGGTACAATCAGTGTCTGCAGGCAACAGTGAAACATGGTGCAGAGCGGTACAATAATGAGTGTCTGCAGGCAGCAGAGAGCATGGTGGAGGGCAGTACAATAATAAGTGTCTGCAGGGAATAGGGAAGCATGGTGTAGAGTGGGACAATAATGAATGTCTGCAGAGTACAGGGAAAAATGGTGGAGGTTTCTTGCAAGTTTGTGGCTGCATTTCACTAAATGGAGTTTGGGATTTGGTCAGGATTAATAGTGTCCTCAATGCTGAGAAAATACAAGCAGATGCTATCTATTATGTAGTACTATCAGGGAGGCCTCTGATCGGCTCCAAATATATTCTGCAGCAGGACTACAACCCAAACATACAACCAACATCATGAAGAGAGAAGGATTTGAGCAAGCCCACATCTACAGAAGATCTGTGCTTACTTCTCCAAGATGTTGGAACAACTTCCCTACTGAGTTTCTTCAACCCCCCCCCCCCCCCCCCCTCATACACCATACACTTCTGGTCCAGCAGAAGTCTAAAGGCCCATTTACACGTAACGATTATCGCTCAAAATTCGTTCAAACGACCGAAAATAAGCAATATTGTTACATGTAAACACTGCTATTGTACACTTTGCATCTGGACAATGATTTTAAGGTGCACTTAAAATCTATCTTTCAGCTGCAGAGATAAAGTATATCTCTCAACAGACCGCATGTGGTGTTCTCCGCGGGAGTCAGGAAATTACATTGTATTCTGCTGGCAGCCCCGATAAGAACAATGCAGCCGTTTGCACAGCAGGGCATGTGATGCGTCACATGCTGAGCTCTGCAAACAGCACCTGGAGACCCATTTACATGCAAATAAAGGTGATAACGTGTTAAAGGACATTAGTGTCCATTAACACTTTATGCAAAAAGATTGCTAAAACTTTCAATCATTTGAAATATTCATCTTTTGCGTGTAAATGGGCCTTCATATGTATGGGAGGCCTAAAGAATAGTCTTAGTTGTTTATTAGAATACAGAGTGTAGAAGAGAAACCATACCTTCGATATTCGTTTAATATGAGGTTTTTAAAAACTTCTTTTGTCACGATATTGAAGGACTCAATTAAATCAAATGGTTCTGCATTTGGGAATTTTTCTAGAAGAGAGTAAAAGTTGCACATTATAATGTGATAAATGCAAAAATAATATCAGGATAGTAAACATTTTCAGATCAACCATATATTATGCAACTCTCCTTTGGAAAAAAAAAGAGAAAAAAAAACTTCAATGCAACTTCGGACAACCTTCCCAAAGAGGTTTTAATGACCTGCTTTATATAGTCGCGTACACAGTCTGTATGTAATAAGTAAATAAATACGCATACATACATACATACATACATATACACACACACACACACACACACACACACACCTAAAATTACACACTCACCTAATTTTCTGCTTGTACATAAAACTTAAGTGCTGTTAAATAATGAAAAGGTTAAAAAAAGGCTATCTGCTCATTTTGCACAGTTTTGCTTCCTTGCATCTAGTGTTTGATTTGGTTACTGCACATGCAGGAAATGATTTGGACATATCTTCAAAGTACTTTTAATGAGCAGAGGATACCAGGCTCTGTGGACTGCAGAAGTCAGGTGACTTCAAAGCAACCATTCCAAACTCCTGGCATCCAGGATGTCAGCACTGATGCCAGGAGAACGGGCAGTGACGCAGTAGGGCCCCCGATTGCCTGCATCGGTCACCTGACTTCCACTGTCAACAGAGACTGGGATCACCGTGGTAGATGATTCCTCTCTTCTTCCCCAGGAAAAGAGTGCGAGTAAAGTTTCTTTTGATGCATAGCCAGCTGTTGACATTTTTTTTTCCTTCTAAATTTTGACAACTCCTTTAAGATGAGATGTAATATGCAATTTGTTAAAAGCATATTGAAAACTGTATAAACAATGTAGAACTGCAGGCACCAGCAATTGTATGCACTGTAACAAAATTCATCAAGTTAAAAAAAACAACAACTTTACAATACCTTTTAGTGATTCCTCAGTTTCAAGCCTGACCTTATTCACAGATTCATCTCTAGATATCTATTTAAAAAAATAAAGAAATAAAATTATGGGTCATGAACAAAAAAAAAACAACCTTACCGCATTGCTAGTAACAGGACTATGTTTGTACCAATACCAGTATCCGACTGCTAAAGAAGTGGTCTACTGGGAATTTGCATGGTGCCTGCTAGGGGTTCAGGTCAGCGTTTCTGTTAGACAGTTTTGATAAATGAGGTCCAATATTCCCAATATAAAGTGCTCTCGCGCACGACCTGAAGGTTGCGGGTTCAATCCCAGCTTGGTTCAGGTAGCCGGCTCAAGGTTAACTTATCCTTCCGAGGTCACTAAAATGAGAACTCAGTTTGGTGGTGGTGGGGGAAATGGCAAATGGCAAACCATCCCGCCAAAACAGTCTGTCAAGAAAACGCCACAATGCGATGTCACCCTAGAAGGCATGTCTCTGTGCTTGCACTGGGGGACTTTACCTTTATTTTACCTTTACAAGAGGCAATTATTTCCTGAATAGCTGCTCAAAACTGCAATGTTCGACGATTGCGTACACACAGTCACCGGCAAGGCACTGAGCGCAGAAAAAAAATAAATAAATAAATCGCTCAGCAGTTGGTAGTCACTTTGTTTCAGCTCACTGAAGCAGAACGACTAGTGATGGACTAAACAGGAGTCATACAATCTTTAAACGAAGGCTAGCAGCCCGGAAGAGATCTCTGGTGCACTCTGCCTCCGTTCACTGAACGACTATCGCGCCTATGTGAAGTCACAGTTGGGAAGACTGTCAGGCGCTCCAACAGCTGTCCTGTATAAGGCTGGGTCCACACCAAGGCCGATTTGCAGCAGATCAGCAGCAGAAAACCTGCAGCCAAACCTGTAGCATTTGGTGTGGATTTTGAAGCTGGTTTTAATTGCATATTTGTGGAATTCACACCCTCATTGGGAAGATGTCAATTTTATCACAGTTTCCCGCTAGGTACGAGCAGGCTTGATTCCTTAGCCCGCTCCATATAACCTTTGTGACTGTTAACATATTAACGGCATGCAGTCAGGAAGGGGCCAATCCATGTTGGACTGCACAGCTGATTCCATGAACAAGCCAAGTACCTAAATATTGGTGAAAGCAGCACGTTCCGACCGAACCAATAAGCATTCTATATGTACAGCTCAAACACAACATATAGAGTATTCCTGGCGGTCAAAGTCCCCTTTTATGTAAAGGTGCTTTCAGATGGAATGATTATCGTTAAAAAAAAAAAAAAAAATTGTCCAAGCGAGCAAAAGTGAACGATAATCGTTGGCTGACGTTTAGCCCGAATAAGAATCATTCTCCTTTCATTCATTTTATGCAGCATAAAAACCATTGTTGGCTCGTTCGCTTATCGTTCTGTTTAAGCAGCGCTCACTTATACAGAGAATGTGAAGACTGAACGATTCTTGTCTGAACGAGCCAACGATGTATCTGCTGTATAAACAGGCTGCACGAGTGCGAACAAGTTAGTGGCGACAACATTTTCTCTTGCAAACGAGAAATGGCTCGTCTAAAAGGACCTTAAGTCAGATGAAAGAAAAACAGAACGGTAAGTGCTCATAGCGGTTTCTCTCTATCAATGACTATAATGGAGGGCGAGAACACATGCCAGGAATCAGACAGAGCCAGATTCATGGTATAACTAGCCAATAATTATCTGTAACTGTGAGACGGAAAAACCTCTAATATATATGCCTTACAATGGCCACTAACTATTGAACAGGGCAGAGAAACCTATTGGCAGAAAAAAAAAAAAAAAAAAAGTACGTTTTTTCCACCTACTTTGTCATGGGTGAATTCTGTAAAAATTGCATATAGCCTGTCAGATGCGAGCCTGAGGAAGAAGAGCAGAGGTAAATGAGAGTGAAATCTGTACCAAGCACTCATTTCTCCGATACACCGCCAGCCACATGACTGCAACGACAACTCTATATACATAAATCCATAACTTCTGTAAACTAGTTTTAAACAAGTCATCGGCAAATAGCATTATTTTTTAAAAATAAGATAGTTGTACATTCTTGAAAATAAAGCTGCAGTTTTTGCATAGAGATGTGTGCCGCATAAAGTGCTGCAATTCATCACTATACACTTACCGTATTCTTAACGTGTCACTGCCCCTGTTTTAAAAACAATGGAGGGTCACATGCAAGATCACGTGTCACTCACAGCAAAGAGCCGATTCAGATTTAATAATACATTGGTTAAAATATTGAAAGCAGCAAGTTTCTGTACGTAAAAAAAAAACTACTATTCCTGGAAATACCTTATAGTTGATATACCGTATATACTCAAGTATTGGCAGACCCGAGCATAAGCCGAGTCAATAAGTTTCACCAAAAAAAAAAAAACTAGTAAAAAGCTTGTTGACTCGAGTATAAGCCGAGCTATACGCGAGTATATACTGGGTTTAAAAAAAAAAAAAAAAAAACCTCCATACTCACCTCCGAACCGGCGTCTATGTCCCCGGCGGCGGTGCGGAAAGCTGCTTCAATGCCTGTGTTCCAGGCAGTGCGGCAAGCTGCTCGAATTCTCCCCGCTGTCATACCCTGCTGTCCTCTCTGCTCGGCTTTGTCATCTGTCAGCACTGTTTAAATAAGCGCTATGATTGGATCGAGCGCCAGCCAAATCACAGCTGGCGCTTAATCCAATCACAGCACTTACTTACACAGTGCTGGCGGGGATGGGGATTTGAAAGCTGAGCAGGAAGATAACAGCGGGGAGAATTCTAAGCCTGGGTTCACACACGGCGGATTCCCGTCGGAAATCTCGCGGTTTGGCCGCAGCAAAAACCGCGAGATTTCTGCCGGGAGAACCGCCGCGGCTTTGAAGCGGCCCGGCCGCTCGCTCTTTCGCTGCGGCCGGCGCTCCCATAGAGGAGAGCGCGGCCGCAGCGGAATGAAAAAAAGAATGGACATGCTGCTTCTTTTGAAACCGCGGCTGCGGCGGCCGCAGCTTCAACCGGATTTACCGCAGCGGATTAGCCGTCCCGTGTGGACGAGATTTCTGAGAAATCTCATCCACATGGCTGGCTAATCCCGGGATTAGCAGCCGCGGGCGGTTTTGCCGCGGGCGGATCTGCTGCGGCAAAACCGAGGCAAATCCGCCCTGTGTGACCCTAGGCTAAAGCAGCTTGCCGCACACAAGTTGCTTTAGAATTCTCCCTGCTGTCATTTCCCTGCTCGGCTTTCAAATCCCCCTCCCCGTCAGCGCTGTGTAAGTAAGCACTGTGATTGGATCGGGCGCCAGCCAATCACAGCTGGTGCACGATCATTCACAGCCTGATGGCGGGGGATGACAGAGTTGAGCAGAGAGGACGGCGGGGGAGGACAGCGGGGAGAATTTAAGCAGCTTGCCGGGAACACAGAAATTGAAGCAGCTTTCTGCACCGCCACCAGGGGCACTGATGCCGGCTGGGAGGGGAGTATAGAGTTTTTTAAAATTTTTTATCCCTTCCCTGACTCGAGTATAAGCCGAGGGGGCTTTTTCAGAAAAAAAAAAAAAAAAGCCCTTAAAAACTTTGTTTATACTCTAGTATATACGATAAATGCTTATAATAGTATACAAATATATAGAGAAATACAAAAACACTAGCGCCATCTAGTGGAGACTAAAACAAAGACTTTGAATGCAAGATACTTGTTAGTTATCACTGAGTGAGATTTAGCCTGGGTTCAAAAGGGACTGTTTCACCGCGGAAATCTTACGGTTTTACCGCAGCGTAAAACCACGAGATGTCCGCAGCTTCAAAACCCACGGCACGTAGCCTGCGAGTTTTGTAGCGGCTTTGCCGCACGCTTTTCTGTTGCGGCCTCGCTCCTCTCTGGAGGAAAAGAATTGACATGCTGCGTCCCGGGAATCCGCGCCGGATCGTCTGCCCAGTGTGGACGAGATTTTGACAAATCTCGTCCACATGGCTGGCAAACACTGGGATTAGCGGCCGCAGGCAGATTTGCAGCAGCAAAATTCTGCCCTGTGTGAACCCAGCCTTACCCTTTTATCTTCTTGGTAAACCAAACTTTATGCTTCTTAGGTAAAATGTGCTTAATTAACAGATAGGACTTCATAATCGTAATGAAATGAGAACAGATCACAGACCGTGAGAGCGACAGATGATCAGCCGCGTCAATTGTGTCGGTAAGGTGAAGGATTCATTCACATGGCAGATAGCAAGGAGAGCTCAATATTCTCGTGCGTGTTACTGCAAATAAATCCATTTGCTGTGTGGTATGCTCCTGGGGTCCAAATTTAGTTAGAAGTATGTAGGCCAAGCTCGGAAATAACTGGTAAAACCACACATGACTGGATGTGATCAAAAGTTATCTATCTTTAGGCCCAATGTCCATGGGCAGATTTGGGGGAAGATCCGCAATTCAAGACGCCCATAGGGAAGCATGGGTGTCCACATCTGAATTAAAGCATACGGATTTGTTTTGCGGACCTTTTGGTCCGAAAAACAAATCGCAGCATGCTTCATATCAGCGCAGTTCCCACACGGACAGGCCATGGATCCTGCGGGAAGGCTGGAGTTTAAAAAAACAAACTAAAAAACCCCTGTACTGCGCATGTGAGCCGGCCGGCACTTCCGCACACATCTGCAGTACAGAAAATTAAAGATCCGGCCAGGTACGCAAACTCGCCTGAAAATAGAACACGCTACAATTTTTGCGTCTTGTTGCGTCGCTGTGGGAGAAAGGTCGCCCATGTAGGGTTCCATTTTTGTGCGAGTTCTGGGAGTCTCTTCAATGGAAACCGTGCGATCCACTGCACACCCGCAGCCAACACTGGACGTGCCGCGGATCTGCGGGAAAGCAGGAGAATTAAAAAGTATATTATAATTTACCAGGCCTAACAGTTCAGTTTAAAATGCAGGCAATGATTGAGTCAGGAATGAAAATCGTGAGGTTCTCACTCGTCATTCAGGTTCAGCTGGCATAAAAATAAGTCAGACGTCACCAGCTTGTTCGATCGGGCAAACAAGAATCGTCCTGTGCAAAAGGGGCATAATCTGAATACTGCAGACCTTCATCTGGGCTACGATGTTTGCACTCTCCATAGGGAATAGGAAGCGGATGGCATCATCTTTAGAGATCTGCCCTGTGGCAGTGTCAAAGGGCACTTTCTGCTCAGCAGGAAATGGAGGCTGGGGCATGGTCAGTTTCCCCTCTCCAGACTACATCCGCATGAACACCTGAGTGAGCAGCTGTCTGAAAGGTCAGGCTGTCATTCGATGATGACTGGTTCTGGTATCAGCGATGGGCAAAGATATCAGCTAGCAGAAAGAGCAGGGATTTAGGCTAAAGGCGAGTCTGCTGCAGCCAGATTTACAGGCGGTATCTTTCCCATCTACACCAATGGTCCTAATGATCAGTTAGAGTGCAAAAGTGCTGTGCCTGATTATTATACAAGTGGTCAGGGTGCTCTGGTGGTGTCGGACCTTCCTGACATCAGAACAAACACACACACCTTTTAAGCTAGATATTTTTCTTGCTCAAATGTGCGTCCTGGAGTCTGAAAAATATGGTACCTAGGAGTCCCCAAACAGAAAACTTTAAGAGCCAAATGAAATTTTTAGTTACCAAATTTAAATACGTGCTGTTAATAATTAACCCTTTCCAATCCAATTTGTATCCTGGTTTTCCCTAGAGCACTTACTTTTTTTCTACCATTATGCAACGGCGCTATCTGCTGGCTAAAGCTAGTACTGCATAAGATGACACGTTGAATAGGCTCCGACAGCAGAGAGGCTGGCAATTATCAGTAAGAGAACCCCGACGGATGTCTTCCAACATCGAAGCTGTACAGCCTTAAATCATAATGTCTTCAGAGGTCAGACAGTGGATTCGAAAGGGTTAATGTTATAATAAGAAAGGCTTATTCTCTACAGTGCCCTGCAGCTCAGCTCCTTCTGATTTAACTTTTTCTGTTTCTTACAGCTAATAGTAGTTGTCACTGTGCACAAGAATATTACTACTATAATGGCAGACTCACGTGAGCGCAGTTTTATTGTGTATAATGTGTGCAATGTAAGTGCGCATAATACGTAGTGAATGGAGTCAAAGTATATTGATTTTCATTGATCCATTCACACTTGGGTATATTCATTGCTTATAATACATGCGTAAAAAGGAATGCAGCATGTTCTATTTTATCATGTATGACGTGTTATAGAGTCCTATTCACTATGGGCGCGTGACAGATGCTGTACATATGCAACTAAATTGTGCATGTGCTGCCTTTATATCTAACGTCGCTAAGTGTCAGAGTGGGAAGTTTCCAAAAACAAAAAATGAAACCAATCAGACTGGGCATGACAGCGTGCAGGAGAAACGCTGTCATGCGCAGCGAGAAATCGTGGCGATTGAGCCTGGCTTAATTTTGCCCCCGCGTACAAGAATATAACTACAATATTACTGTTCCCTATGCACAAGACTCTAACTACTATAATACTGCCCCCTATGGTGACAAAGTGCAGCCATCTCCTTCCCAATATAATAAAGTGCCCCACCAAGAGAATATACATAGTCCTCCCCAGCTGGCTATGCCTCCACACCGGCAGTGCTTTCAGTGATACTCCTGTGTAGTAGCACAGGAACAAGCATCACTGGGACACGCTGTTGGGCATTGTTTGCCAGAGAGCTCATCCTGTCTAAATGAGGCATAAGCCTCTGTACAACACTTAATCACCATTTGCAAGATAACAAAGTAGCTCCCATCCTAGTTTACTGCACATGGTTTTCTTTAGAAAGTTATAAATGACCAGATTTACCATGTGACTGCTGTCCACTCATATCAGTAAAGTCAGCAGCTCAAACTACTGGGTGTGACAGAGCTTCTAGTCTAATGCTGATTGAATTCTACATGTATTTCTATTAAATCTTGTAGTGAATCATAAATATATCAGGGGACAATACAGAGATCTCTCCCATGATCCGATATACCCAGGACTGTGACTGTAGGGAGGTGCCCTCTACCTCTAGCGGAAAGAAGGTTTCTACACCGATTTAGAAGGGGGTTCTTTACTGTAAGAGCAGTGAGACTATGGAACGCTCTGCCTGAGGACGTGGTGATGGCAAACTTACAAAAAAGGAGTACAAGAGGGGCCTGGATGACTTCCTTGAGTTTAACAATATTACATGTTAATGTCCATGATTAGTTGAGAAGGGTTGCTGATCCAGGTCTTATTCCGATTGCCAGGTTTGGAGTCGAAGTAATGTTTTCCCTAAAATTAGATAAAATTGTCTTCTACCTCATTGAGGATTTCTTGCCTTCCTCTGGATCAACATTGAAGGATTATAAGCTGAACTGGACAGGCATGTCTTTTTTAGCCTTACATATTATGCTACTGGAATGATAATTAGTGGCAAAAGCACAAGGAATTAAAAAAAAAAAAAAAATTATTATTATCATCCGGATGCTCGTGACCTCTTCTATAAGCGAGCCGCAGCTCTTATTAACCCCTTGAGTGGCAGGTTTCCTATCACCCTGTCGTGCCCACCAGGGCAGGTTTTTTAAAATGGTCTAATCATTGAATTTCAACTAGTTTTGCAGTTGCGTCTCAAGAGCCATAACTTTTTCATTTTTCCATTGACATGGCCATATGAGGGCTTGTTTTTTGCGGGACAAGTTGTGATTTTTTAAACAGGGGGGAGGAAAAAAAGAAATGGGGAAAAAAGAAAAAAAGGGGCCATGTCATTAAGGGGTTAAATAATGTATTAACTTCCTTCTCTGGGTCATTACGACGCATGGATACCACATGTGTGATTGTATTTTTGATTTTTTACAAAGTAAAGGGAGACAAGTGTTTTTTTTTATTTTTTTAATAATTTTTTTTACTTTTTTTTTTTAATTTTTTTATTTATTTTTTTGTCCCTATAGGGGACTTCCACAGGGACCCATCAGGACCCCTGATCACATTCCGGGGGTCCGATGGTGACAGCCCTTTACATGCTGCAGTGACAACCCTTTACATGCTGCAGTCACATAGACTGCAGCATGTAAAGGGTTAACACAGCAGAGATCGGAGGTTTTCTCTGATCTCTGCTGTAAGAGCTAGTACCTAGCTGTCCTCTGACAGCTAACAACCAGCTCTCCCTGCCACAGAGACCATCGGCTTGCTTCTGACAAGCCGATGGTCTCTATGGCAACCTGTAAACAAAGCAGGACATTGCCGACATGTCGGCAATATCTTCTGCTGGTTTTTCAAAGCCCTTGCACTGCTCTGTGTGGGTCTGTGCAGGCAGAGCACACTGTCACAGCTTGTGGCATTGTGCTCTGCAGCTCCCATAGTGATACATAGCCCGGAAATCTTCCGGGCAGTATCGCTATGAGCAGTGGAGCTCGGCCTCGGAAATTTTCCGGGCGTGCCACTCAAGGGGTTAATGGAGCTGTCTGTGATTGAACAACCCCTTTCATGATGTGCATACGCCCTATCATTAGTATGAAAGGTTGTTAGATATGACTATATGAAGGGATTACCCACGTTTTTGCAGCCTCCACCATCCCCTCGGGAGTTGTGAATATTTGCTGTACGGTACGTTTGGGCTTTCCATGTTGTTTTGCTAGTTGCTGAATGCTGTTGATTATTAGACTCGTTTGCTTCACTCCCAGTTTAATGGCGTGACAAAAATCCTGTTGTAATACATTCTCAGCTGCAGCTTCCAGCATGACTGGGAGAAAAGAGGAAACAGGTCAGTGAACAATGGGGGACACAAGCCAATGAGTAAGAAGAGCTGTTCTAGTACTGGCGACACACAGGGCAGCTTCAATGAAGGTGCGGCACTTTTTAAAGTGGCTCCTAAAGAGAGGAGAAATATACAGGAAAACATTATAGGTCTCTTTTTTGGATCCAATCCTAATTAGGACTAAAAACCGCACAATTAGCAAATGCGCTGTGATGGCAACATGTGAAGAAGTGTATGAAAACAGCCTAAAGATGATGGATGTAGTATCTACATACATAGAGATGGAGAGAAAGGTAATGCAGGGGGAGAAGAAAAAACAAAACCACCACAACAGTGTACTTACCTACTTTGTTCTGGGCAGACCCAGTAACTACCAAATTCAATAAGCTGGTTGACATTTCCTTTCTGGTAGGGTTAACAATAAACTCTTCATTGATTAGGCCAATTCTAACAGCTCCTATAAGGACAATACAAAAGAAACGTGTATAGGTGAAAAAATAAAAAAGTGAACTACATCAAATATACAATAAAAACAAACCACGCAGTTTAACCCCAAGAACTACAGTATTGCAATGATCTCTGACAGCAATACTGATCACGCAGCTCACAGCACCGTGATCAGTCACTACAGGAGTTTCTAAGTCGGGAAGGGTATGGTTTCTCCTTAAGGAGAGCACCTAGAAGATGTGAGAAGACTTCTAAGGCCATCCATGCTCCTCTGGGAAACATGCAAATAGCTAGATGGAACAATGAGTGCCATCTACTGGAAGGCAACATTGCTGCAAGTCAATGTCAGACCTTTTAACAAACTTTGTAACGATGACTGCGAATTAGTCCTGTTAAAAGGTCTGACATTGACTTGCAGGAATGCTGCCTTCCAGTAGATGGTGCTGTAGAGGCACTGTTCCATCTTCCCTTTAGAAGTTTGGAACAAACAATATGGCTTGAACGTTTTAGACTTAACTATTAAAGTGTCGGCTTCTAAGCCTTTATGCGATTTTTTTTAATAATGCAATTACCAGCAATGTCACCCTATTCACAATTCATGCCTCCCCCTAGACAACAGCCGAGATTGACAGTCTTCTGAGTAGAAGCATACACAAACAATAGGACCCCATAGCAAAATTAAGAATAAACAAACACTTCTAAAAGGAGAAAATGACAACATGGTATTCATTTAAAAATGTTCTGGCATATGAATTAAAGAATTTTCCACAAACTGCCAACTAATAAGGTCGCGAGGTTCCTCACTGCACACCAATCTATGCAGCTCCTTTCAACTTAATGAGAACTGTATGAATCAGTATGCAATGAGCTCCTCCCAAATGCTGGCTACATGTAAACATAGTTTTATCATTCAAGGGGTTGTCTGATATTTAAACGAAAGGTCTGCTTTTTGTTTCCCAGAAATGGCACCAGTCCTGTCAATTGGCGGTGCAAGGGCATTGCAGTTTTTAGACTTATTCGGAGGGAATTGAGAGGAAACTGATCACCTTTGCCGATGACACAAAGCTAGGAGGGATGATTAACACTACAGAAGAGAGAGTAATTATTCAAAAAGATCTTCACAAGTTTGAACAGTGGCTGGCGACTAACGGAATGATATTTAACAAGGGAAATGCAAAGTCCTACATGTGGGCAAGAAAAATGAAAAAAAGCACATACAGAATGGGAGGAATTGGGTTAAGCAGCACATGTGAAAAAGACTTGGGTATACTAATAGATCATAGACTGAACATGAGTCAACAATGTGATGCAGCAGCCAAAAAGGCAAACAATTCTGGGATGTATTAAGAGAAGCATATAGTCTAGATCACATGAGGTCATTACCCCCTCTACTCTTTCTTAGTCACACCTCATCTGAAATACTGTGTCCAGTTCTGGGCACCCCACTTTAAAAAAGACAGACAAACTGTAACAAATTCAGAGAAGGGTTACCAAGATGGTGAGCGATCTGCAAATCATGTCCTATGAGGAACGGTTAAAGGATCTGGGAATGTTTAGCTTGGAAAGAAGAAGGCTGAGAGGAGACTTAATAGCTGTCTACAAATATCTGAAGGGCTGTCACAGTGCAGAGGGATCAGCCTTATTCTCATTTATACAAAGGAAAGACTAGAAGCAATGGGATGAAACTGAAAAGGGAGGAAACACAGATTAGATATTAGAAAAAACTTTGACGGTGAGGGTGATCAATGAGTGGAACAGGTTACCACCGGAGGTGGCGAGTTCTCCTTCAATGGAAGTGTTCAAGCAAAGGCTGGACAAATATCTGTCTGGCATGATTTAGTGAATTCTGCACTGAGAAGGGGGTTGGACCCGATGACCCTGGAGGTCCCTTCCAACTCTGCAATTCTATGCAAGACTTTTAAGGGGTTTTTCAGAGAACTGCTATCGATGATCCTCAGGAGAAGTCATCAATAGTTAATCGGCTGAAGTCTGATACTCAGCTGATCAGGCACCCGCTGTCAGTACTGCAGTTACCTGCCTCTACACATGGCTAAGAGCCGCAGCTTCCATTGTATACCCCTGTGTGTAGTGTAGCTGGCAGCAAGTGCCTGATCGACTGGGGTCCCGAGTGCTAGACCCCCACTGATCAACTACTGATGACAAGTCACCAACAGTATTTCTCTGGAAAACCCCTTTACACATACTAATCAGATATAAGCTCGTAATGTATGTGTGTGCCCTGATACTCCCCCGATGGCAGATGTGGGGGGAAAGAAGGATCTGACATGTTTGATTTTGAAACGTTCAATTCTTTCGTTCCTGTAGGAGATGAACTGCCAGATATTTCCCTGAAAATACAAACACTGTATACTGAGTGTGTATGGGTGAAGGTAGGGGGAAATAGCTGGCAGTTGAAGGCACCTTCAGCTGATTGCTAATGTGTAGGTGCACAGGTAAATATATCATCCCAACTCCTTAAACTGACCCTGTAAAAGGTAGCAGCAGTCTAGTGCTAGCCTTTCCGATAGTCTGTCTATAAGGTATGTCACTACTGCTACACCGCATAAACAAGGAGTTGACAGATAGCAGCAGCAGCTGTTAACCAAGACTCATTACCAGTACAGTTTTTGTCCAGATCACTTTAAGGTAGCTGATCAACCCATTTCCATTACAAACTTTACTTACCTACTGGTCCATTCCAAGGTATATCTGATAATGCCAGTGCAGCTGAGGCTAAAAAGATAAATAGATAAAGTTAAAGTCATAGGCAGAAAATAAAGCAAGATTGAAAAAGTATAGCCAAAGATGAACAATCATAGAAGGAAAAAGAAGACCAGCGTCCTTTTAAAAATAGCAAATTGTTAAGATCCATGCGGATAAGAGATTGTTTACATGTTTCAGGCATCTGTTGCGCCCGTAGTCATGTTTTAAAACGACACGGGTCTATTTCCTGCTATGCTGAGGGTTTATATGCCAAACACGTCCGTGCATCCTGGTGGGCAACAGGTCAGCTGGTCTTTTGCTCTGAAGTTGATCAAGTGGTTTGTCAGCCATTCGTCACTGAAGTAGTGAACTGTACTTAAAAGCAAAACTGTTTCTGCTGCACTCATTTCTGGAAGGAGGAGACTTCAAAAGGTTGTCCTCTTTGGACAATTCCCTTTAGGCCGCCTGCACATGGCCGAGTCAGATTCCGCATGCGGGATCCCGCAGCAGTATCCCGCAGCAGTATCTGACACTGTGCCCAGCCGGTGACACCGCATACCTCTCCGCATCTGTGTTGCAGATGTGCGGCCAGCATACATACACAGTACAGATTATGCGCGTCGACGCTAGGCGATGACGCGGATCCTGCAACCTTTCTGCAATGATGATTGCAGAAGGATCGCGGGGCAGTCTGTTTCCATTGACTTCTTTCCACGAGCGGAAAAAAAGAAAACGCAATCGGTTTCCACTCGCGTAGAGGAAAATCGCTTTTGCCATAGCATGCAATTGGTGGCATTTGCTGCGGAATCCAGAGGTGGACGCCCAGTTTGGATTCTGCAATGCAAACCTGCCCATGTGCAGGCGGCCTTAGTTAAATGGGTACTGTGATACCAAGATGATCACACGGGTTATCCGGCTGCTTAGACCCACCTATGGCCCTTTTAGCAAGTTTTTTATGCAGCCCATCTTCTGACCAAGTACTGCTCCATTAGCTCTGCATCCCATTCACTCTACTGAATAGTGTGTGTGCGAGGGTGCTGTTACAGTCCTGGCCATTTAGTATGTCAAGGTATATGCTAGAGAGATCCCATAACTTAATGGTAAGAGAAACAGGATAGCACTTGGATGACTAGAGCTGAGAGAAGCTGCTGTAAAGTACATACCTCCATTTATTGCCAAGACATCAGGTTCATTGACTCCATCCACTGCTAATAAATTACACAGGATCTATAGTTGGGAAAACATTAGAAGTGACTAAACATAACCATGAATACAGCATCCTGTACTTTACTAAACGGGGGTTGTCTGTAATCAAGTATAAGCTTATTTTCACTCCTTAAAGCTCATACACATTTAAGTTTTTGAAGTAGAGCAGCAATACAAGCTAAGGCTGGACAAGAGCTTGCCATTTCCAAAGACAGGAAAATAATAACAAAATAATATTTATAATTTTTTGTTTTTTAAATCCCTGATTAGCCCTTTATTATTCCTATGAGCCCCATAAACTAAAATCATGAGGCAATAAGAGCGGAGTTGGAGTCTGGAGGGGTCACTCTAAAAGTTATTTCCTTGCCGTTTCTCTGAAAAACCAATGCTCCTTGCATTAGACCCATAATGCAGACGACTAGCTCCGTCATGACAACCATGCACATAAGTAGTGCACTGTATACAACAAGCAGTGGCTTTGTGGGTGAACAGCAAGGGACAAGACAAGCACAAAAGGGACATCCCCATACTTTGCACCCGAGTTCCTAGGAGTCCATAACTTTAGTTTACGGGGCTCATAAGAGCGGACAGAATCCCTTTAAATACGTTTTAACACTCACCTGAGTATCATAAAAATAACCAGCGGGAAACAGAGGTCGAATTGAACGATCTAGGAACACAAAATATTTCGGATCAGTGTTTGTGCGTGGCCTACACCATTGCAAAATTATTGAAACACACCGTGACATCTGCCATGCGATAAGATAACAGCATGAAAGTTGCAAATGTAAAGTATGTGTTCAATTGCAGCACAAGTCTCCCAACAAAATGAATATTACCAATGTTATAATGCAACAGTTGGTCAACCTGCCTGCTGAGCATAAAAATTAGTAAATACAGGTAGTATGTGTGAATAACGGGTAAAATTTGCAGCAGTTTGCAGTCCCCTCTGCCACATATTCAATACAATGCACATGAACATAGCCCAAAATGCTTTCCCCTGTAGAGGGGAAGGGAAAAGGACTACAGAAGGAGAGAGATCCACAGATGTGTTTACTGAGTTACAGTTACTGGAATCACATCTACACTGCTCTGTAGTGCTGTGCACTGTCCTGAAGGACGCTGTTATTTATGTGTGCATTATTACATAGAGAGCAGAATGTGCAGTGTTTGGAGCTATGTGTGATTATTCTCAGAGCGAGAAACCAAGTAATCTTGTAGATATGATACCTTTTATTGGCTAACAAAAATACATGATGTTACAGCAAGCAAGCTTTCAGGGATTGCTATAATATCATGCATTTTTGTAAGCCATTAAAAGGTATCATATCTACAAGATTACTTGGTTTTTCGCTCTGAGAATAATCACACATTGCTCTACTGGCTAACACCAAACCAAACCATATTTTTTTTGTTTGGAGCCATCACAGAAGCAGCCTCCAGTCACCAGCTAAGAGACAACTGAAAATTAGAAATGAAGCCTCTTGATAAATGCAGGGACACAAGTTATATAATGTCCAAATATATGAGGAAGTACCCAAAAAGACACAGGAATCTTCTTCTGGTGGGTAGGGCGTTACTAGTACAGGCTTCTGTTGCTAGGTGAATGTCTGTGGAACTCTTCTGAGGTGGTGTTATAGCCAACATTGTTTGGAAAGGTTGCCTTTGGCCGCCTGCAGACGAGCGGGTCGGATCCGGCAGCGAGAATTCTCGCCGCGCGATCCGACCCGAGCGCCTGCAGGGACGAGCGCGTACTCACCCGCGCCTGGCGGCCCCGGCTCTTTCATGTGCCGGCTGCCGCGCAGCCGGCGCATGCGGAGACCGGAGCCGGCGGCCGGGTGAGTGCGTGCCCCGCAGAAAATTAGGACATGCCGCGGTTTGTTTGCCGCGCGAGATTTCGCGCGGCCAAACCGCGGCCGTCTGCATAGGAGTGCGTATTTTAATGCACTTCTATGCAAACTTTCAGCGGCGGAAATCCCGCGGGAAATCCCGCGGCAGGATTTCCGCTCGTGTGCAGGCGGCCTTAGGCTCCAGCGTTTTGTTTTTTTTTCAACAAGTTTTTTTTTTTTTACTTTTTTGCCTACTTTGCAATGGCCGATTTCTACAATGTGCAGCTGTGCAATTTTGTTTCCTTAACCACTGCTCAAAGCATTCGTAAAAAATAAGTCACACAGAGCAAGATCAGGTGAAGAAGGGCGAGGCGAGGGCATTGTGTCATCTGTTGTCAAAAATCACTTTTCACTTCGCGCTGTGTGGGCAGGTGCATTGTCCCAATGGAAGAACCAGTAACTCATTTCCCCACACAGAGCTCAGTGTTAAGACATTTTTACTGACAATCAGCACAACACCCTTTCCTCACCCCCCATATACACCCAATTTCACTCCACATAACTTTTTTTAACAGTGGAAAAGGAAATACAATTTGACACCTGCACATTGTTCGTATGAATTAGCCATAACAAAATAGGCGAAAAAATAAATAACTTGCTGAAGAAAAAAAATATATATCACTGGAGACGAATTCGACCTAAATTAACGGTGATGTCTGGCTTACCACCTCAGAAGGGTCCCGCAGACGCTCACCTAGCAGCAGAAGCCTGTACTAGTAATGCCCCGCCAACCAAAAGATGATTCCCATTTATTTTTGGTACCCCCAACATAGTGTTATACCTTATATACATACATAACACCTTATTCTGAAAAGTCACCTGAAAGTGCAGGTACATTTTAGCAATAATTGCTAAAAATTTAGTTAATAAAACTTTGTAAAATTAGTACCTATAACTCTGCTTGTGAGAATTTCATGTGGAGTTGAGCCAAGTTCTCTTCTCAGATGATTTGTAGGGATCCTTCCTGCAGCAGCAGCTTTCTGTCTATAGTCAACCTATATAGAAAGCTTAAACACATTAATATTCACACAACTACATGTGTAAGATAAATAAAAACACCACATAAAATGAGAAACTACAGCAGAAAAAAAATTGAACGACATAACCAGAATAATGTATGCGATGAAAGCATGTGCAACTAGGGCATATGAAAGCAATAGACCACTGTGACCGCAACAATTAGCCAGAGATGCCACAAAGAGCAGGTTTCAAGCTGGAGAGGGCTAAAGCCCTTGCATAAGGGTGGTTTCACATCAGCATTCGGGGTTCCGCTTTCCCACTCCGTTCGGGGGACAGGAAAGGGGAATCCCCGTGGCCAAACGACTCCGTCTTTGACCCCCATTGACCATAATGGAATCCGTTCACTCTCTGCACAGCTGTCCTGCTTTAAGTCGGAAGAAAAGAAAGCGCTGCATGCAGCACTTTTCTTCCAGTATTTTGTGCCAGATCTGCAATGGAACCTCCGACCAGAGGTAACAACCCTGACACAGCCACAAGCCAGAGTTGGTTGGTCAGCAACAGACCTAACCAGTATCAGCTAAGAGACCGGTCTCATTGGGAGGAGTTGTCTTATGAGGACACAACTGAACTCACGTGGACAATTGTATAAGCTGCTTTGATTCTAGTAGTGACTAACTGATACACACTTACCACTAAAGGCATGAACTGAGACGGAGAAGGCTTGGTCTTGCTCACAGCCGTGACCATTACAGAAGTATTACCTAGCTTGATAGAAGAAAAGAAATATATTGCACTTAACTGAAATGACAGAATTCAAGTTTACTTAATACAGAATATACTAAAAAAGTAAATTTGGTACTATGGCTCGAGACCTATAGTCGTGTACATGAGGCCTGACGATGTAAAGTCAACTAAATCTTACTGCAGTCCTTTGTATAATTCAGCCAAGACTATTACCTGTGCTCTGAGAGGAGCCAATAAATTGAAAGAAGTGGAATGAATGGGAAATATGCTATTATTATCCCTCTTGTTAGCTCTGGGGGCATTAGAAGAAATTGTTTGCAATATAGATTGTACCTCCAGTTATAACCAATTTCCGATATGTTATAGGATGTGGATCTGGGCACTGAAACTATTAATCAAAGCAACAAAGAGGGTCTGCATGTTCATCAGTCGCTGCAATGCATTGAAATTGCCCATCCACTAGCCCCAGAAGCTGAAGGGGTACCATGCTCCAAGGAGCTCTGCAGCCACTTACTGCTAAAAAGAGCTGGTCAGTGCACACAGATACTCAACCTGGTCACAGTTAATCACCTTGAGGGCCCTTTCACACGGCCATAGGCTTTTTTATGTGCGCCCGCCAACGCCGTAGAAATGCGTGAACGGGCCACGACACACTACACACTGAGCCCGCAATGCCGTTCGGCCTCCACTCCCTCCCCGGCTCACGTCCTCTCTCCTCCTGTCCACAATGGGAGGGGGAGGAATGGGGACTGAGCCAAACTCCCACCCCTTGTCCGCAACCAGCAATTGGAGCCAGCGGAGCCAAGCTCCCGCCCCTGTCCGCTTCCATTGTAAACAGTAGAGGGGAGGAGAGAAGAGAAGAGGGAAGGAGTTTAGCAGTCACGCTCCTTAACTCCCTCCCACCTACCTTATCCGGCTGCTGTCATTGGCTCCCATAGTGACCCATGCAGCGGCCAACCTATTCCATTCCGAAAGATAGTTTCAGGACTATCTTTGCGGGCGGGCGGGCGTGAAAGCGCTCAGCGCTATATTGGCACGGCCAGGCGCTTACATGCTACGGGAATACAGCCATGTGATCTGATGCATTGGACTCTAATGCATCAGATCGTAGCGTATATCAGCCGTCCGTGAAAACGGTGGCTGATATACGCTTGTGTGAAAGAGGCCTGAGTCTCACACTCCAGACAGACATTCTTATTGTAGCAGCTGCTGCTGCTGCAGGGGAGATGTAGTATTACACAGTGCACATCCAGATGAATGGCTGTCCTTAGAATATAAAAATGGCTGCAGTCCAGCCGATTGGGAGTGCGTCTTACAGAGCAGCTCTCAATTGTGGCTTGCAAAGGGGGCTCCTGAATAAGGGACCCCGTCTATGAAACCCACATGCTCTAAAGATGTCCATATGGACAGGGGTTGTCTTCATGAGGCAACCACTTTACGACTGCCTACACTTGTCCTGAAGGCCCATTACTGCACTGCCTTATACAGAGACCTACAGTCAGTGGACTCTAAATTAGACTGCAAAAGCTCGTGGGTGTGAAGGCAATGATTCCAATAATGACATTCCCCTACCAAAAGTAGTTGGACCCCTGAGCAAGAATCAAAAGTATTTATTTCCATATGTTAATAATTAGTGGGGCTCCTTTGGCCCTAATGACATTGGATACTCTGTGGCATACTTTCTACTAATGTCTGATATATTTCAGCTGGTATTTCCCTCCATTTATCCTAGAAACGTCTGGCGACTTCTTTCAATGTAAAACTGATGCTGTTCATATTTCCTGACCAGACGTTCCAGTTCATCCCAAAGATATTCAGTAGGGTTCAGGTCGGAACCTTGTGCAGCCAGTCCAATCGTTGACCATCAATATGATTCTGATGAATCAAACATCCCCAGACAATAAGGCAATCTCCACCGGACTTAACCGTTAGCACAACGCACTCAGGCAAGAGCTGTTCCCTCAGGATCCTCCACACCCAGGTACCTACATCTGATTTGTAGCTGGAGTAGCGCAATCCATCTCTTCATAGAACTCTCCTCCATTGCTCAACTGTCCAATGAAAACGCTCCTTACACTACTGTAGATGGGTCCAGCGCTTCTTTGAGACCTTGCCAGATGTTTGTAGGATGAATGGAGGGAAATAGCAGCTGAAGTGTATCAGACGTTAGAAAGTATGCCACAGAGAGTATCCAATGTCATTAGGGCCAGAGGAGCCCCACTAAGTATTAACATATGTAAATAAATACTACTTTTGATTCTTGCTCAGGTGTCCAATTACTTCTGACAGGATAGTGTATCTTATATTAGGGAACGCCATATATGTAATTCCATACTAGATTTTAAAAAGTTGTTCTCAGTGAAGATTGTCACCATCACCGGTGTATGCATTACCTTTACTACAGCGCATCCATCTGCAAATCGGGCCAACTTCCCACAACTAATTTCCAACATTCTGCTGGTAGAAAAAATAATATAACAAAAGTGTAAACTTTTTCAGCAACTTATAAATCCAAATGAAAACCAATGCACCTTAAAATGATTTTCTCAAAGGGAAAAAAAAAGAGTTTAGCATCACTTCTAGGGGAAACCCCTCCATAATACAATGCCCTACTGAAGTCCCCAGAGTGCGCACAACACCTACATGACCCGGGCTGTATCATAGGCATCTTTACTATGCTGCAAGGTTTATTAATACTAAGGCCGCCTGCACACAGGCGGGTCGGACCCCGCATGTGGGATTCCGGCAGAGGAGTTTGACCCAGTGCCCAGCCTGCTTACCTGTCCGGTGTCTTCTCCTGTGCTGTCAATGTGCCGGGCGGCAAATGCGCAGTACAGGGGACGCTGAGCCAACGCTATGGTGATGACAAGGCCTCCTGTGCTGCGAATGTGTCTATCGGCGCATGCACAGTTGAGAGAGGATGCCATGCCGTTGCCATAGCGATGATGATTGCAGAATGGCTGCGGCACGGAAGACTTCCATTAACTTCAATGGAAGCCGGCCGTGCGTATTCCATGGCAAATCACAGCATGCTGCGACTTCCTTCCCGTGAGTGGAAAAAAAAAAAAATCGCAATCAATTTTCGCTCGTGGGCAGGAAATCGCGTTTTTCCATAGCATGCGAGGAATCTTGCTCCGTATTTCACAATGCAATCCGCCCGTGTGCGGCCTTAGAATGGGTTTACTGTTAAACATTTTTCTATAAACAACTTTTGTAGTGTCAACCGATCCTTCTGAGGGAGCACAAACGCACATGCTGGGTAGATCTTCAGTGATGTGAATAGAGTGAAGGGAAACATTTCCACGATGAGCGTTTTGTGACATGTTCTACAAGTTGGAGATATTATAATGCCTCTGCAGCGCCTTCACCTATTGGGAGGTAGCCGTCCTACAAGTCAATGAAGGACCTTTTAATTGATTAACTTTTTGGCCTATCCCCACCAAGAAGTTATTTATTGACCACGTAGCTATCCCCAGTATGTACAAGTGAGCTTGTGTTACCTTGGTTAGTTATTCCTGGCCTCTTCTCCCTCAGATGGTCATGTGACCTCTGTGTGACGCCCTTACGTGCATCTACCACATAAACTGCCTAAAAGGGGATGCAGCCACTCCTGTCACAGTTACTGATGATCACAGGGTGTCTGGCACACAGGTATAATAGAGGAGATCACAGCTCATCCTCCTGACTGTATACTTATGGTCTGTAGGTTATTTAGGTGAATATAGAAGACAATGATAATAATTAAACTATCCCCCTGCAGGCAGTAAGGATATAGCCTCAGAAAATGCTGTAGTGATGCATCATGGGATAGATGTGAAACTGGAAGTAAACAATGTCAGCCTCAAGATGGTATCTGTTAAGCATCAGACAGGGGGCTGCACTTCATGGGGGTGACTGCAATATACAGAGGAGAAATTCGGAGAGTGGCAGGCAATCGGGGGGGGGGGGGAACAAAAGATGGAAAAACGTGTTTGCGCAGGAGTGGCCCTTTAATATACGGTTTACTCAATAAATTATATGTAACCCAAAGAGGTACAAATGAAAACTACTAGAGATGAGCGAGCCTCGCTCTTCTCGAGTAGCTTCATTCTTGTCCAAGCGTGCTCGGGGGGGGGGGGGGGAGATAGATCTCTCTCACTCTCTCCCCCGCCGCCCCCCTAAGCACGCTCGGACAAGAATGCAGTTAATCGAGAGGAGTGAGGCTCGCTCGACTAACTGATTGCTCCGAGTGTGCTCGCTCAACTCAAAACTACAGCTCGCTATTCAGTAAACAAGCCCTCATATGGCCAGGTCAGCAGAAAGAAAAACGTATGGCTTTCGAAAAGTTGGGATAAAAATTCCCCCAAAAAACATTGCGCCTAAGGGCATGTTCACAGATTTAATGCAAATTTTCATTGTGGGCCCTCCGCACAGAAAATCTGTGGCATTTACAGAAAAAGCCAAGTGAATGAAGTTTATAAAATCTCATCTACACGCTGTGAAAAAAATCTGCATGAAAACCTTACAGAAATAGACATGCAGTGCGGCATTTATATCCACAGCAGGTCAATTTTATTGCTGTTTGAACTGCAGAATATACTTCTTCGTCTGTGCAATACTGCTGCAGTTTCTCGCAGCGATACCAAGTTGCATGTGGGGGGAGCTTGGAATATAAGCCCTACCCCCAAAAATAAGCCCTAGCTACAGAAAATACTCACAAATCTCTTTACATGGGTTTGGTCATAACAACAAATCCCCGTCCAGCTGAAGGGCCGGACTAAAAGAGGAGGGTATACTCACCTCTTCTGGAGGCCCGCGTACACAGCCCTGCAGACAATCAGAGGCAGCAGAGTCACTGTACACACTTCTGGCCGCGCTTACATCCTGGACGCCATGATGCAGGAGTACATACTGTGACACCGCGGCCTCTGCTTAGCCGCAATGGACACCTAACTTTCACCGGACGTTTCCACCGATTGCGGCGGCTCTCAGCTGGGTCCCAGGACTCCAGAAGAAGGGAGTACGCCTGTTACAGTTTTCAGCCCGGCGAGAGGATGGGGTCTTTGCTATAATGACAAAACCCCTTTAAAAAGTACCAAACCAGGCGAGTCCTTAAAGGGTTAAAAGAGCGCTCCTGACATAATACTTGTATTTTCCAGAAAATGACATTTCTTGCGCTTTTTTCCTTCAACTCTTCCCACATGACTACATTAGCTGGAGGCCACCATTCCTCAGCCATGTGCCAACAGCATCAGCATATGTAAGAAAGAAAGCCTCATTGACAATTAGAATTGCTGCTGAATGATTTACACATTTCCAGGAGGAACAACAGAGGGGCAGCGCAGTGCACAGCTGTAAGACGTGTCCTCCTATAGGGAGGCTGTCACGTGTGCCCCATGCCCAGGCCTTACCTGTCCCTCAGCTCCACACACACAGAGCCGCTGGCTGCCCTCTTCCCTCCATACAGGTGTGTCCGGGACCAGGACGGAGCATAGCGCCCGTTCCGCCTGCCGGCGGCGCTCCATGTCCTGTAAAACACCCCGTTCATCACTTCAAGCCGGCATCTCAAGGAGGCGGCCATGACAGCGGTCTGCCAGCATCCCAACAACACGCGCGCTCATTGGTTGGAGCGCCCGCCTGCCTCACTTCGACTTCCGCCCGACCATTCAGTTTCGCTTCTCAGGGCGGTAGGAGGAGCCTGCAGAGGTCACGCGGCGCTGCGGATGACGTCATTCCTCGCGAGGAGACTTCAGCAATTGAGGGAGGAGACCCATGTAGCAGCATGGCAACTGTACAAGATGCTTAGTGATAGGGACAACTGCCACCCAAACCGGTGCATCCTGGGGATTATCTGCATGAATTGTGCATCAAAACATGTTATCAATGGGCTCATATTATCTGCTTCTGGTCTAGGCTGGATTCACACAAGTGTTTATGCCGCGTTTTTGCATATCGGATGTTGTATATTTGTGCTCGCATGTGCGTTTCTTAGGCCCCTTTCACACAGAGGTGGGCGTATTTGTGTGCGTTTCAGCGCTGCATATTTTCAGAATGAATGGTGCTTTTTTTGCACTCCCATTGGCGTATTTTACTTCATGCATAGGAGTGCATTACAATACGCACTCCTATGCAGACGGCCGCGATTTGGCCGCCCGAAATGTCGCGTGGCAAACAAACCGCGGCATGTCCTATTTCTGTGCGGGGCTCGCAGAGCCGCGCACAGAAACGTCACTCACCCGGCCGCCGGCTTCGGTCTGTGCATGCGCCGGCAGCCGGCACATGAAAGAGCCGGGGCCGCCAGGCGCGGGTGAGTATGCGCTCCTCTCTGCAGGCGCTGGGGTCGGGTCCGAGAATTCTCGCCGCCGGATCCGACCCGCCCGTCTGCAGGCAGCCTTAATTTGTGCACTGTAAGAAAAATAACGCAGTGTTTGAAATGGCTAACAAATTATTTCCGGATGTGTTCTTTTTCCTGCGTAATTCTGCAATGTTTCAAGCATCTCATAGCGTATTTTGTGGTTCCCCTTCTATGGGGATTTTGGATGCGCAGCAAAATAGAGCACGCTATGCGTTTTTTGTCTTTTTTTTGCCCGACTGGAATGCACAGGAAAAATCTGGGCTTGTGAGCGAACCCATTGAAATCAATGGGTTGTATTTTCTTCAAATTGTGCACGCAAATTTTGCGTGTGCAAATACGCCCGTGTGAAGGGCGCCGTACTGTACTTCTTGCGCATGCAAAAAACCACGCACCAAATGCTCTTAACCACTGAAATGGCCAATTAGTTTCATGAGTTCAAGATCTGTTCTTTCCCTGCACAAATGCGTAGGAAAATAAAGTATGCTGCGTATTTTTTTGCGCAATGGAATTGCACATGCCAGATAATGCATACGAGCCAACACATTGAAATCATAGGGCTCGATTTTCTACGTATTACGGGCACAAATATTTGGTGTGTAAATACGTTCAGGTGAATCCGGCCTCACGGTGTTGCACACTTGGGATTTTTCCCCGACTGATGGTTCGTGTGGAATAAGTATAATCGCAGCACGCCCTCGTCATTTCTGTTTCACGGATGACAATAGCCCATGTAATGGACAGCCATGAGAATCGGGCAGCAACCCAAACGCTGGCCGCATGCTCTCTAATGTCTTCTGCACCTGATTTGTCCAGGTACAAGAAGGTTCCAGACTGTTTTCCATCCATCAAGCTTATTATGCCTCTCAGTCTATTTGTAACCATCAAGATTTGTGTGCCTCCTTGCAAAGAAAACAAAGACTCCTGCTCTCCTCACCTCGTTCTGCGATCATTCTTTAAGGGGAACTCCTTAATATAATCACTGACATTTTCACTGCACAGCACTTCTCCCAACCGGGCTTTGTGTAGGGCACTGTGTTTCAGTCTTGGGCTGGGCTCACACGAGCGGGTCGGATTCCTCATGTGCGAGATCCGCAGTGGATTACAGCTGTGAGCCCCACTGGTGACGCTGTATACCTCCTATAACTGTATAGCTGATGACCATGGAGCCTCGCAGGCGGTCGGTCATGCGCAATACAGTTTTTTTATTTTATTTATTTGCATTTCCTGCACCGTTGTGTAGTGATAATATGGATACCTGCAGCCCATACACAATCTTAATTACATATGCGCTGGGGATCAGATGGCCTACTTTGACATCAATGGAGGCCGCCTACACGGATTCCGTAGCAAAATAGAGCATGCTGCGACTTTTCTTCCACTTGCGAAATATGCCGTTTGTATCCGCAATTGTGAACAAAAAAAAAAAAAAAATCGAAAATGCATGTCTTTCTATTCCTGGGTTTTACCGCGGATCGTCCGTATGAACGGCAGAACGGAATCCACAATACACAAACCGTCCGTGTAAGCCCACCCTTATTTAGTTGATATTACCTGGAAAAACCCCAAAGGGCATAGAGCACCATCTAAAAGTAGTAATAGAGCATGCTGTGCAGGGTTTTTTTTCCCTTATACAGGCGGCTGTAAAAACACTGCGTTTTTAAACGCGCATTTTACAGCGTTTTCTAATGCTTTCAACAGCGTTTTTAAATGCACCCCATCATTGCAATGGGTGATGAGGTGCGTTAAAAAAAAAAAAAATCGCTGAAACGCACTAAAATAGAGCAGACAGCGTTCAAAAATTGCAGCGTGAATAACACGCTTGTCCAAGAAGCCTTATTGAAATCAATGGAGGTCTTTTACAGCGTTTAGCACTGTGTTTCAAACGCCGCTGTAAAAATGCCTGTGCGAAGGCAGCCTACGGGTCCCAGTGACTGGGCCTCCAGTGATCGCATATTTTAGTAGTATGGGTAGAAAAAAAAACTTTAAATGACAAGGTTTGTTTATTTGCTAGGTGTCTCATTGGGCAAGCAATCAATACTTTGTTAGATATTATTCAGGGTTCTTTCAATGCTTACAGAATAGTATTTAGCAGGGAGAAATGCAAAGTCCTACATCTGGCAAGAAAAATGGAAAAAAAAACAGAATGGTAGGAATTGGGCTAAGCAGCAGCACATGTGAAAAAAACTTTGATATATTAATAGATCACAGACTGAACATGAGTCAACAGTGTGATGCAGTAGCAAAAAGGGCAAACAATTCTGGTATGTATCAAGAGAAGTGTAGAGTCTAGATCACGTGAGGTAATTATCCCCTCTACTCTTCCTTAGACCTCATCTGGAATACTGTGTACTGGGCACCCCACTTTAAAAAAAGACATAGACAAACTGGAGCAAGTTCAGAGAAGAGTTACCAAGATGGTGAGTGGTCTGCAAATCATGTTCTATGAGGAAGGGTTAAAGGATCTGGGAATGTTTAGCTTGTAAAAAAGAAGGCTGAGAGGAGACTTACGCTGACTGCCCATGGGCGAATTTTCATTGCGTTCCTCGTGGTGATAGTCCGGCTGCGGGGAGCGTAGTGAACGCTTTCCATGGCGTTGCTTTGGAAAACGCAGCTCCCCTGTCCACGAGCGGAGAATCATAGCGATTCTCCGCTTGTGGGCAGCAAATTGCAGCATGCTGCGATTTGCCGCATTTCTCAGCGGTGAGCCTATCTGTCAGCTCTTCCCTGCTACCGCGGCGGATCTCATTTTACTATTACTACACCCGTGGAAAGTCAGCCTTAATAGCTGTCTACAAATATCTGAAGGGTTGTCACACTGCAGAGGGATCAGCCCTATTCTCATCTGCACAAGGAAAGACTAGAAGCAATTGTATGATACTGAAAGGGAGGAGACATAGATTAGATATTAGACAGCGTGATCAATGAGTGGAACAGGTTACCACAGGAGGTGGTGAGTTCAATGGAAGTCTTCAAACAAAGGCTGGACAGACATCTGTCTGGGATGATTTAGTGATCCTGCACTGACCAGGGGGTTGGACCAGATGTCCCTGGAAGTCTTCTAACTGTATGATTCTAAGTCAGTGTGTGGCCCTTGACTCTTACCATGGCACCCTAGTTGAGGGTGGTGTAGTGAAGAGGCAGACACACCAATAAACTTGAGTTAATACTACTGTACAGGAGGCAAAAGGCTTAACTGTTACAGGCACAGTACAAGGCTTGAGGGTTTAAATATTTTAAAGGCACAGAGCTTATTGGTTTCAGATAGCAATGAACATTTTCTAAAGTGGACACACAACATATTGGTTACAGTCTTTGTTATTTTCACAGGGCAACTCACTTGAACAAAACTTGACAAGGCACCTTGGTTGGCACCCTAATAGTCTGTGGTCACTGCAATAGTATTTCCCAGGGTTTTGCTCCAGGTAGTAGAGCAGTCTAAAGCCGTTCCAATATTCCAGGCATACTTCCAATACAGAGTTCTCCTCAAGCCTGGCAGTCACAAGCAAGGCTACAGCTGACACAGGTGAAGATAATATAGTGGTGGGTTGTGACACAACAGGATCCATAGTAACATAGTATGTAAGGCCGAATGAAGACAATGTCCATCTAGTTCAGCCTGTTTATCCTCCTGTGTTGTTGATCCAGAGGAAGGCAAAAAACCCAAGAGGCAGGAGCCAATTAGCCCTTTTGGGGGGAAAATTTCTTCCTGACTCCCTAATGGCAATCAGACTAATCCATGGATCAACCTCTAATGCAGGGCTTGCTCTCTGGACCTGACTCCACTTCTCACTAACCAGGCCCATCGATATTTGCAAATTCCAGTCAGAATCTTGAGCCAACACAGTCACATCTGACATTTGCCATATTTGCCACTGCTAAGTATGTCGGAAATCACAAGGTGAAGCAGCTCCTATGTATAGCATCAGTTCTGCTTACAGCTTCCGGACCTGAACCTCTGCCCCTAATGTCCTTCAAAAGTAAGAAGAACATTTCCCTGATGTGAATAACTCCTTTTCTATTGCTGGATACACTAATGACTAGCGAACATTGGGAGTTCTGAAGCTGACACCCAGATCAACTTGTCATGAGGGTTAATGCAACGGGACGGACATTTACGTCCTGGCAGGGTTGTAGTTAATGCACACTTATGTCTTGTGGATAAGGTTGCACCATCCCACAGCGGGAGCCGGCTGTGACTGGTAGCCGGCCTTCCACTGCAACAGCAGGGACCAATGGGAACACCCATCCATGTTGTGATTAATACATATATATCGACGTGTAAAGGGTTCAAAGAAGGATCGTGCTCCCTCTGTGATGTCATTGGCCCTCCGCAATGTAATCGTGGAGGGCTGTTGATTTGCCATGGCCATGGTATCCGGGCCTGCGATCGCTATTGAGAGCGATAATGCATTGCAGTACAAAGGTACTACAATGCATTATCATAGCAATCAGAGCTTCTATGGCTTAAAGTCCCTACAGGAACATAAAGAATGCAAAAAAAAAAATAGTATAAAATTTAAAAATGCTTTTTGCACACTTTCTCGTTTGTTTAAAAAATGTTTTAAAAAATCACACATTTTAACCTTGATATTGTCTATCTTTCTCCACCTACTGAGTTCTGGGGTTCCAGACCTTTCCACCAAGTGTTATGAGCAATAAAACTGTTACATACTGTGAATTGTAATTTTCTAACATTTTTTAATGCTAAAACTTCAATAAAACGAGTTTAAAAAAAGAAAAATCACACATTTGGTATCATGTGTATCCTTAAAGGGGTTGTCCCGCGGCAGCAAGTGGGTCTATACACTTCTGTATGGCCATAATAATGCACTTTGTAATATACATTGTGCATTAATTATGAGCCATACAGAAGTTATAAAAAGTTTTTTACTTACCTGCTCCGTTGCTGGCGTCCTCGTTTCCATGGAGCCGACTAATTTTCGCCCTCCGATGGCCAAATTAGCCGCGCTTGCGCAGTCCGGGTCTTCTGCAGTCTTCTATGGAGCCGCTCGTGCCAGAGAGCGGCTCCGTGTAGCTCCGCCCCGTCACGTGCCGATTCCAGCCAATCAGGAGGCTGGAATCGGCAATGGACCGCACAGAAGAGCTGCGGTCCACGGAGACAGAGGATCCCGGCGGCCATCTTCAGCGGTAAGTATTGAAGTCACCGGAGCGCGGGGATTAAGGTAAGCGCTCCGGTAAGCTTTCTTTACTTCCCTGCATCGGGGTTGTCTCGCGCCGAACGGGGGGGGGGTTGAAAAAAAAAAAACCCCGTTTCGGCGCGGGACAACCCCTTTAATGACCTGTACCATACATTGAACACAGTATCCTTCACGGGAAAAAACATTTAAAAAAATCCCCTAAGAAACCGAAGACAAATGCTTATTTTGTTCATTTTGCCTTCATTTTGGTTTTTATTGTGCAAAAGTAAGAAAACCTAAAAAGAAAAATCAATTTTTGCTATTGTCGTAATTGTACCAGCTTGCAAAAGAAAATGATCATGTATGCTGCCTGATTAACGGCTTATTCACAGGAGCGATATTGGCCGCCGTTTTCACGGCTGGCCGATATACGCTACCATCTGAGCTGTCCTCCCCCTTACCGGCTCTCTCCCCTCCCTGCCCCTTGTCCCTAGCCAGCATTGGGAACGGGTAGAGCTCCACTCCGTGCCCCCCCCCCCCCGCCCATTACAAACACCTGGAGGGGGTATCTTTTTCTCTCTTTTTCTTTTTAGATTGTACACCGTTTGGCAGGTACGTAATGGCACATGGGGATCAAGTATTGAAAATTAGCAATTCCTACTAACTTGACCAGTTGATTATGTCCAGATTAACCATTTAATTCATGTAATCCTTAACAAATAAAATTATATGATGAATGCACAGTTTTGCGTAATATGATATATATATACAAGGTCATTTGGAGTTGGTGGTATACCATATATGCGGTTATTTTGGGTAGTGGAAATTATGGATCGAATCAATATATGAATGATATCCAGGTTGGGTCTGCAGGCGGACGTTGATACGTCGCCATGACAACCTTATATATTTGAAAATTAATAAAATGTGTATAAGTTTTTAGACCTTTTTCAGCAGACATGCAGTAAAGTATAGATATAATTTATAATATAGAATTTCTGGAAATAAAATATAGTTTTTGAATACATGTGTCGCCCCCTGGTGAACGTATGACTTACTATGGGTAGATAATGTGCTATTAGGTGGACATTGCTTCATTATCACAGCAATGTACCATATGCCTTAAAATAAATGAGATGATTATAATGGTTCCTGTAAATCGTTGAAGTCCCGTATATGAGTAGCAGGGAGAGATTTCTGTGGCCTGCTGCGGGTGTAACAAGATGGCCACCGTTAATCCCACAGGGGAGTCTTCACTCCAACGTATATTGCGGTGTGGGTGAAGTAAGATGGCCTCTACAATCTCGCGGGAACGCGGGTTCCCGTGCATGCGCAGTTCCTGGCCAGATAAATTAGCCTGTAGCAAGATGGCCACCGCTAAACCCCATAAGGGAATATTCATTCCGATATATGTTACACTGAGGGGTAAGCAAAGTGGCCGCTACGATCTTGCGGGAACGAGAGTTCCCGCGCATGCGCAGTTCCCGGCCAAACAAGCGAACTGGCAATGGCGACGGCAGCATTAATGCTTACTGTCACAGGTGTTGGGGGCACTTTCCCCAGAGTGTCAGTTACGTGCCAACCAATGGTAAGTTTAATTAATAAATTTACTCAGATGTAAGAGAGAATTTTATTGATGAGGATGTGTTGATTGGTTACTTGTTTTTATTTAAACATGTGATAAGAGATGTGTATGTTATATCGGCTTGAGAAAGACCCTGAAGATTGGGTCGAAACGTCGCTGTTGTGTGACTGTGGGAATAAAAAATATATTTTTCTACTGAAAACAAAGTGCTTGACTACTTTTGAAATTTGAGTACACCTCTGATGCTGCTTTCTTCTGATTGATGTAAACATGGAGGGGAGGAGAGAGCCGGTAAGGGGGAGGGCTGCTCAGATGGTAGCGTTAATCGGCCAGATGTAAAAACGGCGGCCGATATACACTCCTGTGAATAAGCCCTAATGCTGTAAAAAAAATAATAATAATGGCAGAATTGATGTTTTCTCTCCCTGCCCTCCAAAAAAAGTAATAAAAGTTTTTAATACATTTTATGTATCCAAAAATGGTACCAATCAAAACTACAGTTTGCCATGCACAAAACAAGCCCCCATATGGCCGTGTCAACAGAAAAATAAATAAGTTATTGTTTTGAAAAGTGGAGAAGAATATCAAAAAAAAATTGTACCGTACAAGCAGCGTCTACCAGGTTCCAACACTGATATGAACCCAGCCTAATACTAATGCTTATGTACTGCTATCCTATAGTGTCAAATGAATGAGATTCGGCACCCTCTAGTGGAAATTTGCTTCAGGGCAGTATGATTCAGCAATTGTTCAGTCTGGGTTTGAACTGTGCTGGCAGCAGCATCTTTGGTCCTGACATGGGGATGAAGAAACCTGCACCTGGAGCAAAGCATAGGGGAGTTGGATGACTGATCAGCCGAGAGAGGAAGCTTTTAACCCATTAAAGGGGTTCTGACACGAATAAGGTTTTTATGCTTTAACAGCCATTGTTCCCTGTTCTGCCTAATGGACACAAGGAACCCACGATTTTTTATGTTTCGCCTTAAAGGGGTATTCTGCGCACAAACTAAAAATTTAAAATCTAATGTACATAATCACAATAAGTCATTGTGTAATAGTTTCACAGTACCTGGTCTAGCTATTTTCTTCATTTGCTATCAATGTCACATGACCCTCTGCCTGATGAATATCTCCATTTCCTCTGACATCCCATCCATATTTGCTACTTCCTCCGCTGTTCATAACCTTCAACATCCTGTAAGCAATGCATGATGGGAGGAAAGGAACGAAAGCACTGTGCTGTATTGCTCCTTCTGTGACAGCAATACGTCATTGTCCCTGAGGCAGACAACAAAGATGGTCATACTAATCAGTATGTTATCACGACTGACCATTTGGTCGCTTCCTCAAAGCAGGCTAAAACGGCACAAACATCTTTGATCTGCAGTCACTCCAAAGGTGTCAAGTGGCCAACATCTATGCAGTGTCTGCTTATGGCCTACACCATCTGGTATTCTGTAAACACTCTCTGTAACTGGTTTAGCCTTTGCAACATATGCAAAATGAAATTTCACTGCGTAGGCATGTCACAGATGAGGCGGTTGGGTGGCAGCCTGAACTGTCGCTTCACCTCCGCCAGACAGGAGGCGGTTGGCTGTGAACGCGGAAAGTGTGAGCGCAGTTTCCTGACCTTTTTCAGCGGTGGATGTAAACCTGGGTAATTGTTTAGGAGGCGCTGCACTGCCATGTTCAGCACATGAGTTAGGCAAGGTACGTGTGTGAAATTCCCAAGGCGAAGTGCTACCAGTAGGTTGGCCCAATTGTCACACACGACCTTGCATGGCTTCTGATTGTGCGGGGTCAGCCACGTGTTAGCATGGGCCATCAAAAGCTCTTCATCTGTGTAACTGTATTCCCTAAACCTATGACATTTAGGTCAGCATTTTGGTGTTTACCATGTGCACCGCTGTATAGAGGTGTATTTTGTCATATACGGATGTCTTTGCCAATCGGAGGGTGTTGAAAGGTGGTATGAAGGGAAGGAAAAGGAGATGAGGAGGCCACAAACAAAAATGAATGCCCCATAACTCTTGGGGGTACGATGAAATGTGGACCACCATTTTTGGCTTCATGTCCCACCTGTAGGACATTGACCCAGTGTGTTGTTAACAATATGTAAAGCTCCTGGCCATGCTTGGTTGGCCACATGTCCATGGTCAGTTGGAGCCTGCCTCTGACAGTGTTCTACAATGCCAGGGACATGTTATCACACACATGGCGGTGCAGTGCAAGGACAGTTTTTGGGTAAAAAAATGGTGGCTGAGCATCTGGTACTGTAGGTTAGCAAGGAGCATCACATAGCGGAAGGTAACTGTGTACACCAGCCTGAAGGGTGGTGTTACAAAAAGCTTTGCAATGCTTGCGTTTTGGCTCTGTGGTCATGGATGGTTGGCATGGTATTTCTTTTAACGTTCCCGCAGCTTTGGGGATGGAGGGCTGGTTGCTGACCTGGGTTACACTGGAATATGAGGTAGATGTCGGTGAAGGTGTTGGTGATGGTGGTGGCTCAATTTCTGCTCTTCGTCTCCCACTCTTGGCGCTGAAGCCTAAAGCCTGATTGTCAATTGCCGAGAAGAGGTCTGAAGTAGGCATGCTACTTCCACTACACAAAACTGCCTCTCTGTGCTCAGAGGCTCCTGCATGAACACAGAGGGAGATGGAGGGAAGAGGAAGCAAGTTTTATACACTTACTGCAGATCTTACAAATGATCACTCTTCTGTCATCACGAGCAGTTTCAAAGAATGCCTAGGTTGTCACAGTAGGGGGAGGTTTTTCCCTGTAACTGGGGCTCCTATAGGTACTGCTACTATGGATGCCCCAACTACCGTGAAAAAGTGTGGAATAAAAAAAAAGACAATGATGGCCCGGAGAATTCATGTGACACAGTGGGGGACACAGATATTAAAAAAATAATTACAAAAATAAGTTTAAAAAAATTACAGAATAAAATAAAAATATATACATAAAACAAAGAAAACACCCCACCACTGACACAAAGCTAAAGCCTCGCCATGTGCACCCTGTAATCTAAAACTATACAAATTATATATCAAAATGTATGAAACAAAATGAGGAAACCATTCCTGCACTTATTTTAGCACAAATATACTAATTTTAAAAATAAACAACCATAAATTAAAAAGACATTTAGCTTTTTACCCCTACTAAAGCTAAAAAAAACAGGGGAAAAAATCAGTGAAAAAAATATTTTAAAAAATAGCCCTGTATGTCACAGAAAAAAAAACCTTGTAAAAATAATTTTGTTAGATGAAGAAAAAAAAACATCACATGGGTAAAATGCTTAAAAAATGTCTGGTCCTTTGGGATCTAAATAACCTGGTTCTAAAAAAAAAAGAGCCGGGAAACAACAGAGACTGTTAGTGCCACTTTGATATATTGCAGTACCTTTTTATATGGTTATATAGTATTATGTCTGAACTGTTGACTGTACAAAAACATAAGGACAAATGTCAGACTATTTTAGGTGATACTTTATATTTGCGCGTAACACATATTGTTGTGACCATTAGATGGCACAAGTTAGCTGATTAGGAAATGCTCAGCAACAAACCTTCTCATCTGTCGCTGTTGTCCATCAGGATGTTTATGTTATTCTATCAGTTTATCTAGTCACGGCATTTCGTACAAAAATTTTAAGTAGGAAGCTGCCCCAGAAGGTAGAAGCCATGGGTGAGATCCTGGGGGCTGTGGCATCTTTTAGGAAGACATTATAGTCTATCTTTCAGGAGTGTTTTATTGCATGTACACTTGCACAGTGCACGAAGTGGAAACTCTGATTCTCTCAAATTAGGTATAATTTGGGAAGATACCAGACAGCATTCTTAAGGCGTAAGATACCTACTAGAGATGAGCGAACGTACTCGTCCGAGCTTGATACTCGTTCGAGTATTAGCGTGTTCGAGATGCTCGTTACTCGTGACGAGTACCACGCGATGTTCGAGTTACTTTCACTTTCATCTCTGAGACGTTAGCGCGCTTTTCTGGCCAATAGAAAGACAGGGAAGGCATTACAACTTCCCCCTGCGACGTTCAAGCCCTATACCACCCCTCTGCAGTGAGTGGCTGGCGAGATCAGGTGTCACCCGAGTATAAAAATCGGCCCCTCCCGCGGCTCGCAACAGATTTGTTCTGACATAGAGGAGGGAAAGTGCTGTTGGTGCCGGAGCTGCTATAGGGAGAGTGTTAGGAGTATTTTTGGCTTCAAGAAACCCAAGGGTCCTTCTTAGGGCCACATCTAACCGTGTGCAGTACTGTGGAGGCTGCTTTTTGCAGTGTTGCACTTTTTTTTTTTTTTGTATATCGGCCGTGCAGAGCATTGCGCCCTGCAGTAATTATACATACTCCAGGGCCAGTAGTGGTGGTGAGGCAGGGACAGAAGACATATATTGTGAGGCAGGGACAGAAGACATATATTGTGAGGCAGGGACAGAAGACATATATTTATTGAATATAGGCAGTGGGCCTTTCCAAAAACATTTGGGGAAAAAAATCTATTTGGGCTGCCTGTGACTGTCCTCAGTGTTCTGGGTCTGTGCTGGGTGTAGTTGTCCTCCTAATTCATATGCAGCCAGCTAAGTGTTACAGCAGGCTTGCGCAAAATTATTTCCTGGCTCTGTGTTGGCTGTTACATCACATTCCAGTCCACAGTGCAACAGTCTGCAGTTATTTTACACACTCCAGGGCCAGTAGTGGTGACGCAGGGACAGAAGACATATACAGTGTATATAGGCAGTGGGCCTTTCCAAAAACATTTGGGGAAAAAAATCTATTTGGGCTACCTGTGACTGTCCTCAGTGTTCTGGGTCTGTGCTGGGTGTAGTTGTCCTCCTAATTCATATGCAGCCAGTGTTACAGCAGGCTTGCACAAAATTATTTCCTGGCGTTCCGTAAGCGAAGTCAGCCTCCAACCACAGGCCAATAAGCGGCACATTTAATTACAGCGTTCTGTTTCTGCACTACTGGTAATACACCATGCTGAGGGGTAGGGGTAGGCCTAGAGGACGTGGACGTGGGCGGGGACGCGGAGGCCCAAGTCAGGGTGTGGGCACAGGCCGAGCTCCTGATCCAGGTGTATCGCAGCCGACTGCTGCGGGATTAGGAGAGAGGCACATTTCTGGCATCCCCACATTCATCTCACAATTAATGGGTCCACGCGGTAGACCTTTATTAGAAAATGAGCAGTGTGAGCAGGTCCTGTCGTGGATGGCAGAAAGAGCATCCAGCAATCTATCGTCCACCCAGAGTTCTGCACCGTCCACTGCTGCAACTCTGAATCCTCTGGCTGCTGCTCCTCCTTCCTCCCAGCCTCCTCACTCCATTACAATGACACATTCTGAGGAGCGGGCAGACTCCCAGGAACTGTTCTCGGGCCCCTGCTCAGATTGGGCAGCAATGGTTCCTCTCCCACCAGAGGAGTTTATCGTGACTGATGCCCAACCTTTGGAAAGTTCCCGGGGTCCGGGGAATGAGGCTGGGGACTTCCGGCAACTGTCTCAAGAGCTTTCAGTGGGTGAGGAGGACGATGACGATGAGACACAGTTGTCTATCACTCAGGTAGTAGTAATTGGAGTAAGTCCGAGGGAGGAGCGCACAGAGGATTCGGAGGAAGAGCAGCAGGATGATGAGGTGACTGACCCCACCTGCTTTGCTACGCCTACTGAGGACAGGTCTTCAGAGGGGGAGGCAAGGGCAGCAGCAGGGCAGGTTGCAAGAGGCAGTGCGGTGGCCAGGGGTAGAGGCAGGGCCAGACCGAATAATCCACCAACTGTTTCCCAAAGCGTGCCCTCACGCCATGCCACCCTGCAGAGGCCGAGGTGCTCAAAGGTCTGGCAGTTTTTCACGAACAGTGGTGTGCAACCTTTGTCGCGCCAAGATCAGCCGGGGAGCCACCACCACCAGCCTCACCACCACCAGCATGCGCAGACATATGATGGTCAAGCACCCCACAAGGTGGGACGAAGGCCGTTCACCGCCTCCGGTTTGCACCGCTGCCTCTCCCCCTGTGCCCCAACCTGCCACTGAGATCCAAGCCCCCTCTCAGGGCACAGGCACTACCGTCTCCTGGCCTGCACCCACACCCTCACCTCTGCTGTCCTCGGCCCCATCCACCAATGTCTGTCAGCGCACCGTCCAGCCATCGCTAGCGCAAGTGTTGGAGCGCAACGCAAGTACGCCGCCACACACCCGCACGCTCAAGCGTTAAACGTGCACATAGCCAAATTTATCAGCCTGGAGATGCTGCCGTATAGGGTTGTGGAAACGGAGTCTTTCAAAAGTATGATGGCGGCGGCGGCCCCGCGCTACTCAGTTCCCAGTCGCCACTACTTTTCCCGATGTGCTGTCCCAGCCCTGCACGACCACGTCTCCCGCAACATTGTACGCGCCCTCACCAACGCAGTTACTGGCAAGGTCCACTTAACAATGGACACGTGGACAAACACAGGCGGGCAGGGCCACTATATCTCCCTGACGGCACATTGGGTGATTTTAGTGGAGGCTGGGACAGAGTCAGAGCCTGGGACCGCTCACGTCCTACCCACCCCCAGAATTGCGGGCCCCAGCTCGGTGGTGGTATCTGCGGCGGTGTATTCTTCCTCCACTAAACCACCCTCCTCCTCCTACGCAACCTCTGTCTCGCAATCAAGATGTGTCAGCAGCAGCACGTCGCCAGCAGTCGGTGTCGCGCATCAGCAGGCCGTGCTGAAACTACTCAGCTTAGGAGATAAGAGGCACACGGCCCACGAACTGCTGCAGGGTCTGACAGAGCAGACCGACCGCTGGCTTGCGCCGCTGAGCCTCCAACCGGGCATGGTCGTGTGTGACAACGGCCGTAACCTGGTGGCGGCTTTGCAGCTCGGCAGCCTCACGCACGTGCCATGCCTGGCCCACGTCTTTAATTTGGTGGTTCAGCGCTTTCTGAAAAGCTACCCACGCTTGTCAGACCTGCTCAGAAAGGTGCGCCGGCTCTGCGCACATTTCCGCAAGTCCCACACGGACGCTGCCACCCTGCGCAGCCTGCAACATCGGTTTCATCTGCCAGTGCACTGACTGCTGTGCGACGTGCCCACACGGTGGAACTCTACGCTCCACATGTTGGCCAGGCTCTATGAGCAACGTAGAGCTATAGTGGAATACCAACTCCAACATGGGCGGCGCAGTGGGAGTCAGCCTCCTCAATTCTTTACAGAAGAGTGGGCCTGGTTGGCAGACATCTGCCAGGTCCTTGAAAACTTTGAGGAGTCTACCCAGATGGTGAGCGGCGATGCTGCAATCATTAGCGTCACCATTCCTCTGCTATGCCTCTTGAGAAGTTCCCTGCAAAGCATAAAGGCAGATGCTTTGCGCTTGGAAACAGAGGCGGGGGAAGACAGTATGTCGCTGGATAGTCAGAGCACCCTCCTGTCTATATCTCAGCGTGTTGAGGAGGAGGAGGAGGAGCATGAGGAGGATAAGGAGGAGGGGAAGAGACAGCTTGGCCCACTGCTGAGGGTACCCATGCTGCTTGCCTGTCATCCTTTCAGCGTGTATGACCCACGGTATAAGGAGAACCTTTCCACTCTCATACCCGAAGAGGAAAGGGGTTCGAGAGTGATGCTATACCACAGGACCCTGGCGGACAAACTGATGGTAAAATTCCCATCCGACAGCGCTAGTGGCAGAAGGCGCAGTTCCGAGGGCCAGGTAGCAGGGGAGGCGCAGAGATCAGGCAGCATGTACAGAACAGGCAGGGGGACACTCTCTAAGGCCTTTGACAGCTTTCTGGCTCCCCAGCAAGACTGTGTCACCGCTCCCCAGTCAAGGCTGAGTCGGTGGGAGCACTGTAAAAGGATGGTGAGGGAGTACGTAGCCGATCGCACGACCGTCCTCCGTGACGCCTCTGCCCCCTACAACTACTGGGTGTCGAAGCTGGACACATGGCCTGAACTCGCGCTGTATGCCCTGGAGGTGCTTGCTTGTCCTGCGGCTAGCGTCTTTTCAGAGAGGGTGTTTAGTGCGGCTGGGGGAATCATCACAGATAAGCGTACCCGCCTGTCAACCGACAGTGCCGACAGGCTTACACTCATCAAGATAAACAAAGCCTGGATTTCCCCAGACTTCTCTTCTCCACCAGCGGACAGCAGCGATACCTAAACAATATGTAGGCTGCACCCGCGGATGGAAGCATTGTTCTCTATCACCATCAAAAATGTGGACCTTTTAGCTTCATCAATCTGTGTATAATATTCATCCTCCTCCTCCTGCTCCTCCTCCTGAAACCTGACGTAATCACGCCGAACGGGCAATTTTTCTTAGGCCCACAAGGCTCAGTCATATAATTTTTGTAAACAATTTTTATACGTTTCAATGCTCATTAAAGCGTTGAAACTTTCACCTGAACCATTTTTTATTTTAACTGGGCTGCCTCCAGGCCTAGTTACAAATTAAGCTACATTAACCAAAGCGATTAATGGGTTTCACCTGCCCTCTTGGTTGGGCATGGGCAATTTTTCTGACGTACATTAGTACTGTTGGTACACCAATTTTTTGGGGCCCTCGCCTACAGTGTAATCCAATTAATTTTTTGCCCACCTGCATTAAAGCTGATGTTACATCAGCTGTGTTGGGCACTGCAATGGGATATATTTATGTACCGCCGGTGGGTTCCAGGGAGCCACCCATGCTGTGGCTCCACAGGGAGTTGTAACTGCATGTGTCCACTTCTAAAGAACCCCAGTCTGACTGGGGCATGCAGTGTGGGCCGAAGCCCACCTGCATTTAATCGGACGTTACCTCAGCTGTGATGGGCACTGCAATGGGATACATTTATGTACAGCCGGTGGGTTCCAGGGAGCCACCCATGCTGTGGGTGCACACGGAATTCCCATTGCGGAGTTGTACCTGCCTGTGATTATTTATAAAAAAACGCAGTCTGACTGGGGCATGCAGACACCTTGACAGAATGGTGTGTGGCACATAGTGTAAGGAGAATTTATGTGTTTATCAAAGAGAAGACGATCCCAGATCTCGTGCAGAAGTCTGGGCTCAGGAGAAATACACATCACACCAGCCTGTGCGGTATCAGATGATTTCTAATTTATTCTAAGGTGTTTGAAGCTTATGTACCATAAATGACATCACAGCAAAAGTATATACCTCCAAGATTAATAAGAATACATGATAGGCTAAAACAAAAATGATTAACATAAGTTACACCTCCTAAGATGTATCTATTACATACAATAAAACCGTTATGAATTCAGGAGAAAGGAATGCAAAGAATATATAGACGTCTGTCCTATTTCCTGTGGGCCTCATCTGTAAACATACATACATGGGTGGTCTAGTAGACTCTTATCTCTAATCTGTCTTCCTCAGAAGACATGCAGGCCTATAGAAGGGTTTCGTTTAACCCCTTCACTACTTATACTAGTATCATGCTATATATTCCTAGTCTACAATGCAATATAGAATAATTAACTGATACATTGATCTACAATTTTCTTAACACATAGGTTCCCCATTGCTATGCCCACGTGTGCAGCTCCTGATGGAGGTGGCACAGGATTGGATTTCTCATTGCTTCTGTACAGCATTGTGGGCTATCGCCCCGCCCCTTTTAAAGAGGGTCGCTGCCTAGCCGTGCTAACCCTCTGCAGTGTGTGCCTGCGGTTCCTCCTCATGGCAGACGCACTTATAAATAGACATGAGTGTGGCGTGGCATGAGGGCAGCTGAAGGCTGCGCAGGGACAGTTTGGTGTGCGCTGTGGACACTGGGTCGTGCGGGGGGGGGGGGGGGGGGGGGGGTGGGCAGCATGTAACCCAGGAGAAGTGGCAGTGGAGTGTCATGCAGGCAGTGATTGTGCTTTGTTGGAGGTAGTGTGGTGCTTAGCTAAGGTATGCATTGCTAATGAGGGCTTTTCAGAAGTAAAAGTTGTTGGGAGGGGGGGGGGGCACTCTTGCCGGTATTGTGGCTTAATAGTGGGACCTGGGAACTTGAGATGCAGCCCAACATGTAGCCCTTCGCCTGTCCTATCTGTTGCTGTGTCGTTCCCATCACTTTCTTGAATTGCCCAGATTTTCACAAATGAAAACCTTAGCGAGCATCGGCGATGTACAAAAATGCTCGGGTCGCCCATTGACTTCAATGGGGTTTGTTACTCGAAACGAACCCTCGAGCATCGCGATAATTTCATCCCGAGTAACGAGCACCCGAGCATTTTGGTGCTCGCTCATCTCTAATACCTACCCTTATATGACACCAACATTATATTTACATTGCCAGCAATGTCTAATTGTGGGGTGTCTGCATAGTACATAATGATAGAGGTTGGTAATCATCCTCTGTGACTGAGCTCTCATTTATGCTTCTTATCCCATGTATTGGGCCTTGTAGTGCCAGACATTGCATAGTGGAATTATTATGTCACTCCATGGTAGCAATATCACTTGTGAGAATGCTACGGATTCCTTGGACTGCCATGACAACGAAAAATACAGTGTTAGATCACGTCAAACCAAATATATCACTAGAGGGCAAAATCATCAAACAGCGGCTCTTTTTTTGGCCACATGATACGTGCTAACTCACTGGAAGCAGTACTGATGCTTGGCAAGGTCAGTGGAAAGAGAAGATCAGGACGACAAAGAACAGGATGGCTAGATACAACCAAGGCCAGCTGAAAGATGCGGTGAAAGACAGGCATGTGTAGAGAACATTTATCTATAGAGTGACCAAAGGTCGGATACGACTGAACAGATATTTATCAATCATCATATCTTTTTTTGGTGTTCACCCTTTTTAATTACCTAAAAAATCATGTGATGTTAAAAGGTCCTCGCAAATACTAAACTTTAGCCTCCTGAATGCTCCAATAACGCCTTTGGTGGATCACTCTCCAAAGCCGGTTTCACATCTTTGTTGGAAGCTCAGGTCGGAGGTTCAATTGCAGATCTAGCTCAAAATACTGGCAGAAAAAGTGCTGCATGCACAAGCCGGTAGCCAAACAGACTCGATTATAGTCAATGGGGTCCGCTTGACGCTGCTTGGTTCCATCCTGAGAACAGAGCAGGAATGTTGAACCTCGGGCACAAATGTGAAACCACCCTAATGTGTATGCAAACGACTCAATTATCCCCAGTAGAGGAAGTCTGCGAAAAAAGAAGGATGGAGGATGTTGAACTGTAACATCTGATACTTTTGTTTCCTGTGAGATAAGCTGGTGCCAGAGCTGTACATGGGATGACTGTTGTGCACATAGCTGACCCATAGACTGTCACTCCAGTGCTTTCACACAGGAGCAATAATAGTCAATCAGAGAATGGAGGTGGAGCTGCCAGAGATCTCGTCTGGCCACCCGCCTCCATTCAGTGCAAACACACAGACGTACCCAGCCGATAGTTGTTTAATTTTTAGGTGACCTAAAAAACTTGGACAGCTGAGCGATTTCGTGCTGAGTGCTCAGTCGGCAGCTGCGTATAAACGGGACAAGTATTGCCCAAAATTGCTGTTTCCATTGATTATTCAGGCAACAATAAACATCCCATGTAAAGGTACCTTTACCCATATACACAGGAACTTTCAGCTTAGCCGAATGGTCATGTGTATGGGGAGACCAGAGGTAAGAGCTGTTGGATAAAAGTTAATTGTGGCAGGTCTAAGAGCAGCTTAACTCTATCAATTCCTTTCTTTTGTATGAGGGATATTTCAGGGCTGCTGGGAAAAGGAATGAAATGTGAAGTGAGAACTGCAGACGGAGTGGTAAGCTGCGACCACTAGAATAAGCGGAGGATTCTACTCTGACTATTACAATAATAACAAAGTAAGGGCCATTTTACACGGAATGACTGTTGGGCATAGAATGGTCCCAGCAGCTGGTTTTATCCTTGCCTCATATATATCTACTACTGTGCAAACTTTTGTATGCTTGGTAATATGGAGTATGGGCTGATTCACACGACTGATTGTAATGTCCTAGTTTGAAACCGACAGAACTCGGACCCAATGCACTTGCCCGTGTCATTATAACCTATGGTTCCTATAGGCCCCCTTCACAGGAGCTTATGTGTATTTGTGCACAACTAAGCGCTGCATATTTGTGGAATGAATGCTTTTTTGCGTTTCATCAGCGTATTTTACTGTTCTTTTTGCGACCGCAAGCATGTTCATTTGCACAACAACCAAAGACGCACCGATTGAAATGGCTAATTAGTTTAACAAGTTACAGATGTGTTCTTTTTACCTGCGCAATTATGCAGTCTTTAACGTATCTCCTAGCGTATTTTAAACACATTTGTGCATCCCTATTGACTTCTGTGGGAACCTTTTCTTGTGCAAATGTGCAGAAAAATAGAGCATGCTGCAGGGTTTTTTTCGCGTGACCAAAATGTGCAGGGAAAAAAAATGTGCAAGTGAACAAACCCATTGAAATCAATAGGTTCTATTCTCTGCGCACGCAAATACGCACGTGTAAAGGGGGCCTTATAGGAGGGAATAGACGTACCCTGATGTCCAGCATGTTCCAGCTAAAGTTTATATAGAGAAGGCACAGCCTTTAGCTTTGTAGCAGTCTAAGGAGCAGTAGCAGGTGCTCAGTGTGGCCCAGTGTAAAGGCCCATTTACACACAGCGATTATCGCTCAAAAGCCATCTTTTGAGCGATAACTGTTGTGTCTAAACACGCTGTCATCATGCACTTTTTGTTCACTATTCGTTCATTGCTGCTTTTTAGCTTGCACGCTGAGTTCTCAGCGGGGTACCATTGATAGCATTCTTTCAGCTGGTATCCCGTTTTAGGACTTCTCAGCAGGACACCAGCTGAAAGTTCCGTAAACAAAGCAGCTGTCTGCATATACAAAACAGTTGCATTGTTCTCTGAGCTGCCAGCGGTGTCCTGCTCCGCCTTCATTTAACTCTTAAGTAGCTCCTGCAATGCTGCATGAAAAAAAAACCGCAGCATCCCCTTTCTTTCAGCGATATTACCCATTTCTTTCAATGGGACCGGTGGCAACAGCACTGGCCCCATTGAAAACAATGGGAGAACATCACGATCCCCTACTGCGGCTATAACAGCCATGCCAGGGGATTCCTTCATCTCTGCGGGGAATCCCTTCAGACACGGCTGGGAAATCCCTTCAGCCGCGGTAGGTGAAGGGATTCCCCACAGTTATGTGAGGCTGTTTTCACACGAAAACGCCTCACATTCAGGGGTTTCACATGGATTGTATGGGCGATATCAACCTAGGATTCACGGCCCGATATCGCCCTCGCCAGTGTGAAGCCAGCTTTAGTGGTCAGGAAAGCTTTGGTGTGATTAATAAGGGAAATTGGAAGCTTTCTTGTGCAAAGGGGAAATAACATACTGTTTTCCCTGGAGGAGAACGTTGTGACTGCTGGTGAAAAGGAAAATGTCCTGCTGTAACCACCAGAGGGCAGCACTGTTGTGTAAAAGGGAAGCAGGGAAGGCCATGTTGTAACTATTGGAATAAGTGGAAGACTAGGCGGCAACTACTAAGTGGGTGGACTGAGTGAATAGGAAGCACCATTGTGATTACTGGGGAGAATCTTTTGAGGCTGATTACTGGGAAAAAAGTGCAAAACTATTCTGGTTACAATGCCACATATCTCTCCACCATCTCAGTCATATCACAGGTACCTGATCATACAAGCATAATGGAAGAATAAAAGCAAAGAAAAATCATCTGATCTGTCCGTATTCCCATGTATCCACTATCATATCACAGGTATGTGCAACTCAATATATTCCTATGAAGCATACCTGTCACACAACCTTTGCAAGGCCAGAAGGGTTGTCATCTAGACCCAGACTAAATATTTCACAAACCAGAATATTTGCTTGGTTCTGATTATGTGCTTTAGGTTGCCTGTCCACGGCCGCGACAGAATATTGCGAGCGATTTTCCGCCGTAAGGTCACCCCGATTAGCCTATCTTAATGATAGGTGAATCGTGGCATGCCGCAATTTTTAGATGTGAGCGAAAAATCAATATGCATAGTGTTTCAAGCGTGATCTTCGTGCGATTTATCACCGTGGATCACGCTATGAAATATCGCCTGTGGACAGCCAGCCTTATGTGATGTCACTTTGGCATTCGCACTTGTGATTTGGACAATTATATAGCGCTGCTAAATATACACAATTCGAGAATTACATCTATTACACTTGCCAAACTGCTAAATGCAAATCCTTTCTTTATTCCATCACAAGGGACAAAAAAGTTATACACCACCATCATCCTCCGTGAAGATTACTACACCTAAAAATGTCAGGACTAAATTTAGCTCTTCAGTCCCCAAAATGTTTTTATTTGACTACCCTTAGGGCTCAGTCAGACGAGCATTTTTTGCTGCGTATGTACTTGCATGAAACACATGCAAAATGCATGCGGCAAAAATTCGCGTGACCAAAAAATCGCACTTGGGTGCGTTCAAAATTCGCGCATAAAGTGCGATGCCATCGCTATCCCCTGCTGCGGTTGTGACAGCTGCAGCAGGACATTCCTTGGATGTGACAGCATCCAGGGGTTTTACCTTGTGGTGATTGGGGCCGGCGGCAGCAGTGGCGGCCCCATTGGCAACATACAGAGAAGATCGCGATCCTATGCCAAAGCTGTGACAGCTGTGGCCGAGATTTTCTCCATGTCCATGGGGAGTCCCCTCATCACTGAACACTGTGACAGCACTATCACAATGTCCAGTGACAAGGGGACTCCCCGCGGGGATAAAGAATTCCCCTGCTACAGCTTTCACAGCTATGGCACAGGAGCACGATGTTCTCCCATTGCTTTCAACGGCGCCTGCGCTTCTGCAGCCCCATTGAAAGCAATGGGCTGCCGGCAAGCCCTACAGTAATTTTCGGGGTAGGGTTTTAAATATGAGCTGTTCCCTGAAAATGATCCCTAGAATGTGTAAAAAAAATATATACTCACCTCTCAGTTGCTGCGAGGCTCAGACGTGTCTAGCCGCTTGGCAAATTTTTTATATTTTTTTTTACTGACTTCTTTTTACCATTTTTTTGTTTTATTATTAGGGGTAAAAAGCTAAAAAAAAATATTTGTGAATTTGTAGTTATTTCTAAAATTGCTATATTTCCGATAAAATAATGTACAGAAATGGGTTCCTTATATTGTTTGAGACGTTTTAACCCTTTAGTGACGAAGCCTGTTTGTGCCTTAGTGACGGAGCCAAATTTTGGAAATCTGACATGCGTCGTTCAACGTAGCATAACTCCGTAAAGGCTTCACATATTCAAGTGATTCTGACATTGTTTTTTCGCCACATGTTGTACTTCATTTTGGTTGTAAAAAGAGACCGATATAATTTGTGTATATTTATTAAAAGCGCCAAAATTGGGAAAATTTTGAAAAAATTGTCATTTTTTCACATTTTCAACTGTAATATCTCAAATATGTCCAAACATACTGTACAAATTTGTGATAAGATATAAATTCCATCTGTTTACTTTATTCTGAATGCACATTTGAAAAACTTTTGTGTTTTTTTAACCATTTAGATGACGTAAAAATTTAACATTACTTTTCAGCATTTTGAGGAACACTTTGTTTTCCTGCATCAAGACAAGTTTGCAAAGGCTCATTAGCGTCACAATAATAGATACCCCCCCCCAATGACCCCATTTTAAGAACTACACCCCTTAATGTATCCATTGAGGGGGGACAGGAGTATTTTTACCCCACCGTTTTTTTTCAGGAATTAATTAAATTTAGAGGAGAAAACATAAAATTTCATATTTTTGCAAATATGTCATTTTAAAGACATATTTTTTCCTATACTGCCCATGAAAATGAAGATTCACACCCCAAAATGGATACCCCCGTTTCTCCCGGGTTCATAAATATACCCATTGTGGCCCTAATCTTATGTCTGGATGCACAACGGGACCCAAAATGAAAGGAGTAGTCGGTGTCTTTCAGAACATAAATTTTGCTTGAAGGCGTTTTAGGCCCCATAGCACTTTTATAGAGCTCTTGAGCGGCCAAAACCAAAGAGAACCCCCACAAGTGACCCCATTTTGAAAACTAGACCCCTTAACGAATTTATCTAGGGGTGCACTGCACATTTTGACCCCACAATTTTTGAATGAATTCAAGCAAAGCAAAAGGAAAAAAATGTGATTTTCGTTTTTTTGGCAATTCTGTCATTTTAAAAACTGCTTTTTTTGTACAGCACACACATGAATGAAGACTTGCACCCCAAAATGGATACCCCTGTTTCTCCCGTGTTCAGAGACATACCCATTGTGGCCCTAATCTTTTGTCTGGATGCACAACGGGGCCCAAAATGAAAGGAGTAGTCGGTGGCTTTCAGAACAGAAATTTAGCATGAAGGTGATTTAGGCCCCATTGCCCACTTGTAGAGCCCTTGAGCGGCCAAAACGACAGAGAACCCCAACAAATTACCCCATTTTGAAAACTAATCCCCCTAAAGAATTTATCTAGGGGTGTACTGTGTATTTTTACACTACAATTTTTGAATAAATCTAATCAAAGCAGTAGGAAAAAAATTACAATTTTCATTTTTTTGGCAGTTGTATCAATTTAAAAACTGTTTTTTTGTACAGCACACATAGGGATGAAGACTTTCACCCCAAAATGGATACACCTTTTTGTCCCGTGTTCAGAACCATACCCCTTGTGGCCCTAATCTACTTAAAGGACACATAGCTAGGCCTATAATAGAAGGAGCACCCGTTGGATTTCAGGGTACAGCGGAATAAATTCGAGGCCCCATCGCCCACTTATAGAGCCATTGAGCGTCCAAAACGATAAAGAACCACCACAAATGACCCCATTTTAAAAACTAGACGCCTTAACGAATTCATCTAGGGGTGTACTGCGTATTTTGACGCCACAGTATTTGAATAAATCTAAGCAAAGCAGAAGGAAAAAATTACGATCTTCATTTTTTTGGCAATTTCGTCAATTTAAAAACTGTTTTTTTTGTACAGTGTACATAGGACTGAAGACATTCACCCCAAAATGGATACCCCCGTTTGTCCCGTGTTCAAAAACATACCCATTGTGACCCTAATCTACTTACAGGAAACATGGCAAGGCCTATAATGGAGGGAAAACCCTTTGGATTGCAGGGTACAACTGAATAAATTCCAGGCCTCATTGCCCACTTGTACGGAATAAAAATTGACACCTTAAAAAAATATCCCCCCCCCCCCCAACACACACACACACACACACTCCGCGCCCTTTTTGGCGTTCCCCAAATCTTAGATAAAAGTAACAATGTGAACTGTGTAGTATTTCTAAAGACAGGGGTAATTACGGAGGCTGGTTGGGATGGGTACATGGGGCAATAAAACCGGGTATCCTCCCTCCTCTCATGCTTTTTGGGGGTATTTAGTGACCTCAGTGGCGGGTATGGGGCGTAAAAAGGGCTCTCTGTGAGTCTCCGTAAGCTTGCTGAGATGCGGCGGTCTCACACAGAAGGCGCTCAACAAGCTGCTCCTGGAACTGCATGAAGGCAAACGTTCCCGGGGCTTCTTGTAAATTACGGATTACAGGTAGCGGTCTGAATAACGCCGGTCTCACACGGCCGTAGGCAGAATCCGCTTGCGGAGGCCCTCAGCGGATCCCGGCTGTGACCCTGTGTACGGGCGCATATTGTACTGCGCATAACTGCCTACTCACACAGGTGGTCATGCGCAGTACACCTTTTTTGCTTTTTGTATTTCCCGCACCGTCGCTTAGAGATGACGCGGGTACGTGCAGCCCGTATACAAGGTAGTTGCGTATGGGCTGCGGGTATATCCGCGACCACGGAGCACAATGGGCTCTATGTTGCGGATATCCGCAGTAAAATAGAACCTGCTGCGTTCTCTTTTCTGCTAGTGGATTACGCAATTCCGACCCGCTAATGTGAGCGGAATTGTGTAATCCAATGCGATTGATATGCGTATTACCGCGGATCAGACGCATGTGGAATCCGTAATTCCTATCCGGTCATGTGAGACCGGCCAAAGGTAGATCGCTACCTTTTTATCACGTGACCGGGGACCACTCAACGAGGCCACCCGTCACTGCTCCAGGCTCTCGGCGACCGTTGGTCGCTGGGAGTAAGGAGATTTTAAGTTTCCTGGGCTCCCCGACTCCTGCGCATGTGTCCAGTGTTTTACCGGCGGTCGCATGCGCAGAATCCAGGAAACTTCACGTAGGAAGATCGCGTCGGGGTGCAAATACGGAGGCCTCCGGTAAAAAGTTTCATCTCCTCTCACCGATCGCATCGGTGAGGGGAGATGAAGCTTCACCTTTTTTTTACTTTTACGTGATCGCCATTATCCATTGGATAACGGCGAACACGTGATCAGGAACCGCTCACCGCGGCCCCCCGTGAAATCTCCAGGCTCTCGGCTACGTTTTGTAGCCAGGAGCAGGGAGATTTTAAATTACCACAGCTTTTTTTTTTTTCACTTTTTACACTTTTTTTTTTCTTTACATGATCACTGTTATCCATTGGGTAACAGTGATCATGTCCCCAGTGACATCCCTCTGCTCCTGGCTACACATGGCAGCCAGGAGCAGAGGGATTTTGAATTTCCCGGGGCTCGAGCCCCTCTGTGCACGCGCCCGATGATTGACATGGGGCACGCATGCGCAGACGGGGGCTTCGGGTCCCGGGACATCGGGATATCGCAGAGGACCCGAGGTGAGTATTCTCATCTCCCCTCATGGATCCGATCCATGAGGGGAGGTGAAACTTTACTTTTTAAAACTTTTTTTTAACTTTTTCGCGATCGCCGCTATCCAATGGATAGCGGCGATCGCGGGCCCAGGGACTGCTCACAGCGGTCTCCGGTAACACCTCCTGGTTCCCGGCTCCCGGTTCCCGGGAGCCAGGAGATTTTAAATTTGCCGGGGGCTCCCGGGCTTCTGCGTATGCGCGTGACGTCATCGTCTGGCGCGTATGCGCAGAAGGCCGGCGGCGGGTCCGAGAGGACCAGATCCCCGGGGGACACCGCGGACAAGCCGGGTGAGTATTTCCAGCTGCCCTGATGGATCCGATCCATCAGGGCAGCTGAATATCTAACTTTTTTACTACTTTTATTTACTTTATTGCGATCGGCGCTATCCATTGGATAGCGCCGATCGCAATGTCGGGGGGACTGCCCGCATCCTGGGATGACAGCTCCATGCTGTCGGCTACCTGCGGGCACCGACAGCATGGAGCTGTCACATCCTCAGGCAAGTGGGCATTAATCCTAAGAGGACGCATAAAACTACGTCCTCTAGGATTAAAGCCCCCTTGCTGAGGACGTAGTTTCCCGATGGGGCAGTCGTTAAGGTGTTAATATATAATTTCTCTAGTCTCAGATGCTGGGTTGTCTCTTTTATACATATTTTTATTTTATTCTGTAATGTTTTTAAAACTTTTTTTGTTGCAACTATTTTTTTTAAAGGGGTTGTCTCACGCCGAAACGGGTTTTTTTAAAAATTTCAATAGGCCCCCCGTTCGGCGCGAGACAAACCCAATGCATGTGTTAAAAAAAAAAAAAAGTTTAGTACTTACCCGAATCCCCGCGCTGCGGCGACTTCTTCCTTACCTTACTAAGATGGCCGCCGGGATCTTCACCCACAATGCACCGCAGGTCTTCTCCCATGGTGCACCGTGGGCTCTGTGCAGTCTATTGCCGATTCCAGCCTCCTGATTGGCTGGAATCGGCACACGTGACGGGGCGGAGCTACGAGGACCAGCTCTCCGGCACGAGCGGCCCCATTCACCGCACAGAAGACCGCACAGCGCAAGCGCGTCTAAAATCGCCAGAAGACGGCGATTTTAGACGGATCCATGGCGACGGGGACGCTAGCAACGGAACAGGTAAGTGAATAACTTCTGTATGGCTCATAATTAATGCACGATGTATATTACAAAGTGCATTAATATGGCCATACAGAAGTGTATAACCCCACTTGATTTCATGAGACAACCCCTTTAACATCTATGTTCTCCATGACATCATATAAGACCCCTGGGGGTCATTCACATTGTCTTTTTTTTTTTGGATTTCCCACTTTTCCACTGTAGCTGGGGCATCCTGTTACAGGGGAAAACATAACCCTGTAGTGACAATAGTCACTATTAGAGCTGTTATGGGTCTGGTAGGACCCTGCAGCTCTGCCGTGGCACGGGGTACCTGGTGATCACGTGATCGCTGGCCTGGCACCAATGGCATATGTAACACTTTTTCTCTACACTCATTGAGCTCTGTGTAGCTTGTCTTTTCCTGCGGCTCTCCTACGGGTCCTTGGCTGTCACCGACAGCTGAGAACCCAACCTGCTCCTACTACATTGCAAGAGCAGGTACTTTAATGCTGTGCTGTATTTTTACTATCAGTTGGGATTAAAACCCAGGCCAAGACCAAATTTACTGTACATTTTATGGATTAAAACTGTAAACTTACTGTGCTTGGCCCTTAAGAGGTTAAACAGGTGCTGTGAAGAGTGACCAGCCATTGAAGTAATGATGTTAATGATTAGGGATGAGCGAGTATACTCGCTAAGGCACTACTCGCTCGAGTAATGTGCCTTAGCCGAGTATCTCCCCGCTCGTCCCGAAAGATTCTGGTGCCGCTGCGGGGCGGGGATCTGCGGGGGAGAGCAGGGAGGAACGGAGGGGAGATCTCTCTCTCCCTCTCTGCCGCCTGCTCTGCCCCGCTCCCCGCCACAACTCACCTGTCAGCTGCGGCGGCCCCCGAATCTTTAGGGACGAGCAGGGAGATACTCGGCTAAGGCACATTACTCGAGCGAGTAGTGCCTTAGCGAGTATACTCGCTCATCCCTATTAATGATGTAGTGGTTTCAAATTTGTATCTATATCATTGTCCACATTGTAACTGATTAAACAGTAGCATTTAGCATATGGATCTTGATTTGGAAGAAAACTTGGATGCTCTCATGAGGTCTGATGTAGAAAAGCTATTCTAGACCAAAAAATGAAAAGGGTGTTTAAAGCAGCAATAGATCACTTTTTTCAGTGTCCAAAACCTCATATTTGATTGATATAGGTGTCACGTTTGTGCTCCTTGGACCTGTAGTTCTATGAGTTTCCAGGAGCACACTGCGGGAGGTGTGGTTGATTTGGCTGGATGATGGTGTGGAGTTCTTCAGCCAATCACCACCGGTTTGCTGCATATAAATACAAGCCCCTCTGACTAGAGGGTGCTGGTCATTTATTCATCCTATCTCAGTCCCACCCAGAGCTTGGTGTTATACATAGTGGACTGAGGTGTTTCTCCCACCTTCCCTGAGGACGCTCTTGACACCTGTATTCCCCATCTGCATCTTATGTGGACTCCCTCTCCCTTCCTCTTTGACAGGTGCGATCTCAAGACACCTCATGTCAGGTGTTGTCAGGTGGGTGATGCCTGACACAGTTTCCTTTATGTAAATTTTGTGTCTTACTCTCTTTCCCCTTGGTGTGAGGACACTTGCTGTAGCTATTGTTTAATATCAGTATGCATGAGAGTTCTGAGTGGGGTTCCTTGTCTGCTGTTGGTATGAACAGTTACACGTTCAATGTCTGTGTAGGTGACCAGACATGAGGTGTGAACAGTAACCTGTTCAGGGTGGATGTCCCTTGTTTGTTAGTAGGTGTGAACTGTGCATCCTGTTCAGCATAAATGTTGTATTTAGGGCGAGCCAGGTCCCTAGGTTCTAGCGTGGGGCCATTCCTATTGGGACGATCGCCCTGCTTGTAGGCAGGACTCCTGGGGTTAGGATGTCTCGTTAGAGTAGGGACAATGAGAGAACAAGGACTCTTGTCATGAGCTCATGAGCTTAAAGGGGTTCTGTCATTAAAAAAAAAATCTAAACTTCCCTTTTCCTCCCCAGGCAGTCTTATTACCGCATCTTCACCTTACTGGTCTTCTCTTGGCTCCTCCAGTCCTCCGTAGCACATCACCTCTAGCCGTCCAGATCCCCTTCTTCCTGTGACGAAGCGTACATTGCCGGCATCCTACTTCCTGCAGGGCAATGTACGCTTCAGTCACTGGTGATGTAGCGTTCACTGCCTAGCAGGGAATGCCGAATCCTTGGCAACCTGCTTTAGTGCGACTGCGCATGCACTATATCTCGCTGCTAGTGTTTCATATTCTATATGAAAGACTAGCGGCGAGATAACCTACATACGTGCTAAAGCAGGCTGCTGAGAATTTGGCATTCCCTACTATGTAGTGAACGCTACATCACTCGTAGCATTTACTGCCCTGCAGGAAGTGAAATGCAGCTAATGGACGCTCCAAAACAGGAAGAAGAGAATGCGACTGGCTGGAGGTGAGGTGAACCGGGGGACTGGAGGAGTCAGGAGAAGATCAGTAAGTAGAAGATGCTGTAAGAAGACTGACGGGGGAGGAATAGATGAGTATTAATTTTTTATTCCTAATGACAAAACCCCTTTAAGTATTTTGGCCAACATGTCAACCAATACCTCGTATGTACTTTAGCTATTCCATCTGCTAATGTGAGTTGTGTTCTAGGGAAGTGTTTTGGTGTTTGTCAGTCATTATAGGATGTCTGTTCACAAGTCCCATTTGCAATTGACTTTGTTATGGTGTTCAGCATGTATGCACATTCCTCTATCCCAATCCTTGCCTTCCAGTCCTATATCGCAATCGCCGTGAACGTAATGCACACCACTCCCAGAACATTATAGTCACTGATTCCTTCAGAAAGATTGTTGATCCAGGGATTATGCTGATTGCTAGATTGGAGTCGGGAAGGAAATGGCTTCTACTTCATTGGTTTTTTATTGCCCTCCTCTAGATCAACATGAGCAGTTGGCCACTTATGGTGGCTGCAAGTAGCTGATACACATTGATAAGAGATGTTCTGTCACTTACTTTCAGGTTTGGGGCCAATTAAAAGAGTAATGTGAAAATTGTCCATAAGGTATCTCAACATCTGCCAACATTATTACACCAATTTTCAGTGTTGGAAAGTATGCAGATGGTATATAAGGCTGCTTCTGGATGCCATAGTGTAGACTAATTTTAGGGTTCATGTTATGGCCGCAACACCCAAACTTCCCACAATTTAATATATATATATATATATATATATATATATATATATATATATATATATATATATATATATATAAGACGAAAGCCCTCACTGACTCACTCACTGACTGACTCACTAACTGACTGACTCGCCACTATTTCTCCAACTTCCCGATGTCATAAAAACATGAAATTTGGCACAAGCATAGATTATGTCATAAATAGGAAAAGTAAAGGGATCCCCACTCGATTATTCAATTCTAGCGCAAAAAAATTAGGGTCCAAATTTTATGTACAGAATCTAATTCGCTCACTTCCCGATGTCATAGAAACTTGAAATTTGGCACAAGCATTGATTATGTCATAAATAGGAAAGGCAAATGGGTCCCAACTCGATTATTCAATTCTAGCGCCAAAGAATTAGCGTCCAAATTTTATGTACAGAATCTAATTCTCTCACTTCCCGATGTCATAGAAACTTGAAATTTGGCACGAGCATTGATTGTGTCATAAATAGGAAAAGCTAATGGGTCCCAACTCGATTATTCAATCAAAGGGCAAAAGAATTAGCGTCCAAATTTTACGTACGTAATCTAATTCTCTCATTTCCCAATGTCATAGAAACTTGAAATTTGGCACGATCATAAATAGGAAAAGTTATTGGGTCCCAACTCGATTATTCAATTCTAAGTGCAAAAGAATTAGCGTCCAAGTTTTACATACATAATCTAATTCTCTCACTTCCCGATGTCATAGAAACTTGAAATTTGGCACGAGCATTGATTATGTCATAAATAGGAAAAGTTAATGGGTCCCAACTAAATTATTCAATTCTAAGCGCAAAAGAATTAGCGTTCACATTTTATGTACGTAATCTCACTTCCTGATGCCATTTTATATAAAGGAAACGTCGCATGGTTACCTCCATGTGGTGTTTCCTGGGTAACGCAAAGAACCATGCAAAATGGTGAACATATTTTTTTCCTTGGTATCTCTAAAGTAACCACGACTTCATAAGATTTTCCGTGTGAACACCAGATAAACACCAGTACCAAATTAACTCGGGCGAAGCCGGGTATATCAGCTAGTGGTTATATAAGTGTGGTTCAGTTTTACTTCCAGAGGTCCAGCTGTTTAAAAGCGACCCAATTTGTTCTTGAAAATCGGATATATGGCTTTGTTATACAGTATGTTCTCACATATGTACATACATGAAGGCACATGTTCACAGAACCATCACTGCTCGTCTTTTTCCGGAGCTGTTATGAAAATGAAAGTTGAACTTTAATAGCTTGCTCTGTAGAAGTTTTTATTTCAGAGATTTCTTATATGTAATTCATACAGCATGCAACAGGTTATCACTGTTAGATTCCTTTTAAGTCTAATGCAGGTAGTATATGTTGAACTTGGAATTACAGATGGAGATTCTAGCAAGGGCTGTATAGGTGTTATATTTATGATAGAATGTGTCAATTTCTCTTGATTAGTATATAAATTATATTTATTGAACTGTAGCACTGCCAGGCTTGACTGGTGAGGTACGCTACAGAGATATTGTTATGCTCTGAAGCTAGTTGTGTAGCCTGGCAGTCATTACAAAGCAATGTCTATGCAAATAACGTAGCACACTGAATGTTTGTTAAACTATTAAGAGCCAAGCATCGTAAATTTGGAAATACAAACCTAATTATAGAAGAATACAATTTCTCTCACACTCATTCATCTAAGGCCGCCTGCACACGGGATTTCCGCCACTGAAAGTTTGCATAGGAGTGCATTACAATACGCACTCCTATGCAGACGGCCGCGGTTTGGCCGCGCAAAATCTCGCGCGGCAAACAAACCGCGACATGTCCTATTTTTGTGCGGGGCATGCACTCACCCGGCCGCCGACTCCGGTCTGCGCATCCGCCGGCTGCGCTGCAGCCGGCACATGAAAGAGCTGGGGCCGCCAGGCGCGGGAGAGTACGCGCTCGTCCCTGCAGGCTCTCGGGTCGGGTCCCGCGGCGAGAATTCTCGCTGCCGGATCCGACCCGCCCGTGTGCAGGCGGCCTAAGGCATACATACCTCAATATAGTGAATAGAGAAAGCAAAAGTATCACTTCTGCTATTCAACTCGGCAATCACGTGACCTCTGGGTGCCCCCTGCCACAGCAGAGCTACAGGGTCCTAGCAGACCCAAATCAGCTATGTTAGTGACTACTGTCACACTAGGGGATGTTTTCCCCTGCAATGGGGGCTCGTATGGCGCAGCTACAGTGGGAAAGTGTGAAATAAAAAGAAAAAAGATAATGTGAATGACCACCAGATGTCTTATGAGAAATTATGAGGGACATAGATGTAAAAAAAAAAGTTGCAAAGATAAGTTTAAAAGAATTACAGAATAAAATAAAAATATATATTTAAAAAAGAAAACAACCCACCACAAACCTTAACCACCGTGTTATGCAAGACTATGCAAATTATATATCAAAACGTCTGAAACAAAATGAGGAACCCATTCCTGTACTTTATTTTAACGTAAATGTACTAATTTTAAAGATAAACTATAAATTTAAAGAATATCTTTTTTCTTTAGCTTTTTACCCTAATAAAACAAAAATAAATTCAGTGGAAAAAAAAAGATACTAAAAAAATAGCCCTATATGTCACAGAAAAAAAACGCCACAAAAATAAGCTTGGTAGCTGAAGAAAAAAAAATAGGGCAGTGAAACCACCACATGGGTAAAATGTCTGGTCCTTGTGGACCGAAACACTTGTCCTTGGTCCTTGAGACACTGGTCCTTAGGAGGTGAAACAAAACAGGTGTAGAGCATCAAACATTAATTTGGTGCATATTACAACGATATATTTGGTGTTTTCTAATGTAATAATACTGAAACTGATGATATAGATCCAGGTAAGCAAATGATATCAAGAAATTGTGACATCTAAACTTGATGACCATATAGAAGTGGATTCTGCTGTCTGATATAGTGAATTTGCTCCTCTACTTCATTTTTGCCCCATTCTGTAAGGTTGGCTTAAAGGGATTTTCCAGTTAGAAATTACTTTTTAAATATAGAGCCAAATTACTTAAAACAATAAAATAAATGGGTATTTACCATCTGTAGACCCTGGCAATTTAGCACTGCAGCCCTGAGATCCTCCCAGTCTCTGGTGACAGCAAAAGTCAGATGACTGCCGTCTGCCAATCAGAGACTTCAGCTTCACCGTTCCAAACACCTGCCATCATTGTGTCCAAGACATGATCGCTGATGCCAGGAAATGGGTGGTGGTGCTGCAACCTTTGATAGGCAGGAATCGGTCACTTGACTTCCACTGTCACCAGAGACCAGGAGAATCGTGGGGTTACAGTGCTGGATTGCCAGGTCTGCAGAGGGTAAGTACTCATTTATTTTATAGTTTTATGTGATTTGACTCTAAATGTAAAAAGTTAATTTCTAACCAGATAACCCCTTTAAGCCAACAATTATTGGCTGACATGAAAGAGCATTTTCAGATGACTTTTCAGAATAAGCTGCCGTGTATGTATATGAGGAATAACCCTATTTCTGTCCATTATATTGCTTGTATGCTGTGGTGGCACCATTCCTATTTTAAAATATAGAAGTGTATGAAAATGATTGGGAATTAGGTCCAATTATGATATCTTTGCATCGGACCCATCAATGAGCTACATCCACAGCTACAGCAGTTTTATCAGTAGATGTATTCTGAAGGTCTACAGGGTTTCTTCATTTAGATCTAATTGTTGCGCTTCATAAAGCTTCATCTCTCGTAGGGGAATATTAACAGTAATTTTCATTTCTACAGATCAACCACAGAACAAAGTATGAAATTGGAATGGACACACTAATTAAACTAATTCAATAAACTAGCCACTTTTGTGTTACATTGCTTCTTTTGTGTTTATATTACATTCTGCTTAATAGAGCATCACAGAGGTATCTCCATTCCAGTTCAGCCTAATTTACAGACTAATGTAATCCAATTCCTTCCCTTTTACAAAATATTGTGGAAGTCGTCCATCTCATTTAACTCCAAAGAACCTAAGTATATCTTTTGGAAATCCATGTGCAGAAACATCTTGTTTATATCTGCATCCTATTTGAAATTTAGGATCTGTTCCAACCCTAAAAATCTCATAGCTTTCCAAATTGTCTCAGTAGACCTCTGTAAAGAGTGCTTTTTCCTGTCACTATGCATTTTCTATACTCCGAATCAGGTTTTTTTTAGTCAAATTTGGCATACTGCTCTTGAGTTTATGAGCCACAAGGTCATACGTTATGATAAACTACATATGGTACAGTAAAGTACAATATTGTGACCTTATGACTAGTGTTGCTTGTCTCGATTGGCTGGGTGGAAAATTCGCCCCAATTTTCGTTAAATCAGATCTGATAAGTCGACCCAATTTTTGGCAGAAATCACCGGAAAATCAAATGTCCCAAAACACCTGCTACAGAGGTCAGCCAATCAACAGCCAGGGTGGTATGATGATGTACCCCCATCTTGTATATGGGCTACTGTTTTATTGGATGCCTGAATCTCATGACCTAGCTAAATATAACTGCAAGTAACTAGCGGCCATTTTGCAGATGAGCACAGTACAGAGAATCTGCATCATGTTTATATGGCTATATAAAATGTCTGTTGTTAGGAATAGAGATTATGCCGTGGATATATTGCTGCTGGTATGAAAGCTTGCATACCAGCAGAGCAGTTAAATGGAGATGTATTGGAGGGACCAGAGAAAGTAGCTGCATCATGTTTTTATGCCTATACAAAACATGGTCTGTTCATTGTGAGACAGTATATTTCTGTTGCAATCACTGTAAATGGCAGCAAAGTAGACAGACAAAATGTGCCTTGGGAATTAAATGATGCTACACATAACTAGGACAGCTCACAAAGATAGAAACTCTGTTCTGTGGCCTTCTGTTGTCAAATTTCATGCCATCCGTGAACTCCTGTGCTCCAGTCAGCAGCTTCCCTGCTAAGCTTAGCCATGATCTTGTACTTCTTTCCTGGCCCCGCCCTGCTTCTGATTAGGCAAACTATAAAAACCTGGCCCTGCCACTGCAGCAATGTGCGATTATTGAGCTTCCTGCCAATAGTCTAGCTTCTTTTCCTAATCTGATCCTCTATACCTGTGAACTGATACCACCTGTTACCGACTCCTGGCTTCCTCCTGACAACGTTCCTTGCTTACTTCCTTGTACTGCGAACTGATTCCACCTGTTACCAACTCCTGGTTTCCTCCTGACAACTAGAGATGAGCGAGCACCAAAATGCTCGGGTGCTCGTTACTCGAGATGAACTTTTTGCGATGCTCGAGGGTTCGTTTCGAGTAACGAACCCCATTGAAGTCAATGGGCGACTCGAGCATTTTTGTATATTGCCGATGCTTGCTAAGGTTTTCATTTTTTAAAATCTGGGCAATTCAAGAAAGTGATGGGAACGACACAGCAACGGATAGGGCAGGCGAGGGGCTACATGTTGGGCTGCATCTCAAGTTCCCAGGTCCCACTATTAAGCCACAATAGCGTCAAGAGTGCCCCCCCTCCCAACAATTTTTACTTCTGAAAAACCCTCATTAGCAAGGCATACCTTAGCTAAGCACCACACTACCTCCAACAAAGCACAATCACTGCCTGCATGACACTCCGCTGCCACTTCTCCTGGGTTACATGCTGCCCAACCTTCCCCCCACCCCCGCACGACCCAGTGTCCACAGCGCACACGAAAGTGTCCCTGCGCAGCCTTCAGCTGCCCTCATGCCACACGCTGGCCTCATAGCCACACCACCCTCATGTCTATTTATAAGTGCGTCTGCCATGAGGAGGAACTGCAGGCACACACTGCAGAGGGTTGGCACGGCCAGGCAGCGACCCTCTTTAAAAGGGGCGGGGCGATAGCCCATAATGCTGTACAGAAGTAATGAGAAATCCAATCCTGGGCCACCTCCATCAGGAGCTGCACACGTGGGCATAGCAATGGGGAACCCATATGCCACACACTATTCATTCTGTCAAGGTGTCTGCATGCCCCAGTCAGACCGGGGTTTTTTATAAATAGTCACAGGCAGGTACAACTCCGCAATGGGAATTCCGTGTGCACCCACAGCATGGGTGGCTCCCTGGAACCCACCAGCTGTACATAAATGTACCCCATTGCAGTGACCATCACAGCTGAGGTAACGTCCGATTAAATGCAGGTGGTCCTCGGCCCACACTGCATGCCCCAGTCTGACCGGGGTTTTTAATACATAGACACTGGCAGGTACAAATCCATAATGTGAAGTCCCTGTGGACACACAGCATGGGTGGCTCCCTGGAACCCACCGGCGGTAAATAATTAAATCCCAATGCATTGCCCATCACAGCTGAGGTAACATCAGGTTTAATGCAGGTGAGCTTCGGCCCACACTGCATGCCCCAGTCAGACTGGGGTTCTTTAGAAGTGGACACATGGAGTTACAACTCCGTGTGGACCGACAGCATGGGTGGGTCCCAGGAAGCCACCGGCGGTACATAAATATATCCATTGCATTGCCCATCACAGCTGAGGTAACGTCAGGTTTAATGCAGGTGGGCTTCGGCCCACACTGCATGCCTCAGTCTGACTGGGGTTCTTTAGAAGTGGACACATGGAGTTACAACTCCGTGTGGACCGACAGCATAGGTGGGTCCCAGGAAGCCACCGTCGGTACATAAATATATCCATTGCATTGCCCATCACAGCTGAGGTAACGTCAGGTTTAATGCAGGTGGGCTTCGGCCCACACTGCATGCCCCAGTCTGACCGGGGCTTTTAATACATAGACACTGGCAGGTACAAATCCATAATGTGAAGTCCCTGTGGACCCACAGCATGGGTGGCGACCTGGACCCCACCGGCGGTACATAAATATATCCCATTGCAGTGCCCAGCACAGCTGAGGTAGCGTCAGCTTTAATGCAGGTGGGCTAAAAATTAGTAGGATTACACTGTAGGCGAGGGCCCAAAAAATTGGTGTACCAACAGTACAAATGTACTTCAGAAAAATTGCCCATGCCCAACCAAAAGGGCGGGTGAATCTCATTAATCGCTTTGGTTAATGTGGCTTAATTTGTAACTAGGCCTGTAGGCAGCCCAGTTCAAATAAAAATTGGTTCAGGTGCAAGTTTCAACGCTTTATTGAATTGAGAATTGAAACGTATAAACATTGTTTACAAAAGTTATATGACTGAGCCTTGTGGGCCTAAGAAAAATTGCCCGTTCAGCGTGATTACGTGAGGTTTCAGGAGGAGGAGCAGGAGGAGGAGGATGAATATAATACACAGATTGATGAAGCTAAAAGGTCCCCGTTTTTGATGGTGATAGAGAACGATGCTTCCATCCGCGGGTGCAGCCTATGTATTGTTTAGGGTGCAGCCTATGTATCGTTGCTGTCCGCTGGTGGAGAAGAGAACTCTGGGGAAATCCAGGCTTTGTTCATCTTTATGATTGTAAGCCTGTCGGCACTGTCGGTTGACAGGCGGGTACGCTTATCCGTGATGATTCCCCCAGCCGCACTAAACACCCTCTCTGACAAGACGCTAGCCGCAGGACAAGCAAGCACCTCCAGGGCATACAGCGCGAGTTCAGGCCATGTGTCCAGCTTCGACACCCAGTAGTTGTAGGGGGCAGAGGCGTCACGGAGGACGGTCGTGCGATCGGCTACGTACTCCCTCACCATCCTTTTACAGTGCTCCCGCCGACTCAGCCTTGACTGGGGAGCAGTGACACAGTCTTGCTGGGGAGAGCTGTCAAAGGCCTTGGACAGTGTTCCCCTGCCTGTGCTGTACATGCTGCCTGATCTCCTCGCCTCCCCTGCTACCTGGCCCTCGGAACTGCGCCTTCTGCCACTAGCGCTGTCGGATGGGAATTTTACCATCAGTTTGTCCGCCAGGGTCCTGTGGTATAGCATCACTCTCGAACCCCTTTCCTCTTTGGGTATGAGAGTGGAAAGGTTCTCCTTATACTGTGGGTCAAGCAGTGTGTACACCCAGTAATCCGTAGTGGCCAGAATGCATGTAACGCGAGGGTCACGAGAAAGACATCCTAACATGAAGTCAGCCATGTGTGCCAGGGTACCTTTATGCAACACATGGCTGTCCTCACTCGGAAGATCACTTTCAGGATCCTCCTCCTCCTCCTCCTCCTCAGGCCATACACGCTGAAAGGATGACAGGCAAGCAGCATGTGTACCCTCAGCAGTGGGCCAAGCTGTCTCTTCCCCCTCCTCCTCATGCTCCTCCTCCTCCTCCTCAATGCGCTTAAATATAGACATGAGGGTGCTCTGACTATCGAGCGACATACTGTCTTCCCCCGCCTCCGTTTCCGAGCGCAAAGCGTCTGCCTTTATGCTTTGCAGGGAACTTCTCAAGAGGCATAGCAGAGGAATGGTGACGCTAATGATTGCAGCATCGCCGCTCACCATCTGGGTAGACTCCTCAAAGTTTCCAAGGACCTGGCAGATGTCTGCCAACCAGGCCCACTGTTCTGTAAAGAATTGAGGAGGCTGACTCCCACTACGCCGCCCATGTTTGAGTTGGTATTCCACTTTAGCTCTACGCTGCTCATAGAGCCTGGCCAGCATGTGGAGCGTAGAGTTCCACCGTATGGGCACGTCGCACAGCAGTCGGTGCACTGGCAGATTAAACCGATGTTGCAGGGTGCCCAGGGTGGCAGCATCCATCTTGGACTTGCAGAAATGTGCGCTGAGCTGGCGCACCTTTCCGAGCAGGTCTGATAAGCGTGGGTAGCTTTTCAGAAAGCGCTGAACCACTAAATTAAAGACGTGGGCCAGGCATGGCACGTGCGTGAGGCTGCCGAGCTGCAGAGCCGCCACCAGGTTACGGCCGTTGTCACACATGACCATGCCCGGTTGGAGGCTCAGCGGCGAAAGCCAGCGGTCGGTCTGCTCTGTCAGACCCTGCAGCAGTTCGTGGGCCGTGTACCTCTTCTCTCCTAAGCTGAGTAGTTTCAGCACGGCCTGCTGACGCTTGCCCACCGCTGTGCTGCCACGCCGCGCGACACTGACTGCTGGCGACGTGCTGCTGCTGACACATCTTGATTGCGAGACAGAGGTTGCATAGGAGGAGGAGGAGGAGAAGGAGGAGGGTGGTTTAGTGGAGGAAGCATACACCGCCGCAGATACCAGCACCGAGCTGGGGCCCGCAATTCTGGGGGTGGGTAGGACGTGAGCGGTCCCAGGCTCTGACTCGGTCCCAGCCTCCACTAAATTCACCCAATGTGCCGTCAGGGAGATATAGTGGCCCTGCCCGCCTGTGCTTGTCCACGTGTCCGTTGTTAAGTGGACCTTGCCAGTAACCGCGTTGGTGAGGGCGCGTACAATGTTGCGGGAGACGTGGTCGTGCAGGGCTGGGACGGCACATTGGGAAAAGTAGTGGCGACTGGGAACTGAGTAGCGCGGGGCCGCCGCCGCCATCATGTTTTTGAAAGCCTCCGTTTCCACAAGCCTATACGGCAACATCTCCAGGCTGATCAATTTGGCTATGTGCATGTTTAACGCTTGAGCGTGCGGGTGCGTGGCTGCGTACTTGCACTTGCGCTCAAACACTTGCGCTCAAACACTTGCGCTAGCGACGGCTGGACGGTGCGCTGAGAGACATTGATGGATGGGGCCGAGGACAGCGGAGGTGAGGGTGTGGGTGCAGGCCGGGAGACGGTCGTGCCTGTGTCCTGAGAGGGGGGTTGGATCTCAGTGGCCTGCTCACACTGCTCATTTTCTAATAAAGGTCTACCTCGTGGGCCCATTAATTATGAGATTAATCTGGGGACGCCAGAAACGTGCCTCTCTCCTAATCCCGCAGCAGTCGGCTGCGATACACCTGGACCAGGAGCTCGGCCTGCGCCCACACCCTGACTTGGGCCTCCGCGTCCTCACCCGCGTCCACGTCCTCTAGGACTACCCCTACCCCTTAGCATGGTGTTTTACCAGTAGTGCAAAAACAGAACGCTGAAATTAAATGTGCCGCTTATTGGCCTGTGGTTGGAGGCTGACTTCGCTTACGGAACGCACTGCAGAGCCAGGAAAGAATTTTGCGCAAGCCTGTAGTGAGACGTAGGTGCGTATGACTGAGCTAGTGGAATTCATAGTGCAGAAGCAGTCAAGTGTCCAAAGGCCACTAGTAGGCCTTAAGTATTTTGCTTCTATTTTTTTAAAGGCTGAGCTGAGACAGCAGACAGATACTGCAGGCAGCGTATATATGTATACTATTTCCCTCTGGACGGGTTGACGGCGGTGATGTAACGGGCAACGCAGAGCCAGGAAAGAATTTTGCGCAAGCCTGCTGTAACACTTAGCTGCGTAATAATTATGACTACTACCCCCAGCAGAGACGCAGTACACTCAAGACTATCACAGGCAGCCCAAAGATAGTATTTTTCCCAAATTTGTTTGAAAAAGCCCACTGCCTATATAGACAGTATATCTCTTTCCCTGCCTCACCAGTACTGGCCCTATACTATGTACAAGGACTGCAGACTGAGGACGCAATGCTCTGCACGCCCGATATACAAAAAAAAAAAATGTGCAACACTGCTCACAGCAGCCTTAACAGTACTGCACACGGTCAGATGTGGCCCTAAGAAGGACCGTTGGGGTTCTTCAAGCCTAAAATAACTCCTAACGCTCTCCCTTATAGCAGCAGCAGCAGCATCAGCAGCACTGTCCCTGATCTCTGTCAGAATGCATCTGTGGCGAGACGCGGGCGGGGCAGCTTTAAATACTCGGGTGACACCTGATCTCCCCAGCCACTCACTGCAGGGGGGTGGAACGTCACAGGAGGAAGTTGTAATGCCTTCCCTGTCTTTCTATTGGCCAGAAAAGCGCGCTAATGTCTCAGAGATGAAAGTGAAAGTAACTCGAACATCGCGTGGTACTCGTCTCGAGTAACGAGCATCTCGAACACGCTAATACTCGAACGAGCATCAAGCTCGGACGAGTACGTTCGCTCATCTCTACTGACAACGTTACGTACTTGCTCCCTTGTACTACGAACTGATACCACCTGTTACCGATTCCTCTGACTACGCTCTCGGTCTGCTTGGGCTACAACACCAGATGCTCCAACTCAGAACCAGACTGGTTACACAGGGATTGCTTCCCAGTTAATTATTGGCGGTGTTTGGTGAATATAAAACAAAAAGAATCCCAAACAGGGAAGCAGCAAATACCCATAATGTGTGTCATTCACAAGTCTGTTCATCACAAAATATTTGTGAGCCATATGCAGCTACCTGTGGTTTTCTGCAAATTACAAAGTTAGGTGGAAAGTTACATAAAACTAGACTTAAAAGTAAACAAAAACAAAAAAAGAAAATATGAAGTAAGGGGTAGGAGACTTGTCGGTAGTGGTGGGGGTGGTAGTGGACACACCAAGTTGGCAGTTCAAGCAGCTCACGCTGAAGTAACTGCTACATGTTCTACAAGAGACAAGGCAAGTCCACTGCCATTCTTTAGAAGTAGTTCTGCCTGTGCATTACAGCACACAGAACAGGTCATAGAGTGGATGACACAGCATGCCTCAACTACTACCATCTCCTGTTCCTCCCACTTGCAGATATACAGCAGTCAGTCTGCACCAGACGGCCATGAGCTTCTCCATTCCATTTCACCCTGTGCGAAATTCCCTGCAAATTCGAAAGCAATCCAATGTCATTAATCTGTTTGATCATTCAGTGACATGGATGTCAACGGGACAGTGCAAACAACCAGAGGGAGAAGACCAAGACATCGAATGCACATGTGTACTCAAGGATGTGGAAAAGTAGGCGCCAGCTCCCAGTGCTAACTGAGTCCACTCAGGAGGAGAAGGATGACACATAGGAAGAGGAGGTGGAAGGTGATGAGGTGCTTGACCCAACATGGGCATGCAGGAAAAGTCATCATAGCAGCTTGCAGGGGGGAGGAAGAAGAAGACAATGTGGGGCTGCACCTCGTCAAGACAGGGAGTAGTGTGTTACAGAAAAATATAAGGGCCATACCATCACCAACAGATACTAGTAATCACAGCAGCACCAACATTAGGCCCACAGCTAGGTCTGGTCACAGGACTTATGCAGCTTGGGCACCCTTTGAAACTGCAGATGATGACAGAAGAGTGGTCACCAGTAAGATCTGCGGTAAGCATTTAAAATGCCACAAGAATATACACAACCTGAGCAATTCCCTTCTCCAGACCATTTATAAAAATTTGAACAACACTGGGCCCAGCATAGAGCCTTGTGGAATCCCATTTGACACATTCACAGTTGCCTTGTCAATCCCATATTTGGTCATTTTTTCAATAAGCATGGTATAAGATAATTTGTCAAATACTTTACTAAAGTCAAGATAAACTATATATATCGCATTTCCCTGATCAACCCAGTTCGTGATTCTGTCAGAAGAAAATTAGATTAGTCTGGTATGACTTGTTTGTTACAAACCCATGCTGTCTCTGGTTAATTACTCTATTCTCATCCAAGTACTTGCATACACGCTGTTTAATAATTTGTTCAAAGATCTTTCCCAATAAGAAGTCAGAAGTCAGGCTCACAGGCCTGTAGTTTCCTGGGTCCATCTCCCCTTTTTAAATATAGGGACATTTGCCCTTTTTCAAACTTCTGGGACTTCTCCTCTTCTCCATGACTTTTTTTTTATGAAGAATCCATTTGCTCCCTCTTCCTCTGCTGTAGCTGCCTCTTTTTCTTTATCTCTCTCTGTTCGTGCAGCAGCTTTGAGCACACAGTTTTGTGTAGGGGCAATAGCACACCTACTTCAGACTTCCCCTCAGCAATTGATGACCGGGCTGCAGACGTCAGAGCCAGGAGTGGAAAATGAAAAGCAGAAGTTAAGCCACCAACAACACCTTTATTGACATTGACGTCTACCCTGCATTCCAACATGTCCCAGGTCAGCAGTCTGCCCTCCATCCCAGCTATGGGAACGTAAAAAAAAGGTCCTACAATGTGGTATGAAGTCAAAAGTGGTAGTCCACATTTCATGGTATCCCCAAGTATTGTGGACATTCATCTGTGTCTGGACTCGATCCTGGGAACTCCTGTGCTCTAGGCAGCAATTCTGCCTTTTGAGCTATTTAGCTTGCTGGCCAGCTCCCTTGCTGAATCATAGCTTGTTGATCTAGTTCCTGCTTTCATGTCTGGCTCCACCACGTTCCCTTGATTAGGCACACTATTTAACCCTGGCCTTGTACCTCCCTCATTGTGTTATTATTGAGCTCCAAGCTTATAGGCAAGCTCCACCGCCTGCCTACTGCTCTGAACTGCTACTACCGTGTACTTACCTCTGACTTCCCCCAACTACGCAAAGTGCCTACTCCTTTGCAGCACAACATATATTACGCTTTACCGACCTCTAGCTTTGCTCTGACTATGCTATCTATCCGCCTGGGTTACAACAGAAAAGCTCCGAAACCGCCCGAGATCCATTACTCACCCCCTCCTTCTCCTCTTACTCCATCTCTTCATATTACCTTTCAACACTCTCCACATATGCACAGATATCTGTATGTGACCAAACTTGGCACCCATACAGAGGTGCACATGGCAAATCCTAACATGCTGTCATAAACGTATGTCTAGGGAAGTGTAGCCACATGGCTTAAGATGCTGTTGACAGCTCTGCAGGCCCAGGTAGACATGTGACTGATCCTACACGATCTAAAGCCAGGCAAGGTTGACAATGGTATCAACCTACCGACAGCCCTTTGCCTTAGCAGCTTCACACACACACCTTGCCTGGCCCATGTGATGAACCAGGTTGTGAAGCTCTTAATAAACAATTACCCAGGTTTACATTAGGTGCTGGAAAAGGCCAGGATACTTTGCCCACACTTTTGACTTTCATACCCAGTTACCTATCGTCTAGTGGAGGTGCTGCAACAGTTCGAGTACCAGATGGTGTATGCCATTAGCAGGCCCGGTATGGAAGTCTGTTTGTGCCGTCTTAGCCTGCTTTGTGGAACTGACCAAAATAGTCAGTTGTGATGACACACAAAGCAATATGAGTATACCTGTTGTTTGCCTGCTGGAGCAGACTCTACAGGGCCACAGGAACAATGGCATGTTGTTGTCGCAGGAATAGGAGAAAGATTTACCAATCTCCCAACTGTCTGGCCAGTCCGCTATTACTCATTATCACGGGAAGGGTGGCTTTGGGCAAGAAAGGGGCGAAAAATGCAGGAGGAAGAAGAGGAGGGGAAAACCATAAGTCAAGACGCAGGGGAGGGAGCTACGCAATGTTCCTTTTATCCATCACTAACCCCAGCTATTCTACATTGATGTTAAGATGAGTTGGAGGAAACTCTTAGGCCTGACCCTGAGGAATATAGGCCATCGCCCTTAGGCACTTTGAGGCATATGAGTGCTTTTATGCTGCAATGCTTGCAGAATGACCGTCACATAGCCCACATCAGATTGTTTTTTGGGTGGCCACCCCCCTTTATTACCGCTACAAGGCCAAAATGACAAATCTCATTCTGGCAGTAAAGAAGGACCTCAAAGTGCAGCAGTATTAGGATAGACTATTAAGCAGCTTGAGCAGAGCATTTCCATTGGCCGCAGGGATATATCTGCAATGGACTGCATGAAGGATGAACAATAATCCACCACAGCCGCACCACCAGCGGTGGCAGAAGAAGTCTAGCAGAGGCGTGGCATAGCTTTTTCAGCCCATCACGATCTGCAGCAACAGCAGAAGGTAGGATTTACAGTCACACGCATCACTTATCCATGATGATCCAAGAGTATGTGAGCTCTTGCGTGGATGTACTTAAACATGGCGTTGGTCCTTTTGACTTCTGGGTGTCTAAGTTGGACGAATGGCCAAAGCTTGTACAACATGCTTTGGTGGTGCTTGCCTGCCCCGCTGCCAGTGTGGTATCAGAAAGGGTGTTCAGCACAGCTGCAGGTGTGATAACTGACAGACACATCCGCCTGTCCACAGACAATGTGAATCGTCTAACGTTTATAAAAAGAACCAGGCGTGGGTTTCCCCTGACTTCTTCACCCCCCTCATGGCAGATTCTAATGATTAGTTAGAATACTGGCAATTTTTATTCATATATGACTGGGCATAGATTTATGTCAAAGACCACAAGGTGCCCTCAAGGTGCTGTTGCTTGTAGTGGTGGTGCTGCTGTCCTCCTGCTTCTGGAATGTTTCTTCCTCCCAAAGCAAAAATTTGAAGCTCTACAGCTTTTTCTTTGCTGTTCTGTTTAACTGGTAGGATTTGTCATTTGAAAATTAAAGGGGTTTTGCCAGAATAACAAATTATCCCATATCCACAGGAAAGGGGATAACTTTCTCATCAGTGGGAGTCTTTTTGCTAAGGCCGCCACCAATTTCAAGAACGGGACTACTGTCTCCTGTCTCTGCAGAAGTTGCTTCTTCAACAAAGTGATGTCACTCTGAATGGCTCACTGGCCAAGTATGAGCAGTCAGCATTCCATTCATTTCAATGAGAGTGATGGAAATACTTGAGCAGGTGCCGATATGTTCGGCAGCCACCCACAGGACACTGAGCAAGAAATCGCTTACTTGTTGAAGTTGCTTGGTTTTTAGCTCACCTAAAAAACAAGCGACTATTGCCCTATGTAAACAGGCAGTCATTCATCTATGAACAACTACTGTTTGCAGTGAATAAAGGTGGGCGGCCGGAAAAGATCTCAGACCCACTCTGCCTCTATTCTCCGAACAACTATCGCTCCTGTGTGAGAGCGTGAATTAACCCCTTAACGACTGCCCCATCGGGAAACTACGTCCTCAGTAAGTGGGCTTTAATCCTAGAGTTTTATGCAGTTTTATGCATCCTCTTGAAATTAATGCCCACTGGCCTGAGGACGTGACAGCTCCATGCTGTCGGTGCCCGCAGGTAGCCCACAGCATGGAGCTGTCATCCCAGGATGCGGGCAGTCCCCCCCGGTATTGCGATCGGCGATATCCAATGGATAGCGCTGATCGCAAAAAAGTAAATAAAACAGTGAAAAAAGTTAGATATTCAGCTGCCCTGATGGATCCGATCCATCAGAGCAGCTGAAAATTCTTACCTGGCTTGTCGGCGGTGTCCCCTGGAGATCGGGTCCTCCCGATGACGTCAGGCGCATGCGCAGAAGAACGGGAGCCCGCGGCAAATTTGAAATCTCCTGGCTCCCGGCTCCTGAAGGTAGCCGGGAACCAGTAGGTGTTACCGGGGACCGCGGTGAGCGGTCCCCGGGCACGCGATCGCCGCTGACCATTGGATAGCGGCAATCGCGAAAAAGTTTTTTAAAAAAAGTCAGTTTCACCTCCCCTCATGGATCGGATCCATGAGGGGAGGTGAAAATACTCACCTAAGTTCTCCCCGATGTCCCGGGACCCGAATCCCCGTCTGCGCATGCGCACCCGATGATTGACATCGGGCGCGTGCACAGACGGGCTCGAGCCCCGGGAAATTTAAAATCCCTCTGCTCTTGGCTGCCATGTGTAGCCAGGAACAGAGAGATTATACCGGGGACATGATCACTGTTATCCAATGGATGACAGTGATCATGTAAAGTTAAAAAAAAAGTGTAAAAAGTGAAAAAAAAAGTGTAAAAGTAAAAAAAAAAAGTTTAAAAAAAGTTAAAGAAGCTTGCGTTTCATCTCCCCCCACGGATCATATCCGTGAGGGAGGATGAAATGACGTACCTAAGGCCCGCGGATTTATCCGCGGACCTTACCCCAGCTTCTGCGCACGCGCCCGTCGCCAAGGTGGCGGACGCATGCGCAAAAGCCGTGGATTGCCAGGATAATGTAAAATTTCCCTGCTCCTGGCTACAAAACTTAGCCGAGAGCCTGGAGATTTCACGGGGGCCGCGGTGAGCGGTTCCTCGTCACGTGTTCGCCGTTATCCATGGGTTAATGGCGATCACGTAAAAGTAAAAAAAAGGTGAAGCTTCATCTCCCCTCACCGATGCGATCGGTGAGAGGAGATGAAACTTTTTACCGGAGGCCTCCGTATTTGCACCCCGACGCGATCTTCCTCCGTGAACATACCCGGATTCTGCACATGCGACCGCTGGCAAAACAGCGAACACATGTGCAGGAGTCAGGGAGTACAGGAAATTTAAAATCTCCTTGCTCCCAGCGACCAATGGTCACCGTGAGCCTGGAGCAGTGATGGGTGGCCTCGTTGAGCAGTCCCCGATCACGTGATAAAAAGGTAGCGATCTACCTTAGGCCGGTCTCACATGACCGGATAGGAATTACGGATTCCGCATGCGTCTGATCCGCGGTAATACGCAGATGAAGCGCATTGGATTACACAATTCCGCTCACATTAGCAGGTCGGAATTGCGTAATCCACTCGCAGAAAAGAGAACGCAGCAGGTTCTATTTTACCACGGATATCCGCAACATAGAGCCCATTGTGCTCCATGGTCACGGATATACCCGCAGCCCATACGCAACTACATTGCATACGGGCTGCGGGTACCCGGGTCATCGCTAAGCGACTGTGCGGGAAATACAAATTAAAAAAAAGTACTGTGAATGACCGCCCGTGTGAGTAGGCAGTTATGCGCAGTACAATAGGCGGCAGTATGCAGGGACACAGCCGGGCTCACAGCTGGGATCCGCTGCGGGCCTCCGCAAGCAGATTCCACCTACGGCTGCGTGAGCTCGGCGCTATTCAGACCGCTACCTGTAATACGCAATTTACTAGAAGCCCCGAGAACGCTCGCCTTCATGCAGTTCCAGGAGCAGCTTGTTGAGTGTCTTATGTGCGAGACCGACGCACCTCATCAAGCTTACGGAGACTCACAGAGCGTCACTTTTCACACCCTATACCCACCACTGAGGTCAAGAAATGACCCCCAAAAAGCATGAGAGGAGGGGGGATACACGGTTTTATTGCCCCATGTACCCATCCCAACCAGCCTCCGTAATTACCCCTGTCTTCGGAAATACCACACAGTTCACATTATTACTTTTATCTAAGATTTGGGGAACACCGAAAAGGGCGCGGAGTGTGTGGGGGAGGGGCGGGGGATTTTTAGGGAGTCAATTTTTATTCCGTACAAATGAACAATGGGGCCTTGAATTTATTCAGTTCTGCCCTGAAATCCAACGGGTGTTCCCTTCATTATAGGCCTAACCATGTGTCCTATAAGTAGATTAGGGCCAGAATGGGTATGTTTTTGAACACGGGACAAAAGGGGGTATCCATTTTGGGGTGAAGGTCTTCATTCCTATGTAAACAGTACAAAAAAAACGGGTTTTAAATTGACAAAATTGCCAAAAAAATGAAAAACGTAATTTTTTCCTTCTGCTTTGCTTAGATTTATTCAAAAACTGTGGGGTCAAAATACACAGTACACCCCTAGATGAATTCATTAAGGGGTCTAGTTTTTAAAATGGGGTCATTTGAGTTTTTTTTTAATCGTTTTAGACGCTCAATGGCTCTATAAGTGGGCAATGGGGCCTGGAATTTATTCCGCTGTACCCTGAAATCCAATGGGTGCTCCTTCCATTATAGGCCTAGCCATGTGTCCTTTAAGTAGATTAGGGCCACAAAGGGTATGGTTCTGAACACGGGACAAACAGGGGTATCCATTTTGGGGTGAAAGTCTTCATTCCTATGTACACTGTACAAAAAAACCTGTTTTTAAATTGATACAACTGCCAAAAAAATGAAAATTGTAATTTTTTTCCTACTGCTTTGCTTAGATTTATTAAAAAATTGTAGTGTAAAAATACACAGTACACCCCTAGATTAATTCGTTAAGGGGTCTAGTTTTTAAAATGGGGTCATTTGTTGGGGTTCTCTGTCGTTTTGGCCGCTCAAGGGCTCTACAAGTGGGCAATGGGGCCTAAATCACCTTTATGCTAAATTTCTGTTCTGAAAGCCACCGACTACTTCTTTCATTTTGGGCCCCGTTGTGCATCCAGACAAAAGATTAGGGCCAGAATGGGTATGTCTCTGAACACGGGGCAAACAGGGGTATCCATTTTGGGGTGCAAGTCTTCATTCATATGTGTGCTGTACCAAAAAAGCAGTTTTTAAAACAACAGAATTGCCAAAAAAGCGAAAATCACAATTTTTCCCTTTTGCTTTGCTTGAATTCATTCAAAAACTGTGCGGTCAAAATGGGCAGTACACCCCTAGATAAATTTGTTAAGGGGTCTAGTTTTCAAAATGGGGTCACTTGTGGGGGTTCTCTTTGGTTTTGGCCGCTCAAGAGCTCTACAAAAGTGCTATGGGGCCTAAAACGCCTTCAAGGAAAATTTATGTTCTGAAAGCCACCGACTACTCCTTTCATTTTGGGCCCCGTTGTGCATCCACACATAATATTAGGGCCACAATGGGTATGTCTCTGAACACGGGACAAACAGGGGTATCCATTTTGTGGTGCAAGGCTTCATTCATGTGTGTGCTGTACAAAAAAAGCTGTTTTTAAAACGATAGAATTGCCAAAAAAACGAAAATCACATTTTTTTCCTTTTGCTTTGCTTGAATTCATTCAAAAACTGTGGGGTCAAAATGGGCAGTACACCCCTAGATAAATTCGTTATAGGGGCTAGTTTTCAAAATGGGGTCACTTGTGGGGGTTCTCTTTGGTTTTGGCCGCTCAAGAGCTCTACAAAAGTGCTATGGGTCTAAAACGCCTTCAAGCAAAATTTATGTTCTGAAAGACACCGACTACTCCTTTCATTTTGGGTCCCGTTGTGCATCCAGACATAAGATTAGGGCCACAATGGGTATATTTTTGAACACGGGAGAAACGGGGGTATCCATTTTGGGGTGTAAATCCTCATTTTCATGGGCAATATAGGAAAAAAATATGTCTTTAAAATGACATATTTGCAAAACTATGACATTTTTTTTCCCCCTCTAAATTGAATTAATTCCTGAAAAAAACTGGTAGGGTCAAAATACTCATGACACACCTCAGTGAATACATTAAGGGGTGTAGTTTTTTAAATGGGGTCATTTGGGGGGGGTGTCTACGGTATTATTCTGACACTCATGACCCTTTGCAAACTTGGCTTGGTGCAGGAAAACAGTGTTCCTCAAAATGCTGAAAAGTAATGTTAAATTTGTACGTCCTATAAATGGTTAAAAAAAACACAAAAGTTTTTCAAATGTGCATTCAGAATAAAGTAAACAGATGGAAATATATATCTTTTCAAAAATTTGTACAGAATGTTTGGACATATTTGAGATATTACAGTTGAAAAATTGAAAAAATTACAATTTTTTCAAAATTTTTCCAATATTGGTACTTTTAATAAATATACACAAATTATATCGGTCTCTTTTTACAACCAAAATGAAGTACAACATGTGGCGAAAAAACAATGTCAGAATCACTTGGATATGTAAAGCCTTTACGGAGTTATGCTACGTTGAACGACGCATGTCAGATTTCCAAAATTTGGCTCCGTCACTAAGGCGCAAACAGGCTTTGTCACTAAGGGGTTAACCAGCAGTGCAGATTTGAAATTTGCAGCCTATTAATAAGTGCTGAGGATTGGTTATGGATTAGTTCTAGATTTTCCTAATTGGGTTCCATGACAAAATCAAAATCCATAACCAATCCAAAGTGTTACAGATTTTACCTTCAGTAAATAAAACATTGCAGAGTTTGCTTTGCTTGAGATCAGGTGCTGACTGGCACATTTTAGTCTGGGCTGAAAGCACATAGTAGAGGCATAAGTGGGAGCCCATCCTTAAAGGGGTTGTCTCGCGGCAGCAAGTGGGGTTATACACTTCTGTATGGCCATATTAATGCACTTTGTAATATACATCGTGCATTAAATATGAGCCATACAGAAGTTATTCACTTACCTGCTCCGTTGCTAGCGTAACCGTTGCCATGGTTCCGTCTAACTTCGGTGTCTTCTTGCTTTTTTAGACGCGCTTGCGCAGATGCATCTTCTCCCTTCGGCTGGTCTTGGAAGCATCGGCGTTTTGGCTCCGCCCCCTTGTACGCATCATCGCGTAGCTCCGCCCCATGACGTGTGCCGGTTCCAGCCTCCTGATTGGCTGGAATCGGCACGTGACGGGGGCGGAGCTACGCGATGACGCGTACAAGGGGCGGAGCCAAAACGCCGATGCTTCCAAGACCAGCCGAAGGGAGAAGATGCATCTGCGCAAGCGCGTCTAAAAAAGCAAGAAGACACCGGAGTTAGACGGAACCATGGCAACGGGGACGCTAGCAACGGAGCAGGTAAGTGAATAACTTCTGTATGGCTCATATTTAATGCACGATGTATATTACAAAGTGCATTAATATGGCCATACAGAAGTGTATAGACCCACTTGCTTTCGCGAGACAACCCCTTTAAAACGGTATTCCCACCTCAGCACTTCCTGGCTGAGATGAGAAACCTCAAGCTGGTTTCCCGACTACCTCGCTGGGTTTTACAGAAATATCTGAGTGCAGCAGCTTTACATTGTTTCCATAACTCCCATTGAAGTGAACAGGCATTATAGAAACAGCATAGCACAGCGCACCACTGTTAAAGCTTCCATGCCTGATGGTCATATAGCTCTCCTAGTGGATTGACCCAAGGGGGCACTTGCCCCTTTGCCCCCCCCCTCCCCCCCGACCAGTCCACTCCTGGTCAAGATGTTATCACTGGAAGCTAGGAGATGGGTGGAACAGCATACACAAGTCTGGAGATGAACAGACAGAGGATGAGTACATTTTTCTTTTCATTTATTTATACTTTTCTGCATCAGCAAATCCAAAAGCAAATCTGCACCAATTTGGTGCATTTTTTTGCAACTGTGGAATCCCTGCAGATCTGTCGTGGAGAATCAGGATTTTCTGCAGCAAATCTTTCCTGTGTGAATATACTGTTGTAGTTCACTCATGCAAAGTGCTGTTCCCTCATCAAGGTGCTAAAGACACTCATTGTATTCCTGCACGTACATTATCACTAACTTAGACACGGTGTCCGATGGATGTGAATCATTTTTTAATTTTGTAATCCACAAATGTTGCCCCCTACTTCCATCTTTCATTACTTACAGAGGTTTTCCAGGAAAAATCTATTGCTGACCTATCGTCAGGATAAGTCATCAATAGTTAATGGCCAGGCACCCACTGTTCAAGATCTCTGGCAATGTGCTGATCGCCCATTGCTGTCGGTGAAGTTGGGATGGACATCATCATAGGGAATGGCAGCGAAGGTGCCACAGCTAGCTTCACTTCCATTGAAATCAATAGGAGCTAAAGCGACTATAACACTTCCGCTTCCGACCCCGGTGTTAGAGGCAGAAGTACCAGAAGTATAATAGCCAAATTCAGCTCCCATTGATTTCAATGGGAGTGAAGCCAGCTATGGCACTTCCACTGCCATCGCCTATGATGACGTCTGGGTTCGCTGTAATGATAACTAGAGATGAGCGAGCGTACTCACTAAGGCAAACTACTCGAGCGAGTAGTGCCTTATGCGAGTACCTGCCCGCTCGTCTCAAAAGATTCGGGTGCCGGCGGGAGGCGGGGGCGGTGGGGGAGAATGGGGAGGAACGGGGGGGGGGGGGGGGTGTCTCTCTCACTCTCTTCCCCCCGCACCCCTCTGCTCACTCCCGCAACTCACCACTCTCCCCTGCTGTTGTCGCTCATCTCTACTGATAACGCATTATGGGGATCCCAAGCTGCTGTTCCCTGTCGATTAACTGTTGATGACCCATCCGGAGGATAGGTGATCAATAATTTTTGCCTAAAAAGCCCTTTAAAATATTGATATTTCGAGGAGAAATCCTTTTTACATTGACTCTAGTATTCTTTATATAAATTGAAACCCATCCATATTAAAGGAAATGAATAGATTCTAAGTAACATTGATGTTACAAATACTTCTGGCAGTAATTTGCACCTCAATTCTGTGAGTCACTAGCATGCAGGGTCACATAAGGCCAACACTTCCTCTCTTTAGAATCCATAACATGTTTCCTTCACTTTGTCACTAATTTCTCATTTGGCATGTAACTACTGTAGAATCTATGATTAAAATGACTGCAGCTTTTTGGGGGATTTTCGAGATCTCGCATGCGGTCAGAGTGATAGACGTGTATTGCAGATGTAGCATTATTAACAGATAATCCTCACGCAGAGGCCAGCTGGAGACACTACTGTGTTAACCTTCCCGGCTGTATCAAAATTCCAATTTTATGCAATTAATGTTTTAACTAGTTATGACATTTTTGCAAATTACTTTGAAAGCAAATTAATTTTTCGAGCTGGCTGCTTCGCAGGTGTGCTGCAAAGTACATGACTAAGCATGTGTGACATCAAGTACGTAGTACTATGTTGGAAAAACATCCACAAGAATGGAGGGGTGCGAGTCCGGACAGGTCACTGATCTGTACCTTGTTACACCTTTCACCTCTTCTCCATTGTACCACAGCCGATCAACTGTCTTCTCTGTGCATCTCGTAAGATTTCTCTAAACATTTATTCTCTCTCTCTGTTTCAAGAAAGTCAACTAAGTCCCAGCTGTAAAAAAAACTCTTTCCAGCAAATGATTAATTGGCAGTGCTAGTGGAAATTATTAATCAGATGCTTAGTTTTTGTTTGCGACCTAATTAATCACACAACTATTTCTCTTCTTAAATGTCACGTCCAATACCGGCTATGTTTTCCTACGGCAATCACAGCAGTTAATAAAGTGTCTCTTGTACTTTGTGTTGAAATCACACAGATGACCCAAAATCAACATCTGCAAATTTCTATTTTTACCAGCAAGTATTGGGAATTGCATATTTTTATTTAACTGCTTTTATCCTTGACGTAAAACAGACCACATTGACAGGCAGCTGGATATAAGGTCCAGTATAATTTTTTTTAAAAAGAAGAAACCTGCAATTTTGACCAACATGTGGCTTTCTGCCTGCCATGACTATTCATTTCCGAAGACCTCTGACTCTAATATAAGCCTTATCTTGACATATTCCTGTGCCAGTCTGAGCTTCTGTATTCACCTCTCTTACTTTAGTCTTTGTTGATTCTAGTCTATCATTATTCTGGATTTTAGTACTAATTGTAGCATTACTAATTAGTGCAATTGACTAATTTAAAGGCTATGTATACCCTTGAACCCTTAATTTTTTCCTTCAAACCCTTAAAGGGGTTGTCCTGCGCCGAAACGTTTTTTTTTTTTTTTTCAACCCCCCCCCCCCCCCGTTCGGCGCGAGACAACCCCGATGCAGGGGTTAAAAAAGAACACCGCACAGCGCTTACCTGAATCCCCGCACTCCGGTGACTTCTTACTTACCTGCTGAAGATGGCCGCCGGGATCTTCTCCCTCGGTGGACCGCAGGGCTTCTGTGCGGTCCATTGCCGATTCCAGCCTCCTGATTGGCTGGAATCGGCACGTGACGGGGCGGAGCTACACGGAGCCGGCATCCTGCACGAGCGGCCCCATTGAGGAAAGAAGAAGACCCGGACTGTGCAAGCGCGGCTAATTTGGCCATTAGACGGCGAAAATTAGTCGGCTCCATGGAAATGAGGACGCTAGCAACGGAGCAGGTAAGTGAAAAACTTCTTATAACTTCTGTATGGCTCATAATTAATGCACAATGTACATTACAAAGTGCATTAATATGGCCATACAGAAGTGTATAGACCCACTTGCTGCTGCGGGACAACCCCTTTAAGGACCAGGGTGTATTGGTCCTAAAGGACCAGACACTTTTTAGGAGTTTTACCCAAGTGGTGGTTTTACTGTGCAATTTTTTTTTCTTCAGCTACCAAAATTATTTTTGCCACATTTTTTTCCCATGGCTTATAGGTAGAGATGAGCGAGCACCCAAAGGCTCGAGTCCGCGTTATTCGAGTCAAGCTTTTCGTAAAATTCGAGAGCTCTACTCGAGTAACGAACCCCATTGACTACAATGGGAGACTCAAGCATTTTTGTATGTGGAACGCTGGGTGCCAAGCTTTTTTTTCTCTCTCTCTCTCTCCCTCTCGCCAGACAAAAGATTTGCCAATAACCCGCGCTGCGTCGTGGCAGGGAGGGGCCAAAACAGGCACGTCATGCGGGGAGGAGCCAAAAACTGGGGCGGAGTTGAACACGGCTATTTTTCAATATCCTTTTTTCCATTTTTTGAGTTTTATTTGCGTTAAAAAGTTAAAATTGTTTTTTTTTATTTCATAGTTGTTAATTTTTAAAATAAGTATACTTACACTAAAATAAAGTACCAGAATGGGTTTCTCACTTTGTTTTGGATGCGTTTCCACCAGTAAGCCTGGTTTCGTCAGGAACCAAAAAGAAACTGCCAGCAGCCACATCAGAAAGCTGCTGCAAAAAGGAACTAAGATTTCTGATCCTCGTATAACTATAGCTGGGTGAGTGATAGCCAATCCTATCTAGCTGCAGCTATTCTAGCATAGCATTCACACCCCATCCAGTTTTCTGATGTGGCTGCTGGAAGTTTCTTTTTGGTTCCTGACGAAACCAGGCTTACTGGTAGAAACGCGTCGAACCGTTTTATAGAACCGGGTCGTGATAACGATCTCCTTTAGATTTGCTGGTCGTGATAACGATCGCCTCTTTGATTGGCATATATTACTGGTTTATCCAGTCTTTTGGCAGAAAATTTAATATTTTCCAGGGTTTAAAGTCACAGGGACATATAATTGTCCTACAGGACCCTTTTATATTGATGTGAGCCAAGCGCTTTTTGGTCTGGCTTTCTTGATTAAGGATACCTGTCCTGGTATAGAGGGCTTTCTGCATAGAGGCATTGTTCTTGGCCTCTCCCTCTTGCCCTCTTTCTTCCTTTCCCTCCAGCCCTGGTTTCTACTCATATAGTAGGACTATGAGGAATTTTTTGTGACTTTTTTATGTTTGTGTCCTATTTCCAGACTTTCTTAAGTCTATTTTAAGTTTTGAGTGGATATTTATTAAAAGTTACATTTTAAGCTGCAAAGAATCCTAAACCGTGAAAATTCTTAGTCACTAACAGTGCCGTCCTGCGTCTGTTAAGACCCTGTAGCTCTGCTGTGACACTAGGCACATCACCTGGGTCGAATAGTGGAAGTAACACTGCTTTTTCTCTGCACTACATACTGTGTTTCCCCCGAAAATAAGACACTGTCTTATATTAAATTTTGCCCCAAAAGAGGCACCGTGTCTTATTTTTGGCGGTGTCTTGTACTTACCCAGCCAGTGGCATATGAGTCCCTTGCACTGGTATCTGGCACTACGGCAGGCTGCCATGTCCTCAGTGTTGGCATAGCACTCTCTTCCTGGTGATGGGACTTTGAATACCCCGCCTCCAGCAAGTGAGTGCTGTAATTGGATGATGAGCGCCACTGGCTCAGCCAATCAGAGCCGGCACTCGAGGAATGAATCGCAGCCATTCAGGGATGTCATTCAGTGAATGGCTGTGAATGATTCAGCGCTGGCTGTCATTGGCTGAGCCAGCGGCGCTCGTGATCTAATCACAGCATTCACTTGCTAGAGCTGGGGTATTCAAAGCCCTGTCACCAGAAAGAGAATGCTATGTCAATGTTGAGGACTCGGCAGCCTGCCGCTGCACCAGGGACGAGCGCGAGTGGCTAGGTGAGTATTGTTTTGTTTTTTTTCAAGTAGTTTAGCTAGAGCTTATTTTCGGGGCAGGGCTTATGTTTAACCCCTCCCCCCTGGAAAATCGGGGTAGGGCTTTTTTTTTAGGGAAACATGGTAGTACTCATTGAATGCTATGTAGCCTGTAAAGGAAAAGGCAGAAGCAGTTAAAAAGTACTTCTGCCTTTGTCTCTGGATCCTTGGCTGTGACTAACAGCCGAAGACCCGACCTGCTTTCTGCTAGCTTGCAGAAGCTTTTATCCAGCGCCATACTTTTGCTATCAACTGGGATTAAAGCTCAGAATCAAGCACTGTAAATTTACCGCACTTGGTGCTTAGGGCTCAGTCACACGGGCGCATCGGCACCGGTGTACAGATGCCGATGCGCCCGTGTGACTGAGCCCTTAAAGTGTTAATGAATGTGTTTTTGAAAATGAAGACTTTTTGTAATTGGTTTTCATTAAAAACTTCCTATCATTTGATTTTTATGCTCATATTGTTTTCCAAGGTACTGTAGACTGGAGGACTGAAATCGTAGCAAATTCTGTCAGTCGGAGTAAATTGATAGGTTGTTGCTCAGCTCCTCCCTTAGCCTGCCCCCCTGTTCTGAATGTGCATTCACTGCCTTTCCACTGAGCTATTACAGAGGACTGTATGACAGTGCCGGGGCATGGTTAAAAAGATTAGGAGGGCAGAGAGCAGAGGAGAAAAAGCTACTGTTACAGAGGGCTGTAATTTTCTGATCTTATTAGCAATGGGAGGAGGAATGGGGGAACAGACCAGCAACTTTTCAGAGATAGGATGAGATAGATGGAGAGATAGATGTGTAGCAGAGGGAGACCAGCTGATCAGTGCTGGGAATGTCCCTGAGCCAGAAACTTGTAGGTAGAAGAGCCTGCAAACTAAGTATGAGGCTTTTTAAGTGTGAGAATTAAAACTCAATGCAAAAAAAAAACATAGAAGTGCATCATTTTTTCTGCAGGTACTTAGTACGATATGTGTGCTGATAGTTCATCCACAAAGGTTCCAACGGCCTTTAAAAAAATGTATCTTGTACAAGGTGATCATTATTAAACTGGAGGTGTTCAAAAGTCTCTAGCGAAGAAAAAAAACTATGGGGCAAAACCCTATTAATTTGGTGTGTATGCTCAGTGGGGTGTGAAGTTTAGTTTTCTCAAAGAAAAAACAACAGTACCATATGTTACCAGGGGAATATTTGGCGCTTTATTTGAATGGTATGGTGTATAAATGCATCAGATAAAGGCATTCCGTCAATTTGTTGTTCAGATCACTACAGTACAACTGCAGTGCATTGACTCATATTGCCTGAATAAGCCTTGCTGGTCAAACTTTATGACCAGTGAGGTGGTAACAAATTCAATAAACAGGTACAAGGAGCACACATTGTCTGTAGAAACGTGCAAGAAACACACATTAATTCATATCTATAGGTTTTTCCAACATGATAAATCACTGAGCCATTATACAGTGAGCATAATGCACAATGGATGCTTCCAAAGGCCCTTTTACATGGAACGATTATCGTTCAAAAAAAACATTCAAACAAACGAAAATAAATGATAATCATTCACTGCCAATGCAGCCAACAATCGAACGATAAATCATTCGCTTTACGTTAATCGTTCACTTTATGAAGGTGTAAAAATCATAGTTGGCTCATTTGCTAGTCGGTCGGTTTAAATATCGATCATTTGGTTGTTCTCATTCACTTATACAGTAATTGTGAAGCCTGAACGAGCAGCCCAGATTAATGAGCAAACTTTGACATCTTTCACTCTTTGAAATGACAAATGTTCATTTCATTCAGCCTTGTGAAGGTCCCCATGGCTGCCATGGATATTTCCCATAGGCAGAACTTAATAGGATGCCCACAAAAATATAATCTATTGTTATAGAGAAGTATTGCATATTTTGTATAAGCGATCAAAGGATTGCAAGTTTAAGTCATCTATAGGGACTAAAAAAACTGGAAAAAATCAATTAAAAAAATACTATTTGATTATTTTACCCATTATTACTAGAGATGAGCGAGCATACTCGTCCGAGCTTGATGCTCGTTCGAGTATTAGGGTGCTCGAGATGCTCGTTACTCGAGACGAGCACCACGCGATACTCGTCTCGATTAAACGAGCACTGACCATTGAATTCAATGGAGCCGGCAATACAGCCGACTCCATTGAAAGCAATGGGCTGCCTGCGTACGCGGGATGAATTGTCGGGAAGGACTTAAATATATAAGCCCTTCCCTGCAATTCATCTAGAAATGTGTAAAAATAAAAAATATATATATACTTACCTTGTCCCGGCAGAACGATGTTAGCCCATTGAATTCAATGGAGCCGCAATACAGCCGACTCCATTGAAAGCAATGGGCTGCCGGCGATCGCGGGATGAATTGTCGGGAAAGGGTTAAATATATAATCCCTTCCCTGCAATTCATCCAGAAATGTGTAAAAATAAAAAATATATATATACTCCCCTGGTGCCGGCAGGCTGCAGTTCTCCTGAACTGCTCTGAACAGCTGTTAGTAGTATTCAGCAGCCGGGGATTTAAATTCCCCACCTGCTGAATAAGATGCCTCTGATTGGTCACAGCCTGACCAATCAGAGGCCAGCCCTCACTCACACCCATTCATGAATTCATGAATGGGTGTGAGTGAGGGCTGGCCTCTGATTGGTCAGGCTGTGACCAATCAGAGGCATCTTATTCAGCAGGCGGGGATTTTAAATCCCCGGCTGCTGAATACTACTCACAGCTGTTCAGAGCAGTTCAGGAGAACTGCAGCCTGCCGCGCTGAACTCCGTCTGCCGGCACCAGGTGAGTATATATATATTTTTTATTTTTACACATTTCTGGATGAATTGCAAGGAAGGGCTTATATATTTAACCCTTTCCCGACAATTCATCCCGCGATCGCCGGCAGCCCATTGCTTTCAATGGAGTCGGCTGTATTGACGGCTCCATTGAATTCAATGGGCTAACATCGTTCTTCTCTGCCACAGCTGTTACAGCTGTGGCAGAGGAGAACGATCGTTATGCTGACAGTGCAGGGGGGGGGGGTCTCACTCTTGCCGCTATTGTGGCTTAATAGTGGGACCTGGGAACTTGAGATACAGCCCAAAATGTAGCTCCTCTCCTGCCCTATTCGTTTCTGTGTCGTTTCCATCACTTTCTTGTGTTTTGCAGATTTTCACAAATGAAAACCTTAGCGAGCATCGGCGATATACAAAAATGCTCGAGTCACCCATTGACTTCAATGGGGTTCGTTACTCGAAACGAACTCTCGAGCATCACTGAAAGTCCGACTCGAGTAACGAGCACCCGAGCATTTTGGTGCTCGCTCATCTCTAATTATTACCCAATTATATGCCCATTTTTAATATTTCCATCAAATAATTGTCAGATATTAAAAAAGTGATACTTTTTTTAACCCCTTAAGGACGAAAGTGTTTTGGTCCTAAAGGAACAGACTCTTTTTAGGGATTTCACCCATGTAGTAATTTAACTGCTCTATTTTCTTTCTTCAGCTACCAAAGTTATTTTTGCAGCTTTTTTTGTTTGTGGCATATAGGGCTATTTTTAACGCTTTGCAATCCAATTTTGGATTCAGGGTTTCCTAGGGTGCTTTCTCTTTCTGCCATTATACAATGTCGCCACCTGCTGGCTAGAGCCAGTACTGCAGTATGGGTCATGCTGAAGAGGCCCCCGCCAACAGAGTGGCCAGTAATATACAGTAAGAATACCCTGCTAGACGTCTTGCGACATCGGAGCTTTACAGCCTTCTATCAGAATGTCTTCAGACGTCAGACAGTGGATTGGAAAGGGGTTAATATCTTTTTGCATTCGTTTTTTTCTCCATTTTTTAGTTTCATTGGTGGTAAAAAGCGAAAAAAAATTTTTTTACAATTTATAGGTGGCTTCACACGAGCGTGTATTTTGAGCGTACATACGCACGTACAAAGACACGGTTCTATTAGAACCAATACCATATATACCGGCGTATAAGGCGACGGGGCGTATAAGACAACCCCCCAACTTTCCCCTTATATGCCGGTATACAGTGGAGAAAAAAAAAAATCATTACTCACCTCCCCCGGCGTTCTGTCGCGCTCCGGCAGGATGTCGCTCGCTCCTCGTCCCCGGCGCAGCATTGCTTTCTGAATGCGGGGCTTGAAATCCCCGCTTCCAGAAAGCTAATACACACGCCGGCAGCCATGACATCATTGAATGGCTGTGATTGGCTAAAACACACGTGGCTTCAGCCAATCACACTATTCAATGACATCATTGAATGGGTGTGATTGCTAACACGTGCGCCTTCAGCCAATCACAGCCATTCAATGCTGTCATGGCTGCCGGTGTGTGTATTAGCTTTCTGGAAGCGGGGATTTCAAGCCCCGCATTCAGAAAGCAATGCTGCGCCGGGGACGAGGAGCGAGCGACATCCTGCCGGAGCGCGACAGAACGTCGGGGGAGGTGAGTAATGATTTTTTTTTTTTTACACTTTTTTTTTTTTGTATTACCGGCGCATAAGACGACCCCCGACTTCAGAGCAGATTTTTCGGGGTTCAAAAGTCGTCTTATACGCCGGTATATACGGTACATTCCCAATGGTGTGTTCACATGTCCGTGTTTTACAGGTGCGTGCCTGTAAAGATAGGACATGCGTGCACCATAGGGAATGCACGCATTGTCTTCAATGGAGCCGCAGCGGCTGCCGGTGGCTCCATTGAAGGCAATGGTCTGTCAGCACTCCTGAATTGTTTTTCAGAGAAGAGTTTTACATGTAAGCTTCTCCCTGAAAAACAAGAATTTTAGTGTAAGCAAAAAAATAAAATAAAAAAAATACTTACCTGTCCGCCACTGCTGTGTCCCCGCGTGGATGAAGAACACATCTGCCGCATGTGGCAGATGTTTCCTTCATCCCTGCGAGGAAAAAGAATTCCCTGCTGCACCTGCCACATCTGTGACACATGCAGCAAATGAATTATTAATCCCTGCAGGGAATAAAGCTGTGGTAGGGAATCCAGCTGCTGGCATCCTGTAATTGTGTTTCAGGGAAGGGATTTAAATATAAGCCCTTCCCTGAAAAACAAGAAAAAATGGTGATGAAAAAAAAAATACTCACCTTTCTTCAGCTGCCGGGGCTCAGCTGCCTCCAGCTGCCTCTTTTCCTGCACTTCATTGAGGAGTGTCCAGCAGGTGGGGATTTAAAATCCCCGCCTGCTGAAGGGGCTGTCTCTGATGGGCTGAGCACTGTGACCAATAAGACGCAGCTCTCAGCTATTGAATGGCAGCTGGGAGCTATAACTGATTGGTCCCTGCAATCAGCCAATCAGAGGCAGCACTGATTCATGAATTCATGAAAAATAACACAATTGCTTTTTTTCACCCCACTTGGACATTTTTAAATTTTCTTAGTACATTATATGGCATTTCAAATAATACCAATTAAAAAATGCAATTTGTCCAACAAAAAACAAGTCCTCATGTGGCTATGTTGGTTTATATAATTAACATTTTTTATAATTTTTTTTAACGATTCACGAAATAATTAAATTAGCTTCAAAAGTAAATTAAAATCAATCTGGCTAAAACCCAAAGTTATGTGCGTTAGTAAAGTAAACACATTACAGCAGTCAAATATAAACATTTGAGCTTTCTGCTGAATGTTCCTCTAAGGTTTTAAGAACATGATGTGTATCAACAGCATAAAATGAATTCCATGAGTGATATGCAGCTTTGATTGGATCTAAATCAAATTATACAAATTATGGTATATTTCTATTTTAAGAGTTTGAGTGAAAATATACGGAATGAGAAACAACATAAGAAAGTCCATTTAACAAATTGTGGCATAATATAAAGTGTCAAATTATACTATATCTGGCTATTATAAGACTTGTGTAATTTTCATGTGTAGTTTTTTTGCCTTTGCTCCATCTGTAATTGTTGGTTTTCCTTGTACTTTGCTCCAGGGTGGTTAGAGAGTTGGTTATATGATGTCTCTCATACTCTGCACACATATGGATGAGATCGCACTCACTGAAATCTCAGTAACATACCTTCCTGAGCAGCAACATGAAGGACATTATACAGCAGTACTGAGCAGTACAGATGTGAATCCAGCCCTGGGTTAAGACAATAGAACACCTGGTAGTGGCAACCATAATTTCTGTGTGGCTCTACCTCTCTCTCTGTCTGCAGCTGCTCCCTCCTCCTTCTTTTCCCCCTCACTATTCATTTCAACCAGCATTCAAGGCCTAAATGCATTTCTTGAAAAACATAATATTACAAGTTGTGGTACCAGACTTCTGGACATAAGACATTGATTCAGGGATTTATTTTGATTGCCATATTTGGTGTCAGGAATTTTGCCCCTAATATGGGGCAATAGGGCAATTGGCTTGAAGTAACTACTGTATGGAACTATGTAATAAATTAATTAACCAAAAATTTTGTGTATATAAAGGACAAAAATAATGTGATGTTCAAGGGTAGAAATTCACTTTAAGGCCTCTTTCACATCAGTGCATTTTTACATTTTCACGTCCACACCATTTATTGTCATAAATAGACCTTTTTCCGTGATCGCGGCCAGCTTCTTCTCATCCATTCACATGACCATGAGCGTCGTTTTTAGCAAAAAAATACGTTGACCCCGAAAACCCTCGCTCTTCAAAAATCCTAGGGATGCCTTCCAATGCCTATACAGAGGCACCTGTAAACCTTTCGCAGTGTTGGACGCTGTTAAAATGTCACCCCCTCCCTTTCTTTGCCCAGCTCCCATAGGAGTCTATGGGAGCCTCTGATGTATATCAGGCAGAAGATAATTTCAGAACTGTCTTTTTGCCCAGCGTATATGTGTCTGCACAAATTTTGGTCACGTATGTTCCATTTTTCACAGTTCGACATTTTTATGCACCGTATATTCGCCCATGTGAACAGATGCATAGGAAACCAATAGCTCAGATAGTCTCGTATATTGGTTGGGTATAAAAACGCCGCCATTTATGCACTCATGTGAAAGAAGCCTAAGGTTGAGATATGCAACCTGTGACTTTCCAGTTTCAAGAATGTTCATCAAGACGTGATGGATGTTTTCACAATGAATATGGTTATTTAAGACTGTTTGAAACTCTAATTTCAATTATACCAATGACCGATACAGTTAACTCCGATACTCATTTATTTAACTCCTGTAGCTAAAGTTCATATGGTAGATTTAATTTATTACCAAACAACCACAACCTGCAAAACCTGTAGAGAAGTCTGATTAGTTTACAAAGATATTGGGATTTTATGTTTTTTTTGTAGCAGCCATTTTATGTCAAAAGTGACAACAGGAAAGGCAGCCATATTGGTTGTCACTTTTGAAACAGGTTTTCAGAAGCTGTTCGTAAAACTGGCACATCGTTTGATTTATTTTTAAGAAGCTAATTTAAAAGTGACAACTGATATAAGGCTTCTTTTCTTGTTATCAATTTTAAAAATGAACTGTACAACAAAAATAGAGGAAATTTAGTACAAGGTGCATTCAAATTGTACATTCTCCTAATTTTTTTTCTTGGGAATAGGAGCAGATAGAAACATGGGACGCATTTTAGTAGACATTAGAGATGAGCGAGCACCAAAATGCTCGGGTGCTTGTTACTCGGGACGAAATTTTCGCGATGCTCGAGGGTTCGTTTCGAATAACGAACCCCATTGAAGTTAATGGGCGACTCGAGCATTTTTGTATATCGCCGATGCTTGCTAAGGTTTTCATTTGTGAACATCTGGGCAATTCAAGAAAGTGATGGGAACGACACAGCAATGGATAGGGCAGGCAAGGGGCTACATGTTGGGCTGCATCTCAAGTTCCCAGGTCCCACTATTAAGCCACAATAGCGGCAAGAGTGCCCCCCCAACAATTTTTACTTCTGAAAAGCCCTCATTAGCAATGCATACCTTAGCTAAGCACCACACTACCTCCAACAAAGCACAATCACTGCCTGCATGACACTCCGCTGCCACTTCTCCTGGGTTACATGCTGCCCAACCCCCCCCCCCCCCCGCACGACCCAGTGTCCACAGCGCACACCAAAGTGTTCCTTCGCAGCCTTCAGCTGCCCTCATGCCACGCCACACTCATGTCTATTTATAAGTGTGTCTGCCATGAGGAGGAACCGCAGGCACACACTGCAGAGGGTTGGCACGACTAGGCAGCGACCCTCTTTAAAAGGGGCGGGGCGGGGCGATAGCCCACAATGCTGTACAGAAGCAATGAGAAATATAATCCTGTGCCACCGCCATCAGGAGCTGCACACGTGGGCATAGCAATGGGGAACCTATGTGCCACACACTATTCATTCTGTCAAGGTGTCTGCATGCCCCAGTCAGACCGCGTTTTTTTATAAATAGTCACAGGCAGGTACAACTCCGCAATGGGAATTCCGTGTGCACCCACAGCATGGGTGGCTCCCTGGAACCATAAATATATCCTATTGCAGTGCCCTGGACAGCAGAGCTAACGTCAGATTAAATGCAGGTGGGCTTCGGCCCACACTGCATGCCCCAACCTGACCGGGGTTTTTAATTCATAGACACAGGCAGGTACAACTCCCTATTGTGAAGTCCCTGTGGACCGACAGCATGGGTGGGTGCCAGGAAGCCACCGGCGGTACATAAATATATCCCATTGCATTGCCCATCACAGCTGAGGTAATGTCATGTTTAATGCAGGTGGGCTTCGGCCCACACTGCATGCCCCAGTCAGACTGGGGTTCTTTAGAAGTGGACACATGCAGTTACAACTCTGTGTGGACCGACAGCATGGGTGGCTCCCTGGAACCCACCAGCGGTACATAAATATATCCCATTGCATTGCCCATCACAGCTGAGGTAATGTCATGTTTAATGCAGGTGGGCTTCGGCCCACACTGCATGCCCCAGTCAGACTGGGGTTCTTTATAAGTAGACACAGGCAGGTACAACTCCCTATTGTGAAGTCCGTGTGGACCGACAGCATGGGAGGGTCCCAGGAAGCCACCGGCGGTACATAAATAAATCCCATTGCATTGCCCAGCACAGCTGAGGTAATGTCATGTTTAATGCAGGTGGGCTTCGGCCCACACTGCATGCCCCAGTCAGACTGGGGTTCTTTATAAGTAGACACAGGCAGGTACAACTCCCTATTGTGAAGTCCGTGTGGACCGACAGCATGGGAGGGTCCCAGGAAGCCACCGGCGGTACATAAAGAAATCCCATTGCATTGCCCAGCACAGCTGAGGTAATGTCATGTTTAATGCAGGTGGGCTTCGGCCCACACTGCATGCCCCAGTCAAACTGGGGTTCTTTAGAAGTGGACACATGCAGTTACAACTCCGTGTGGACCGACAGCATGGGTGGCTCCCTGGAAGCCACCGACGGTACATAAATATATCCCATTGCAGTGCCCAGCACAGCTGAGATAATGTCATGTTTAATGCAGGTGGGCTTCGGCCCACACTGCATGCCCCAGTCAGACTGGGGTTCTTTAGAAGTGGACACATGCAGTTACAACTCCGTGTGGACCGACAGCATGGGTGGGTGCCAGGAAGCCACCGGCGGTACATAAATATATCCCATTGCAGTGCCCAGCACAGCTGATGTAACGTCAGCTTTAATGCAGGTGGGCAAAAAATTAATTGGATTACACTGTAGGCGAGGGCCCAAAAAAATTGGTGTACCAACAGTACTAATGTACATCAGAAAAATTGCCCATGCCCAACCAAGAGGGCAGGTGAAACCCATTAATCGCTTTGGTTAATGTGGCTTAATTTGTAACTAGGCCTGGAGGCAGCCCAGTTAAAATAAAAATTGGTTCAGGTGCAAGTTTCAACGCTTTAATGAGCATTGAAACGTATAAAAATTGTTTACAAAAATTATATGACTGAGCCTTGTGGGCCTAAGAAAAATTGCCCGTTCGGCGTGATTACGTCAGGTTTCAGGAGGAGGAGCAGGAGGAGGAGGATGAATATTATACACAGATTGATGAAGCTAAAAGGTCCACGTTTTTGATGGTGATAGAGAACAATGCTTCCATCCGCGGGTGCAGCCAACGTATTGTTTAGGTATCGCTGCTGTCCGCTGGTGGAGAAGAGAAGTCTGGGGAAATCCAGGCTTTGTTCATCTTAATGAGTGTAAGCCTGTCGGTACTGTCGGTTGACAGGCGGGTACGCTTATCTGTGATGATTCCCCCAGCCGCACTAAACACCCTCTCTGACAAGACGCTAGCCGCAGGACAAGCAAGCACCTCCAGGGCATACAGCGTGAGTTCAGGCCACGTGTCCAGCTTCAACACCCAGTGGTTGTAGGGAGCAGAGGCGTCACGGAGGACGGTCATGCGATCGGCTACGTACTCCCTCACCATCCTTTTACAGTGCTCCCGCCGACTCAGCCTTGACTGGGGAGCAGTGAGACAGTCTTGCTGGGGAGCCATAAAGCTGGCAAAGGCCTTGGAGAGTGTTCCCCTGCTTGCGCTGTACATGCTGCCTGATCTCCGCGCCTCCCCTGCTACTTGGCCCTCGGAACTGCGCCTTCTGCCACTAGCGCTGTCGGATGGGAATTTTACCATCAGTTTGTCCGCCAGGGTCCTGTGGTATAGCATCACTCTCGAACCCCTTTCCTCTTCGGGTATGAGAGTGGAAAGGTTCTCCTTATACCGTGGGTCGAGCAGTGTGTACACCCAGTAATCCGTAGTGGCCAGAATGCGTGTAACGCGAGGGTCACGAGAAAGGCATCCTAACATGAAGTCAGCCATGTGTGCCAGGGTACCTGTACGCAACACATGGCTTTCCTCACTAGGAAGATCACTTTCAGGATCCTCCACCTCCTCAGGCCATACACGCTGAAAGGATGACAGGCAAGCAGCATGGGTACCCTCAGCAGTGGGCCAAACTGTCTCTTCCCCCTCCTCCTCATCCTCCTCATGCTCCTCCTCCTCAACGTGCTGAGATATAGACAGGAGGGTGCTCTGACTATCCAGCGACATACTGTCTTCCCCCGCCTCCGTTTCCGAGCGCAAAGCGTCTGCCTTTATGCTTTGCAGGGAACTTCTCAAGAGGCATAGCAGAGGAATGGTGACGCTAATGATTGCAGCATCGCCGCTCACCATCTGGGTAGACTCCTCAAAGTTTCCAAGGACCTGGCAGATGTCTGCCAACCAGGCCCACTCTTCTGTAAAGAATTGAGGAGGCTGACTCCCACTGCGCCGCCCATGTTTGAGTTGGTATTCCACTATAGCTCTACGCTGCTCATAGAGCCTGGCCAACATGTGGAGCGTAGAGTTCCACCGTGTGGGCACGTCGCACAGCAGTCGGTGCACTGGCAGATGAAACCGATGTTGCAGGCTGCGCAGGGTGGCAGCGTCCGTGTGGGACTTGCGGAAATGTGCGCAGAGCCGGCGCACCTTTCCGAGCAGGTCTGACAAGCGTGGGTAGCTTTTCAGAAAGCGCTGAATCACCAAATTAAAGACGTGGGCCAGGCTTGGCACGTGCGTGAGGCTGCCAAGCTGCAGAGCCGCCACTAGGTTACGGCCGTTGTCACACACGACCATGCCCGGTTGGAGGCTCAGCGGCGCAAGCCAGCGGTCGTTCTGCTCTGTCAGACCCTGCAGCAATTCGTGGGCCGTGCGCCTCTTCTCTCCTAAGCTGAGTAGTTTCAGCACGGCCTGCTGACGCTTACCCACTGCTGTGCTGCCACGCCGCGCGACACCGACTGCTGGCGACGTGCTGCTGCTGACACATCTTGATTGCGAGACAGAGGTTGCGTAGGAGGAGGAGGAGGTGGAGGAGGATAGGGGGTGGTTAAGTGGAGGAAGCATACACTGCCGCAGATACCACCACCGAGCTGGGGCCCGCAATTCTGGGGGTGGGTAGGACGTAAGCGGTCCCAGGCTCTGACTCTGTCCCAGCCTCCACTAAATTCACCCAATGTGCTGTCAGGGAGATATAGTGGCCCTGCCCGCCTGTGCTTGTCCACGTGTCCATTGTTAAGTGGACCTTGGCAGTAACCGCGTTGGTGAGGGCGCGTACAATGTTGCGGGAGATGTGGTCGTGCAGGGCTGGGACGGCACATCGGAAAAAGTAGTGGCGACTGGGAACTGAGTAGCGCGGGGCCGCCGCCGCCATCATACCTTTGAAAGCCTCCGTTTCCACAACCCTATACGGCAGCATCTCCAGGCTGAGAAATTTGGCTATGTGCACGTTTAACGCTTGAGCGTGCGGGTGCGTGGAGGCGTACTTGCGCTTGCGCTCCAACACTTGCGCTAGCGATGGCTGGACGGTGCGCTGAGAGACATTGTTGGATGGGGCCGAGGACAGCAGAGGTGAGGGTGTGGGTGCAGGCCAGGAGACGGTAGTGCCCGTGTCCTGAGAGGGGGGTTGGATCTCAGTGGCAGGTTGGGGCACAGGGGGAGAGGCAGCGGTGCAAACCGGAGGCGGTGAACGGCCTTCGTCCCACCTTGTGGGGTGCTTGGCCATCATATGTCTGCGCATGCTGGTGGTGGTGAGGCTGGTGGTGGTGGCTCCCCGGCTGATCTTGGCGCGACAAAGGTTGGACACCACTGTTCGTCGGTCGTCTGCACTCTCAGTAAAAAACTGCCAGACCTTTGAGCACCTCGGCCTCTGCAGGGTGACATGGCGCGAGGGCACGCTTTGGGAAACAGTTGGTGGATTATTCGGTCTGGCCCTGCCTCTACCCCTGGCCACCGCACTGCCTCTTCCAACCTGCCCTGCTGCTGCACTTGCCTCCCCCTCTGAAGACCTGTCCTCAGTAGGCATAGCAAACCAGGTCGGGTCAGTCACCTCATCGTCCTGCTGCTCTTCCTCCGAATCCTCTGTGCGCTCCTCCCTCGGACTTACTCCAATTACTACTACCTGAGTGATAGACAACTGTGTCTCATCGTCATCGTCCTCCTCACCCACTGAAAGCTCTTGAGACAGTTGCCGGAAGTCCCCAGCCTCATCCCCCGGACCCCGGGAACTTTCCAAAGGTTGGGCATCGGTCTCCGACAAACTCCTCCAGTGGGAGAGGATTCGGAACCATTGCTGCCCATTCTGGGCAGGGGCCCGAGAACAGTTCCTGGGAGTCTGCCTGCTCCTCAGAATGTGTCATTGTAATGGAGTGAGGAGGCTGGGAGGAAGGAGGAGCAGCAGCCAGAGGATTCAGAGTTGCAGCAGTGGACGGCGCAGAACTCTGGGTGGTCGATAGATTGCTGGATGCACTTTCTGCCATCCACGACAGGACCTGCTCACACTGCTCATTTTCTAATAAAGGTCTACCGCGTGGACCCATTAATTGTGAGATGAATGTGGGGACGCCAGAAACGTGCCTCTCTCCTAATCCAGCAGCAGTCGGCTGCGATACACCTGGATCAGGAGCTCTGCCTGTGCCCACACCCTGACTTGGGCCTCCACGTCCTCGCCTGCGTCCACGTCCTCTAGGCCTACCCCTACCCCTCAGCATGCTGTATTACCAGTAGTGCAGAAACAGAACGCCGTAATTAAATGTGCCGCTTATTGGCCTGTGGTTGGAGGCTGACTTCGCTTACGGAACGCACAGCAGAGCCAGGAAAGAATTTTGCGCAAGCCTGCTGTAACACTTAGCTGGCTGCGTATGAATTAGGACAACTACCCCCAGCAGAGACGCAGTACACTGAGGACGGTCACAGGCAGCCCAAATAGATTTTTTTTCCCAAATTTTTTGGAAAAGCCCACTGCCTATATAGACTGTATATGTCTTTCACTGTCCCTGCTTTACCACCACTACTGGCCCTGGACTATGTAAAATTACTGCAGACTGTTTCACTCTGGACAGGATGACAGCGGTGATGTAAGAGGCAACGCAGAGCCAGGAAAGAATTTTGCGCAAGCCTGCTGTAACACTTAGCTGGCTGCGTATGAATTAGGACAACTACCCCCAGCAGAGACGCAGTACACTGAGGACGGTCACAGGCAGCCCAAATAGATTTTTTTTCCCAAATTTTTTGGAAAAGCCCACTGCCTATATAGACTGTATATGTCTTTCACTGTCCCTGCTTTACCACCACTACTGGCCCTGGACTATGTAAAATTACTGCAGACTGTTTCACTCTGGACAGGATGACAGCGGTGATGTAAGAGGCAACGCAGAGCCAGGAAAGAATTTTGCGCAAGCCTGCTGTAACACTTAGCTGGCTGCGTATGAATTAGGACAACTACCCCCAGCAGAGATGCAGTACACTGAGGATGGTCACAGGCAGCCCAAATAGATTTTTTTTCCCAAATTTTTTTGGAAAAGCCCACTGCCTATATAGACTGTATATGTCTTTCACTGTCCCTGCCTCACCACCACTACTGGCCCTGGACTATGTAAAATTACTGCAGACTGTTTCACTCTGGACAGGATGACAGCGGTGATGTAAGAGGCAACGCAGAGCCAGGAAAGAATTTTGCGCAAGCCTGCTGTAACACTTAGCTGGCTGCGTATGAATTAGGACAACTACCCCCAGCAGAGACGCAGTACACTGAGGACGGTCACAGGCAGCCCAAATAGATTTTTTTTCCCAAATTTTTTGGAAAAGCCCACTGCCTATATAGACTGTATATGTCTTTCACTGTCCCTGATTTACCACCACTACTGGCCCTGGACTATGCAAAATTACTGCAGACTGTTTCACTCTGGACAGGATGACAGCGGTGATGTAAGAGGCAACGCAGAGCCAGGAAAGAATTTTGCGCAAGCCTGCTGTAACACTTAGCTGGCTGCGTATGAATTAGGACAACTACCCCCAGCAGAGATGCAGTACACTGAGGATGGTCACAGGCAGCCCAAATAGATTTTTAGACTATGTAAAATTACTGCAGGACGCAATGCTCTGCACGGCCGATATACAAAAAAAAAACGTGCAACACTGCAAAAAGCAGCCTCAACAGTACTGCACACAGTCAGATGTGGCCCTAAGAAGGACCGTTGGGGTTCTTGAAGCCTAAAATCACTCCTAACACTCTCCCTATAGCAGCTCCACCATCAGCAGCACTTTCCCTGAGCTATGTCAGAATGCATCTGTGGCGAGCCGCGTGAGGGGCTGATTTATATACTCGGGTGACACCTGATCTTCCCAGCCACTCACTGCAGGGGGGTGGTATAGGGCTTGAACGTCGCAGGGGGGAGTTGTAATGCCTTCCCTGTCTTTCTATTGGCCAGAAAAGCGCGCTAACGTCTCAGAGATGAAAGTGAAAGTAACTCGAACATCGCGTGGTGCTCGCCTCTAGTAACGAGCATCTCGAACACGCTAGTACTCGAACGAGTATCAAGCTCGGACGAGTACGTTCGCTCATCTCTAGTAGACATGGACATTCTTTGGAGATGAGTGAGACAGATGACAGCATTGTCTAATGATTAGAACCCACGCGACTGTGGCTAAAGTTAGAAGCGTTTTCAGTAGTTAAATTATGATGTTCACATTTCAAGAACAGCGTGCAATCATCTGTTTTCACTTGCGTGGAATGACACCCATAACATTCATGGTCAGTTCGGTGAGATATCAAGTGAAAATGTCATGGACATTAAAAATGTGCGTTCATGGGCGCGACAGTTCAAAAAAGACTGAATGTTGTGAGAACAAACCCAAGTAGCCTCAGCCACACACCAGCCGGTCTGACAACATGATTGCTTTTCTTGATTGCGTTTCTTCAAGCCAACAACTTTGAAGCGGCTTCTCATACTTCTTACTGCCCTATGCACTTGACCTTGCATTAAGCATTTTTTGGCTTTTTCCAATGATGAAAATCACTCTTTGTGGTCACATGTTTTCCAGTCATGCCGCTCTTATCAGAGATTTTCCACTGGGCATAACAGACCCCTAAAGAAGCGTTCATGTACTGATGGTGTCAACATTGTAATAAAATGTTTACATTAAGTGGGAGATTATCTGGAGAAGTGACAAAACTTTCAGCTTTTTGGGGTACATAGTAAGTAAATTAGGAGAGCTTAGAACTTCAATGGACCTTGTATTTCTGAAAGTAAATGAAATATAATCGCCAAACTGGGCTATTACTCTTAAAAGTGCTTTTAGATAATAATTATCGTTCAAAAAATTCATTAAAACCGGCAAAACTGAAAATAATGGTTTGGTCTAAGTGCGAGTCAATGACACTGAATGACAAACATGAATCGTTCCCTTTTTGCTCGTCGTTCGTTTTATGCAGGTATAAAAACCATCGTTGGACCATTGTCTTATCATTCTGTTTAAACAGCACTCATTCAGTCGTTCTCAGTCACTTATACAGTGAATGTGAGTAGGTATATAGATGTAAGCAGCACCATATAGAGCTCTTAGAAAATCATTGTGAAGCCTTCACGGAATAAAATTCCAATTTTCATCTTTATTGGTAAAAAAAAACTCCATTAGCAAGAAAGGAGTAAATGTGAAAGACTGAAGGTTGCTTATTTGAACGAACCAACAATGTATTTGCCTGTCTAAACAGGCTGAATGAAAGCAAATGAGCTAGCGATATCACTCACTTGTTCAAATGTAAATTGGCTCGTCTAAAAGCAGCCTACATTTGATTTAACAATATATGACCAATTAAATGTTTTAGGTAAAAACCCTCTTCAACTTAGGTCAAGTTTATAAAAACTAGCTAACTGAATTTACTTTTCTGTCATTATTCACTTGGGTTTGCTCAATGTATTATATCCACTATTGGCTTGTACAGTTTGATTAATTTGCTTAATTACTTTCATCCTACAGTACATTTATTACTATAAGTCCAGCGTGCCATGCTAACTTAATCAGAACCTGTGATATTCTATTGTAATCACGCTGTTTCTGGGAGGAAATCCAGGCTAAACATTAAAGAAATGAGAAAAAAGTATTTCAATGATCTCTTTTGGACGACATACTTATCAGTTTTTGGATGCCTCCCATATTCTGAATTTAGTTGGAGTGGAAGCTACACTGGTCTCCTTTACCTATTCGGCCTGTAGTAATAGAATTGACTATAATCACATAATAAGAAGGTGTTGAATGCTATTTAGTGCCACACCATTTATAAGCATACAATATTCTTACCACACCTTACCCTCCTCTTCATCGTTTATCATTAAAATCATTAGAGACCCACAGCGTGAAAACATTGAATTTGTAAACTACAAGTTGAACATATTTTTCATACATGCAGATGAGTAAATTGGGGGTTATAAACATGGAGCAATGGGATCATTATGGTGGAGAGAGGTCATTAAAACCAGCCTAGGGTGCAAAAATGTTGAATTTGAGCTTGATTATTATTACAAGCTTCCAGCTGCTCCCCTGGACTCTTTTTAACTTTGCATCCAACTTTACTACAAAATGAGAAATTATTTCTACATCAAAGAACATGATGTTTGTGTTCTTTACATCAAACAATTAGAGAAGATGCAAATGCAGCAAATAACGCTTAGAGTTTTACTGCACAGTCTAAACAAATTTCCATAGAACAGCCACAAGAAAAAGTGTAATGCTACAGCAGCTTGTAATATATAGTTTTGAAGTGCAGAGTTTTCTGTTTTTTTCTGTTGTTTTCACTGTATAAATAAAAAGTTCTCAGTTGTGACTAGCAGATATTTAATAAAAATGTATTGAACCATAAATAAAAACTTCTACAAGTTTCTAATATACTATTCTTTCAACTTCCTATTTATAGCATTTCTAAACTTTCAGATGACTTTTCAGAATAAACTGTCATGTGTACATGAGGAATAACACCATTTCTGGTCATTATGTTACTTGTGGATACATCTAAAACATATATTGCTGCCCTGATCCAGTCTTGCCTTGATGACTACAACTTGCTAAGGATCAGTCTTACCCTCACTAAACTCTCTCCTTTCCTATCTATCCTGAATGTAGTAGCCAGTCTTATATTTTTGTCCAGCTGCTACACTAATATCTCCACCCTGTGCCGGTCACTATACTGACTGCCTGTCCATTACAAAATACAATTTAAACTCACCATTCTCATCCATAAAGCTCTCCACAGTGCTGCACCACCCTATAGCTCTTCCCTCATCTCTGCCTACCACCCTACCCATGCTTTCCTTTGCTAATCACCTTAGACTAATAACCCTCTTAGAGGAGCCGATTCTCGTTTGACCTCACTAGAGATGAGCGAGCACCAAAATGCTAGGGTGCTCGTTGCTCGAGTCGAACTTTCCGCGATGCTCGAGGGTTCGTTTTGAGTAACGAACCCCATTGAAGTCAATGGGCGACTCAAGAATTTTTGTATATCGCCGATGCTCGCTAAGGTTTTCATTTGTGAAGATCTGGGAAATTCAAGAAAGTGATGGGAACGACACAGAAAAGGATATGGCAGGCGAGGGGCTACATGTTGGGCTGCATCTCAAGTTCCCAGGTCCCACTATTAAGCCACAATAGCGGCAAGAGTGCCCCCCCTCCCAACAATTTTTACTTCTGAAAAACCCTCATTAGCAAGGCATACCTTAGCTAAGCACCACACTACCTCTAACAAAGCACAATCACTGCCTGCATGACACTCCGCTGCCACTTCTCCTCGGTAACATGCTGCCCAACCCCCCCGCACGACCCAGTGTCCACAGCGCACACCAAAGTGTCCCTGCGCAGCCTTCAGCTGCCCTCATACCACACGCTGGCCTCATAGCCACACCACCCTCATGTCTATTTATAAGTGCGTCTGCCATGAGGAGGAACCGGAGGCACACACTGCAGAGGGTTGGCAGGGCCAGGCAGCGACCCTCTTTAAAAGGGGCGGGGCGATAGCCCACAATGCTGTACAGAAGCAATGAGAACTCCAATCCTGTGCCACCTCCGTCAGGAGCTGCAAACGTGGGCATAGCAATGGGGAATCCATGTGCCACACAGTATTCATTCTGTCAAGGTGTCGCATAGCTCAATCCACACTGCAAGGGGAAAGCCGTCAGCGCTCTGCCCTCTACCCAAGTCAGTCAGTGTCTTTGCACCAGACAGGTCAAACACCGTGATGGGAACTAAGTTTTCACCAACAGCATAGGTGGGTCCTAGGAAGCCCAAGACATGAACAAACAATTGATCTGAGCGGCCAAACATGGCAGACTTGCACCGCGCCCACGACATAGGCCTCGGCCCACAGCTTCAGCAATCCTAGGCAGGGAGCGGACTTTCACTGCACCCAGGACATAGGCCTCTGCACAAACCATCAGCAATCGCGTGCCTACAGCGGACTCCAATGCTAGCGTAGCTGTGCATGTCTCATTAGCGCTGTATTGCTCCTGTAGTTTGTCCCATTGCAGTGCCCCGGATAGTAGAGCTAACGTCACATTAAATACAGGTGGGCTTCGGCCCACACTGCATGCCCCAGTCAGACTGGGGTTCTTTATAAGTAGACACAGGCAGGTACAACTCCGTGTGGACCGGCAGCATGGGTGGGTCCCAGGAAGCCACCGGCGTTACATAAATAAATCCTATTGCATTGCCCAGCACAGCTAAGGTAACGTCAGATTAAGTGCAGGTGGGCTTCGGCCCACACTGCATGCCCCAGTCTGACCGGGGTTTTAATACATAGACACAGGCAGGTACAAATCCCTAATGTGAAGTCCGTGTGGACCCAAAGCATGGGTGGCTCCTTGGAACCCACCGGCGGTACATAAACAAATCCCATTGCAGTGCCCTGGACAGCAGAGCTAACGTCAGATTAAATACAGGTGGGCTTCGGCCCACACTGCATGCCCCAGTCAGACTGGGGTTCTTTATAAGTAGACACAGGCAGGTACAACTCCGTGTGGACCGAAAGCATGGGTGGGTCCCAGGAAGCCACCGGCGTTACATAAATAAATCCCATTGCATTCCCCAGCACAGCTGAGGTAACGTCAGATTAAATGCAGGTGGGCTTCGGCCCACACTGCCTGCCCCAGTCTGACCGGGGTTTTTAATACATAGACACTGGCAGGTACAAATCCGTAATGTGAAGTCCCTGTGGATCCACAGCATGGGTGGCTCCCTGGAACCCATCGGCGGTACATAAATGTATCCCATTGCAGTGCCCTGCTCAGCAGAACTAACGTCAGATCAAATGCAGGTGGGCTTCGGCCCACAGTGCATGCCCCAGTCAGACTGCTAATATGTACCTTAACAGTAACCGCGTTGGTGGGAATGTGGTGCGACTGCGGACCTAGTAGCGCGGTTTTATTTAGTTGGTTTTCGGAATGTGGCCAGGATTAAGTGGGCCGTGGCGGGGGGATGGTGGGGGGGCTCTCTTGTTGTGTCGTTAAAGGTGAAATTCTTGGACTGCCACCAGACGGACCAATGCAAAGGTATTTGCCAAGAATGTTTTCATTGTTGGAGGAGGAGGGGGATGTTTTTGAGGCACTATGTGTCCTCTCCACGTGTCCGTGGTTATATGCACCTTAACAGTAACCGCGTTGGTGGGAAATGGCTTTGCCGCCATCATGTCTTTGGGAAGCCTCCGTTTCCACACCCCAGTGACATAGCATTAGCAGCGGTATAGGCAGAGCCCAGAATTAGTAACATTTCAGCGGTAGCATTAGGGACAGGCCCCAGTAACATATCACTAGCAGCACTATAGGGGGAGCACAGTATTAGTTCCATTTCAGTAGTAGCAGCAGTCCAGACAGGCCCCAGTAACATATCACTAGCAGTAGTAAAGGGGGAGCAAGACTATCTGTTGCGATACCTGTATTTAATCTAAGTCTTGATCAAACCTTTATCATAAGAACAAAAATTTGGGAAGAAATGCGCAATTAGAAATAAATTCGCCCTCACCTAAATCCGAGTTTTATGAAATAACGACAGCTACCGTATTATCGTAGAAATACATGGCCCTTTCTGAATTTTAAAAGGGTACGAAAAACTAAGCGAGTGGCTATAGTCGTTTACCTCTTGAATAAGGTCAACATACTAACAATTTAGAGGGTTATCTGTAGTGCCCTGTTGTTTGTTTTATGTTTTTTAAAAAAAAGTTATTCAATAAAAAGAAGTCATTTTAAATTATGTCTAAACTGTGAAGGGCTTAAATTTGAGAAGTTAGACTTTTTTCTGCCTCTGTGAGTACATTTCAGTAATAGTAGCACTCAAGACAGGCCCCAGTAACAATTCCGAAGCAGCAGTATAGGGGGAGCACAGTATTAGTTCCATTTCAGTAGTAGTAGCAGTCAAGACAGGCCCCAGTAACAATTCCGAAGCAGCAGTATAGGGGGAGCACAGTCTTAGTTCCATTTCAGTAATAGTAGCACTCAAGACAGGCCCCAGTAACAATTCCGAAGCAGCAGTATAGGGAGAGCGCAGTCTGAGTTCCATTTCAGTACTAGTAGCACTCAAGACAGGCCCCAGTAACAATTCCGAAGCAGCAGTATAGGGGGAGCGCAGTCTTAGTTCCATTTCAGTAAAAGTAGCAGTCAAGACAGGCCCCAGTAACGATTCCGAAGCAGCAGTATAGGGGGAGCATAGTATTAGTTCTATTTCAGTAGTAGTAGCAGTCAAGACAGGCCCCAGTAACAATTCCGAAGCAGCAGTATAGGGGGAGCACAGTCTTAGTTCCATTTCAGTAATAGTAGCACTCAAGAAAGGCCCCAGTAACAATTCCGAAGAAGCAGTATAGGGGGAGCGCAGTCTTAGTTCCATTTCAGTACTAGTAGCACTAAAGACAGGCCCCAGTAACAATTCCGAAGCAGCAGTATAGGGGGAGCGCAGTCTGAGTTCCATTTCAGTAATAGTAGCACTCAAGACAGGCCCTAGTAACAATTCCGAAGCAGCAGTATAGGGGGAGCGCAGTCTTAGTTCCATTTCAGTAAAAGTAGCAGTCAAGACAGGCCCCAGTAACGATTCCGAAGCAGCAGTATAGGGGGAGCATAGTATTAGTTCCATTTCAGTAGTAGTAGCAGTCAAGACAGGCCCCAGTAACAATTCCGAAGCAGCAGTATAGGGGGAGCACAGTCTTCGTTCCATTTCAGTAATAGTAGCACTCAAGACAGGCCCCAGTAACAATTCCGAAGCAGCAGTATAGGGGGAACGCAGTCTGAGTTCCATTTCAGTAATAGTAGCACTCAAGACAGGCCCCAGTAACAATTCCGAAGCAGCAGTATAGGGGGAGCGCAGTCTTAGTTCCATTTCAGTAATAGTAGCAGTCAAGACAGGCCCCAGTAATGATTCCGAAGCAGCAGTATAGGGGGAGCACAGTTTTAGTTCCATTTCAGTAGTAGTAGCAGTCAAGACAGGCCACAATAACATTCCCGTTGCAGCAGTTTAGGGAGATAACAGTCTCTTGCACATTTCAGTAGTTGCAGTATAGACAAGGCCCCAGTTACATTTATGTAGCAAAAGTGTAGGCCAACCCCACACACCTTGCTGTACCATGAGTGCAGGCGAAGCCCTTAAAAATTACTAGGATTACACTGTAGGCGAGGGCCCAAAAAAATTGGTGTACCAACAGTACTAATGTACCTCAGAAAAATTGCCCATGCCCAACCAAGAGGGCAGGTGAAACCCATTTATCGCTTTGGTTACTGTGGCTTAATTTGTAAGTAGGCCTGGAGGCAGCCCAGTTAAAATAAAAATTGGTTCAGGTGCAAGTTTCAACGCTTTAATGAGAATTGAAACGTATAAACATTGTTTACAAAAGTAATATGACTGAGCCTTGTGGGCCTAAGAAAAATTGCCCATTCAGCGTGATTACGTGAGGTTTCAGGAGGAGGATGAATATAATACACAGATTGATGAAGCTAAAAGGTCCCCGTTTTTTATGGTGATAGAGAACGATGCTTCCATCCGCGGGTGCAGCCTACGTATTGTTTAGGTACCGCTGCTGTCCGCTGGTGGAGAAGAGAAATCTGGGAAAATCCAGGCTTTGTTCATCTTTATGAGTGTAAGCCTGTCGGCACTGTCAGTTGACAGTCGGCTACGCTTATCCGTGATAATTCCCCCAGCCGCACTAAACACCCTCTCTGACAAGACGCTAGCCGCAGGGCATGCAAGCACCTCCAGGGAATACAGCGTGAGTTCAGGCCACATGTCCAGCTTCGACACCCAGTAGTTATAGGGAGCAGAGGCGTCACGGAGGATGGTCGTGCGATCGGCTACGTACTCCCTCACCATCCTTTTACAGTGCTCCCGCCGACTCAGCCTTGACTGGGGAGCAGTGACACAGTCTTGCTGGGGAGCCATAAAGCTGGCAAAGGCCTTGGAGAGTGTTTCCCTGCTTGCACTGTACATGCTGCCTGATCTCCGCGCCTCCCCTGCTACCTGGCCCTCGGAACTGCGCCTTCTGCCACTAGCGCTGTCGGATGGGAATTTTACCATCAGTTTGTCCACCAGGGTCCTGTGGTATAGCATCACTCTCGAACCCCTTTCCTCTTCGGGTATGAGAGTGGAAAGGTTCTCCTTATACCGTGGGTCGAGCAGTGTGTACACACAGTAATCCGTAGTGGCCAGAATGCGTGTAACGCGAGGGTCACGAGAAAGGCATCCTAACATGAAGTCAGCCATGTGTGCCAGGGTACCTGTACGCAACACATGGCTGTCCTCACTAGGAAGATCACTTTCAGGATCCTCCTCCTCCTCCTCCTCCTCCGGCCATACACGCTGAAAGGATGACAGGCAAGCAGCATGGGTACCCTCAGCAGTGGGCCAAGCTGTCTCTTCCCCCTCCTCCTCATGCTCCTCCCCCTCCTCCTCCTCCTCCTCAATGCGCTGAGATATAGACATGAGGGTGCTCTGACTATCCAGCGACATACTGTCTTCCCCCGCCTCCGTTTCCGAGCGCAAAGCGTCTGCCTTTATGCTTTGCAGGGAACTTCTCAAGAGGCATAGCAGAGGAATGGTGACGCTAATGATTGCAGCATCGCCGCTCACCATCTGGGTAGACTCCTCAAAGTTTCCAAGGACCTGGCAGATGTCTGCCAACCAGGCCCACTCTTCTGTAAAGAATTGAGAAGGCTGACTCGCACTACGCCGCCCATGTTGGAGTTGGTATTCCACTATAGCTCTACGCTGCTCATAGAGCCTGGCCAACATGTGGAGCGTAGAGTTCCACCGTGTGGGCACGTCGCACAGCAGTCGGTGCACTGGCAGATTAAACCAATGTTGCAGGGTCCGCAGGGTGGCAGCGTCCGTGTTGGACTTGCGGAAATGTGCGCTGAGCCGGCGCACTTTTCCGAGCAGGTCTGACAAGCGTGGGTAGCTTTTCAGAAACCGCTGAACCACCAAATTAAAGACGTGGGCCAGGCATGGCACGTGCGTGAGGCTGCCGAGCTGCAGAGCCGCCACCAGGTTACGGTCGTTGTCACACACGACCATGCCCGGTTGGAGGCTCAGGGGCGAAAGCCAGCAGTCAGTCTGCTCTGTCAGACCCTGCAGCAGTTCGTGGGCCGTGTGCCTCTTCTCTCCTAAGCTGAGTAGTTTCAGCACGGCCTACTGACGCTTGCCTACCGCTTTGCTGCCACGCCGCGCGACACCGACTGCTGGCGACGTGCTGCTGCTGACACATCTTGATTGCGAGACAGAGGTTGCGTAGGAGGAGGAGGAGGAGAAGGAGGAGGGTGGTTTAGTGGAGGAAGCATACACTGCCGCAGATACCAGCACCGAGCTGGGGCCCGCATTTCTGGGGGTGGGTAGGACGTGAGCGGTCCCAGGCTGTGATTCGGTCCCAGCCTCCACTAAATTCACCCAATGTGCCGTCAGGGAGATAACCTAGTGGCCCTGCCCGCCTGTGCTTGTCCACGTGTCGGTTGTTAAGTGGACCTTGGCAGTAACCGCGTTGGTGATGGTGCGTACAATGTTGCGGGAGACGTAGTCGTGCAGTGCTGGGACGGCACATCGGGAAAAGTAGTGGCGACTGGGAACCGAGTAGCGCGGGGCCGCCGCCGCCATCATGTTTTTCAAGGCCTCCATTTCCACAAGCCTATGCGGCAGCATTTCCAGGCTGATCAATTTGGCTATGTGCACGTTTAACGCTTGAGCGTGCGGGTGCATGGCGGCATACTTGTGCTTGCGCTCAAACAGTTGCGCTAGCGACGGCTGGACGCTGCGCTGAGAGACATTGCTGGATGGGGCCGAGGACAGCGGAGGTGAGCCTGTGGGTACAGGCCAGGAGACGGTCGTGCCTGTGTCCTGAGAGGGGGGTTGGATCTCAGTGGCAGGTTGGGGCACAGGGGGAGAGGCAGTGGTGCAAACCGGAGGCGGTGAACGGCCTTCGTCCCACCTTGTGGGGTGCTTGGCCATCATATGTCTGCGCATGCTGGTGGTGGTGAGGCTGGTGGTGGTGGCTCCCCGGCTGATCTTGGCGCGACAAACCTTGCACACCACAGTTCGTCGGTCGTCTGCACTCTCAGGGAAAAACTGCCAGTCCTTTGAGCACCTCGGCCTCTGCAGGGTGGCATGGCGCGAGGGGGCGCTTTGGGAAACAGTTGGTGGATTATTCGGTCTGGCCCTGCCTCTACCCCTGGCCACCGCACTGCCTCTTCCAACCTGCCCTGCTGCTGCACTTGCCTCCCCCTCTGAAGACCTGTCCTCAGTAGGCGTAGCAAACCAGGTGGGGTCAGTCACCTCATCGTCCAGCTGCTCTTCCTCCGAATCCTCTGTGCGCTCCTCCCTCGGACTTACTGCCCTTACTACTACCTCACTGATAGACAACTGTGTCTCATCGTCATCGTCCTCCTCACCCACTGAAAGCTCTTGAGACAGTTGCCGGAAGTCCCCAGCCTCATCACCCGGACCCCGGGAACTTTCCAAAGGTTGGGCATCGGTCACGATAAACTCCTCCGGTGGGAGAGGAACCATTGCTGCCCAATCTGGGCAGGGGCCCGAGAACAGTTCCTGGGAGTCTGCCTGCTCCTCAGAATGTGTCATTTTCATGGAGTGAGGAGGCTGGGAGGAAGGAGGAGCAGCAGCCAGAGGATTCAGAGTTGCAGCTGTGGACGGCGTAGAAGACTGGGTGGTCGATAGATTGCTGGATGCACTTTCTTCCATCCACCACAGGACCTGCTCACACTGCTCAGTTTCTAATAAAGGTCTACCGCGTGAACCCATTAATTGTGAGATGAATCTGGGGACCCCAGAAACTTGCCTCTCTCCTAATCCCGCAGCAGTCAGCTGCGATACACCTGGACCAGGAGCTCGGCCTGTGCCCACACCCTGACTTGGGCCTCCGCGTCCTCGCCCACGTCCACGTCCTCTAGGCCTACCCCTACCCCTCAGCATGGTGTATTACGAGTAGAGCAGAAACAGAACGCTGTAATTAAATGTGCCGCTTATTGGCCTGTGGTTGGAGGCTGACTTCGCTTACGGAACGCACAGCAGAGCCAGGAAACAATAATGCGCAAGACTGTAGTGAGACCTAGGTGCGTATGACTGAACTACTGGAATTCACAGCGCAGAACCAGTCAAGTGGCCTTAAGTATTTTGCTTCTATTTTTTAAAATGGTGAGGTGAAAAACCAGACAGTCACCGTATGCAGCGTATATTATATATACTGTTTCCCTCTGGCGGGATGACGGCGGTCATGTAACGGGCACAGCAGAGCCAGGAAACAATTATGCGCAAGCCTGTAGTGAGACCTAGGTGCGTATGACTGAGCTACTGGAATTCACAGCGCAGAACCAGTCAAGTGGACAAAGGCCAGTGGTAGGCCTTAAGTATTTTGCTTCTATTTTTTAAAATGGTGAGGTGAAAAACCAGACAGACACCGTAGGCAGTGTATATTATGTATACTGTTTCCCTCTGGCGGGATGACGGCGGTCATGTAACTGGCACAGCAGAGCTAGGAAACAATTATGCGCAAGCCTGCTGTAACACTTAGCTGGGTATTAATTAGCGACTACTACACCCAGCAGACACGCAGTAAACTGAAGATAGTCACAGGGATCCCAAATATAGTATTTTTCCCCAATTTTTTTGAAAAAGCCCACTGCCTATATAGCCAGTATACCTCTTTCCCTGTACCACTGTCCCTGCCTCACCAGTACTGCCCCTATACTCAGTGAAATGACTGCAGACTGAGGACGCTATGATCTGCACGCCCGATATACAAAAAAAAACAAACTTGTGCAACACTGCTAAAAGCAGCTTCAACAGTACTGCACACGGTCAGATGTGGCCCTAAGAAGGACCATTGGGGTTCTTGAAGACTGAAATAACACCTAACACTCTCCCTATAGCAGCAACAGCATCAGCAGCACTTTCCCTGATCTCTCTCAGCGTGCATCTGTGGTGAGCCGCGGGCGGGGCAGATTTAAATACTCGGGTGTCATCTGATCCCCCCAGCCACTCACTGCAGGGGGGTGGGATAGGGCTGGAATGTCACAGGAGGAAGTTGTAATGCCTTCCCTGTGCTTCTATTGGCCAGAAAAGCGCGCAAATTTCTCAGGGAAGGAAATGTAATGGAGTCGAGCACCGCGTGGTGCTCGTCTCGAGTAACGAGCATCTCGAACACCCTAATACTCGAACAAGCATCAAACTCGGACGAGTACGCTCGCTCATCTCTAGACATCACCACTAACTCATTTGCACTTATTCAGTCTGCTTAGACAAGCAGATCATTGTTGAAAATCCTTCACTTCTATGTGAAATATTGAGCAGGAAGTGTTTAAACGCAACGATAAGTCTTTAGTCTTGCTAAACTGAACGACGAATGAAAAGTGCACGATTCTCATTCATCATTTGTTCGTTGGCTCACTTTTAAACCGAATGATTAGCATTCACTTTCGCTAATATGAACAATTTTTTTGAACTGTAATCATTACATCTAAATACAGCATTAGTTCCTCTTTAATCTAAACCTCCCACTTTCATCTTCAAGACAGAATGTGAGGTTCCGATTATGGAGAATTTAGGGTACTTTTCGACCAGCCGATTTATTATTTGGATGAGTGAAGAAGCAAGTGATGTTACTGCTAGCCCATTCACTCTCATGCAGCCTGTTAGGCAAGCAGATACATCGCTGGTTCGTTCAAATGAGGGATTGCTCAGAATCGCTCAGTTTTTCTTATTTCTTGTATAAGTGATAAGAATGACTGAACAAGCGCTGTTTAAACCAAAGCTAACGAGCCCGTGATGATTTTTATGTCTACCTAACATGAACGATGAATAAAAAGTGAAGGATTACCGTTCATCGTTCAGTTATTCATTCGGGTTTAGACTTAACGATTATTGTTCTCTTTTGCTTGTTTAAACAATTTTTTGAACGATAATTGTTCGTCTAAAAGCACCTTTAGTATGAAATCATTAATAAAATGGAGAGCATGGGTAAGGAGGTAGACAGATGTAGGGTGGTGCAGCGTGTTGGAAAGCTTTATGGATGAGAATAATGAGTTTAAATGAAACTACTAATGACCAATTGTCTGTTAGTATGTGAGTGATTCTCATGCTCCAGCCCTGATGACATCATCGCTCCACCCCCTGATGACATCATCAAAGGTCCTACAACTTATATAAAACATAGATCCTGACTGACAGAAAAACAACGCAATTAGGGCTCTTGAAAAGGGGAGGACAAAAATAACAAAATGAGAATACAACTAAGCTGTTATTATCTCAGACACAACTCTGTGGTCCTCACAGAAGTCACCGACCTACCACCACCCACAAAGATCCGGTGGGCTGAAGAACCTGCGGTGATGTCACTGCTGTGGGAGGAGCCACTGTGCAGTTTGGTAAAAGAGATTCGGTGGTCTGAAGGATGTGTGGTAACATCACTGCTGTGGAAGGAGCCATTGCGCAGTTTGCTGTGAAAGTACTGTCTACTGGGTAAACCAACAGCAGCTACTACCAGAACCTGTGATGACGTCACCGCCATGTGATCACCTGTGTGGATGGTGTTAGGAAGCACATGACCAGAGGTGATCACTGTATCCAGGGTTCTGGTGATGTGTGGAATAGCAGATCTGTGTGTGAATCAGGATGTAGCAGAGCTGTGTGTGGGTCATGTGCTGTCTGTGTGATGTGTTGGGTAAGGATGGATGTAAATGGATTTAAAATGTAGCAGAGCTGTGTGTGTAATGTGCTGTGTGTGTGATGTGTTGGGTCAGTATGCATGTAGTAGAGCTGTGTATGTAATGTGCTATGTGTGTAATGTGTGGGAAACAAGATAGATGTAGTAGAGCTGTGTGTGTGATGTATGGGAATCAAGATGGATGTACTACAGCTGTGTGTGGCAAGTGGTAGAGGTGTGTATGAAATGTGTTGTGTGTGTAATGTGTGGGGTCAGGATGGATGTAGTAGAGCTGTGTGTGGGGATCATAATGGATGTACTATGTAGCACAGCTGTATGGCACATTGCATCACCAGAAACACTGGTACTATAATTTCACAATAATTACTAGTTGTATTTTATAATGGACAGGCAGTCAGTTCAGCGATACACACAGGATGAAGGCATCAGTGTAGCAGCTGGACAAAAAGATAAGCCTGGCTACTGCATTCAAGATAGATTGGAAAATGAAGAGTATAGTGCAGACTAGTCTTTTACACGGCCCAATTATCATTCAGATTCTCTCAGCTGGGTTGCTAGGTTGACTGTTGGTCATCGCTCAGTGAATGGAGGCAGAGCCGGACACAGCCTGCCATCCTGCATTCTCAGTAAACAGGCAGTCGATAGCATCTATGAACAACCGCCTGTGTACATAGGCCTATTGTTGTTTTATTTTTATGCTTACACGATCCGAACGACGAATGAATTATTGTTTGTTGGTCAGATCGTGCAGATTCCTTTGATCCAGAAAGAATCTGAATGATAATAATCGTTCGGTGTAATAGGGCCCTAAGAGTAACGTCAATAATGTACCAGGGCAACAGTTAGCATTTTTGATGTATTCACAGTAATAAAATGGTAGTTTCTGGAGATATTTTGAGGTGCAGGTGACATGAGTATGCAAGAGATTGAGTATAAGGAGTGTAGGAAAGAAAGAAATCAAATATGACCCTGAAATAGTGGGTATGCTGCCCAGGGGTTATGGAAACACTACACACCAAGATGGAAATATCATGTTTAGGTAGGATAATATATAGCAAACATAGGAAGTCCAGTTTTTAAAAGGTTCATTAAAAAATAAGAAAGATCATGATCTTAGAGACAGCAGATAGACAATCACTGGTGTTTTTTTTCAGTAATGCAGTACTGAGCAGTGTAGCTGTGAATCCAGCACTATGGTGAGATAAAGACTTACTAGAGGCTATAGGTACTTTTCTTTCTGAGTTTCTCGGCTTTCCTTCAGCAGCTCCTTTCTTCTTCCCCTCGTCTATACATTTAAGTTAAATCATACTAATTCAAAACCTGGCTTTAATTTTTCTTCATGGAGCATGGGGGTCAATGTTAAGTATACCGGTGTAAAAATAACTTTTAGTGCTAACAGAAGATCTTATCCCTTGTGTTCCGATTAAGAGAATTGTATCATCAATCCAACATCTGTTCTAGATTTGTAAGATTGTTTTACAGGGGTAAACATTCACCATTAGTGAAAATTGAACATTATTTGTTATTATGAAGAATAGAATTCAATAACATCCTCTTATTTCTGAAGCCTCAATTGTTGAATTATTCCTTGGTGACATACAATATCTTATCAAACTTGTACGAGGTTCCAAACTGCTATTTTGTTTACTTCTCGTAAATCCCTTTTCAGAGTAAACAGCGTACATAAATAGCCTTAAGAGACACTAGGTCTCTCGTGAAAATGACCTCCATGGCAGATTCACACCATTCTTCTGACATTAAATATGGAATTTACAACATCAGTAAGTGGTTTCATCTGGTTGTGATCTGGAGGAGGACTCTCCCAAAAGATCGGATTAAACATGTTTAAATCATCAAAAACATGTCACTTTAATTCAAGTGTTTGCTGTTGCATAATCACATTCATAAATCATTCCAACATATTCTGTATAGCAGGCTTAGGAAATATGTAATTCTCCCACTTGCTCTGGCACTGGAATACTGGGTTGATACAAAACTCTCTATACTTCGAGGGGCTAAGGCAAGTTAAATTCTATCTGTTGTTTCGCATGACTTCAGGATCAATCATCTGTCACGGCCCGCTGTTTGCCTGTCAATGGAGCCACATTAGGCGCCACCACTCCCCATGTCCTATATGCCACACTTCCTCCTCACTCTACTTGGACTCTGTCCGTAGGGCTAATGCACAATCTTGCCCACTTTCTTAAAGGACCAGTACACACGCCTTAATTCAGTTCTTCACCAATCTTACTGCACCTCCGGTTGTATTAGGCATCCACCCTGCATGGTGATAAAGCCCCTGGTTGTGTTTATTCTGGGTCTGACACTTGCCTGGTTTTGAAAATTCTGATGTCTGTACTCCCTGACCTCAGCTGACCTCTGGTCTCTGTTGTTATCTGCTTCCTACCTTGACCTACAGCCTGGACCTCATTATTGCATATGTGCTGCCAAGTTGGACTACATCCTGTTGCCCTGCTACGCTGCTGTTCAGACCTTCTGGTACCATGCTTTGGTCCGGTGCAGCATCCACACTACTGGGAGTCTCTGTGCAAGTAACAACTTAGAGGCGCTGCAGCAAAGACTGTATCCAGCTTGGACGAGTTAAGGATAAAGACCAGAATTCCCCAAGTGCAACTCCCAAAGTCAAACCAGTGTATGGCAAGATGGATCCATATCTACCTGCCTGACACCATCAAGTCTGTGTACATAAGGAATAGCACAGCTCCTGGTTATTATATAATCTATACATACTGCATTCATTGGTAGATTTGCTCTTTGCAGGCTGTAATTGTCAGTTTTCCCTGAGCTAGTGGGTAAAGACTAGCTGCTATGATGTCTACCATATACAGCACACAGATACAAGAAGAAATCCTGCTTTCCTGTTTCTAACTCAGTAGCAAGAACATGGAGGACATTATACAATTATATTATTTCCACAGATGTTTTTTTGCTGCAGCATATACAAAAATCCAACTAGAATTTTTCCAGAACATGTGAATGGGGTTACAAAAAACACATTGACGTACATTGTATACGGAATGTTACCGGTTTTGATGGTGATTGAGGCGCAGAATCTATGCCTAAATTCTCAGCAAATCCATGATATGTGAACTTGGCCTGAGTGTTCTGTTATTTGACTAAGCAATGACTTTTTAACTGGCCAGTTCAACAGTTAGCCAGAGCCTATTGACAGCAGTCTTCATATTTTTTCCCCTTATTGCTTTAATTTACTCAATTATATATCCCTGGTCAGACCATGATGGAAGTGTGTACATAGCCTACTAACTTGTCACAACCTATGCCCCAGCTAATGAAGACAATGTAGAAGTTTCAAGCAACAAACAGACCCTTAAGCTTCCTCAACTGATCCCCTATGGTGGTAAGCTGTTCTGATATTGATTGTACATCTCCACGTATAGAATCTTGCATGATGAGGATGATTAATCTATTTAGAAGAAAACTAAATGATATTCAAGGATGGCCATTCGATTTAAAGGGTTTGTTCAGTCTTCAGAGCTTTCTCATCCTAAGGGCTCTTTCACACGGCTGTAGGCGTTTTTACGTGTGCCCGCTGGTGCCATAGAAACGCGTGAATGGGCACACGAATCTAATGTCTGTGCGGCATCGGCCCAGTGCATATACGCCGAGGCCCTCATGCTGTTCCCCTTTCCCTCCCCCTCATTGGCTCACCCCCTCTCTCCTTCCCTCTGGCTGTTTACAATAGGACGGGGGATGGGGGGGCAGAGCTAAGCTCCTGCCCCCTCCCCGCCCCTTGTCCGCCACCAGCAATGGGAGGAGGCAGGACAGGACAGTGCTTAGCCCTTCCCCCATTCCGCCCCCTCCCATTGCAAACAGTCGGATGGGAGCAGAGAGAAGGGGGAGGGAGTTCAGCAATCATGCTGCTAAACTTCCTCCCACCTCCCTTTTCTGGCCGCTGTCATTGGCTCCCATAGAAGCAGATTTAGCGGGTGGCGTATTCCAGCCAGAAAGATAGTTCCAGGACTATCTTTTCAGCCTGATGTAAAAGCGCCCAGCACTATATTGGCCGAGCTGGGTGCTTTTACACGGCGGGAATTTGGCCATGCGATCTGATGCATTGGCTGATATACGCTCGTGTGAAAGAGCCCTTAGGCTAGGTGTACAGTAACTGAGAATGTGAGATGTGCCCATGAGGCTCTGGCGCACATGGACAGATTTACATGAACACAGCACATTGACATGCATTGGCATGTCTTATTAATCCTCATTGATACAGACAGGAATAGGACATGTGATGAGTTTTTTCAAATTGACCATCAGTCCATGTGAAAAAAACTTCAATATGTGCAGCCTTATAAGTGGATATGCATTAATTTCTGGAGATGGTGAACTGTTTAAGGAAAAAGAAGGGCAGCCGTCTTATCGCTCCAGTATATATCCACCTCCTCCGATGCATGAATCTTGCATAGCTAGGCAACAATCACATAGATTGATAAACACTGTGGAACTTTGTTTTTCGCCATATATTATACTACATCTATGTATGTAAGCATGTCATAGCAGGGGACCCCTGTCATATGAATGTTGATTGGGCATTTGTTATTTTAACGCTTTAAGGACATGGCCTATTTTAGCCAATAAGGCAGTTTCAAATGACGAACTGTAGTTGCCTAATACATGCTTTCCTGGCCCCCTCCATAATGTCATGCATGTATGTTTTCTGTAGATGCTCTGTGCAAAACTGTCTCATCATTCTGTTATGTGTATTGCACAGCTTCAGAAAATGAGAGGTTAATGCCTGCAAAGTGAGAGCTGACTATCTGTGAATGTATCAGTTTATATCCTGTCATGTGGTATGAGAGAGTCTATAAATGCGAGTGATTAAGAGCGGGAAAGGAGTTCCATGTCTTCTGGAGTCGTAGTCAGGAGGTCCAGCTGCATGTGGGGACCTTCAGCTCTCATGTAGTGGAGTATGGAGGAGGAGGGGAGATTTCCCGAGTGTCTGTATCTATGAAGAAAAAGTGAGCACCCAAAAGAGAGAGAGTGAGCAACAAGTGAGTAGGACTTTCTCAAGGCCCCGTACAGAAGTACCCTTTTTATTCTTCAACTGTTCACACCCAAGCATCCTGAAGTTTGGGACCGCTGGGTGGAGGTACTCGTCCGCAGTTGTCACACGCACAGGCGTAATCAAGTCTGGGATTGCTGTGTGGAGGTACTCATGATCACGTCTGTCTGTAAATATTAATAACTCTTTCTGCACGTGGAATACTGTATATTTTTGCCTTGTATTGCTTGGAGTTTCAAGTAAAGCTATTCCAGGCCCTGACCGTTTCCAGGGACTTGAGGTACTATAATATTGTCTGTGGCTCATTTATTTTCCCTGCCAAGGTTCATGCTGGTGGGTGCCAGAATGGTGGCGTCACCTGTGACAAGCTCCGCACCTGTTCTACTGTTTATTAGGCATCCCCATGCCGGGGGTGTCCGGAAGAGGCCCAGCGCTGCCCTGGCCTTGGCTGCGTGCGTTCCCCCGAGAGGTAGTGTGGTAAGTGTCGCCGTGACAACCTAGCACCTTGCCCTCCCAGCTCCTCAGTGTATGCCATGTGTCCGGGGTCACCCTACGGGATGCTGCACAAGCGCAATATCAGGCCGTCATTCACAGCTCGATATCACCCTCACTATCCATTTAAAAGCCCAGTTAAAGCAGCACTAGCCCCATTAAAAGTAATGAAAGTACCCCGTGATCCTGTGTCTACCGACAATCTAACGTTGGAGAGACAGTCTATAGAATCCTTTATGGGTGACACCAATTAATAGGGAATACCATTCTGCTATAATCCTTGACTGTGCAATAGGGAGTTGGGAACAATCTGTGACATTCAAATCTCGTAATTTTATTACATATTGGTCCACTCTTGCTCAAAAGATACATCTGTTAAAGAAACAGGAGGGGGGGGGGGGGGGTTGATGTTTAGTTGTGCCATATATGTGGAGGCCCACAAATGATTTTATTTACCTATTATTAAATGTTAAGTTTTAAGAATCGATCCAGTGAAAACTTTATATGTTGTGATTTACATTGATCGTGCCATGAAGGGGGTTAACAGTGGGGATCACTGTTCCCATTGATCCTTGTTGTTGCAGCAGGTGGTCGGATGTCAGTCACAGATGGCTTCCGTTATGGATCCCGGGCCATCCACAAGATATAAGTTTACCCTTCAGCCAGGACTTAAACTTACGTCTTGTAGTATTAAGGTGTTAAATATGGTGGTAATTTTTGGCAACATTGCAATGAAGAAGGACGTTTGTTACATCTGAAATTTGTTTGCATATGGTGAGCTGTTAAAATATATTTTTTTCTAAATAATATCTGATTAATTACTATATACCAAGACCCCCTCCTCCCCCACCAGACTCTGTATTTCAGAGATGATATGACCCATTTGTTTAGCTTTCACAATTTGACTCCTATCAAAGTCTCACATATATTTTTTCTTTCTCATTTTCCTGCTTCGAGCACGTCAACTTTAAGAAATGACGGTTCACTTGCTCTGTAATAGAAATGTTTTTCTAAAAGACACATTATAAAATGAATCATCACATTTTGGATCTATAAAGAGAACATGTTAAGATCCAATATTTCATTTTTATTGGGTGGATTACAAGGTCTATAGTTACATTAGCAATTGAAACTACAATAGTATTAGGACAAATCATTGTTCCCATGATCTTTCCCTCCATTTGATCATATTAATATGGGAAAACATCAGATATTTATAGAAATTGATTCCCTTCAGATCTTTCTAAATGCTGAGTCAACTTCATCCAATACTGGATAGAAAACTGAAGAATAATAATGAAAGTTTGGTTAAAAATGAAAATAGCCAGAGGATGCATGGACATATTGATGGCATACATCCAATATAGTAGATTTGAAAAGCCTGTGCATCTGAGAACAATCTTTCTTTCCTCATTTGGTCATTTTGGCTCATTTACATTCATTGCTTATTTAATTTCCACTCAAATAAGTCCAGTATTACCCTTGTGCTTTTTCCCGAGAAGAAGCTCAGAGAACACATAATGTAATTCATCCTGCTATATGATGATGTTCTACTAATACATGCTGTATATAACAAACCTCAACGTAGTTCTATATTTTAGCCTCATAGCTTCTTAAAGCAAATTCCATCGTGGGAGGTCTTGGCATGAAACCAAGGGTTGTGGGGTGGTTTCTATTTATGTATCAGCTGTATTGTAGCAAACAGTGTTTGATGCATGTTGACATTGTTTGCCTTGTAAGTGTAACCCCATGTACGTGGCTATTGACAAGGACTTTCCTACGAGTAACATCTGTTTTCTGTACGCTCTTAAGACAGGCAGCAAAAGCAAAAACATGCTTTTTTTTATAATGGGGAACAAAAGGTGAAGTTGTAACCAAGAGATTTGTATTTAAAATGTATATAATATGTACAGATGCCTGCCTATTCAATGGATGGGGTAAGGGCTTGTCTATGCAATGGCCCACAAATAGAAGAACGAAGTTGCAAAAGGGCAACCAAAGGCCTATTAGTTATGCCCCCACCAAAGTAAAACATAACCTTTATTATATAAGTGAAATAAAAAAAAATCCTAGGAGGATATTAAAATCACAAGACTCTTGCAGCTCCCGTAGACTAAAGTATTCATGGATCATGCCATCATAGTATGGAAATGGCTCCTATCAAGCTTTGGTATGAAGGGATTGAATGCTGGCAACAATCCCCCACACCTACAGTCTATAGAGAGAGGCAATAAGGTCCTGGGCCAAAATGTAGCCACTAGTCCACGCCCCCCCCCATCCCCCCTCCTCAACATGTTTCACCTAACTAGGCATCATCAGCCCTGATTCTTTCCCCTGATGACTTCTAGTTAGGCGAAACATGTTTGGAGGCTAGTGCCTACATTTTAGCTAGAGACTTAATTGCAGTTTCTATATATAGTATAAATAGAGGATTGTGGTTGGCATTCAATCCCTTCACACTAAAGCATGATTGGGGTTAGTTTGATGACTACTCATTTCCATACTATGATGGCGTGATCCATGAATATTTTAGTCTATATGAGCTTCAAGAGTTTTGTAGTATTAAATATCCTTTTAGGTGTTTTTTCGCTTTTATAATAAAGGTTATATTTTACTTCGGTGGGTTCATAACCAATAGGCTTTTGGTTGCCCTTTGGCAACTTTGTTCTTCTATTAGTGTAATAACCTGGCATGACCCTGGGCAATTCCTTAATTATTTTTTAATATCTGTTGCTGACCTGCACCTCTGAGCTATAGGCATTATGTCATAAAATGCTGGATTATTGAAATATTGGATCACTTCTATGAAAAATTCACACCATTATATAATGTCTAAAATCAGAGATATGTAGAGGTGTGGAAGGCCACACAGAAATCTATGGCATTATATTGCAGCTCTGTAAAACTCCACAATACACTTGTGTACTTGAGACCTTATGAGAAAAGACTTGAAATCATGACTAGTTACTCGGATTATGGTTCCATTTTTAGGGTAGGTTCACGTGTTGCGGAATACACATTGGCTAAAAGTTGGCTGAACTTGACGATTTTGGTGGAACTGCCTGTATATGAGAATGTCCCAACTTTCTAAACTGAGGAAAACCTAAGACTTGAGGAAGGGAGAGGACGCACAAACATTACAGCATGTCCAAGTTTGAGGGTGTGAAGGAATGCTGGAAAGAGATTGGTGCTTCAAAACTTGTAGGAGACTTTTAAAAAATAAATTAATGAAACCTTGTGTATTTGTTTAAAAAGAAGATAAAAGTGGTAAAAATACAAACAAACATTGCTGCATGTGTTTTTTTTTTATTGGTGTTTGATGTTCCAACTTCCAACCTTTCCTTGATGGCACATATTGGAGGAAAGATGGATTGGGCATGTTGGGTTTTAGCATGCTTGATGCTTTGTTCCTTTAGGCTATAAGCAGCTGCCAGAGGTGTATGGCAGGTGCTTGTTCATCTCTCCCCTTTGAAAAGACATGCACGCTTAGCCTGGCTCTTTGTTCAGCTCATCACTGTCATCCATAAAATACTCCAGAGTGCTACACTACCGTATATCTCCTCCCTCATCATCTCTGTCGACCACCCTACATATGCTCACCATTCTGTTAATGATCTTAGACTGCTTTCCTCTTTAATCCGAACCTCCCACTCCTATCTCAAAGAGTTTTCCCCGAGCTGCTCCAGTTTTCTGGAATGTGCTACCCCAGACAATCAGATTAATTCCTAATGCCCACAGTTTTATCCCGAACCCCTTTAGCCCATTGTATCTCTCACACATCCAAACACCGTAACATACTGCATATGTGTATTTACATAGATACTAACTGGTGACTGGCTAATACAGTTCTACGAATTCTATTAAATTTGCATTCTTTGCCCCCAAAAAATCAAGCACCTAGAAGGAGTTGTTGTTTTGCTGGAAAATTCGGCATGCAGTTACATCTCAGGCAGATATACAAATGATAAGAGATGTGGTGTGATTAGATGAACGGTCTTGCTACCTAAGGCCCTTAAAGTAGTTCCACCCTTAGCCTATAATAAGTTTTTCAGAGGCTCCTTGTGTGCAGTCACCTCTTTTTCTGCTTGTGTAGAGCTTGTTGACCACTAGATGCCTCTACAACACAGAGAATAGATTTCACCCCATTACCCGAGTTTAAGAGGGGCACATTATTTTAATGCGAGAAACTGGATGGTTGTATCGACAAATTGCCAGCACCCTGTGCCATTCTGACCAGACTGTTAGGCGGTGTTGGAATCAGTGGATGCGTGAAGGCACACAAACAAAAGGCGACCAGGCTCAGGACACCCTTCACAGACCACCAGTAGAGAGGATTGTCTGATCATCTGACAAGCATGAGCAGCTCCAACTGTTTCATTGTCCGCCATTTAGAGACAAGTGGCACCATTGTTACATGAGCCCATTATATGTACTACGTTTGATTCCCACCGTCGCCTCTGCTTGCAGTTATGTTGTGAACAAAAAACGGAGTGGAACCATGTTGTTCTCAGCAACAAATCCGAGTTTAGTTGCTGGTGTGATGATCAGGGGCTCCAAAACATATGACAGTCAGTCACCCCTAACAGCAGTACAAAGGAAAATGACAGCTCAGCGATATGTTCAGGACATACCGCAGCCACATGTGTTCCTCTCATGACAAAGCTTCCCAGAGGCATTTTCCATCAAGATTATGCTCGGCCGCACAAACAAGGGGGTCACAGGAATGTCTCCATAACTTGCAACACTTCCATGGCCTGCCTGGTCACCATGAACAGCGCTCAAATGAATTTATATATATATATATATATATTCAAAAATATATACGGAGGGGGGGGGGCGTGGCCTGGAAGGAGAGCTAGATGGTCGCATCCTAACACAGCTCTCCTCCTAGCCTGCACAGCGACGGCAAAAGCGACTAAAATATCAGCCTAAAACCTAACATTTCTACTCCTGCAGAAGGCGAACACCTTCCACCATGCCTAGGAGGGTTGGAAAGCTGTCTCCGAAAAAATTAACGGACTTTTATGCCACAAGAAGCCGAGGAGAAGAGCCCAAAGATGGAGGCCTGCACTCCCGCGCTCAGGAAGAGAGGGGGGAGCCTCTGGACGCCATGGAGAGATCTGCTGAGGGGGATACAAGCCGCGGCGGGGGACGAAGCCTCCCTGAACTGCCTACAAGCAGAAGAACTCTCCCCTCCACTTCCACGCAGAGTTCACCGCTGAAATCGTTTCGCAGAGACAGCACAGCCGACCACTTGAGCCGGAGACCGAGAGACCCCCCCCCGCTTCCATTGTTATGGACTCCCTGCAGAGCTCTCCGACCGCTGATGCTGGAGACCGCTCAGACTGGAGACACGGAGCTTCCCTCACAGCCCCAGGCTTACCTGCGGGACCTCCGGCGGCACTGCATATAGAGAGGGAGAACGGAGGCTGGATCCAAACTCTCCGCAGCTCCCCCGTCCTCATGGAGCCTGCTGTGGAACTCTTGCCCGTACCGCTTGCTATGAGCGCCGCTGACAAGCCGGACTGGGCACAAGAAACACAGGTGGGTGAAGTAGATCTCTCACACCATATCCCAGCTGTCAGCCCTCCTGGCCAACCTGCCGCCGTTGAAAGCTTCCATGGGTGTCCCTCCCCAGCCTCTCGGGCTTATGCTACTGGCCAGACCCCCTACTGTGCTACACCACAGACCAGTCACCAAACCACCAACAATGACTACTCAGAGCCAAGGGCTGAAGCCCCAATTAAAGCAGGGGATACCCCTCAAGACAATATAAATGCTGTTTCCTGCTCACCAAGCACCTATAGGGAGAATGAGAGCAATGTGGGTCCGAAAGACTCACGGATCTCCCCCCGACTAACGCCGGTTAACGGGCTGCCGACAAAAGGGCCCCTCTTGACTGGCAAAAACCATTCAGACCAGGCTTGCATGAACCAAAACAACTCCTCCCCTGCCGACTTAGCGGTAACAAGCAGCAAAAGAGGCATCCAACACTCCCCACTTAACACAGGAGGGATGGAGCACAAGTCAAATTCTTCTAGCCCGCAAAAACAGGGAGCTCCCTACTCTTCTGGCTACGATCGAACAATCAAACCTTCACTAAAAGACATGCCAGCTCATAACCACGCTGCTTCGGAGAGGTTTATGAAAGAAGCAATGCTGGCGCTTCATACATCAATACAAAAAGATATCCCCAATAACCTTGCAGGCATAAACGCGACTGTGGAAGAACTAGGAGAAAGAGTGGACCATACAGAGCGTAAAATGGGAGACTTTGCAGCAGCCCACAACTCATTAGTGGACTCCCATAACAATTTGGAAGAAGAGGTAGAATCCCTGCGAAACAAACTGACGGACATAGAAGACAGAAACCGCAGAAATAATAATAAATTTAGAGGCATTCCTGAAACAACACCTCCTTCTGAACTTATTGCGTATCTTAAAAGCCTAATTCGGGCGATTATCCCACAAATTTCAGCCTCGGACCCCACAATAGACCGGGCCCACAGACTGCCAAGAGCTCAGTCTGTTCCACCATCCTACCCTCGAGACACAATCGCACGGATACACTTCTTCCACATCAAAGATCAACTTATGCGAGCCTCAAGACAAATACCCACACTACCAGCTCCTTTCCAGAATATTACACTCTACGCTGACCTTTCCCAAGCTACAATAACAGCAAGAAAGAAATTGTCCCCCATAACTTCAGCCTTACGAAACCATGATGTAAGATACAAGTGGGGCTTCCCGACTAAAATTATCATCACAAAGAATGGGAGAACCCACGCAATTGCCACCCTGGATAAAGGACTGGAACTACTAGAGAAGTGGAACATCCCTTGTCCAATACAAACGGATCAAAACCTGACCAAGAGGAACAACCCTTCCCCCATGATCGCACAGGAGTGGAGAGATGCAACGCGTCGCTCATTACCGGCTCTACAAGGACAGGTTATGTCACCATATTTCTGCAGACTTTCCCCAAGTTTGTGCAGTTTGACTCACTGTACGATTATGTTTTTACTTACACTCACACTTATTCAAATGTTTTTTTCTCCCCATAAGGTACCTAATTGTTTGTTCTTTACAATCTGCATATCTTCGTTAATTCTTTACAATATCTGTTGTTATGCAGAGTGGCTGTCATCAAGTTACGGTTTCCTTAGCGTAAAATCACCACAACCCAGATGGCACTGAAGATTATGTCTCTTAACGCAAAAGGCTTGAATAGCCTATTCAAAAGATCCCTTCTGTGGAGAGAAATTAAAAGGTCCAAAGCGGAGGTGGTTTGCGTTCAGGAAACTCACCTTCAAAAACGCAACTCCACCAGATTGATTAACAGGGACTTTCCCCAAATTTTCTATGCTAAGGCCCAAAGAAAAAAGCGGGCGTTCTTATTGCAATAAAAAAAAATGGTTGCTTTTCAGCGACAGAATGAGGTTCTGGATGAAAGGGGTAGATATGTCGCTTTAGTATGTACAATTAATAACGTGACCCTAACTATAGTGAATGTCTACGCCCACAACACTGCACAGCTCGCCTTTCTAAACGCTCTGCTTAAGCAGATCTCGCACATAATCAAAGGCAAGCTCCTTACATGCGGGGACTTTAATATCATTTATAGTCCAGACTTGGACTCTACATCGAAAAGCGACAGAGCTCCCCCTCATCTTTATGAGTGGCTACGGAAAGAAGATCTTTACGATGTATGGAGATGCAAACATGCATCAGAGAGAGACTACACATTTTTTCTACCACAGACACAACACCTACTCTAGCATCGACATGTTTCTAACAACAAAATGGCTCTTACTAGAGATGAGCGAGTATACTCGCTAAAGGCAATTACTCGAGTGAGCATTGCCTTTAGCAAGTACCTGCCCGCTCGAGATGAAAGGCTCGGGAGCTGGCGGCGGGAAGGGAGCTGCAGGGGAGAGCGGAGCAGAACGGAGGGGAGATCTCTCTCTCCCTCTCTCCCCCCCCGCTCCCTCCTGCTGACAGCCGCTATTCACCGCTCCCCCGGCCCGGCACCCGAACCTTTCATCTCGAGCGGGCAGGTACTCGATAAAGGCAATGCTCGCTCGAGCAATTGCCTTTACCGAGTATACTCGCTCATCTCTAGCTCTTACCAATGGTAGCAGAGTGTGAGATAGGAGACATCACCTGGTCAGACCATGCCCCGATTACCCTGTCCCTCCGCCTGTCCCACTCGCCCTTAAGCACTTTCATTTGAAGAAACAACACTTATGTCATGTCCCTTAAAAGCAACAGCACTACCATGGGGAAAATGCTCACTGAATTCTTTGCTCTCAACTCTCACCCCTCCATTAGTCCTTCTACGTTATGAAATACGCATAAGGCATTTGCAAGAGGTCTTCTCATTCAACAGACAGCATATTACAATAAGCAACGCAACTCAATCACACTTGACCATCTAACAAAAGTTTCCACTCTGGCTGCGATTCACAAGACAGACCCTTTCCTGGGAAATTTACTCCCCTTTAAAAAAGCAAGAACGGAACTACAAGCGCACCTTGCATTAGACCACAAGAACCACATAAAAAGACTTAAAATGCAACACTATTACTCACACAACAAAGCGAGTAAATTAATGGCCAATAGAGTCAAAGCAACTAAAGCAAACTCGAGAATCCCTTACCTAATTTCTCAGACAACGAACAATAAGATTTACAGCCCACAAGAAATCGCCGACGAATTCAGTAATTACTATAACTCACTCTACAATTTAAACCGCGACAAAGACACCCCCCAACCTAATTAGGAGGCAATCGACGCATTTCTATCCACACTATCTTTCCCATCTCTCTCGTAAAAACAAACACAAGAGCTGTGCCTACCCATCACACGTCAAGAAGTAGAACAACCTATCCGTTCATTAAAACCTGGCAAATCCCCAGGCCTCGGCGGATTTTCGAACGAATATCTAAAGCTATTCATACCAGCTTTGCTCCCACATATATGCGACTTCTTTAATCACATAATGTCAACAGGCAAAATTCCCCCTGAAAACTTAAAATCAATTATAGTCACCATTCCCAAGGAGTGTAAGGCCCCCGAGTCTACAAGCAACTTTCGACCCATTTCACTCCTCAACTCGGATATCAAACTTTATGCAAAAATAATAGCCAACCGACTATTTCCCATCCTGCCCCAACTTATTAAAAACGACCAGGTGGGTTTCACGAGAGGACGGCAGGCTCCGGATGGAATAAGACATCTGATCAACCTTATAGCCAAGGTCGGCGCTACGCGGATGCCTTCTCTGCTTCTTGCTCTGGATGCAGAGAAGGCATTCGACTGGGTGCACTGGGGGTACATGCACCCTGTGCTGAAAGGATTCGGCTTTTCCGGGTCGATTCTCTCGGCTGTGACTGCCCTCTATACTGCTCCATCAGCTTCTGTTCTAACAAATGGTGTCCTGTCTAACCCATTTCAAATAACCAACGGCACACGCCAAGGCTGTCCATTATCCCTACTCGTATTTTCAATGATAATGGAACCATTGGCGGAGGCAGTAAGGTCCAACCCACATATTGAAGGCATCCCCATAGGAACATGCATGCACAAAATTAACCTATTTGCCGATGACATAATATTGACTCTAACAAACCCGAAAGCCTCGCTTCCCCAGGTGATGTCTACCTTGCAACAATTCAGTGCTATCTCCTACTATAAAGTAAACTCTACTAAATCACAAATGATGGGCATTAACTTATTCAAAGCAGACGAAAAATCCCTGAGAACTACGTTCTCATTCCAATGGTGTCCTTCCTTGTTGCCCTACTTAGGCATACTCCTAACGCCTTCAGTAGATGACCTTCCTTCAACAAACTTCCCCCTGCTAAAAACGCAATTACAAAAAGAACTGGATCGCCTGGCCAAATTTGAGCCTAGCTGGATGGGCAGAGTGATACTGTACAAAATGCTTATTCTTCCCTGCATTTTGTACCTTTTCAAGACCATCGCTGTGCTCATTCCAAACTCTATATTCCTATCACTTCATCAACAAATGAGTGGATTCATATGGAGAGGAGTAAGACCTAGAGTGGCATTCTCTATTCTAAACAGACCTTTGAAATTCGGAGGCTTGGGTCTCCCCAACCTCCGAAACTATCATAATGCTTTTCTGATTGACCAAAGCAGACACTGATGCAACACGGAGGCGAACAAAACGTGGGCCCCCATCGAATCAAACCTAACGGGCACAACCAATTGGAAAGCATATCTTCTAGCAAATTCAATACATCCTCAGGAAGCCTTGCAACACTCTCCCTCAGTGAAAGCCACACTACAAGGATGGAACGCATTAGGCCAGGGATCAAACCTGGAGCTAAACATATCAACAAAAATCCCACTGCCCCTGCTCACTCTAAAGTTCTTAATCCCTGACATCTCCTTAAACAACTGGCCACACAGAGAAACCATGTATGTTTCAGACCTGTACCAAGGGAACAGTTTGCTCTCCTTTTTCCAGCTGCAAGAAAAATATATACGGAGGAAAGAGGGGACTCACCTGGTGCCCGCAGTCTGACCCAACATGTAGGCGTCGACCGCTGCACCTTATGAAATGTCTCTCCAACTTTCAACCAATTTGCTCCCTTCAAAACAAAGAAATGGTGACCTGCAGGACTTCTTCACCGGATGCCAGAAGATCGCCGAGACAATTAGACAGGGAAGGCAGCTTGAGAAAGGGGAGCGAGTACCCTGAAACGTGTCGCACCTGCCCTTCCTAGATTTTTTATGTTGTTAGTCTGTTTTATATGTTTGTCTATTAAATAGTGATTTATTACCCTAAAGAGGCTTGGACTTTCCTGTGAAGGCCTGCAGGATTCAAAAGGCTTATACTCCAGAATTGGAGGTCTCCATGGAGGGGACCTCCCATAGAAGTAAGTGATTCAACTTTATTACTTTGCTCTTGAAAGAAGCGTAGGAAAACTTTTTTACATGTATTTCTCTATCTTGTATCCAAGCTAGAGGTGGAACAACAGGGTTCTAGAGCCTCCATGCCCACCGGTATGACATCTTGTATCCAAGCTAGAGGCCGTACAACAGGGCACTAGAGCCTCCATGCCCACCGGTATTACATCTTGTATCCAAGCTAGAGGTGGAACAACAGGGTACTAGAGCCTCCATGCCCACCTGTATCACATCTTGTATCCAAGCTAGAGGCCGTACAACAGGGTACTAGAGCCTCCATGCCCACCTGCATCACATCTTGTCTCCAAGCTAGAGGCAGTACAACAGGGCACTAGATCCTCCATGCCCGCCCGTATCACATCTTGTATTCAAGCTAGAGGTGGTATAACAGGGTACTAGAGCCTCCATGCCCTCCCGTATCACATCTTATATCCACGCTAGAGGCAGTACAACAGGGTGCCAGAACCTCCATGCCCCCCCGTATCACATCTTGTATCCAAACTAGAGGTGGTACAACAGGAAACTAGAGCCTCCCTAAAAGGGTTTAGTTTTCTACAATAAATTATCCTTTTGCTCTGATCACTTACTTATAACAATGTTACAATCACACAGAGAAAGTTTCCTTCGATTCCAACAACTTCTTCTAGGGAATGGATTTTTTTTTTGACAATGAGTGTATTTGAAAGATAGTAGAACCATTACACAGAAAAAGCACTCCTGCCTCTCGTATCACTCCTATTTCCTTATAGCCTGTAAGCTCTTGTGAGCAGGGCCCTCACTCTTATTGCTCAAATTTTCTTTTGGTTTAATACTGTATGTAATGTCTTATTTTGTATATGTTCCCTCTGACTTGTAAAGTGCTGTGGAATATGTTGGCGTTATATAAAGTTTACCATTATTATTAGTAGTGCTATATGTTAGGTAATGTTCACAAACTATAACCTACTGGCCAGAAAGTGATCATATAGCATTCTTGCGTAAGTCAATATAGTTTTTTTCACTATATTTGAGTTTTCAAAGGGGCCTCCAAATATGATCAGCACAATTTTTTTTTTTAATGGAAGCCAATGACAGGTGTCTTCACTGTACAGGCATACATATAAAGTATACCTTTGGCAATACTGTAGAGACATGGGGACAGAACATATAGCACGTCACAGTAGGATTACTTGGTAAATACTCTACTGAACTGTACTTCTCTATAGCACAATGATAGCATTCACCTACTGTCACACGCTGTATCTTCCATGTAATACATTCATATCACATTCTACTAAATCATGTTGACAGTCCATGCAGAAATTTTTTGCAAACGGAAGGCAACAAAGCAACTTGTGACCTTTTTAGTAATAGTTAACATTTAGTTTAATAAAAACTTTGTACATTGAAGAAAAGCACTAAAAGATGTGAGAATGCCCTGATAATACATGACTACAAAATAATGAAATAATATGGAATTCTAAAAAAAAAAATCACAAGAGATATAATACAAGTATTTCTGTTCACATGTATTGGACAGACACATAACACATGTTTTAACATACGAGATAAAAAAAAACTGAGAAGCTTTGAATTATATTGGATTTCACAATGCAGGTCCATATAAATACCTTTAAATCCCTTTATTCTACCACATTTATAGATTGTATGTCTATGGTGCGTTTGTAGTCATACTCGTGTATATAATTATTAGCAATGCTGCTCAATATGTTAAAATGAATTCCATTAGTATTTTAAAAATATAATTTGCATAATTTGCTGTTATACTACGATCTTAACCACATAATTGTATAGGATGTAGCTATTGTATCAGACGGAGGCAGCTGATCAGATCGCCATGTACCATGCCTTATGGTAGTGTGCGCTTTAAAGATGACCTGTCACTTACTTTGAAAAGTGGGGGGTCAGTAACCCTGAAGTGAAGAGGATGGTGGACATGGGACCCCCATTCTGGAAATGGATGTAGGTCTTAGACTTTACTATCGGGTTCCATAACTAATGGGAGCCATTGTGGATTTTTCCACCGTCAGTGAATGGAGTTTGTTAAATCCCCTGTACATTGCTGCAGAATTTTGTCTCACTTTCCACAGCTGAAATTCCAAAGCAATTCCACTGTGTTTCAGCTCACCCTTCATTTATTGATTGTTATACTGAAGAAATCCAGACCCTTTCTTTTTTCTTGCAACACCAGGTGTGTCTTAGAAAGTTGGTGTACCTATATGCAATATTTTAGTTAACTATTGTTAAAAATTTTGTATAAAAAGACACCAAACTAACTTGCAAAAAATGTCTGATCCCTGAAGTGCCTGGTACTGTAGATAATCACAAACGCACCTCTATTCACTTGAGTGGGTCTTAGCTGCAATGACAAGTACAGCAACATATATGGACTAAATTCTACACCTTCGTCCTGATGATCATTCAGGGTCTTGGGCTTGGACACATTTTTCTGAAAACACCTTTATAATAGCTTTTTAAGAATGTTTTTTATTTTTTACTTTAAATAGCCCCCTTAGAAAGTGTTCCCGCTGTGAGATTCCATCAAGTGATTCTGCCACAGCTTCCGAAAATAGCACTATGATGGAACCCTTGAACGGAAACAAATGCAACCATTTACTTTACAAAAGTTCCAATAACTTCAGTTGTATTTGAGTATAGAAAAGCATCTTCTATACTCCACATATAATGGAAACAAATGGATCCCTTGTAGAATGGACATCAAAATGCTGTCAATTTCACTAATGCAAATGAATAGTTGCATTCATTACCGTTTGGAGGCTCAGTCACAGTGCTGTTTTCCATGATGGAATCTCACAGTGTAGTAAAAACACTGTGAATGTTGCCTTTTAATCTACTAATACAACAATAATTAATGCATCCCGATAAAGGGCCACTCTGGCAAAAACATTTTTCCATCCCAGTTTCCCTCACCCGATTGACTGCCACACTCTGGAGTTCTGTTTTGTGTATTGCAGCCACCTTCCATGCAGTGCAGTTCCTATCGGATGCTTATCAGTCACCATCTTGACAGAGAGATTTTTTACTTTCACTTTCAAATCAATTCCATGATGCATCAGCACCGCATTGGCTAGAAAATATACCATTTCTGCCTGCTGGGTGGACAGTTTAATTATCATTGCCTTCTATATTCACCTAAATAAGCTACAGATCATAAGTGTACAGTCAGGAGTATGAGCTGTGATCTCCTCTATTATAACTGTGCGATCATAATCAGTAATTGTGACAGGACTGCTTGTATCCCTTTTAGACAATTTTTTTGTGTGAAAGATCCATGTAACAGCATCACACAGACTGAGAGATTGACTAGCTTCAGACATTATAGCCCCAAGTAGATTTGAGCTGGTCAGAATTGAGATCACATGACCATCTGAGGAGAAAGAGGCCAGGAGCTTCAGATAAAAAGGAATAACTAACCAAGGTAACACAAGCTCACTTATATATACTAGGAGCTAGCTACATAATGCATGAATAAAAAGTTTTACCGGAGTGGCCCTTTAATCAAATTTCGATGACAGGACACAAACCTATTATTCAAATCTTGCTTTTTCAGTAACACCTTGTAAAGCTAAATTTAGTTTATTTCTATAGAGTATAAGAAAAGGCACGATACTATTGAATCTCATATGAAACAGTTTCATAGTATGGTAAACAATGCATAGAAAAGTATTAGAATGAAAGATTATACAATAGGAACACAATTTCAAGAAAGGAAATAAATTTAACATATCTACTAGAAATATATTTACATGGTATAAACAAAATATAATTGCTGTAGTGTTTGAAATTCTTGCATATGTGGATAATAGAAAGACATGTTTCATGTATCATCATTTGCAATGATGATAACTATGTTATACCATCAAGCTGAATTCTACAAAAGTAGTTTATTAAAGGGGGCCAGTTGACTCTCCTGGCATGGCTGTTGTGGTAAATACAGCATTTGCATCGCCCATGAAAGAGCAATGCTAGAGCATTTTTATTAGAACTCTGTTGTATTGTTCCTCTTTTATTTCACCAGTACATGGGTAACTATATTGACGACCGGGTGTTTACTATTAGGGTATGTTCACACAGCATAGATTTCTTATGGACCAATCTGCCAAGGAGTGTTCAGAAAATAGGTGGCATAAATCTAAAGTTGAAGGTCAAATTACTGTCCCAGATAAGCCAGCAGATCTGCACACTGATTAGCTCAATTGTAACTCAATGGAGCTAATCTTCTGCTTTCCTATCTAGAATTGGTGGCAAAAATTAACAAATAAATGAAAAGGCTATAAAATATATAAAATACCCCAATCACTTACATTACTAGTGAAATGCCAGTGAGTCCTGTCAGGACTTAGGTTAAAATTCCGAAGAGGTGGATGGAGGTGGTGAGTTCTCCTTCAATGGAACCCTTCAAACAGAGGTTGGACAAACATCTGTCTGGGATGCTTTAGTGAATCCTGCACTGAGCAGGGGGTTGGACCCGATGACCCTGGATGGGTCTATGCTTCTATGTGAATATGATGTTATCCTTCTCAATGAGGTGTGTCCCTACAGCACTGAGAACAATGTCATACTTTGTAGTTACATGACCCTTTGGTCAAGTGAAATGGTTCACACCCAGTTGATAATTTATGCATGCATTTCCTGGAGTAATAACAGTCAAAAGGCACAATGTAGAGTTCTAAAACTAAAAGATGTTCCAGGAAATACATATATTTCCCAAAACGGACATATCTGGAGAGCTGATAGGTCTTCTTTAATTACCTTGGAGTTAGAGATACCACTGAGATATCAGGCCTAGTCATTGTTGGTCCTGATAATAAAATGGTTTCCTCCATTTGATGAATACTATCAATGCAATTTGAAAAAAAACAATGCATTTCAAGAGTACCATAATTACAAAAAGATGTGAGTGGTCTATGTATACAATGTGATTAAAACAAGAAACATCTATAAATAAAAGGTAATGCATGTAGAGTGGAATATGTTACTGCTTCCAGTGTTATTGTGAAGTTACTAGAATGCGTATGGGCCAACTATTATAGTAAGTCGTAAGATAGAACTCGAACGGTAGCTCATTAAGCTGTTAACAGTCACCATTTCCAGGTCAACAATGTATTCTCTTGGTCCAGCTAGTGGTTTGATCAGGACAAGCATCGCACTCACTCCACTTGTATGCTGCAATGTAAATGGAAATCATTCATTAAGTCAGAATAATCCGTTTTCATTTCAATTAGCATTTTTTAAATTGTCATTATCATTATGTATTTATTATAGTCGAAAGGAGTATCACATAGCCACTCATTTGGCTTCACCTATCGCAATTATCTAAACCCACAGGTCAGGTCAGTTTCAATATGAAAAGAGGTTAACTTGATGGGACAACCCCATTGAAGCCCATTTACATAAAACACTCAATAATTACCTGCTTACAATTCTATAGGACTGAATGATGATCAAGTTACAGATTGGCCTTTATTGTGTTGTCTATTTCTATTTTTTGTAACAATTGTTATCAACATATATATTCATATAAATGAATCTAATTTGCACACTCTTACATTCCTACTATGAATACACATACCATTTGGACTCAGGACTTGTGTAGCTAGAGAGAAGAGCAGCTCTTTTTCTTCCATCCAAAAGCCGGACAACTGAGTGGAAACCAAACAGACCCCATTGTAGTCAATAGGGTTTGTTCGGTGCTGTTCGGGTCTGCCGTGAGACGGAACCATTTGGCCATGGGGATTCCCCTTTCCTACTCCCCGAATGGAGCAGGAAAGTACAACCTGTAGCACAGGTGTAAAACCAGCCTTAGGCTGTCTTCACAATGCCATCCGGTGTTACCAGCTGTGGTTCAGTTGGCAATTCTACCCTCTTTAACAGAAAGAATTGCATGTAGCACTATTCTTACTGGCAAAAAGCCTAAAACCTCAGGAGAACCCCGACAGACAAAAATATATGTCAGTAATATCTGTCAGATAACATTTGGATTTGTCATACAATGGATCCTACAGAGAGTCATGACTTTCAGTGTAAACATAAACCTAATGCTGCTCTGCTATTTTAGACCTGGCTCTGCCATGTATTTACATGGTCTGCCATTCTTTCGGATGGCCAGCCACAAATACCTCTGCCAAAAACAGCTGTCAAACGGTGGTTTCAGAAGCAGGTCTAACAAAGAACAGCTAATCCTCGAGGCGGCTTCATTTATAAAGATGGAGCATTTTTAGACAAATTATCTATAACCATCATGTCATAGAATGGTAGAGTTAGAAGGGACCTCCAGGGTCATCGGTCCAGCCCCCTGCTCAGTGCAAGATTCACTAAGTCATCCCAGACAGATATTTGTCCAGCCTTTGTTTGAACACTTTCATTGAAGGAGAACTCACCACCTCCCGTGTCACCAAATTAATTCCACTGGTTCAACAATTTTTTTTGAGTGGTGCTACTGTAGAGGTTTCCTGAATTTATCTAAGATGCCGAAAATCTTACAGTAGGCAGCTATGGTTTTTGGGACCACGACATTTAAATATAACTGCAGGAGGAAGCTTAAGGTAAGAAAAGCTTCCAGTATTTATTGCTATAATTTATCAAGGATGTACCACGGTTGTGTGCTAACAGTTCTGTTGACCATACTGGCTTTCTCTGTTGGTAGAGCCTATTGCATCTACTCAAGCCAGCTCACCGCTGGCAGAATTAATTCATCAGGAAATCTGAAGAACTCCGTACAGAATAACTGCAATCCTAGTAGTAGAATCTTTAATAATGCTAGTACAGAAATAGAAAAACCTTAAAAATAAAAAATAGATATTTTGATGAGACAAACTCACTCGTAAGTAGAAGTCTCCATTTTCATTTCCAGATTTAATCCTGAAAGTGTTGATTGTATTAGAGTAGATTAAAGTAGCCTGAACTTGGAAGATGTCAGAAGGTACAGCCCGATTGGATCTGATGCTCATGTACTTGTAGACAATACTGTAAGGTTGATCTCGACAAAGAGGATTTGTACCATGGCAGACACATCGGCTGAAAAAAAAGGTGTAATTTTTAATGAATAAAACAGAGATAATGAATGTTCATAGATTGCTGTCAACCAAATAAATAACTATTCTGACAAAACAGTTTAGGCTCGTTCACATGGGGGTTTCGGTCGCCTAAATACACTGTATTTACGTGACCAAAAATCATTGTCCTGCATATTTCACCTGCTCCCAATGGTTTTTATGCGTGCAAATACACTATATATTTGCACACGCGAAAAAGTATGCAGAAGGGCCTATTGAATGTAGATATTCCCTGCATATTCACTGCGTATTTGTACTGTCCCCCATTCACATCAATGGCCTCACTAAAACAGGTCATGCTGCATGTTTTTTCACATGATTGAACATTGTGTAAAGAAATACACATATGAAGAACTCATTGAAATCAGTGTGTTCTATTCAATGCATATTACACATGTAAAATTGTGCGCGTAATAGATGATTCAAATACACCCGTTTGAGCAAGCCCTTTATAAGTCTAGCAGTCTATATTTACAATCATTGAGTTGATGTCCATCATGCTTATGGTGTGTAGTTTTTCAAAAATAGTTGGTGCCTAATTTTTATGTATGAGGGATTAAAATCTATATTAATGCATACAGTGTGGAGCTAATGGCTTGTGACCTGAAGTGTCTGATCAGAGCTTGGCTCTTTAATCTTTTCATCCAATCTACCCATAGAGCTCTTCGAGTAATTGGACAGGTCACTGTCCAGACCCACAATGCTTGACTGAATTGGCTGACCTGACCTCACTCACTTGCTATTCTAGTTGCTTATTGCCTTAGAATGGCATACAGGGATCTCTATAACACCCATCATCTCTAATTTATTGACTTCCAGCGGTCTCATCTTTAATTCAATATGCTGCCATACCCCAATGGAAGCACTTCATTAGATACGTGTATTTCAAGAATAAAGATGGTATGCTAAAGTTCATCAAGGATGTGTGATGCTTACTGAATCACCAATATGAAGTCTTAATTTGGCTCATGGAAAAAGTTGCTCTTAGTTGATTTCCATTTGGATCCCTGGTGAAGTGCAACAATTGCTTTTTATAACTTAATGGGGAAAATTTACTAAGCCCAACATTTCCAGCGACAGGCTTAGTATAATTCCCCCAGTCGAATGGTGCACTAAATACATGAGGCTCTCATGCCTCCATCTGCCTAAAAATAAATATATGCCAGTTTCTGGTGTAAATTATACAGAAATCTGTCAGTCCAGGGTGGCCATGCCCCCTCCCAACAAGCCTAGCCCACGTTTTAAAAAAGTAGGGGGTGGGGGGTGGCACAAAAAGGAGAAAAGTCACAGATTTTCATGCAAATACACTTGTTCTAAAATTGTGACTTTTTGATGCCAGAAACTGGTGTAAAACCTTTTATAAATCTGCTCCAATGACTTGAGAGACTGGATACTTCATGTTTTTTGCTGCACACAAGTGGTTAATATGGTTAGATTCAGCACTGCTCACTTTTTAAACTTCATTGCATTCTACAAAGGGATACTGTTGCACAAATTATACATAAAGTCATTATCGTAAAGTAACTCAATACAATCTCAACGTATCAAAAAATCTATCATCAACATCCAATCTATTTATGCAGATATGGATATAATGTACATAACATTTGAGGAGGAATAGGAGGCAGTCCAAGAAAGCCTTAAGGCATCAAATGTATCTCTGGTGTCCATACGTGGTGTGTACTTTTTCAAAAAGCATAAGTGAAATGTGTTTTTTAACCTCTTCAGTAGATAAATAGGTAGACATACATTTAGAAGTAATGTAAATCTTCATGGTCATACCTATAAATTGGATAAGTCTTAAAGTTAATACTAGGAAAACTGTGTCACCTAGATGAAACTGGTTGCCAAATATTACATTAAATGGGTTTGATATTTGCTTCCAAAATGAATGAACAATTGGATACATTCACGAGATATGCAAATGATCACCCTATGCATCTCAACCACAGAAACACCCAGTAGAATGCAATTCAGTATGGGCATAATAAGCATGGTGGAGAACCTTAATAGCAGTCTCCATAATTGAGACCTGATAGCTTTCGTGACCAGCTCACAACCACAGGACCATCTAGAAGAGGATAAAGAGATATTTGGGTTGGCCTTCCACTGGAACATTACCAGATGGGAATATTCCTTCATGATCCGTTAGACAAATTAGTTAGAGATTTAAGGAATTGAAACATTTGGAAAAAAACAGAAGGTTTCCTCTGGAGTTAGATACTATAAGAAGAACAAAAGTCCTCCATTCTAATAGGTTTATTACTAACTAGGAAATTGGTGCATTGAATATTAATTTTATAAGATATTTAGTCAGGTGAAACTGTTTTATAGATTTCGATCTGGCTAACCAATATTTCAAAATGTCTTGTGTGGTAAGTCTTACATTGATTAAAGACCTTCTAATGAAGACCTTGTAAGCCAGCCATGGGCTAGTAGATGAATTATAAAAGTTCCTTTTTTAAAATTTAATGGCAGATGCAGCTGTCAGAAAATGATAAATACAGCAGTACGTGCCCATCCTTGGCTCCGGTGATCTAGTGCTGCAACCTTGCAGTTGTCCTGGACTCTATTGATAGCGAAAGTCAAGTGACCTCTGGCAGCAAATCAGAGGCCACAGCATCATTTTTTCAGAAGTCTAGGCATTATGGCATAAAGGATGTGAGCAGTAATGCCAGGAGAACTGGTAGTGACACTGCAGCCTCTAATTAGCAGTTGACTTCAGTTGTCAACAGAGACTGGCACAACAGTAAGGCTGCAGGACCAAGGATGGGTAAGTAACCAGACAACCCCTTTAACTCTAAGCAAGGGTGATTCCACAACTGTGTAGGGGACTCCGGTTTTCTGCAATATTTAGGTAGCAGGAAAGGGGAATCCTTTGGCCAAATGCCTCTATCTTATGACAGAACTGAACAAAGCTGAACAGACCCCATTAACCAGAATGGGGTCCATTCGCTTTCCACTCAGCTGCCTGGCTTTCTGCTGGAAGAAAAAGCAGTGCATGCAGTGCTTTTTTCTCTGGTATTTTGTAGTAGATCTGCGACAGACCCTTCAACGCAGGTATAAAACCTCCCTAAGATATGGTTTTGAGTGATTATTTTGTACCTAGATGGTGTCTTTGGACTGTAGACATATCAATGATCCCTGGAAGAGGACTCTTCAACATATATAGGATTGAAAAAATTTCAGTTTAAACTCACACCCTCATACACATGAGATTAAAGCTCTTAACTCATGTCTATGGCCAGGTGAAAACATAAGAAGGAGAACACAGTATATTTAATGTACTTACTTATCTGACATACGAACATAAGGGTCTTGGCAGGGGTTTGCTGGGTAACATCGGAATCCGCCATAATAATTCCAACACATGGCATCTTCTCCACAATCATGAGCGTCACTTTCACATTCATTTATGTCTAGAAATACATTATATAAGGAGAACACTTTATATAATTGGGACAAAAAAATTGAATTTCATTCTGTGGACAAGAAGAGGGATGATAACTGTTTCCTCAAAAAGTAAGCATCAAAGTACAGATTGTGTCCTTGTATCCCATTATTACAGCTTTGAACAAATAATTACATTGTATTACCAGCCTAATATTATTTCATAAATATATAATTTGAATCACATTATAAAATTAAATTGCATCCTGTTATTAGCATTTTATAATCAGTCAATAATTATTTTACATTATTTCATTAATTAAACATTTGCTTTGTGCGTTTCCAGTTCAGCAATATGCTAATGATTTTCTCATAAAGGAGAATACATTTTTCAGTGAAGATGTTTCCATACAAATGTGGAATATATAATCTTCAAATCTGTGAATTGGTAAAATACTATAACGCGCCTAAACCTACGTGTTAGGCCTTAGTCAGACGGGCGTTTTTAGCCGCGATTTGCGCATGCGCATGCGTCCGGCGATTTTATAAAACCATTGCTTTGCAATGGTATCGGACACATGAGCGCTTTTTATGCGCTCGTCCGATAAATTATAGAACAAAAAATCGCAGATCGCACCTATCTGCGATCTGCGATTCCTGTTCTCTTCTCTATATGCGCTCAATGGGGCCGGCGTTAGCAGCGCCGACCCCATTGAGAACATACAGAAGACAAATCATTCTTCTCTGCCACAGCTGTAACAGCTGTGACAGAGAAGAACGATGTTTGCCCATTGAATTCAATGGAGCCGGCAATACAGCCGCTCCATTAAAAGCAATGGGCTGCCGGCGTGCGCGGGGTTAATTGTCGGGAAGGGCTTAAATATATAAGCCCTTCCCTGCAATTCATCCCAAAATGTGTTAAAATAAAAAAAAATTGTATACTCACCTTTCCGCTGCAGCCGGAGTCCAGCCGCGGCCGCTGTCAGTTCTCCTGAACTGCTTCTTGGCACTATTCAGCCGGCGGGGCTTTAAAATCCCCGCCTGCTGAATGATCTGCCTCTGATTGGTCACAGCCCTGACCAATCAGAGGCCGGTTTCACTCACACACCCATTCATGAATTCATGAATGGGTGAGTGACTGCTGCCTCTCAGCGCTGAGCCAATCAGGGGCAGGTCTGACTCACATCCATTCATGAATTCATAAATGGGTGTGAGTGAGGCATGCCTCTGATTGGCTCAGCGCTGAGCCAATCAGGGGGCAGGTCTGACTCACACCCCCTTCACACCCACTGCAGGACGGCCGCGCGGAGCTCCGGCTGCCGGGAGAAGGTGAGTATACAATTTTTTTTTATTTTAACACATTTTAGGATGAATTGCAGGGAAGGGCTTATATATTTAAGCCCTTACCGACAATTGATCCCGGGCTCGCCCGCAGCGCATTGCTTTAAATGGAGGCGGCTCTATTGCCGTCTCCATTGAATGCAATGCGCTGGACAGCTCCGGCCCGCTTCTAATGAAACGCGGCTAGGAGCAGATTTTCGGGCGACTTGCGCGCACCGGTCACGCGATTTGCGGATGCGCATCCGTCATACGATCCGCAAATCGCGTGAAAAAACGCCCGTCTGACTAAGGCCTTAATGTGTAACTAAATGGTTTATAAGTTGATGTGTAATGTATAAATTTTTAGTTTGTCATTAAAGGTGCAGTAAGGCTGACTTCACTTTTTGTGGAACACCTCAATGCAATATATTTGCACTATGAACAAGGGTTTTTTGCATGCATATCAGCGCATTTTACTGATCTTTTTGTGCATGCAGGTAATGCTTACTTGGGTTCGGCAGATCAATACGCTCAATTTAAAGGGCTATTTAGCATAATTTGTTCCAGAAACATTTAACAGTGAAATTACGCAGTGTTTCACACATCTCTTTGCGTATTGGGTGCCTTTTGCACACACCCCATTAACTTTTAATGGGGACCTTTGGTTCAAAAATGCGCAGAAAGATAGAATATGTCCAATCATCTTAGTGCAGCTGAAAATGCGCACGCAAAATATGAACATGGGTCACGTTCGTCCCGGGCTGCTAACAGAACCCTGAGATGACTTAGTACTAGAGATGAGCGCGCGTACTCGGCCACGCCCACTTTTCGCCCGAATACCGCGATTTTCGAGTACTTCCGTACTTGGGCGAAAAGATTCGGGGTGCGCCGTGGGTGAGCGGGGGGTTGCAGTGGGGAGTGGGGGGGAGAGGGAGAGAGGGCTCCCCCCTGTTCCCCGCTGCTACCCCCCGAGCCACCACGCCTCCCCCCGCCCCCCGGCGCCCCCTGAATCTTTTCACCCAAGTACTGAAGTACTCGAAAATAGCGGTGCTCGATCGAGTAATTACTCGAAACTAGTACGTTCGCTCATCTCTACTTAGTACTTGAGCGTTCAGGACTGTGGACTACAAGAGGTGGTGATCAGAGCAGGGCACTCTGAATCCCCCCGACAGAACCCACCTCGCAGCAGAGCACCCGTCGTGATAGGGACGACCCCACTACTTCCATGAGGACAGTTCCAAGGTCAGGGGGGAACCAGATTACAATAAATCAGGGACAAAGACAAACTGGCAATAAATAAAAGACGAGAACACAGAATGCAAGACAAACAGAAACATAGGGGACAAACCAGAAAAGCCAGACAACAGACAGGAGAACTGAGCAAGCTTATTTGATCAGGAACACTGAAATATAACCAGCAACTCCCAGCCAGGAAGAGCTAGATTATATAGGGAGCAGGGAGAAACTGATTGGCTGACAGAGCTGTCAATCACCAGCCACCATCTCAGCTAACAGCTGCAGGACTATTTAACCCTAACTAGACAAGACTGTAGATATTAACCCTAGCTAAAACCCACAGTAACAAAGGTGTACTGGCAGTGACGTGACAGCATGTGATGATGTGAACTAACACATTGAAATCAATGAGTTCTATTGACTGTTTATTGCAAATACATCCATGTGAAGCCAGCCTTAGGGCTCTTTCACACAAGCATATATCATCCGCCGTTTTCACGGTTGGCTGATATACACTTTGATCTGATGCATTGGATTCCAATGCATCAGATCACATGGCCGTTTTCCCGCTAAGTAAAAGTGCCCAGCCGGCCAATATAGCATTGCGCATTTTTATGTCGGGCCCAACAGATAGTCCTGGAACTATCTTTCGGTCCGGAATACGTTAGCTGCTGCATGGGCTCCTAAGGGAGCCAAGGACAGCAGCCAGAGAAGGGAGGTGTGAGAGAGTTTAGCAGCGTGACTGCTAAACTCCCTCCCTCTTCTCTCCTCCCCTCCGGCTGATTGCAATGGAAGGGGTGGAGCTAAGTTCAGCCCTGTCCCGCCTCCTCCCATTGCTGGCTGCGGACAAGGGGAAGATTCGGGAGCTTAGCTCCGCCTTGCCATGCCCCCTTCCCATTGCAAATAGCTAGCAGGGAGGAGAGCGGAGGTGAGCCAGTGATGGGGAGGGAAGGGGCAGCAGCATGGCGGCCTTGATGCATATGCTCCAGGGCCTATGCCGTATGAACGGGCGCACAAACGTTAGACTTGTGCGCCCATTCACGAGTTCTTACGCCTCTGATCGTAGCGTATATCGGACGGCCATGAAAACGGCGGCCTTAGTCTATAGAAGAGTAGTAATGTGTTTGTTCATTTTTAATCTAGTGCAACTATTTTTGTTGCTAAAACTTCCCTTGGGGATGGCCATTTTGGAGGCATACATTTGCTTCCTGTATTGTCTGTTTAAGGCCTCATGTCCTTGGGCAGATCTGATTCTGAATGCGGATTTACACAGAGGGAGACCTGCGGAAACCATTTGCAGGAGATCGCGGATGTAATATTTTTTTCTGTGCGGATGTACACGGATGCACTTTGGATCATCCGTGTGGAAAAAAATCCGCAACCCCAGCCTTTTCCCCACCTCCCTAATTGAATTTAACCTTCAAATCCGCAATGCATCCTCAATTGTATTTGCGGATGCACTGCGAATCGTCCGCACCCATTGACTTTTATTGAGCCCGTCCGCATGGAATCCGCACTGAAATGGAGCATGCTGTGATTTGTTTTCCGCACCAAATGGTCCGCAAATCAAATTCTTATCGTTGAGCGTTTCACATGATCAATGTTTAAACTGCCCGATGAGGATGAGGAAACTAGTTGGCACTGATTAATATGCTGCCCGAAACAGAACCATGAACGAGAACCGGCTGATTCTTGTTCATCGTTCAATTGTTGTCTGACATTCAGTTTTTCACGCATTTGAATGATTTTCTGAGTAATAATCATTCAGTCTAAACGCATTATTTAGGTCTCCAGCAGTACAACAGAGCTGTCAATATATCCTTCAATATAAGAGAGGTTTCATACAGCCATATGCGCAACTACACTCGCTGGTACAGGGCATAGTTACGCATGAATGGGATTTTCTTTCCCTTCTCAAACTTTTCAAACTTTTCAAATAGTGCAAGATTTTGAAAAAACAGCAGGAAGATAGGTCCTGCCCTATCTTTCCTGCACATAGTATTAACTACATGCGGGAAAGATAGCGCAAGTCCTTTGTTTTGTCCCGTTAAGTGATCGTGATTATCATGGCCGCAAAACAGGACAAAAACGCGCCCATGTGTTTAAGACCTAATGATCACGTGCTGACTCTGCTCATTCTGTATGTCTACACAGCAATGCTTTGTCTGATTACCGGCTAATGTAAAAACTGAAAGATTTTAGATTTTTTAATATAGTCACATAACAAATGCCACTAAAATAATAATATAGTTATAATAGAAATATCATATGCTTTTTTCTTATGATACATATCCTTTATAAAACATACAAACCTTGACATGATCGAGTTCCTACAAGTTGATATCCTTCTGGGCATACACAGGAGAATCTTCCAGGCTCATTAACGCATTGATACTGGCAGTAGTAATTGGATGTTCTGCATTCGTCGATGTCTGTTAAACAAGACAGTTACAATGGGAACACTGACAATAAATGTTTTCATGTGTATTTGTCTTTCAGCAAGTAATTAGTAATAAATGACTAAGCATGTTGACAGATTTCATTACAAAAACAAAATCTGCACAGCAAAATTTTGTTCCTTAAAGGGAATGTCTCGTGTATTTAATTTTAGTCTCGTTAATTAAATTGAAGTCTGTTGAAGAGTAATAATGCCCACAGTAATCATTGTGTTTATGTGACTTTTACAGTAACTCACAAAAGTTGACATAGCTTAAGTAAAAATTATTAAAGAAGTTATCAAATTATATAAGATCTTCTTACAAAATAAAATTTATAAGTAATCAAGATCATCTGAAAAGTTGTAGTTTGTAAAATAAATTAGAAATGTAATTCAAAATATTAAAGCTATTGCTACACGATGACTTTGACATACACAATCAAACATCGCAGTATTGCCATACTACATCACAACCAGAGGCGTAACTTGAAGCTGCTGGGCCCCAATGCAAAATCTGTAACAGGGCCCCAAACTATAATGCTTTATTCATAGTACTGGGCTCCCTATATGGAGTTGAGAAGCCTTATGGGCCCCCTAAGGCTTCTGGGCCGGGTGCAACCGCATCCCCTATAGTTATGCCAGTGATCACAACCTGAGTCTTTCTTTCCCATGAGCGTATATCGGCCGCCGTTTTCACGATCGGCCGATATACGCTACCATATGTGGCGTTTAAGCTCCTGAACAAGCGCACAAATCTAACATTTGTGCTCCCGTTCACATGGCATGGGCCCCGGCACATATACACCAAGGCTACCATGCCGTTGTCCCTTTCCCCTCCCTCCCCTCCGCAGGCTTACCTCTGCTCTCCTGCCTGCTCGCTCTTTGCAATGGGTGGGGACGGGACAGGGGCAAAGCTAAGCGCCGCCCCATGGGCCTCCTCCCATTGCTGGCTGTTGACAAGGGGGTCAGAGCCTAGCTCCGGGACTTAGCTCTGCCCCAGTCCCACCCCCTCCCATTGCAAAGAGCGAGTGGGGAGTAGAGCAGAGGGAGGGAGTTTAGCAGCCACACTGCTAAACTGCCTCCCATCTCCGGACCCTGTCATGGGCTCCCATAGGAGCCCATGCAGTGGCCGATGTATTCCGGCCCAAAAGATAGTTCCAGGACTATCTTTTGGGCCCGACATAAAAACGCTGGGCATTATATTGGCCGGCTGTGAGCTTTTATGTCACGAGAATATGGCCATGTAATCTGATGCATTGGAATTCATTGCATCAGATCACAGTGTATATCGGTCGACCGTGAAAATGGCGGGCTGATATATGGAAAGAAGCCTAAGGGTGGTTTCACACCTGGCTCTGGGTTCTGCTTTACTGCTCTATTCAGGAATGCTCACGGCTGAATGACTCTGTCTCAGGACGGAACCGAAGAGTGCTGAAAGGACCCCATTGATTATAATGGAGTGTGTTTGCTTTCGCTTAAGTGCCCAGCTTTTGGACGGAAGAAAAAGCGCTGCATGTAGCACTTTTTTTTCCAGTATTTTGAGCCAGATCTGTGATGGAAGCTTTGAGTGGAGGTTCTAATGCAGATGTGAGACCAGTCTAATATAAGTACATATGGTCAGACTCATGTTGCAACTTGCAAGTTACTGTAACCACAACCTGATAAACACAAAAAATCCAGGAAGCGTGTATTTTGTGCGTGCATACGTACGCACAAAAACGCGCGTCTATTAAGCCCCAATGCATTCACTATGGTGTGTGCACATGCCCGAGCTTTACAGGCGTGTGCCTGCAAAGATAGGACATGTGTGCACCATAGTGAATGCACGCATTGTTTTCAATGGAGCCGCGGCTGCTGCCGGCGGCTCCATTGAAAACAATGGTCTGCCAGTACCCCTGCATCGTTTTTCAAGGAAGGGCTTTACATATAAGCCCTTCCCTGAAAAAGAAAAGGTTTTAGTGTAAAAAAATAAATAAATAAAAAATAAACGTACCTGTCCGCTGCTGCCGTCACCCCCGCCGGGATGAAGAACACATCTCTGCCGCATGCAGCAGATGTTTCCTTCATCCCCGCTAGTAAAAAGAATTCCTTGCTGCTACATCTGCCACATCTGTGACATGCAGCAGAGAAATTCATCAATTCTCTACCGCAGCTGTCACACATGTCAGCTGCGGTGGAAGATTCTGCTGCTGGCACCCCATCAATTGATTTCAGGGCAGGGCTTTAAATATAAGCCATTCCCTGAAAATCCAGTAAAAGTGCTGTAAAAAACAAAAAAAATACATTCTCACCTTGCTTCAGCTGCCGGGGCTTAGCCGCGTCTTCTCCTGCTCTCCCCTGCACTGTGGTGCTGATCTGTCAGCAGACAGGGATTTAAAATTCCCACTTGCTGAAAGAGCTGAATGTGATTGGCTGAGGTGCCAAAAAAATTCCTAAAAGTTCAATTAAGCCTGAATTAGTTTGAACCGAACAAGGAATTCACCAAAACTTGTGTATAACACTGTGTAAGAACCATAAAATGCCCGTATGACATTTGGAGTGTTAAGACCCTTTTACATGGAATGATTATCCTTAAAAAACATTTGAACAGTCGAAAACGAACGATAATTGTTCAATGTAAACGCAGACAACGATCGAACAATAAATTATAAATTGTACGGTTTTTGTTCATCTTACATTTTATACAGGCATAAAAATCAACATTGTCTCGTTCATTAATTGTTTGGTGAATGTAAACGACTGAACGATTTCTCATTTGAACGAGGCAGTGATGCACCTGCCTCTATCTCACGAAAGATAAATCGTTCACTCGTTCAGACGATATACTGTTTGGTCTAAACAGACCCTTACATAGGAATTTTAGGGCTCTTAGACAGTGTCATACACCAGTGTTCAGGACTAGTGTTGAGCGAACCAAACCAGTAGAACCCTGTGGTGGGTAGAACTTTGCTAGAAGCTTAGTTCATTTTCGTGCCGAATCAAACTTTAGCAAGGTTTGTCCAAAAACAGGGTTCTACAGGTTTGGTTCGCTCAACACTAGTAGAGAGGGAAGTAAAGTGCTACCGGACATCTCTGGCAGGAGCTTATCTCCTTGAGAACAAAAGATCAAGTAGTTGGAATCGGACTGGCTGATCTTTATCTCCCCTGATATCTGTCATTTGGGGAGAGTCGTAGGCCCCCTCCATGCACATTAGATGATCAGTTGGAACCACTGATCATTGAGCTGGCCTTTTTAGAGGAGGGGTTGTCTTGATGACGTTCATCATAACCTAAAAATGCCATTAAATGCTATCCTTGATGTCCTTAGAGAAATATTTTCCTAAGCCTGACTTTGTGCCAGCGATTTTTTCTATTTGCCCCGTCAGTACACATGCCTTTAAAATGTCGAGATGAAATAAACTGGGAACCTAAATGTGTTTATCTCTTAATCATTTTTGTTTATTTCCGACACAGATGCAACATTAACTGAAACGCCTCGGCAGTTCGACATGATTCAACACAATTTGTTTAAAATGTGGAAATATTTACTCATTAGGAAAATAATTTTCAACTTGCCAATTTTTGCTGTGCTTTATGCTGATAAAAGGATTCTTTATTTTTGCTACATAATAGTAAGCAGCATTCCCTCAGCAAGTGATAAACTCCAAGTAAAATACATAAGGGAATTACTTAAAGAGCCATACCTTAGTATAATCTATTTCAATGTATATATCCATTGATAGAGCTCTAGATAATGGCCCTTATTTATGAAAAATGGTGCAATTTGCACCAATTTATCCCTATCTTCTAAAAAATTTCAACCACAAAAAATGTATCAAGAAATCATGCATCCTCAATAAATTGTATATTTCATGCAAATTTTAAGACAGCTCTGACCTTTCTAAAAATTGCAACTCTTTGCACCTTTTCACACACAAACATACTCAGAGATGTTCCGCACTTCACGCCTAAATGGAGACCACACCCCCTTTTCTTAGCATTTTTGAGTCTTGGCATTGAGTATGAAGCGGCAAAAAAAGAGGTTTTCAGCAGCTACACAGTGCATTATAGAGCGCTGTCTCTCAGCTGTGTTAGTCTTTTTAAAGAATTAGGTCATTTCATGTGTCTCTACCAAGCAATGGTGATAAAGAAACTCAGTTTACACTTTAAATAGAGGTTCTGTAGTAGCTGATGTATGTATTATGAAGAACAATGTATCACCTGCTATAAATTATTCATCTAGGAATTCCATGATCTGTGGACTAAGGTTGTCCTGATGGGATAATGACTTTAAAGTGACCTTCCAGACCTAGACAAACAAATATGGCCAAAACCAGCTTCTCTGACTGCCTGATGCATGCTAAGACACTAAATGCTGCTTTGATTGACCAGTGTTGCCCATATGAGCATGCTGGCCATTCAGAGCAGCATGTAGTGTCTTAGACTACCAATGCATACTAGTGCACAATGTGCATCAGGTAGTCAGAGCAGCTATTTGGCTATCTTCATAGAATCATAGAATGGTAGAGATGGAAGGGACCTCCAGGGTCATCTGGTCCAACCCCCAGTGCAGGATTCACTAAATCATCCCAGACAGATATTTGTCCAGCCTTTGAAGACTTCCATTGAAGGAAAACTCACGACCTCCCATGGTAGCCTGTTCCATCACCCTCACTGTCATTAAGTTTTTTTCTAATATCTAATCTGCGTCAGTTTCATTCCATTGCTTCTAGTCTTTCCTTGTACCAATGAGAATAGGGCTGATCCCTCTGCACTGTGGCCGTAATTCAGATATTTGTAGACAGCTATTAAATCTATAGCTATCTTTGTTTGTCCAGGCCCTGAGGGTTGCTTTAAAGTCATTATCTTATCAGGATAACCTTCATCCATTTGCCTAATTACAGAACACGGATATTCCCTAATTAGGCCCACCCACGTATGAATCAGCAACTCCGGACCTGCTAGCCCCACCCCCTCTTGGCCACAGATTGAATCACTATGAGAATCCCCCCAGCCCTGCCCCCTTTTCCCTGGAATCAGGGAAACTCTGGGAAAGCCCTTTAGCCACGCCTCCTATCTTTCCAAATATGGGGAGATATGTAAGAGATTCCCTGTAGCTCTGCCTCCCTGACTCTCCTCACTATGCGGGATTCCACAGCTGTTGCACAATCTTCTCCCATTAGTTTCAATGGGGGCCTGGCCCTATTTAAAACAATGAGCAACATCGCAGCTTTTTTGGATTGCAGCGAGGCTTGAGTGAACACATTGCAAATGAGAATGAAACCATTGAAAATCATTGGTTTCATAATCATGCATTTTCACTCACTCTCGCATTGCTAGAAAATCGGCAGTGGGTAAGAGCCTTAAAATGGAAGTGTACAGAAGCCAAATACATGCACTAAGAAATACATTAAATATACATAAGAAGGATATTTACCTTCACAATTGACTCTGTCTCTGCTTAGTTCATAGCCTGGATTACATTGACAGATGTATGAGCCAATCATATTGTAACATTCCTGTGCGCAGGGGCTACTGGTGCTACATTCATCCACATCTGAAGATTGAAGTACATATTTTCATGATTATTTATCATGTTATTTCATATATTATATATAATACTATAGAAACATTCATCCAAAGTCCTAAACAATAGGCAAATGAAGATATAACACATTTTGGTCTACGTATAATATATATTCCATCATTTTTTACATTTTTGAGTTGCTTCAAGGAACCTGCAGTGCATTTATATAATACTTATTCCATAAATAAGGTGAAAGGAGTGGCAGAGCACATGCGTGGCCATTTCTCCATTTATACATGGGGACACAGGGCACTAGTTTTCCTGATTGGTGGGGGTCTTAGTCGTTGGACCTCCACCAATCAGACAGTTATTTTCTAATAGAGGGGATTAGTTTTAAACTTGGCACAACCTCTGTAATAGAATATTTTGTTTTGCTAAACAAAAAGAATTCTTCACGCACACATCCTTGTTTTTATAAGTAGAGTTGTGACCGCTAATCTTCCTCTTTTTGCCAATGCAGCTTGCGCTTGAAAAAGGTAAAATCTGCAGCCTTCACAACTGCGTAGCCACGTCATTGCCATCACCTTCTTGGGAGGTTTCTGGAACAATACGGAACAACTTGACTTGTTTGTTGTTTGATAAACAGTTGTGATATTCTGGGACGATTAAGGTACTTTTCTCCAAGCACTTGTGTACTTCTGACATTTCTTCCACTTAAGTCACAAATTATTAGGAGATCGCACAACTTTGCGTTCAGGTATGGGATTATTTACTGCTTGTCATGGCACTGATCAATCCACCAGAGAGCAAAACACCTACAGGACAATCCGACCAAGATGGATCAGTAGAGTAGTCACCGACTAATGACCAAGACTGGAGGAACAAATTGAGGCAGTAAATAACAGAGAATAATGAAAAGCGCAAACTAACAGCAAGAATGAAGGCCATCCTAAAAGACTATAACTGACACCTTTCTTAAGGAGGTGCTGACTTAAATAGGCAGCAGGGGAACATGGTTGGATTGCAGACATGACAGGAAACAAGTCCATAAGTCAGCAGATAAAGTAGTGCTTTAAACTACTTGAATTTGACAGCAGAATGACATCAGAAATGTGGTGAAGCCTACCTCTCTATTTGCCCTATCACGACATTAACTGGGACACCCCATATATATTTCTTCAGGTATTTTGTTATACCAGGCTGATGAAGAGACCTAAGTAGTCTTGAAAGCTTACTGTTTATCAGCATTACTATTGTTATCCATTAAAAGATATCACATCCACGAGATTATTTTCTTTCTCTTACTGCCAACAATAGCAATTCAAGAACCATGTACATTAACATGTAGATGATTCTCCCTCGCTGTTACAATCTAGTTCTTTGGAGAAAGCTTTGCTTTAGATTTTGCAATATTACTGAGGGACTTCACATTACTACAACATTAAACTGGTCATTCACATTAGATGAATGTCGGCAATTTTGATGTTTGCTGTCAGTAAACAATTATTGGGTGTGCTATTCAACATGACCAATTCTTTCTTCCTCTGGGAGATGAGCAATCTCTTCCAGATGTCAAAGACTTTGGTTTTGGACGACAATTATTTCTATGTGTATGGTCAGCTTTACAGAGTTGAAGCACTGATGTTTGGTAATAAGGCCTTTAGTGCAGTTGGAGCTCCAATTCAGCAGAGGGCTTTCTATAATGTTGAGATCATGGTTTTGCATAGGCCAATCAAATCCTAACTTCCACATCAAGTTCTACAAACAATTTACTAATTTCCTCTGCTTAGTTCCTAATCATACTGAAACAGCCAAAAGTCTTTCTTGAACTGTTGCCACAATAGTTGGAATCACATAATTTTCTGGAATGCTATTGTATATTGTAGCTGTAGTAGATTTCATTTAATATAAGTGAGGGGCATTGCTAAATCCATGAAAAATGAACCAAGGCCTTTATTTCTACTCCATAAAATGTTTCACTTGGTACTTCGTATTTAAACAGAAATCATCTTATTTGCATCACCCACTAAAACCTGAGTCATCAATCATGCTTTGAGATGGTGCACTTCAGAGAACATAGCTACACTTCTTATGAGTCTACTGGAAATATGCTTTACACTACACTGACACTTGCCCCTCCACATAATGATCTCAGGCTTGCTTAGTTCCTGAGCCATGCTAACCCAACCCATGCAGCTCCAAATGATAATGTGGCCATACAACCTACAGAGCGGTTCGTCAGATGTATTTTGGGCCTTTAGCTATTCCTGCCCAGCCTTCTCCCTATACATGTACACATTGGACTACATCAAGATTGTATGTGTTCTTAATTGGAAAGCTGCTGCCAGACAGATTCTGTTTGTGGCTTATCTCCCTTGAGAACAAAGGATTGGGTTAGTTTTCTGAACTGTAATGAAAGTTGTAACGAAGCACAAATGCTTTAACGAGCATACTTCTGCACTCAGCAGCGCTTTCCCCTTTGGACTTGATGTCTTTGTACACTTTAGCAAGATCCATTCCACTGTTAAAGGGGTTTTATGCCCTTTTGTAACTGATAACCTATCCTCCAGATAGGTCATTTGTAGTTGATGGACAGGAATCCACTACTCGGGACCCCCATCCATCAGATGATCATCCAGCCTGATTTCCAGTGAAGCTGGACAGATGTTGTCACCACTGGTCAGAGGAGGAATTCCGAGTGCCATTTTCACTCCCATTGAAATCAATGAGAGCACTGCACTGCTCCTACACTTCTTGCTCAGGACCATGGTCAGCATGTCATATCCTGTCCTGAGTAGGAAGTGTGATTTGAATGGGAGTGAAACCAGTGCTCCGACATCTTCCTCTGACCAGTAATGATTATTTCTGGCCTTCTGCACTAGACAGTGTTTCAGATGATCAGCTGTTGGACTGGGGTTAAGTGGGATAGGTCATTAGTTAAAAAAGGGCAGAAAACCCCTTTGAAATTGATCAGTAGAGATTGCATAGTTTTATACTTGTTGTCCACGGCCTCAGAATAGGAGGCCCAGGTGCCTTATCCTCCTCAGCCACAAGACCGCAGCAAGGAGGAGTTTGAGTAATGAAGCTGTGGAATGAGCATTCTACTGTTCCACTCAAGTCTATGGCACTAAAGGACAGAGCCCAGCACAGCACTGTTTACATGGTGTATATGCTTTCATAAGGGTATTGTCATATTAGGGAATATGGACATCATTTGAACATTATATGGACAATCACCTGTCCAGGACCCTCTGCAATGACCAATAACAGAAACCTACTCTGTAAAAGTGGCTTTTGCCCTGGTAGACTTGGCCCATCCATGTATTCCTGTTATAGTCATACATCTTAATAGCCACTATATAATGCTATGTTCCTCTTTTTGTAGCCGCTGTCTGGCCTGGAGTCTTTTCCCCATCAGTACTAACTGATGGCTAGGGGTTCAAATAGCCAGCTTGATGATGAGCTGATCACAGCATACTGGCCTCCATTTGCAAGGAGTTGTCTTCATGAGGCAGCCCCTTTAAGGCACTTTAAGACTGTTTCAATTAAGTCTTACCGTATACTGATTTTTCTTTTATAGAAATCTTTTATTAAATGTCACTGTAGAACTGGATACTCATTTTAGCTAATTATGTTTAATTACAAATAAGAGGATCCTGTGTATTCTTTGAGAAAATATTACAAATTTGTGCCTTTTCTACAAAGTAAAGAAGCTGAATAATATACGTACTTGCAATGTTTGATTAATTTATAGCCAAAATGATCATGGTCTTTTATAAAGAAAAGCTCATTTAAGAAAAAGAGAGGGAATTAAAGTACAGAACTTACCGATACAGGTGTAATTATTGGCAGCAAGCTGAAAGCCTTGGTTACACTGGCAATAATATGAACCAAGTGTGTTCACACAGTGATGGTGACAGAATGAAGATAGTGAACATTCGTCGATGTCTGTATTGTGAGATAAAGGAAAAATGTGTATAGTCGATACTCTAGTATTATTAAATACAATTGTACAATAAGCCAATGCGATTTATACAGACAGGATGTACTACAAGTTAGGCTGATTTCACATTGTGTTAGTATGATCTCATTTTAGTGTTTTGTAACATCCTTCTAGCACCCTAGGAGTTCTGCGGAACCAAACGAAAATAACCACAGGGTTCTATGAGGATATAAGTTCCGTTCAGTAGAAGCATAGAAACATAGAAAATTGATGACAGTAAAAGAGCACATGGTGCATCTAGTCTGCCTTTAACATTATTTTATTTCTATCTGTACAGATCTGTACTTATCTCAGGCAGCTTGAATTTACTTATTGTTGATCTTCCAACTATATCTACTGGAAGCTTGTTCCAAGTATCTATTACTCTTTCAGTAAAATAGTATTTCCTGACATTGCCATTGATTTTTGCCTCAACTAATCTCCGATTGTGCCTCCTTGTTCTAGTGTTTAGCTTCCTATTAAAAACACTTCAAAAACACTATACAAATTAAAGGGGTTGTCCCGCGGCAGCAAGTGGGTCTATACACTTCTGTATGGCCATAATAATGCACTTTGTAATATACATTGTGCATTAATTATGAGCCATACAGAAGTTATAAAAAGTTTTTTACTTACCTGCTCCGTTGCTGGCGTCCTCGTTCCCATGGAGCCGACTAATTTTCGCCCTCCGATGGCCAAATTAGCCGCGCTTGCGCAGTCCGGGTCTTCTGCAGTCTTCTATGGAGCCGCTCGTGCCAGAGAGCGGCTCCGTGTAGCTCCGCCCCGTCACGTGCCGATTCCAGCCAATCAGGAGGCTGGAATCGGCAATGGACCGCACAGAAGAGCTGCGGTCCACGGAGACAGAGGATCCCGGCGGCCATCTTCAGCGGTAAGTATTGAAGTCACCGGAGCGCGGGGATTAAGGTAAGCGCTCCGGTAAACTTTCTTTACTTCCCTGCATCGGGGTTGTCTCGCGCCGAACGGGGGGGGGGGGGGGGTTGAAAAAAAAAAAAACCCGTTTCGGCGCGGGACAACCCCTTTAAGTTCTTTAAGTCTTTCCTGATAAAATTTGTTCTTGAGACCTTTCACAATTTTTGGACTCATCCTATTTTATCAATGTCTTTCTGTAGATTAGGTCTCCAGAGCTGAACACAGTATTCCAGATGTAGTCTTATCAGCACTCTATACAGCGGGATCACAATCTCGCTCTTTCTACTGGTAATACCTGCCTGACCACATTGTGGACTCATTTTGAAGCTTTCAGAAAGCAGAAGCCGTAAGTCCTTCTCTTTGGAAGACCTGGATAACAAAGAACAGCCAGTACAATACTCGGTCCAGGTATTCCTGCTCCACAAGTGCATTATTTTACATTTGGAAACCTTGGACTGCAGCTTCCATTGTTTTGACCATTTATCCATTGAAGCTAAATTGTTCTCCCCGTTCCACCCTATTGCATACTTTTGTGTCATCAGCAAACAGTCAGACCTTACCTATTAAGCCCTCTGTTATGTCACTTACGAATATATTAAAAAGAATAGAGCAGACCCTTGTGGTCACCACCTGTAACTCATTCCTGTTCAGAATACACTCCATTAACAATAACACTGACATCTAACTTTTAACCAAATATGAATCCACTGGTCTATCAAATGATTAAGTCCAATTTTCAATAACTTATCTATGAGCTCATTTTGTGGGCTTGTATCAAAGGCTTTAGTGAAATCCAGATAGATGATATCCATGGCACCACCTTCATCCACCACTTTTGTGACATAGTCAAAAAAAATCAATAAGATTAATTTTACATAATCTGCCCATCGTAAAGCCATGCTGTTTAGGATCCAACAGGTTTCGAAG